>NC_059192.1:28098493-28751588 GCF_020615455.1 Coregonus clupeaformis
TGCATGTGTGTTAGGCTCCGTTTTAAAGGGAGAAATGAGAGGCTGAAACTGTGTGTGGTGATACCTACGCTGCATGGCTGTCCAGTGCTGCCTTCTGTGGTAGTCAGTCTCACTGTTGTTTACTCTCTCTGTCTTAACTGGGGAGGAAAGGAGAGAGATGAGAGGGGCAGAGTTCGGAATATACCTGCAGAACATCTGTGTGTTACATGAAAAACAGTAACAGAATAGTGCTAATTATATATTGTAGTAGTAAAAGAAAACCTACTCAATTTTAACTAGTAGACTAATGGTCTAAAGGAGCTCCAAATGAGACAAAGAATCAGAAACAGAATTAGGTAATGTATTGTTTTCTCATGCAGTTACCAACTCTAATGTGGTGTGGTGGCCTTCTGCTAAACTGTTAGAAATACAAGGTAAAGAATTACAGTGAAATACTAGGTGTGTGTGTGTTTTCTGTGCTCCCTGTAGTCTAAACTTTAAGGGAAAATAAAATAACTCGCAATGGTGGTGGTGGTGAAACTGTCCAAGCACGCTAAAAGTAAAACAGAGAGAAAGTCATGTTAAAATTAGACATTTCTATTACAATCAAACTATTTGTACATTCAATTGAAACCTAATATATTTCAGTGAAAATAATGGTATATTTCATAGAAAAACATTGGCTGTGTTCCAAATTGCATATGTATTCTATCTAGACCGTATAGCGAGTACGGAAGTCAACTGTCATTTTTCAAGTGCGATTCCAAACCTAAGAACGACGCGAAGCGGCAAGTATGTACTAGGTTTGCCAGAAGTTCTATAAGAGTACTTGAGAGGAATGGAAAACAAAGTATGCATGGGAGCATACATTGCATTCGGAAACTATTCAGACCCCTTCACTTTTTCCACATTTTGTTACGTTACAGACTTATTCTAAAATTGATTGAATTAAAAATGTTCCTCATCAATCTACACACAATACCCCATAATAACAAAGCAAAAACAGTTTTATTTGTGTGTGCAAATTTATTAAAAATAAAAAACAGAAATACCTTATTTAAAAAAAGTATTCCGACCTTTTGCTATGAGACTCGAAATTGAGCTCAGGTGCATTCTGTTTCCATTGATCATCCTTGAGATGTTTCTACAACTTGATTGGAGTCCACCTGTGGTAAATTCAATTAATTGGACATGATTTGGAAAGGCACACACCTGTCTATATAAGGTCCCACAGTTGACAGTGCATGTCAGAGAAAAAACCAAGCCATGAGGTCGAAGGAATTGTCCGTAGAGCTCCGAGACAGGATTGTGTTGAGGCACAGATCTGGAGAAGGGTAACAAAAAATGTCTGCAGCATTGAAGGTCCCCAAGAACACAGTGGCCTCATTCTTAAATGGAAGAAGTTTGGAACCACCAAGGCTTTTCCTAGAGCTGGTCGCCCGGCCAAACTGAGCAATTGGGGGAGAAGGGCCTTGGTCAGAGGGTGACCAAGAACCCAATGGTCACTCTGACAGAGCTCCAGAGTTCCTCTGTGGAGATGGGAGAACCTTGCAGAAGGACAACCGTCTCTGCAGCACTCTACCAATCAGGCCTTTATGGTAGAATCGCCAGACGGAAGCCACTCCTCAGTAAAAGGCACATGACAGCCTGCTTGGAGTTTTCCAAAAGGCACCTAAAGGACTCTGAGACCATGAGAAACATGATTCTCTGGTCTGATGAAACCAAGAATGAACACTTTGGCCTGAATGCCAAGCATCACGTCTGGAGGAAACCAGCGCTCATCACCTGGCCAATACCATCCCTATGGTGAAGCATGGTGGTGGCAGCATCCTGCTGTGGGGATGTTTTTCAGCGGCAGGAACTGGGATACTAGTCAGGATCGAGGGAAAGATGAGCAAAGCACAGAGAGATCCTTGATGAAAACCTGCTCCAGAGCGCTCTGGACCTCAGACTGGGGTGAAGGTTTGCCTTCCAACAGGACAACGACCCTAAGCACACAGCCAAGACAATAATAATAATAATAATAATTGGTCATTTAGCAGACGCTCTTATCCAGAGCGACTTACATGAGCAATTAGGGTTAAGTGCCTTGCTCAAGGGCACATCGACAGATTTTTCACCTAGTCGGCTCGGGGATTAGAACTAGCGACCTTTCGGTTACTGGCACAACGCTCTTAACCACTAAGCTACCTGCCCCCAATGCAGGAGTGGCTTCAGGACAAGTCTCTGAATGTCCTTGAGTGGCCCAGCCAGAGCCAGCCAGAGCCCGGACTTGAACCCGATCTAACATCTCTGGAGAGACCTGAAAATAGCTGTGCAGCAACGCTCCCCATCCAACCTGACAGAGCTTGAGAGGATCTGCAGAGAAGAATGGGAGAAACTCCCCAAATACAGGTGTGTCAAGCTTGTAGCGTCACACCCAAGATGACTCAAGGCTGTAATCGCTGCCAAAGGTGCTTCAACAAAGTACTGAGTAATGGGTCTGAATACTTATGTAAATGTATTATTTCCGGGGGGTTTTGCAAACATTTCTAAAAACTAGTTTTTCGTTTTTGCTTTGTCGTTTTGTGGTATTGTGTATGGATTGATGAGGGAAAAATTTTTTAAAATCAATTTTAGAATAAGGCACTAACATAACATCATGTGGAAAAAGTGAAGGGGTCTGAATACTTTCCGAATGCACTGTACATTTTTGTTCTCTTCGCCGGGGAGGCTATCCCATAACACCTTGCAACACAGCGAATTCCAAATACTTCTGAATTAATGGCGGACTGAAGTCACCGCTTTGGAGAAAATATTCCAGAGGAACAAGGTATAACTTTGTAAAATGCAAGTATTACGTTTATTTATTCACCCAATTATGTTAAAATGTTCAACAAATTACTTTCATATGAATTCAAACGTTAAGTCACTGCTGTTTATCAGCCCCCTAGCCAAGCTAAGTTAGCTTATTGGAAATGATGGCTAGCTAGCAGGCGATCTCATCCTGGTTATAATTTTTATTTTATTTTTTATCATTTAGCAGCTCTTATCCAGAGCATCTTACAGTTAGTGGGTGCATACGTTATCATACTGCCCCCCCATGGGAATCAAACCCACAACCCTGGCATTGCAAACGCCATGCTCTATCAACTGAGCTACACGGGACTACAGCAGGTTATCAGCTGTTTAGGGTTGACAAACTTAACATACTGATCGTAAAATCAGCGGTGTCTGTTGTGAAGACCCGGACAGTTTTTTAAATCCTGAACTGGTGAACTTGATAGGCAGCTAATGGGAAATGTATTTTTTTCAGGGACAGATGGCAACTGATGCGTTCATTTCACGCCATGGCATTGGCAGGACAAAATAGTTGTGTCCAACTGGTTTGGAGGTAAGACATTTTAACAACATCTGATTTAAAAACATAGGAAATGCAGCTAGCTGTGTTCTGTTCAATCTTGGCTAGTTAGCCTGCCAAGTTATTTGTACACTCTTAAATGATAAGTAAATGCATGCATGCAGTGTCTGTTTACCTAACGTTAGCTAACTTTTTTCTTGTCACTTTCCCCTCACCTCGTGTTTCACCATTGCATACAAAGAAAATGTTTTAAATAATGAAATGGTCAAATAAAAGTAAATCGGTGACAACTTGATCAAGCCTATGAATATGCAAAACTGTTTGCAAAACCATTGCACAGTAACATAGTTGTGGTTCTCAGCAACTTGAACCAGCTCTGAAATTTGAGCAGTGAGGTTAATTTCTAATGTTTCTGCTCTGTTCTCCTCAGGTTGAAGCACAGCCGACCCCATCACCCAGGCAGTTGTAAAGAACTTGGGAACCTCCCATCCACCAGGAAAATCACCCTATCCCAGGGGTTTATTCAGCAGTGTTCAACATCACTATATTAAAAGTAGATCCACGCATGTTATTCTCTATCATGCAGAATTGTCAGCTCATTGTAACATATGAAGCTCATTCTAAAATACAGACGTGGGTGATTTCTGCCCCAGGGTACTGCACTGTGTTCAAGTTTTTATTCCTGCCCAGTAAATGTAACAGTGTTGCTTCCGTCCCTCTCCTCGCCCCTACCTGGGCTCGAACCAGGGACCCTCTGCACACATTGACAACAGTCACCCTCGAAGCGCCGTTACCCGTCGCTCCACAAAAGCCACGGCCCTTGCAGAGCAAGGGAAACAACTACTTCAAGGTCTCAGAGCGAGTGACGTCACCAATTGAAATGCTACTAGTGCGCACCGCTAACTAGCTAGCCATTTCACACCGGTTACACTCACCCCCCTTTTGACCTCCTCCTTTTCCGCAGCAACCAGTGATCCGGGTCAACAGCATCAATGTAACAGCGTTGCTTCCGTCCCTCTCCTCGCCCCTACCTGGGCTTGAACCAGGGACCCTCTGCACACATCGACAACAGTCAACCTCGAAGCGCCGTTACCCGTCGCTCCACAAAAGCAGCGGCCCTTGCAGAGCAAGGGAAACAACTACTTCAAGGTCTCAGAGCGAGTGACGTCACCAATTGAAATGCTACTAGCGCGCACCGCTAACTGCTAGCCATTTCACACCGGTTACTCAAACACCATGTTCAACTATTCATCGTCTACAATGTAGACCACAATTAGTTGAATGAGGCATACTGAACAAGCTTTTTAATGTTAATCTCCTTGATGTCCCTCACTAAAATGTATGTTCATATTATCTTTTATTTCTTATTGTTGTTGCGTTGTCGAGAAGGAACCTGCAAATAAGCATTTCATTGGACCATGTGTATCCTGTACATACGACTAATACAACTTTTGTACAATGGACTGTGTTCCATAGATACAGGAAAAACAATAAAAGGGTTCATATTTATTAAAAATGACAAGTGTTGATGTCTCCCTACTGTTCTGGTTTTGAGGCTTGGCCATCTGGGGGGTGCAGTTCATCTGTCTAATCCCCTGTAGGGAGAGAGAAAGGCATTGATAATATAACAATGGTGTATTAATTTAATATATTCCTGTTTAATATGCATGGACATTGTCCTTTATAATATGCCATTTGTATCCAATGCATTTAGCTTACATTAGGATGAAGTAGTCTAGGCCTTCTAATCTAGTTGTATTGCATCGTATCGCCTATCATATAGTTATCAATGCATAACGTGAATATAAAACCAAGCTACCGTGAACATCAGCGTCATTTAATAATATGCATGGGTGTTATAGTTGTATGAATTTATCACAATGCAAACCTGCTCATTGGAAATAAAACACCAGTAGTCCTAATGCAATGTAATATTAGCTTCACAGTGAAACACCACTATTCTGGCTATTTATCATTCTTAAACAGTAAGCAAAATAGCTTATTTCGCTACTTCAAACATTTTTTAAAACTTCAGCCTCTGTACAATGCATGAAACGTACCTGTCATATGTCCACAACGATGTAGCAGCAGACCAAGCAATTTGCGAGAGGAGGACCCCACGTACAATTATTCTGGTTGGTGTTATCTTAATTCACTAACAGGTACTGAGAATATCCATTCTGTTACTAATTTACTTGATATTCGTGTTAAATATTTCCATTCTGGGATAGTTGTTCACTGAATTGCTAGCACTAGTTGCTCACACTGCTACATTGGCTACAATGTAAAACAGATGTACAGTTGAAGTCGGAAATGTACATACACCTTAGCCAAATACATTTAAACTCAGTTTTTCACAATTCCTGACATTTAATCCTAGTAAAAATTCCCTGTCTTAGGTCAGTTAGGATCACCACTTTATTTTAAGAATGTGAAATGTCAGAATAATAGTAGAGAGAATGATTTATTTCAGCTTTTAATTCTTTCATCACATTCCCAGTGGATCAGAAGTTTACATACACTCAATTAGTATTTGGTAGCATTGCCTTTAAATTGTTTAACTTGGGCCTCCTTGCTCGCACACGCTTTTTCAGTTCTGCCCACAAATGTTCTAAAGGATTGAGGTCAGGGCTTTGTGATGGCAACTCCAATACCTTGACTTTGTTGTCCTTAAGCCATTTTGCCACAACTTTGGAAGTATGCTTGGGGTCATTGTCCATTTGGAAGACCCATTTGCGACCAAGCTTTAACTTCCTGACTGATGTCTTGAGATGTTGCTTCAATATATCCACAACATTTTCCTTCCTCATGATGCCATCTATTTTGTGAAGTGCACCAGTACCTCCTGCAGCAAAGCACCCCCACAGCATGATGCTGCCACCCCTGTGCTTCACGGTTGGGATGGTGTTCTTCGGCTTGCAAGTACCCCCTTTTTCCTCCAAACATAACGATAGTCATTATGGCCAAACAGTTCTATTTTTGTTTCATCAGACCAGAGGACATTTCTCCAAAAAGTACGATCTTTGTCCCCATGTGCAGTTGCAAACCATAGTCTGGCTTTTTTATGGCGGTTTTGGAGCAGTGGCGTCTTCCTTGCTGAGCGGCCTTTCAGGTTATGTCGATATAGGACTCGTTTTACTGTGGATATAGATACTTTTGTACCTGTTTCCTCCAGCATCTTCACAAGGTCCTTTGCTGTTGTTCTGGGATTGATTTGCACTTTCGCACCAAAGTACGTTCATCTCTAGGAGACAGAACGCGTCTCCTTCCTGAGCGGTATGACGGCTGCATGGTCCCATGGTGTTTATACTTGCATACTATTGTTTGTACAGATGAACGTGGTACCTTCAGGCGTTTGGAAATTGCTCCCAAGGATGAACCAGACTTGTGGAGGTCTACAATTTTTTTTCTGAGGTCTTGGCTGATTTCTTTTGATTTTCCCATGATGTCAAGCAAAGAGGCACTGAGTTTGAAGGTAGGCCTTGAAATACATCCACAGGTACACCTCCAATTGACTCAAATGATGTCAATTAGCCTATCAGAAGCTTCTAAAGCCATGACATCATTTTCTGGAATTTTCCAAGCTGTTTAAAGGCACAGTCAACTTTGTGTATGTACATTTCTGACCCACTGGAATTGTGATACAGTGAATTATGAGTGAAATAATCTGTCTGTAAACAATTGTTGGAAAAATTACTTGTTTCATGCACAAAGTAGATGTCCTAACTGACTTGCCAAAACTATAGTTTGTTAACAAGAAATGTGTGGAGTGTTTGAAAAACAAGTTTTAATGACTCCAACCTAAGTGTATGTAAACTTCCGACTTCATCTGTAGCTAGCTATCATAAAAGCTAGCTTTGTTGATGCCGGCTGCGTGATGATGCAGTTTCCTATTTAGATTAGAGGTCACGTCGAAGTACGTTCAAATTTAGTGGATTTTAAGCACTTTGCGTTCTCCTATACTAAACGGTATGCTCTATCAGGTGTTCTTGAAATATCACCCTTGAAAGAATGGGAAAACGTAGATATGCAATCTGGAACATAGCCAAAGTTTTAAACCCCTCTTTGCTGTTTAAATGCAATCACTTCCTTAATTACATGTCATGATCGGTCATGTGACTTGGTTAGTCGTCAAGTGCTAGCCAAGAAGCTATTAGCCTAGTCATTCAACAAATCGTATCTATCACCATCCGTTTCAAAACAATAAAAAATTCCCTTATGAAAACAAATTGCTGTCAGAGTGCAGCATAACTGCAGTACACTGTAGTATAACTATAGTTAGAGTGCAGTATAACTGCTGTATGCTGCAAATACTGCATCCAAAAGAACACCGTTTTTTACTGCAGTAATTTTGCTGTGTAACTGCAGTTACAGTGCAGTATACTGCATCCAAAACACCACAGTCGACTGCACTTTTTTTATTTAACCAGGCAAGTCAGTTAAGAACAAATTCTTATTTACAATGACAGCCTACACCGGCCAAACCCGGACAACGCTGGGCCAATTGTGCGCCGCCCTATGGGACTCCTAATCACAGCCGGTTGTGATACAGCCTGGAATTGAACCAGGGGGTCTGTAGTGACACCTCAAGCACTGAGATGCAGTGCCTTAGACTGCTGCGCCACTCGGGACTCTGGACTGTTACTGCAGTTTCAAAACTGCAATCTTTTTAGTAAGGGTTATAGCCTAACTTTTGACAACAGTACTAAAGAGACATAGCAAGAGGGATATCAAACCTCAAGCAAAAGTTTTAAATGTTTTTTTGTTGTATCAAAGGTAGCTAGCTAGCTAGTAGCCAGTGGTAGAGAACATGCTAGCTAAGCTAGCTAACTTACTCATAACAAATATTCTGCAAACACAACACATTAACAAATAACTATGCTACCCCCTAACATGTTTATATAGACATTTGTTGTAGTTTTAGTATGTTTCTCTGACTCTTTACCTGTAAAAATTGTTTTAATATTAGCAGTCCTTGAACTAGCTAGCTAAACTGCCTGGCAACCATTTCCTCAACTGCCAAATGTCAACTGTTGCTATGGTGACCAAGATGTCACATGACCATTCGCCTTCTTCTTGTAGATTGTAAAGGAGAGTTTGTCCCACTGGCTATCCTAAGTTGAATGCACCAATTTGTAAGTCGCTCTGAATAAGAGCGTCTGCTAAATGACTTAAATGTAAATATAAATGTTTATTGTTTGAACAGTAGCTGAGATTATATTTGCTTATCAATGCAAAATAAGCTACTTTGATGCATAGCATATAGCCTATAGATCAGATCAAGAAACCAAGTAAGCTTCATTACCTACACAGCACTGCCCCCACGACTACGGGGGACAAAAAGGGACAATAAGACACATTAAAATGTTCATTTGGCACGGGAGTAGGGAGTATGTCGAATGTCGGAACGCACTACAAGGAGGTGGCTCCTTTTGTGATGAAAAACAACATTGCTACACTATGCTACGCGCTGTCATGCTGTTTGCATATTCTGTGGAGACCCCTTAAGGGGCCAATTCAGGCGTAGGAAATGTACGCCTTTGCTACGCACTTCTCAGTAGTTGATATTCAGACTTACCTTATCCAGGTGCATATCGTGGTTCCTTTGCGCATGCTGAATACATTTAATTCAACTGCTGAAAACCCTCCCACTTGCTGGCCAACAGATTTTCTCCTGGAGTTTTCATTCAAAAGGGTTTTCAGTACATTCATCTAAAGCCAACCCTTTCAATTTGGTGTACCTTTAATTAGAATTTTCTTGACAGACTCACTAGAATATATGGAGAGAACGGTTCAGAATATTAGTGATCAATAATAGAAAACCATGTAAATACAAACATATCCATCTCCTTTTCAGCACCAATTGGTAGATAAAAAAATACTCGGATCTTCTGTATTATTTAGGGTTAGGAAAGTATTTGTGAATAAAAATACAAAACGGTTTGGAGAGCCTTTACATACAAAATAAAGTGCCTTCAGAAGGTTTCACACCCATTGACTTTTTCCACATTTTGTTGTGTTACAGTTTGAATTTAAAATGGATTTTTATGGATTTTTGGTCACTGGCCTACACACAATACCCCATAATGTCAAAGTGGAATTATGCTTTTTCATTTTTTTAAAGAAATTAATAAAAAATGAGAAGCTGAAATGTCTTGAGTGAATAAGTATTCAACCCCTTTGTTATGGAAAGCCTAAATAAATTCAGGAGTAGACATTTGCTTAACAAGTCATATAATAAGTTGCATGGACTCACTCTGTATGCAATAACAGTGTTTAACATGATTTTTGAATGACTACCTCATCTCTGTACCCCACACATACAATTATCTGTAAGGTCCCTCAGTCAAGCAGTGAATTTCAAACACAGATTCAACCACAAAGACCAGGGACTGTTTTATAATGCACTAAAGTCATACTGCAAAAAATGTGGCAAAGCAATTAACTTTTTGTCCTAAACACAAAGTGTTATATTTGAGGAAAATCCAATAAAACACATTACTGAGTACAACTCTACCCCCGTGTAGCTCAGTTGATAGAGCATGGTGTTTGCAACGTCAGCGTTGTGGGTTCAATTCCCACAGGGGGCCAGTATGAAAATGTATGCACTAACTGTAAGTCACTCTGGATAAGACCGTCTGCTAAATGACTAAAATGTAATGGTGGTGGCTGCATCATGTTATGGGTATGCTTGTCATCGACAAGAAGTAGGGAGTTTTTTTTATAATAAAAAGAAACGGAATAGAACTAAGCACAGACAAAATCCTAGAAGAAAACCTGGTTCAGTCTGCTTTCCACCAGACACTGGGAGATTAATTCACCTTTCAGCAGGACAATAACCTAAAACACAGGGCTAAATACACTGGAGTTGCTTACCAAGAAGACAGTGAATGTTCCTGAGTGGCCGACTTACAGTTTTGACTTAAATCTGCTTGAAAATCTATGGCAAGACCTGAAAATGGTTGTCTAGCAATGATCAACAACCAACTTGACAGAGCTTGAAGAATTTTGAAAATAATAATGGGCAAATGTGCACAATCCAGGTGTGGAACGCTTAGAGACTTACCCAGAAAGACTCCCAGCTGTAATCGCTGCCAAATATGATTCTGACATGTATTGACTTAGGGGGGTGTTCTTTTGTATTATTTTTATTACATATGTCAGAATTTTTCTTCCACTTTGACATTACAGAGTATTTTGTGTAGATCATTGACAATTAAATCCATTTTAATCCCACTTTGTAACACAACAAAATATGGAAAAAGTTGAGGGGCGTGAATAATTTCTGGTGAATCAAAAATACAGTGGTTTGATTCATCCTGAAAGTTGCCATATTCAATTGTTCAATCCATGAATTATTAGAAAGTGAGAAAAGCGTACAATAGGGGTTGAACAGTAGTCCTACTAATCTACTTTAATAATCCTCACTAATCAACGAACTGTGATGACAACGGTCCAGTCGCCGTGAACCGTGCGCCCGGCTCCATGTTCAAACTGCTACGTATGGTCTGCGTTCCATAATGATTCAAATGGCTACATGTTCCAAATTATTTCACAACTTGTAATATGTTAGCCTAATATGATTCACAATTGCTAGCGATCCTAAGGAACAACCACGAACGTGAAAGAGGAAAGAAAGGTAAAGTAAGGAAACTAACACTAAAGTGACAGTTATACATTTATGTGGGTATAACTGACGGTGGCTATCGATAGTGGCTAATATTTAACACAATAAAAATTGTAAAAAATACAGTGAAAAGTCTGGGCATATAATTAAAACATTATGGAAATCATAAATCAACTCGGTAGGTTTGGCGCTATACTGTCATTTGCGCATGGCTGTAGAAGCCAATATCTTGGGTCTCCAAGTTTCATCCCTTGAAGTTAGGCCATACAATTTACATTTTGCATAATGGCACAACATTTCATAAACGTCACTATGGGAAGGTTGATACAGTATGTTGATATGCTTCAGTGTGCTGCCATATGACTGGTTTCACATTTGTCTCCAGCGATCATAAATTAAAATAGATCTAAAATAATTGTCATTTATATTTACAATCCCCTTATCAAAACGACTTACTCATTTACCTAGCTCTTATCAATTTGTAAATTACAGTGCATGGAGAATGGTGTTATTTCTATCTGAAAAAATAAAGTAGATGTTGTTCTACTAGGAACCGACAGGTTTCTCGACCTTATTCAATGTTTCATTGCACTTAAAGGTGGTGTAATTATTAGGGAATTAAGTCAAGGTCAGAATACGGCATATCTGTAGACACACCTCTGCCACACCTCAATTTCTGTGATCTCCACTACGAAAGAAAATCTGACTGAAACATGCGTTACCTAATGCCTAAGTTCAAGGTAACAATACAGGAACAGAGAAATGTGCCTAAAAAGGAAATGTAGTTCCATTTACGCACTTACGGGAGCATAACTTGGGGCTGAAGGAATCAACCCCTTTTCTGAAGAGTTTCACGCCCATTTTACTGGTTTGTGCACCTTGTACCTCCACTTCTTGCAACATTATATCACTAAACACTTATCTAAACACTTATCATTAAACCCCTACAACTTATCCAGAACGCTGCAGCCCGTCTGGTGTTCAACCTTCCCAAGTTCTCTCATGTCACCCCGCTCCTCCGCACACTCCACTGGCTTCCAGTTGAGGCTCGCATCTACTACAAGACCATGGTCCTTGCCTACCTTCAGGCTCTGATCAGACCCTACACCCAAACGAGGGCACTACGTTCATCCACCTCTGGCCTGCTAGCACCCCTACCTCTACGGAAGCACAGTTCCCGCTCAGCCCAGTCAAAGCTATTCGCTGCTCTGGCACCCCAATGGTGGAACAAGCGGAGTCACTGACCACCTTCCGGAGACACATGAAACCCTACCTCTTTAAGGAATACCTGGAATAGTATAAAGTAATCCTTCTTCCCCCCATAAAAAAAAAAGTGGTTGTCCCACTGGCTATCATAAGTTGAATGCACCAAGTTGTAAGTCGCTCTGGATAAGAGCGTCTGCTAAATGATGTAAATTTAAATTTAAATCTGACAGGATTCATACAGCATGGCATCAACAGTTATTTTTTCTGTCCAATGATAAAAATGCATTCTGGTTTCTGCAGTTGCCTAAATAAAACCATTCAACTAAAACCATTAAAAAAAAAAATATGCAACTAAAACTCCATCAGATAAATCCATTCCCTGAGAAAAGAACATATGATAACACTTTTCTTGAATACTCCCCTGCAGATAGTTTATAAATGTTCAACTAACTATCCACTAACCCTAACCCTAGCTTCATGTCCACACCCGGCTCAACCCCAACCCTAACCCTAGCCATAACCCTAAACCAAACCTATCTTAGAGCTGGGACGAAAAAACGAAAAATTCCAATACTGATCACTTATTGCAGACATTTTGCTTACATTACAATAAGTAGCCTATATTAGAGACATTTTAAATTTGAAAATAAATAAGTTTGCTAATATGGGTGATTCTTAATGGGACAATTGATGGTTACAACAATCAAGCTAGTAGTAGTAGTTTAAAGAATAATACAAAAAAACTGTGGTGTACATTAAAGTTATAAACGTATCATTCTATCTTTCATTATCACAACTCTAACCTTAACTCTAACCCTAATCCTAACACAAGTGCAAGCTGTTTCATGTCAAATTTTTGTTTAAAGTTTGTTGATAGTATGCATCTATTGACAATCTGTAGGGGACTATCTAATTAAAATGGGACCAAAAAGCTTTCTTTGTTTAATTCAACACAACTCTGCTGTTTTGGGACTTGCACAATAATGCCCTCAGTGACCTGTGTCTTTTCAACACAGCTCCAAAAGACTCAACAGACCAGCAGCTCAGCAACTCTCACAACGTGACACACAGTTTCCATGACCCTCCAGATGTGGTTGTCCTCCTTGGTCACATATGGGCTCAGAGTTGCACCAAAGCCCCTTTCCTGGAAACAGCTGCTATCAGAGAAAAGGGCAAGGCAATAAAAGAGCAGGGTAGATGTAAGTATTTGTTCGTTCTAGGTCTGTATAACCAGAAGCCCATGGTTTCTCTTCCTCATCTCTTGGGACATAGCGATTATTCAGCCTGAGTCACTGACACTCACAGCCTGAGGCGTCTGTCACTGGGTGGGCTCACTTTACAGTTTTTTTCGGGTGATTTTTCATTTAAAACAGTATCTGTCACAGTGTGTTTTACAGTATGGTCAATCAATTTCAGCGCTACAAAGCCCATTCCAAATCTACATGGTTTAGGTTTAGGTTTATTTGAACATCTTGGTACATATGCAGAAACATACATAAAATGCGATGTCATACAATGTACAGTACCAGTCAAAAGTTTGGACACACCTACTCATTCAAGGGCTTTTCTTTATTTTTACTATTTTTTACATTGTAGAATAATAGTATAGACATCAAATCTATGAAATAACACATATGGAACCATGTAGTAACCAAAAAAGTATTAAACAATTATTATTTTTTTATATTTGAGATTCTTCACATAGCCACCCTTTGCCTTGATGACAGTTTTGCACACTCTTGGCATTCTCTCAACCAGCTTCACCTGGAATGCTTTTCCAACAGTCTTGAAGGAGTTCCCACGTATGCTGAGCGTGTGCTTTTCCTTCACTCTGCCGACCGACTCATCCCAAACCATCTCAATTGGATTGTGGAGGCAAGGTCATCTGATGCAGCACTCCATCACTCTCCTTCTTGGTAAAATAGCCCTTACACAGCCTGGAAGTGTGTTGGGTCATTGTCCTGTTGAAAAACAAATGATAGTCCCACTAAGCCCAAACCAGATGGGATGGCGTATCGCTGCAGAATGCTGTGGTAGCCATGCTGGTTAAGTGTGCCTTGAATTCTAAATAAATCACAAACAGTGTCACCAGCAAAGCACCCCCACACCATAACACCTCCTCCTCCATGCTTTACGGTGGGAACTACACATGCAGAGATCATCCGTTCACCCACACCGCGTCTCACAAAGACACGGCGGTTTGAACCAAAAATCTCAGATTTGGACACCAGACCAAAAGACACATTTCCACTGGTCTAATGTCAATTACTCATGTTTCGTGGCCCAAGCAGGTTTCTTCTTCTTATTGGTGTCCTTTAGTAGGGGTTTCTTTGCAGCAATTCGACCATGAAGGCCTGATTCACACAGTCCCCTCTGAACAGTTGATGTTGGGATGTGTCTGTTACTTGAACTCTGTGAAGCATTTATTTGGGATGCAATTTCTGATGCTGGTTACTCTAATGAACTTATCCTCTGCAGCAGAGGTAACTCTGGGTCTTCCATTCCTGTGGCGGTCCTCATGAGAGCCAGCTTCATCATAGCGCTTGATGGTTTTTGCGACTGCACTTGAAGAAACTTTCAAAGTTCTTGACATTTTCCTGATTGACTGACCTTCATGTCTTAAAGTATTGATGGACTCGTTTCTTTATGCTTTTTTGAGCTGTTCTTGCCATAATATGGACTTGGTCTTTTATCAAATATGGCTATCTTCTGTTTACCACCCCAACCTTGTCACAACACAACTGATTGGCTCAAATGCATTAAGAAGAAATTCCACAAATTAACTTTTAACAAGGCACACCTGTTAATTGAAATGCATTCCAGGTGACTACCTCATGAAGCTGGTTGAGACAATGTGAAGAGTGTGCAAAGCTGTCATCAAGGCAAAGGGTGGCTATTTTGAAGAATCTCATATATAAAATATATTTTGATTTGTTTAACACTTTTTGGGTTACTACTTGATTCCATATGTGTTATTTCATAGTTTTGATATCTTCACTGTTATTCTACAATGTAGAAAATAGCAAAAATAAAGAAACGTTCAAAGTTCTTGAAATGTTCCGTATTGACTGACCTTCATGTCTTAAAGTAATGATGGACTGTCTTTTCTCTTTGCTTATTTGAGCTGTTCTTGCCATAATATATTTTACCAAATAGGGCTATCTTTTGTATACCCCTCCTACCTTGTCGCAGCACAACTGATTGGCTCAAACGCATTAAGAAGGAAAGAAATTCCACAAATTAACTTTTAAGAAGGCACACCTGTTAATTGAAATGCATTCCAAGTGACTACCTCATGACACTGGTTGAGAGAATGCCAAGAGTGTGCAAAGCTGTCATCAAGGCAAAGGGTGGCTATTTGAAGAATCTCAAATATAAAATATATTTTGATTTGTTTAACACTTTTTTTGGTTACTACATGATTCCATATGTGTTATTTCAAAGTTTTGATGTCTTCACTATTATTCTACAATGTAAATAATTTGTAAAAATAACCCTTGAATGATTAGGTGTGTCCAAACCTTTGACTGGTAGTGTATACTGAACAAAAATATAAACTCAACATGCAACTATTTCTAAGATTTTACAGAGTTACAGTTCATATAAGGAAAAGGCCCTAATCTATGGATTTCACATGACTGGGAATACAGTTATGCATCAGTTGGTCACAGATACCTTAAAAAAAAGGTAGGGGCGTGGATTGGAAATCCAGTCAGTATCTGGTGTGACCCCCATTTGCCTCATGCAGCGCGACACATCTCCTTCGCATAGAGTTGAACAGGCTATTGATTGTGGCCTGTGGAAGGTTGTCCCACTCCTCTTCAAGCATCCCAAACATGCTCAATGTGTGACATGTCTGGTGAGCATGCAGGCCATGGAAGAACTGGGACATTTTCAACTTCCAGGAATTGTGTACAGGTCCTTGCGACATGGGGCCATGCATTATCATGCTGAAACATGAGGTGTGCCTCAGGATCTCGTCAGGGTGTCTCTGTGCATTCAAATTGCCTTTGATAAAATACAATTGTGTTCGTTGTCTGTAGCTTATGCCTGCCCATACCATAACCCCACCGCCACCATGGGGCACTTTATTCACAACGTTGACATCAGCAGACTGCTCACCCACACAACGCCATACAAGTGGTCTGCGGTTGTGAGGCCGGTTGGATGTACTGCAAAATTCTCTAAAACAACGTTGGAGGCGGCTTATGGTAGAGAAATGAACATTACATTTTCTGGCAACAGCTCTGGTGGACATTCCTACAGTCAGCATGCCAATTGCACGCTCCCTCAAAACATCAGATATCTGTGGCATTATGTTGTGTGACAAAACTGCACATTTTAAGAGTGGCCTTTTATTGTCTCCAGCACAAGGTGTACCTGTGGAATGATCATGCTGTTTAATCAGCTTCTTGATATATCACACCTGTCAGGTGGATGGATTATCTTGGCAAAGGAGAAATGCTCACTAACAGGGATGTAAACAAATTTGTGCATAGCATTAGAGAGAAATAAGCTTTTTGTGCATATGGAACATTTCTGGGATATTTTTTATTTCAGCTCATAAAACATTGGACCAGCACTTTACATGTTGCATTTATATTTTTGTTCAGTGTTAAACACAAGTATAAAGATAAGATCAGCCTAACTATATGGACAGTGCATAAGTCATAAGTCATAAACAACATATTGGCATTCCACTAAATCAATAAATATGCATATCAAATGTCTTTAGTGATAGGGAGTTTCATTTGCATAGTTTGAGAGCTCATGCCAATAAATATCTCTGGTGTCTTGTAGTGTGGCTTGTTGCAATAGAGTATTGCCTTGAACTCCTCAGATCATGCTGTCTCTGTGGACGGGTTAGGAACTTGTTCAGTGGACTTGTGTGGTCGTACAGGAGCGCTGTGAAGGTCTTGACTGTGGCTTTATCCCATCTGCTTTCTGGAGATGTGAGTGAGTTGTAGGGAGTGCCAATGATTAGGCAACATCATCTCTGAATGCCTTCTAAGTCCTTGGAGAGACACTTTAGAAGGCTGGCCCACACTGGGGAGGCATATTCCATGATTGGACAGATGAAGGTCAGGTATACCTGCAGTAGGCCTTGCTACATACAGTGGGGGAAAAAAGTATTAAGTCAGCCACCAATTGTGGAAGTTCTCCCACTTAAAAAGATGAGAGAGGCCTGTAATTTTCATCATAGGTACACGGCAACTATGACAGACAAAATGAGAAAAAAAATCCAGACCATCACCTACAAACAAGCAAGATTTCTGGCTCTCACAGACCTGTAACTTCTTCTTTAAGAGGCTCCTCTGTCCTCCACTCGTTACCTGTATTAATGGCACCTGTTTGAACTTGTTATCAGTATAAAAGACACCTGTCCACAACCTCAAACAGTCACACTCCAAACTCCGCTATGGCCAAGACCAAAGAGCTGTCAAAGGACACCAGAAACAAAATTGTAGACCTGCACCAGGCTGGGAAGACTGAATCTGCAATAGGTAAGCAGCTTGGTTTGAAGAAATCAACTGTGGGAGCAATTATTAGGAAATGGAAGACATACAAGACCACTGATAATCTCCCTCGATCTGGGGCTCCACGCAAGATCTCACCCCGTGGGGTCAAAATGATCACAAGAACGGTGAGCAAAAATCCCAGAACCACACGGGGGGACCTAGTGAATGACCTGCAGAGAGCTGGGACCAAAGTAACAAAGCCTACCATCAGTAACACACTACGCCGCCAGGGACTCAAATCCTGCAGTGCCAGACGTGTCCCCCTGCTTAAGCCAGTACATGTCCATGCCCGTCTGAAGTTTGCTAGAGTGCATTTGGACGATCCAGAAGAGGATTGGGAGAATGTCATATGGTCAGATGAAACCAAAATAGAACTTTTTGGTAAAAACTCAACTCGTCGTGTTTGGAGGACAAAGAATGCTGAGTTGCATCCAAAGAACACCATACCTACTGTGAAGCATGGGGGTGGAAACATCATGCTTTGGGGCTGTTTTTCTGCAAAGGGACCAGGACGACTGATCCGTGTAATGGAAAGAATGAATGGGGCCATGTATCGTGAGATTTTGAGTGAAAACCTCCTTCCATCAGCAAGGGCATTGAAGATTAAACGTGGCTGGGTCTTTCAGCATGACAATGATCCCAAACACACCGCCCGGGCAACGAAGGAGTGGCTTCGTAAGAAGCATTTCAAGGTCCTGGAGTGGCCTAGCCAGTCTCCAGATCTCAACCCCATAGAAAATCTTTGGAGGGAGTTGAAAGTCTGTGTTGCCCAGCAACAGCCCCAAAACATCACTGCTCTAGAGGAGATCTGCATGGAGGAATGGGCCAAAATACCAGCAACAGTGTGTGAAAACCTTGTGAAGACTTACAGGAAACGTTTGACCTGTGTCATTGCCAACAAAGGGTATATAACAAAGTATTGAGAAACTTTTGTTATTGACCAAATACTTATTTTCCACCATAATTTGCAAATAAATTCATTAAAAATCCTACAGTGTGATTTTCTGGAAATTGTTTTCTCATTTTGTCTGTCATAGTTGACGTGTACCTATGATGAAAATTACAGGCCTCTCTCATCTTTTTAAGTGGGAGAACTTGCACAATTGGTGGCTGACTAAATACTTTTTTCCCCCACTGTAGGTAGTACATTTACATTTTAGTCATTTAGCAGACGCTCTTATCCAGAGCGACTTACAGTTAGTGAGTGCATACATTATAAAAAAAAAAAAAATCATACTGGCCCCCCGTGGGAATCGAACCCACAACCCTGGCGTTTTCTGGGTAGCTCTTGATAGTAAGCGATTGTGAGCGGGACACCTCATGCTCTTGATAGTAAGCGATTGTGAGCGGGACACCTCATGCTCTTGATAGTAAGCGATTGTGAGCGGGACACCTCATGCTCTTGATAGTAAGCCATTGTGAGTTGGAGTGAGTAGGAACTAGCCATGGTCTATAGTGTCAAATGCTCTGCAAAAGTCTGTAAAGGTTACATGAACATCCTGCTTTGGCACTTCGTTTGTTGTAAGGTTTGGTTCAGTTCGGTTCACCTTAGGTCAAAAGGTACTCCTCTTTCTCACATATTCCACTCCAGATTGGGAAAAGAAGTTCAGGAGGATTTAAGATGGGATTTTAATTGCCTAAGGTAGTAAGTAACATTTGATGTATTTGTTTTGAAGATGCACTTTGATTCCAAAACCTGTGGTGTAAAGTACTGCAATAACCACAGAGGTCTTAGGTTTGAACAAACCCTTAGTGCACTCTGTGCAGATTACCAATGTTTCAGTACTTGTTTCTCTGGCAGTGACTCAAGGTCTGGTGAAATATAGCATGAGGGGAATCCTGACAGGGTAACCACTCATAGTGAATCACTGAGAATCACAACCTGTTTGTTCAGTCACAGAACACAACTCAGGATTATAGTGAGGAACAAACTATCATTACCGCATGACGCTAGTGGTACATACACAGTATAAAATGGAAATAAAAGTAGATTTTGGTGTGTTCTCTCTGTTGCGTTGTTATTTCAGTGAAAGTGTTCTACTACACTTACTTTATAATTAAGTACTCTGTAGTTGTAAGTGTCACTGAGCTCTTGACCACAGGATTTGGTTGCAGTGGGTCATACACATATGATTTTTACACAACTTTACACAAAATGGCTCCAAACCTGTCAAATTCATTGTGCCACAAAAAACATTGATTTGACTGTATGCTGTAGGACTGTTAAATGTAATGGATACAGAACCGGCTACTTAAGCACAGTTAAATGCACACAATAAAATGATTCTTGTGAATAGTCAGATTAATATAATAGTTTGTTTAAAATGCTTACATGCTTTGCAAGAATAATAATTTCCCTAATAGGGTCTTTCTATAAACTAGAGTACCAGTGAGCATTTATTGTAGTGGAGTTTGGAGCTGTTACAAAGTCTTTAATAATAATTTGCCTTTTTTATGTGAATACATTAAGACATAAAGGGGGAACATAGGTCTTGATTCGACTCATGAATTATATTGAATGTATCTATGTTTAAACCCTTTTACATGCTTGGGAGTCTTCACAGATTTGGCAAAAGTCGTGTGACATAAAACACTACCTTTCTTTCCTTACATTTATGATACTGTTGTGTGTTGTTATATCATATACTAAGCATTTAACAATTGAATTACACATTGACCTTGAACCTGTGAAATTCCTGGATATTGCTGTTGGATTCTTTTTTGTATGGAGATCTCAGAAGTGTACTGTAATCTTGTAATATTTTGTATCTCCCTATCAGTGGCGGTCGATGAGGGAGGACGACATCTTTTTTTATGAGCATGGCCTTATTTCTATTACATCATATTGGATGACTGTCATTCATATTCCATTCACCTAGCTCAATGTATCATCGATAGGTTTAGGCTACTACATGATACCAGAATTTTCCCTATACCGATCACGAGGTTGCTACAGCCTAGCCTATGAATGAAAGTTTACAATCTAGGTGCACAGGCCGAGAAAAAAAATGAGAGTAATTAAGGTGACAGACAATGACACATTCAGTACCACCTTGCACACTCTTGTCTGCATCTAGCTGATCTAGGGTGTAATCATTAGTCCAACAGTTGCAAACTAGAGTTTCTATTGGACAATTCAGGTATGTTTATCTTTGCTTCTGTTCCGTTTGCTTCTGTTTAAGAAACATTGTTCAACAGAATCGGCGGAATGAATACACCCTGATCACACGCAAACAGAGTTCACTTTCATAGCAGCCACATACAAACAGAATGATCAATTTGCTCGTTGTATAATTCCTTCTCGCATCTATGCACTCTTCCTCTCACCTTTTCCCTTTGCTTGTGGACTTCAGTGCACAACACATCAGCTGTCTGTGACCAGGCGAAAAAAAACTTTACAAGCCTTCATATCATAACCACTAACTGCTACAAACAGCCTACATTGTTGTTACCATATTAACTAACATCCTAGTCAACATAGCTACTAGAACTAACGGATTAGAAAACCTGGTCCAATCATGCAGTACAGTGTACAGTCAGCAAACAGTTTAGCAATAAATTAATAAAACCAAAAGCTTACCTTGACTTGGAAGAGTTCCAGTGTTGGATAGCCATAGCCAGCTAGCTAACATAGCATCCCTCTCTGTTTGAGCCGGGTGTTTGAGTAGGCTAAACTAGCTAGCTGCATTCGCTAGCTAAGTGAAAGTGAAAAACAATACAACGAACTACCTCTCTCTCTCTCTCTCTCTCTCTCTCTCTCTCTCTTGTCTCTCTCTCTTGCTGTCTTGTTTCTCCTTCATTTTTAAAGAAATGAATTTGTTCAAAACTGTTCAACTATTGTCTTTCTCTCTCTTTGAGTCAACTTCTCACCACATTTTATGCACTGTAGTGCTAGCTAGCTGTAGCTTATGCTTTCAATACTAGATTCATTCTCTGATCTTTCAATTGGGCGGACAACATGTCAGTTCATGCTGCAAGAGCTCTGATAGGTTGGAGGATGTCCTCCGGGAGTTGTCATAATTACTGTGTAAGTCTATGGAAGGGGGAAAGAACCATGAGCCTCCTAGGTTTTGTATTGAAGTCACTGTACCCAGAGGAGGACGGAAACTAGCTGTCTTCCGGGTACACCATGGTGCTACCCTACAGAGTGCTGTAGAGGCTACTGTAGACCTTCATTGTAAAACTGTGTTTTAATCAATTATTTGGTGACATGTGAATATACAGTACCAGTCAAAAGTTTGGACACACCTACTCATTCAAGGGTCCGACTCATCCCAAACCATCTCAATTGGGTTGATGTTGGGGGATTGTGGAGGACAGGTCATCTGATGCGGCACTCCATCACTCTCCTTCTTGGTAAAATAGCCCTTACACACCCTGGAGGTGTGTTGGGTCATTGTCCTGTTGAAAAACAAATGATAGTCCCACTAAGACCAAACCAGATGGGATGGCGTATCGCTGCAGAATGCTGTGGTAGCCATGCTGGTTAAGTGTGCCTTGAATTCTAATTAAATCACAGACAGTGTCACCAGCGAAGCACCCCCACACCATAACACCTCCTCTTCCATGCTTTACGGTGGGAACTACAATTTACCAACACCGCTTCTCACAAACACACGGTGGATTGATCCAAAAATCTCAAATTTGGACTCCAGACCAAAGGACACATTTCCACCGGTCTAATGTCCATTGCTCGTGTTTCTTGGCCCAAGCAGGTCTCTTCTTCTTATTGGTGTCCTTTAGTAGTAGTTTCTTTGCAGCAATTCAACCATGAAGCCTTGATTCACACAGTCCCCTCTGAACAGTTGATGTTGAGATATGTCTGTTATTTGAACTCTGTGAAGCATTTATTTGGGCTGTCATTTCTGAGGCTGGTAACTCTAATGAACTTATGCTCTGCAGCAGAGGTACAGTGAGTAAAAAAAGTATTTGATCCCCTGCTGATTTTGTACGTTTGCCCACAGACAAAGAAATGATGAGTCTATAATTTGAATGGTAGGTTTATTTGAACAGTGAGAGACAGAATAACATGTCAAAAATGTTATAAATTGATTTGCATTTTAATGAGGGAAATAAGTATTTGACCCCCTCTCAATCAGAAAGATTTCTGACTCCCAGGTGTCTTTTATACAGGTAACGAGCTGAGATTAGGAGCACACTCTTAAAGGGAGTGCTCCTAATCTCAGCTTGTTACCTGTATAAAAGACACCTGTCCACAGAAGCAATCAATCAGATTCCAAACTCTCCACCATGGCCAAGACCAAAGAGCTCTCCAAGGATGTCAGGGACAAGATTGTAGACCTACACAAGGCTGGAATGGGCTACAAGACCATCGGCAAGCAGCTTGGTGAGAAGGTGACAACAGTTGGTGCGATTATTCGCAAATGGAAAAAACACAAAATAACTGTCAATCTCCCTCGTGGAGTTGCAATGATCATTAGAACGGTGAGGAATCAGCCCAGAACTACACGGGAGGATCTTGTCAATGATCTCAAGGCAGCTGGGACCATAGTCACCAAGAAAACAATTGGTAACACACTACGCCGTGAAGGACTGAAATCCTGCAGCGCCCGCAAGGTCCCCCTGCTCAAGAAAGCACATATACATGCCCATCTGAAGTTTGCCAATGAACATCTGAATGATTCAGAGGAGAACTGGGTGAAAGTGTTGTGGTCAGATGAGACCAAAATTGAGCTCTTTGCCATCAACTCAATTCGCCGTGTTTGGAGGAGGAGGAATGCTGCCAATGACCCCAAGAACACCATCCCCACAGTCAAACATGGAGGTGGAAACATTATGCTTTGGGGGTGTTTTTCTGCTAAGGGGACAGGACAACTTAACCGCATCAAAGGGACGATGGACGGGGCCATGTACCGTCAAATCTTGGGTGAGAACCTCCCTCAACCAGGGCATTGAAAATGGGTCGTGGATGGGTATTCCAGCATGACAATGACCCAAAACACACGGCCAAGGCAACAAAGGAGTGGCTCAAGAAGAAGCACATTAAGGTCCTGGAGTGGCCTAGCCAGTCTCCAGACCTTAATCACATAGAAAATATGTGGAGGGAACTGAAGGTTCGAGTTGCCAAACGTCAGGCTCGAAACCTTAATGACTTGGAGAAGTTCTGCAAAGAGGAGTGGGACAAAATCCCTCCTGAGATGTGTGCAAACCTGTTGGCCAACTACAAGAAACGTCTGACCTCTGTGATTGCCAACAAGGGTTTTGCCACCAAGTACTAAGTCATGTTTTGCAGATGGGTCAAATAATTATTTCCCTCATTAAAATGCAAATCAATTTAAAACATGCGTTTTTCTGGATTTTTTTGTTGTTATTCTGTCTCTCACTGTTCAAATAAACCTACCATTAAAATTATAGACTGATCATTTCTTTGTCAGTGGGCAAACGTACAAAATCAGCAGGGGACCAAATACTTTTTTCCCTCACTGTAACTCTGGGTCTTCCATTCCTGTGGCAGTCCTCATGAGAGCCAGTTTCATCATCGCGCTTGATGGTTTTTGCGACTGCACTTGAAGAAAGGTTCAAAGTTCTTAAAATGTTCCGTATTGACTGACCTTCATGTCTTAAAGTAATGATGGACTGTCTTTTCCCTTTGCTTATTTGAGCTGTTCTTGCCATAATATGGACTTGCTCTTTTACCAAATAGGGCTATCTTCTGTATACCCCCCACCTTGTCAAAACACAACTGATTGGCTCAAACGCATTAAGAAGGAAAGAAATTCCACAAATTAACTTTTAAGAAGGCACACCTGTTTATTGAAATGCATTCCAGGTGACAACCTCATGAAGCTGGTTGAGAGAATGCCAGGAGTGCGCAAAGCTGTCATCAATGCAAAGGGTGGCTATTTGAAGAGTCTCAAATATAACATATATTTTGATTTGTTTAACACTTTTTTGGTTATTACATGATTCCATATGTGTTATTTAATTGTTTTGATGTCTTCACTATTATTCTACAATGTAAAAAATAGTAAAAATAAAGAAAAACCCTTGAATGAGTAGGTAGGTGTGTCCAAACTTTTGTCTGGTAGTGTATTTAGTATAGTTTTATCTAAAAATTATAACTTTTTTAGTGTTTCACTACTTTAATTTTTATGAAATTCACTGAGGAGGATGGTCCTCCCCTTCCTCCTCTGAGGAGCCTCCACTGCTCCCTATGTTTTCATGGCCGACATATCCAAAATAATGTATGTGATTGCAAAATCCAATGCATCAAACAGAAAGAGTAACTTTAATATGCTTAATAAAACAAAAATCGATACTGTCATTAACAGGGTTCTTCAATAATGACTCATAATTGTTGTTTGATGTGCGTTTGATGTCTAGCTGTTTAGTTAAGTGGGGACATTATCACGCAATATCAGCTGATTCAGGAAAGGATTTTCAGAATGACTGTCAAGTGATAAAGAGTTTGTGTGATACTGCACGCGATTTAACAACAGCCAAAGTGCGGGAATTAATGTTGATCTTGAGGATTGACAGAAAATGTTGGTGTCTATGTTGTTATGGTGGTCAAGATAATTAGCCTACTTCTTGGACAACATTAAATCAACATTCTTGAGGTAAGATTACGGTCCGTATGTTTTGATCGTTTGTTTTCCGAGTTAAAGCAGAGCAATCGGGAACGTGAAAACAGCCTTTTTATTCGTTTTTGAATTGCTTTTTGATTTAGTTTTAGTTATTTGCATATTAAACAAAAAAACAACTTGAAATGTCAATGTTAAAATGTGGGTGAGGTTAAATGTGGAATGCCTGGTCAAGTGCACAGCCAACACTTCCTATCCTTTCAAAGTAGT
This sequence comes from Coregonus clupeaformis, assembly GCF_020615455.1. Lineage (NCBI taxonomy): Eukaryota > Metazoa > Chordata > Actinopteri > Salmoniformes > Salmonidae > Coregonus > Coregonus clupeaformis. The sequence goes on from NC_059192.1 coordinate 28,123,979, forward strand.
AGGTCTCCCTTCTAACTCCATTCTTTGAATCTATTAATCTACTATCTATTAATTAATTGATTAATAGCTGCCCATACCTGCCACAGTGCCAAAATAAGGTAAGATTTCTCAATTTCTGCATAGTATTTAGTGTGCATTGACTTATTAATTAACTACGATTACTGTAAATGGTCAGCTGACTGATATATCCTAGATACCTAGCTAACCATTGGTAATCTTATTGAATGATGCTATACAGCCAAAACAACAGTATCTATTGCTAGACTAGAGATATGCACTAGCTATAGTTAGTCAGTGGTTGCACATCTAACTAGCTGGAATGAAGCAAGGATTTGAACAGTAGACATGTAAATATATCCTTTCACTGTTTACAGCAGGTCTCCAGCTACCCAGTCCTGTCTGATCAGCCTGATATGGTACAGCGGGTGTGTCCAGTTTATGCCTGTGCAAATCTGTGTGTGTATAGCAATGGAAGTAAACATCCAATGCCTCAAATGTCATGCTGTAGGTCCTCCACACACCAGAAGGGTAGCCCTTACCCCTTACGCCTAGTGGAGATCTGAGAGAATTGGACTGGTGTAAGCAATACCACCAAAATTCCACCATGCCTATCAGAGGGTAAGGTGGAGCTCTCACCATGTCACTACCCATCAATCCCTCTCAGATCTCCACAAGTGTCTAGACTCTGGGTAGTAGGGGCTAGGGGTTGTTTCTGGAAAGGCCATGAATATTATGGTAGCTCAGTCAGTCAGTCAGTCAGTCAGTCTGGCACTGTCAAAAAATTAGAATAGCTGTCAAATACTTGCTTCCTCTGTCCTTTGGAGAATCTCAATTACATTTCCTTGATTCGTTGAATCCTCGCTCCTCATCTCCTTCTCAAAACCCATTGGATGAGAAGGTCAGAGGTCCCGCCCCTCTCACCTTCTTATCCAATGGGTTTTGAGAAGGAGGCGAGGAGAGAGGAAGTGAGGAATGAAGGAAATGCAATTAAGATTCTTCACTTGTTTCCTCCATACCTCACCTTCCTCTCAAAGCACATTGGGGAGAGGAAGGTTCCTCCCCTCAGGTTCCAAGGAGAGGCAAGGAGTGGAGGAAACAAGGACAGAGGAAGCAAGAATGTGATGTCTAGTTTTCACACACACACACACACACACACACACACACACACACACACACACACACACACACACACACACACACACACACACACACACACACACACACACACACACTGCTTAAAGAGTTGTACTGATTATAATTATTTAATTATTGGTTATTAATGATTTTGTTGACAGAACCCATTGTATTATATTATTGTATTAAATTATTACATCAACTACAATTAAAAAAAAAAAATCTTTTTCATTCTTCTGGAATGTTTCGCATGGCTATAAATGATAGAGAAGTTGACTAAAGCACAAACAGACTTGGCTACTAGGCATGACAAAGAAACATGCAGTGTCCATGTTTCATGTGACATTTTGAATGACATGTAGATGTTTTGTTGTTGCTGGAGTTATGGTCTCATTGTGCCTATCTAGACTCTTATTACTGTAACTACACATGTGAAGCTGCTAGAAAATCATATTTAAATGTATATCAAACCATTTGGACATTTTGACCATGATGTCACACGTTGGCTCATTATTTATAGAAGGACCCAATAATCATGTTGGATACATCTGAAATCAGGCTACCTGATCGGACTTTTGATAAATGCAGAAAATAGATAAAACTATACTAAATACACTACTAGTCAAACGTTTGGACACACCTACTCAAAATCGTATGGTGATGCCGTGCGCCTCCCATATTTTTTAACAATGCGGAGGGCTCCGCATAGCTCCGTACATGATTCGTTGACGGTACGTGGGAGCGGTACATCCTGTATAAACACAAACTCACTTCCTTGACAACAAACATAGAGAACTTTGGCGAAATGCTATCAGAACAAGTTCACAAATAAAAAACATTGTAATGATACCTCGTGTAAGGATTTCAAAGACACGAAAATGAGTTTGAACTGCTGGAAAGAGATCGGGGAGGTAATGGTGATAAAGAGGTCAGTGGAATGCAGACCGTGGGGGATAGAAGGACGCTGGATAGATGCACATTCAACAAATCTGATCTAACAAAGTGGATATTTGTCAAATCCGTCATGATTGATGTATTGTAACAGGCCCACAATGTGGTTACGAAAACCTGATTTGGAAATATTTGGCAATTTTTTCACTGCATAACATTTAGAAGTTGTCCCTTCTCAGGTTTAGAAAAAGTGCCTGCTGAATGCTAACTCCAGTTCATATAAGCTGGTAGCATAACTAGCATACAGAAATAGGTGGTGGTAGTCAATAGTTTTTAACTGTAATGCAGTTGATTGATGACAATGACATGAGCATGTATTAGGGTTGACATCCATACAAGCATTATACTCAGATGTTTACCTCAACATAGTGAGAAATACACTTACAGTGCTATTAAAAACATATTTGCCCCCTTTCTAATTTTCTCTACTGATAACTTAATGTTATCAGATCTTCAACCAAAACCTTATATTAGATAAAGGGAACATAAGTGAACAAATAACACAACAATTACATATTTATTTAATATATTTCATAAACAAAGTTATGCAACACCCAATTCCCCTGTGTGAAAAAGTAATTGCCCCCTTACACTCAATAACTGGTTGTACCACCTTTAGCTGCAATGACTCCAACCAAATGCTTCCTGTAGTTGTTGATCAGTCTCTCACGTCCCTGTGGAGGGATTTTGGCACACCCTTCCATGCAGAACTGCTTTAACTCAGTGACGTGTGGGTTTTCAAGCATGAACTGCTCGTTTCAAGTCCTGCCACAACATCTCAATTGGGATTAGGTCTGGACTTTGACAGCTGGGTCATGCAGCAAGACAATGATCCAAAACACACAATCAAGTCTACATGAAAATTGCTAAAAAGCAACAAATTTGAAGTTTTGGAATTTTCCAAAACTTCAAATTTGTTGCTTTTTAGCAATTTTCATGTAGACTTGATTGTGTGTTTTGGATCATTGTCTTGCTGCATGACCCAGCTGCGCTTCAGCTTCAGCTCACAGACGGATGGTCTGACATTCTCCTGTAGAATTCTCTGATACAGAGCAGAATTCATGGTTCCTTCTATTAAAGCAAGTCGTCCAGGTCCTGAGGCAGCAAAGCATCCCCAAACCATCACACCACCACCACCATGCTTGACCTTTGGTATGATGTTCTTACTGTGGAATGCAGAGTTTGAAAAAGCCAGACCTAATCCCAATTGAGATGTTGTGGCAGGACTTGAAACGAGCAGTTCATGCTTGAAAACCCACACGTCACTGAGTTAAAGCAGTTCTGCATGGAAGAGTGTGCCAAAATTCCTCCACAGCGACGTGAGAGACTGATCAACAACTACAGGAAGCATTTGGTTGGAGTCATTGCAGCTAAAGGTGGTACAACCAGTTATTGAGTGTAAGGGGGCAATTACTTTTTCACACAGGGGAATTGGGTGTTGCATAGCTTTGTTTATGAGATAAATATGTAATTGTTGTGTTATTTGTTCACTTATGTTCCCTTTATCTAATATAAGGTTTTGGTTGAAGATCTAATAACATTCAGTATCACAAATATGCAAAAGTAGAGAAAATTAGAAAGGGGGCAAATACTTTTTCATAGCACTGTATAAACAATAGCCTAAATGTAGGTAATTTTGCTGGGGGACAATGGGGAGATTCGGATGGAGTTGCAGGTGGGAAAACGGTGCAGCCTTTTTACTTCATGCTATCTTGGTTGAGCTTCTATGTCAAGCACTGGGAAATGGACTCCAACATTTTTACGGTACCGCATCCTGTTTATGTTTAGCCTCAGCCCAAACTGTGTCGTCATTACCAGCTGTTGTCTTAGCTCTCTCAAATTACACCTGTGATTGCTTTATGCCTCTCTCCCATGTCAATATGGTTTGCTTATTGCTGTTTCGGTTATTTATAATTGTACTATTTCACTGTAGATCCCCCAGCCCAGCTAAACGTGCCTTAGATAGCTCCTTTGTCCCACCCCCATACACGCGGAAACCGACTCAATCGGTGCCTCCAGTGATGCTATCTCTTTCATTGTTACCCAACGCTTAGGTTTACCGCCACTTTACTCATATCCTTCCATATCCTTGTCTGTACATAATGCCCTGAATCTTTTCTACAACGCCCGGAAATCTGCCCCCTTTATTCTATGTACCCAACGCACTAGAAGACCAGTTCTTAAAGCCTTTAGCCGTATCCTTATTCTAGTCCTCCTCTGTTCCTCTGGTGATGTAGAGGCTAACCCAGGCCCTGCAGCCCTCAGTATCACTCCTACTCCCCAGGCGCTATCATTTGTTGACTTCTGTAATCGCAAAAGCCTTGGTTTCTTGCATGTTAATATCAGAAGTCTACTTCCTAAGTTTGAGTTATTCACTGCGTTAGCACACTCCGCCAACCCTGATGTTCTAGCAGTGTCTGAATCCTGGCTTAGGAAGGCCACCAAAATTTCTGAAATTTCCATCCCCAACTATAACATTTTCCATCTAGATAGAACTGCCAAAGGGGGTGGAGTTGCAATCTACTGTAGAGATAGCCTGCAGAGCTCTATCATACTATCCAGGTCTGTGCCCAAACAGTTTGAGCTTCTACTTCTAAAAATCCACCTTTCCAGAAATAAGTCTCTCACTGTTGCCGCTTGCTACAGACCCCACTCAGCCCCCAGCTGTGCCCTGGACACCATATGTGAATTGATTGCCCCCCATTTACCCTTAGAGTTCGTACTGCTTGGTGACCTAAATTGGGATATGCTTAAAACCCCGGCCATCCTACAATCCAAACTAGATGCCCTCAATCTCACACAAATTATCAACGAACCTACCAGGTACAACCCTAAATCCGTAAACATGGGTACCCTCATAGATATCATCCTGACTAACTTACCCTCTAAATACACCTCCGCTGTCTTCAACCAGGATCTCAGCGATCACTGCCTTATTGCCTGCGTCCGTAACGGGTCCGCGGTCAAACGACCACCCCTCATCACTGTCAAACGCTCCCTAAAACACTTTAGCGATCAGGCCTTCCTAATTGACCTGGCCCAGGTATCCTGGATGGATATAGATCTCATTCCGTCAGTAGAGGATGCCTGGTTGTTCTTTAAAAGTAATTTCCTCTCAATCTTAAATAAACATGCCCCATTCAAAAAATACAGAACTAAGAACAGATATAGCCCCTGGTTCTCCTCAGACTTGACTGCCCTTGACCAGCACAAAAACATCCTGTGGCGTACTGCATTAGCATCAAATAGCCCCCGCGATATGCAACTTTTCAGGAAAGTTAGGAACCAATATACATGTTACGTTCCCCAGTTTCTATGTTGTGGTTTGTGTATTTACATGTAGGTATTTCAGGAAATGGGTTCCTGAAATTCCCCAACAAGCAGCTGATTGGTTAAAAAAACATTGACGATTGGAGAGCTGACACCGCGCCCTCGTCAGGACGCAGCTGTCTCCAATTTAACAACTCCTCCTGAAGCTATATAAGCCCCAGTTCTGTTGCTCAGAAGAAGAGAAAGGGGAACCAGAATTGCTGAGAGTTGCAGCATGTTGGTTGTATGCTAAGAGTTTGGTATGTACTGTGTTGTTGTTGCTCTGACCACCAATTGTAATGTTTTGTGTTAGTTTGTGGCTCAGAGTTTCTTTAATGTCCTGAGTTAGTTTTTCTCAGGTTTTTGTTGTGAACCAGTTTGTGCTATTTTTGTTTCATTTGTTCCCAAGGGGGAAGGGGAAGGCACCTAGGGAGTGCTTAGGCAAGAGGCCCGCGGGCATACATTACCCGTAGAAGTTGACTGTCTATGCACACTAGGAAAGACCTGGGCGGACCATCCCTTGTATTTTGGTTAGTGCACCAGGTGGTGCTAGTTCAGTAAGTAGTGGGTAGGCAGGTAAGGTAGGAGAGGGGGCTTTGATATTTACTTTCTTTGCTTTGGTTCCGTCCAGCCCCTTTTCCCCAAACTTACCGTGCGAAGGAATTAATTCCCTGTTAACGGTATTCTCTGCCTTTTGTCATCCTTACTCACACCTACAGTCCCATACCTCTTTCACACCACGGAGAGTTGAGTTGTAGCAGGGTGTTGCGTTCCCTCTTCCGAGAGGCGTGCGTAACATAATGGGGGCTCGTCCGGGATTTCATTAAACCCACAGGACCCTGCTGCACTGAGCTCTCTGAGTTGTGATTGAGGTGTGATGGTAGGTTGTGAGTTTGGGTGACTTGTTTAGTTTGTGTGTATTCAGGAGGCTGCTGTATACAAGATGGCTGCCTCAGCCATCTCCAAGTTCATTGAAGCGCCCTCTGTTGATAGTTTGGTGAGGTTTTGGAAAACAGATATTTTCGCTATTGCTCACCATTATGGAATTGTTGTCCCTGAGAAAGCCCTAAAGGCAGAGCTTTTTGTGCTAGTCAGGGAGGGTTTAATGAGAGAGCGAATTCTCTCATTTCAAGATGAGGAGCGGGAGGCTTCAGGAGAGGAGACGGGTAGACCTTCCGATGCCAAGTCGGAGGACAGGACGGAGGAAGGGGTTGCTCGTACCCCCTTTACATTGCCCCGATTCGATCCTTTATCTTCTGCTTCAGGTCGTTCAAGCGGGACCGCCAGGCTAAAGGTGAGGCTGGCCCGGTTAGAAATGGAGCAAAAAGATAAAGAGAGACAGATGCAGTTTGAACTTGAAATAAGGAAAATGGAAATGGAAAAGGAGGTGAGAATCCGACAACTGGAGTTAGACGCTGGCTTCAGTGCGACTCCACAAACTGCTTATCATCAAGCCCACTTTGATGTAAGTAAAAATATAGCGTTAGTCCCTCCATTCCGTGAGTCGGAAGTTGATTCCTATTTCTTTGCTTTAGAGCGTGTGGCCGCTGCGCTACATTGGCCACGCGAGGGTTGGCCGCTCCTGTTACAATGTAAATTGTCTGGGAAAGCCCAGGAAGTAGTAGCTGCTCTCTCCCTGGAAGATAGTTTACAGTATGATACAGTTAAAACTACCGTGTTGCGGGCTTATGAGTTGGTGCCTGAGGCTTATAGACAGCGCTTCAGGAACCACAAAAAAACATCTCACCGTACTTTTGTGGAGTTTGCAAGGTACAAAGAGTCTCTGTTTAATCGTTGGTGTTCAGCCAGCAAAGCTAACACATTTGCTGATATTCGGGAGTTGATGCTGTTAGAGGATTTTAAAAACAACCTCCCTGATAGAATTGTAGTTCATTTAAATGAACAGAAAGTGGTGACATTGGCCCAGGCAGCAGTGTTAGCAGATGAGTACGCTTTGACACACAAGACTGTCTTTGGTGCGCCTCGTTTTGAAGACCGAACGATTACATCATCAGTGCCTCGTTCAGGTCGTTTTTCCTCTGACAACCCTAAGCCTTTTCATGAAAACCGTGAATGTTTTTACTGTCACCAAAAGGGTCATGTGATTGCGGACTGCCTGGTTTTGAAAAATAAACCGAAACAGTCCCGGTCACCGTCCCCAAAAATGAAAAGTATGGGTTTAGTCAAGTCTTTGGCTCGTCCGTTGGAACGAGTTATTGATTCAGCATTTGAGAAACCGGATCCTGTCTATGCTCCGTTTATATTTGCCGGTTGTGTTTCCTTAACTGGAGAACAAGCTGATCAAAAGCCCATTCAAATCTTGCGAGACACCGGGGTGGCGCAGTCAGTAATGGTTACTGATGCTTTACCCTGGTCTCATGAAACATATTGTGGCTCGCATGTCATATTACAGGGGATCGAGACAAAAACAGTACCTGTACCATTACACTGGGTCCACTTAGTGTCAGACTTGGTATCAGGATGTTTCCGAGTTGGTGTAGTGTCTACACTGCCAGTAAAAGGAGTTACATTGTTACTAGGGAATGATATTGCTGGTGGTAACGTCACTCCTGTGTTAGAGGTAGTAGACAACCCAGAAATCAGAATTGCAGATGATAAACTGGTTCAAGCATTTCCACATGTTTTTCCAGCTTGTGTGTTAACGAGGGCACAATCTCGCAAGCTAGGAGATGTGGTGGATTTGGCTAGTTTCATTTTTGAGAAGGTTGAGGTAGAAGACAATGCACCGAGTATTCCTTCTGCTATGCCGACAGTTTTTACTCCCGTAAAAACTAAGGCAGGGGAAAGTGAAATCGCGCCCCAATTACATGACATTATTTTGTCTGTCACCCCTGAGAAGGTGATTGAATGTCAAAAGAGAGACACCAGTCTTCGCAAGTGTTTTACTTCGGTTATGTCCATTGAGGAAGCTAAAACTAAGGAGACTGCCTACTTTATGGAAGCAGGAGTTTTGATGCGTAAATGGGCAGCTCATGACACCGTTAGTGACTGGAGTGAAGTGTGTCAAGTGGTTGTTCCTACACCGTTCCGACAGCAGGTGCTGTCACTCGCCCATGACCAGGCTTGGTCCGGACACTTGGGGATCACGAATACTTATAACCGAGTACTTCAAAAAAATGTTGGGCCAGGTTTGAAGTCTGACGTTGTCCAGTATTGTAAAACATGTCACGTATGTCAACTCACTGGGAAAGTGAATCAAACAGTTCCTCGTGCGCCGCTCTGCCCGATTCCTGTGGTGGGGGAACCGTTTGAAAAAGTGATAATTGATTGTGTAGGTCCGTTGCCGAAAACCAGGTCAGGTAACCAGTTCTTACTAACAATAATGTGCAGTGCTACTCGATACCCAGAGGCTATTCCTCTCCGTACAATAACGGCTAAGACTGTCGTGAAGGCACTGGTAAAGTTATTCTCTACGTTTGGACTCCCTAAAGTAATCCAAACTGATCAGGGATCCAATTTTATGTCAAAGCTGTTCTCAAATGTGTTGAAGATGCTGTGTATTTCCCATCAGGTCTCCAGTCCGTATCATCCAGAGAGTCAAGGGGCTCTCGAACGCTGGCATCAGACGCTGAAGGCAATGCTACGCAAGTATTGCATGGATACCAGTACCGATTGGGATGAGGGGGTGCCCTTTGTCCTATTTGCTAGTAGGGAAGCAATACAAGAGTCCTTAGGGTTCAGCCCTGCTGACCTTGTGTTTGGACACACCCCAAGGGGTCCGCTGAAAGTGTTGAAGGCGCATATCTTATCTCCTACACCCAGTAGTGCCCCTAAAAATGTGTTGGATTATGTCAGTAAGATGCGGGAGAGACTGCACACTGCATGTGCGTTAGCCCAAAAGTCCCTCTCCTCTACTCAAAAACGCATGAAGTTGCATTATGACAAAAAGGCTGTTGGGCGTTCTTTTGCACCAGGGGATCAAGTTTTAGTTTTGTTGCCAATCCCTGGATCATCTCTGTCAGCACGTTTTTCTGGACCATATCTAGTGGAAAAGAAACTGAGTGACACCAATTATGTAATAAAGACCCCAGATCGGAGGCGTTCTTCCCGAGTGTGTCATGTTAACATGCTGAAAGCATATTATGTGCGTGATTCTCCCAACAGTTCCTCAGGTAAGCCGGTCCAGGCCACCGTCTCCAGTGTGGCTGCGGTTGTGCTAAAGCCTGGCTTGGACCTAGAGGAGGATAAAGAGGACGGGTTGGAGTTGCGCCATACGTTACAGCAGTGTGAACGCTTATGTAATTCAGAGATGCTGAAAAAGTTACCCTCTCAAATGGAACATTTGGATAATGAGCAAACTAAGCATCTTATCCTATTGATAAACAGTTTTCTCAATGTGTTTCAGGACGTTCCAAGTCGCACGTCTATCTTGGAACATGACGTGGATGTGGGGAACGCGGCTCCCATAAGACAGCATCCGTACCGAGTTAATGCAAAGAAAAGGGAGGTAATGAAAAGTGAAGTAGCTTATTTATTACAGAATGACATGGCAAAACCCAGTAACAGCTCCTGGAGTTCTCCGTGTATTCTTGTTCCTAAGCCTGACGGTACGTCTCGCTTATGTACGGACTATCGTCGAGTAAATGCCGTTACAAAGTCTGATTCTTTTCCTCTACCTCGCTTAGAAGACTGCATTGATAGAATTGGCTCTGCTGCTTATGTTAGCAAGTTAGATTTGCTAAAAGGTTATTGGCAGGTGCCTCTGACCTCTCGAGCTTCTGACATCTCGGCTTTCGTTACGCCAGATAACTTCGTACAATACACTGTGATGCCCTTTGGAATGTGTAATGCACCTGCTACCTTTCAGCGGCTAGTTAACATTGTGTTCGCCGATGTGCCAAATTGTACTGCTTACCTTGATGATGTGGTGATTCATTCGTCTACTTGGTCTGATCATCTCGCCACCTTGAAAAGTGTGTTTCAGCGGTTGGAGAAGGCTTCTTTAACCCTCAATTTGGCCAAGTGTGAGTTTGGGAAGGCTACTGTGACTTACTTAGGGAAACAAGTGGGACGAGGTCAAGTGCGCCCAGTAACTGGCAAAGTGGAAGCAATTGTTGCTTTTCCTGCTCCCACGAATCGCCGCCAGTTGCGCAGATTCCTGGGGATGGTAGGGTACTATCGTACATTCTGTAAGAATTTCTCGACGGTAGTAGCTCCCCTTACATCTCTGCTTAGTCCTAAGGTACCATTTATGTGGTCCCAGGACTGTAACTATGCTTTTGAGTCCGCTAAAGCGCTACTTTGTAGTGCCCCAGTGCTTGCCGCCCCCAACTTTGACAAACCTTTTAAGTTGGAGGTAGACGCTAGTATAGTGGGGGTGGGTGCGGTTCTCTTGCAGGAAGATGAAGATGGAGTGGATCGACCCGTCAGTTTCTTCTCCCGTAAATTCAACTCGTGTCAGTCAAGGTACTCCACAATTGAACAGGAGACGCTGGCTTTATTGCTAGCCTTACAGTTCTTTGAGGTATATGTGGGCTCCAGTGCCTTGCCTGTTATGGTCTTCACGGACCATAATCCGTTGGTGTTCTTAAAGCAAATGTACAATCAGAACCGCCACCTTATGCGGTGGGCTCTGATTGTACAAGGATATAATGTACAGATAGCCTATGTGAAGGGCTCGGCAAATGTGGTTGCCGATGCCCTATCACGGGTTTAATAACTGGGGATGCGTTGGTTTTTGTTATTGCAAACTGTATGTTTGCATTTTTTGTGGTGGGCGTGTTACGTTCCCCAGTTTCTATGTTGTGGTTTGTGTATTTACATGTAGGTATTTCAGGAAATGGGTTCCTGAAATTCCCCAACAAGCAGCTGATTGGTTAAAAAAACATTGATGATTGGAGAGCTGACACCGCGCCCTCGTCAGGACGCAGCTGTCTCCAATTTAACAACTCCTCCTGAAGCTATATAAGCCCCAGTTCTGTTGCTCAGAAGAAGAGAAAGGGGAACCAGAATTGCTGAGAGTTGCAGCATGTTGGTTGTATGCTAAGAGTTTGGTATGTACTGTGTTGTTGTTGCTCTGACCACCAATTGTAATGTTTTGTGTTAGTTTGTGGCTCAGAGTTTCTTTAATGTCCTGAGTTAGTTTTTCTCAGGTTTTTGTTGTGAACCAGTTTGTGCTATTTTTGTTTCATTTGTTCCCAAGGGGGGAAGGGGAAGGCACCTAGGGAGTGCTTAGGCAAGAGGCCCGCGGGCATACATTACCCGTAGAAGTTGACTGTCTATGCACACTAGGAAAGACCTGGGCGGACCATCCCTTGTATTTTGGTTAGTGCACCAGGTGGTGCTAGTTCAGTAAGTAGTGGGTAGGCAGGTAAGGTAGGAGAGGGGGCTTTGATATTTACTTTCTTTGCTTTGGTTCCGTCCAGCCCCTTTTCCCCAAACTTACCGTGCGAAGGAATTAATTCCCTGTTAACGGTATTCTCTGCCTTTTGTCATCCTTACTCACACCTACAGTCCCATACCTCTTTCACACCACGGAGGGTTGAGTTGTAGCAGGGTGTTGCGTTCCCTCTTCCGAGAGGCGTGCGTAACAATACACAAGCAGTCAGGAAAGCAAAGGCTAACTTTTTCAAACAGAAATATGCATTCTGTAGCACTAACTCCAAAAAGTTTTGGGACACTTTAAAGTCCATGGAGAATAAGAGCACTTCCTCCCAGCTGCCCACTGCACTGAGGCTAGGAAACACTATCACCACCGATACATCTACAATAATCGAGAATTTCAACAAGCATTTTGCTACGGCTGGCCATGCTTTCCACCTGGCTACCACTACCCCGGCCACCAACTCTGCACCCTCCGCTGCAACTTGCCCATGCCCCCCCCCCGCTTCTCCTTCACACAAATTCAGACAGCTGATGTTCTGAAAGAGCTGCAAAATCTGGACCCCTACAAATCAGCTGGGCTAGACAATCTGGACCCTTTCTTTCTAAAACTAGCTGCCGAAATTGTCCCAACCCCTATTACTAGCCTGTTCAACCTCTCTTTCGTAACGTCTGAGATCCCCAGAGATTGGAAAGCTGCCGTGGTCATCCCCCTCTTCAAAGGGGGTGACACTCTAGATCCAAACTGTTACAGACCTATATCCATCCTGCCCTGCCTTTCGAAAGTATTTGAAAGCCAAGTTAACAAACAGATCACCAACCATTTCGAATCACACCGTACCTTCTCCGCTAAGCAATCCGGTTTCCGAGCTGGTCATGGGTGCACTTCAGCCACGCTCAAGGTCCTAAACGATATTATAACCGCGATCGATAATAGACAGTACCGTGCAGCCGTCTTCATCGACCTGGCCAAGGCTTTCGACTCTGTCAACCACTGCATTCTTATTGGCAGACTAAATAGCCTTGGTTTCTCAAATGACTGCCTCGCCTGGTTCACCAACTACTTCTCAGATAGAGTTCAATGTGTCAAATAGGAGGGCCTGTTGTCTGGACCTATGGCAGTCTCTATGGGGGTGCCACAGGGTTCAATTCTTGGGCCGACTCTTTTCTCCGTGTATATCAATGATGTCGCTCTTGCTGCTGGTGACTCTCAGATCCACCTCTACACAGACGACACCGTTTTGTATACATCTGGCCCTTCATTGGACACTGTGTTAACAAACCTCCAAACGAGCTTCAATGCCATACAACACTCCTTCAGTAGCCTCCAACTGCTCTTAAACACTAGTAAAACTAAATGCATGCTCTTCAATCGAACGCTGCTGGCACCCGCCCACCCGACTAGAATCACTACTCTCGACAGGTCTGACCTAGAGTATGTGGAGAACTACAAATACCTAGGTGTCTGGTTAGACTGTAAACTCTCCTTCCAGACTCACATTAAGAATCTCCAATCCAAAGTTAAATCTAGAATCTGCTTCCTATTTCGCAACAAAGCCTCCTTCACTCATGCTGCCAAACATGCCCTCGTAAAACTGACTATCCTACCAATCCTTGACTTCGGTGATGTCATTTACAAAATAGCCTCCAACACTCTACTCAGCAAATTGGATGTAGTCTATCACAGTGCCATCCGTTTTGTCTCCAAAGCCCCATACACTACCCACCACTGTGACCTGTACGCTCTTGTTGGCTGGTCCTCACTACATGTTCGTCGTCAAACCCACTGGCTCCAGGCCATCTATAAATCACTGCTAGGCAAATCCCCGCCTTATCTTAGCTCATTGGTCACCATAGCAGCACCCACCCGTAGTCTGCGCTCCAGCAGGTATATCTCACTGGTCATCCCCAAAGCCAACACCTCCTTTGGCTGCCATTCCTTCCAGTTCTCTGCTGCCAATGACTGGAACGAATAGCAAAAATCTCTGAAGCTGGAGACTTATCTCCCTCACTAACTTTAAGCATCAGTTGTCAGAGCACCTTACCGATCACTGCACCTGTACACAGCCCATCTGAAATTAGCCCACCCAACTACCTCATCCCTATATTGTTATTTATTTTGCTCTTTTGCACCCCAGTATCTCTATTTGCACATAATCTCTTGCACATCTAGCATTCCAGTGTTAATACTAATTGTAATTATTTTGCACTACAGCCGATTTATTGCCTTACCTCCATAACTTGCTACATTTGCACACACTGTATATATATTTTCTGTTGTATTTTTTGACTTTGTTTTTTTACCCCATATGTAACTCTGTGTTGTTTTTATCGCACTGCTTTGCTTTATCTTGGCCAGGTCGCAGTTGTAAATGAGAACTTGTTCTCAACTGGCTTACCTGGTTAAATAAAGGTGAAATAAAATAAAAAATCTCAGAAGAAGTAAGGTCTTACCTTTTCATTTAGCCAGTTGCTTGTAATTAGCTGGACGGCTATAGCAATTAGCCCTGAATCTCTATGAGTGGTGTGGTGCAGACCAATTTATTGGAATGTGTATGACAGCTCCCCGAAGCGCAAGATGTATGAATGCTCTGACTTCTGTGGAGGTCGCATCACAGTAAATGCTGTATGGCCACTGCAGATTTCGGATTGACCATGCAGAGCCTTTTATGCTTGATCCGCAATGCGGTCGGGAGGTTGTGAATCAATTGCGGAGCCGGTGGCCAGCCTCCCAAATTTTGTAACAATGTGGAGGGGTCCGTATAGCTCCGCATTGACATGATTGGTTGACGGTAAGTGGGGGCGGGAGGTCCTGTATAAACACAAACTCACTTCCTTGACAACTTCCTTCACAACAGCTCTGCTCAACAGCTCTGCTACCCGAAGCACAAAAAGTATGAATGACCTGACTTCTGCAGAAGCCTTATCCCCGTAAATGTTGTACGGCCAATGTAGATTGACCATGCAGAGCCTTTGGAGGCTTGAACTACTGGTGCTGATGTACTGCAGGAACACCGATTCAGCTGTTTATATGTCCTAATAATTTGAAATATTGCGTAGAAAACCAGGTGTTTTAATCGGTGTATGACTACTTCGATTATGACCTTACGCCTATTAACGTAAGCACAGTAAGGTGTTTACATGACTAATGCCATATTCGGCCTTCTGCCATAATCAGTTTAATATCGAATTATTAGTGTGCATGTAAACATAATGCTGTTACTGACATCAAAAAGCCTATATGCGTAGTGGGGTTGATGTAAATATGATGCAATCTTTGCAAGGTTCAACTGAGATGCAGGCTAGAGAAACTGTGCTACAAACACACACACACAGATATAACAGTATTACTGTTATCAACTTGTCTCAGGATACTTTTCCGTTTGCTGCAGTGCTTTTCAGTCTCAACAGGCTTGTGATAGATCAGACACAGAGCTGTGAGAAGGCTTCACTACCTCTGGTTTATCTGCAGTGGTGTAAAGTACTTAAGTTAAAATACTTTAAAGTACTACTTAAGTAGTTTTTTGGAGTACTTGTACTTTACTATTTATATTTTTGACTACTTTTACTTCACTACATTCCTAAAGAAAATAATGTTATTTTTACTCCATACATTTACTTCTGACACCCAAAAGTACTTGTTACATGAATGCTTAGCAGGACAGGAAAATGGTCCTATTCACACACTTATCAAGAGAACATCCCTGGTCATCTCTACTGCCTCTGATTTGGCGGACTCACTAAACACAAATGCTTCGTTTGGACGAAAATTGTGCTGTCTGGTGTTCTTAATATAAGGAATTTGAAATTATTCATACTTTTACTTTACTAAGGAATGTCACCCTGGGGGAATCTGGGCTTGTTTTCATAATGTCAAAGGTATTTCTAGGACAGTGAGATGTATTTCACACATAATTGCCCAGGAGAAAGGCAGGTCTGGGCTTCGCGCGCTGAATGATACAACCTATGATGGCTTCCGTTGTATTGATGGGGGGGGGGGGGAATCTAAAAATAAATGTAGTCCTGCTTTGTGGCATTTCGAGAAGGCTCTATGTTATACACTATACGTTTTTGTGCATTTGGACGTCTTTCAGCGATGTTCCCATCGGCGGATTCATTGCTAAATATACAAGCAGACATTTTTTCCAGTCTGAAAGACTACAATTTATGTTGGGCGGTGCTTCGTGCTCTGGCCCCCGTCCCTCCCCGAAGACGGGCGTTTTAGAAAAGGAGGCGGACATTAACAACACAATCATTTTTATACAACGGGTTACCAACATATTCAAATAATGATTGACATATTTTCATTAAAAATGTTATTTTGATGAATTTATTCATACCATTTCATCCTTCCACAAGATATAGTCCCGACACAAATCTAGGGTTGCTACCCAAGCCAGCTGGTCATTCGTTCTATTGGTTTGGTTACTAGAGACGCGAACCAGTCATTCAGTCTTTCTGTTCTGTATCTATGGACGTTTGTTTTAAATGTTCCATTGCCATACTGGCTGGCAACGTTCTTATCCCTTGCTTGCTAGCTAGCCAACTACGGCTAATTTACAGTCACGTCAAAAAGTGCAGCCAGATTAACAGCAAAATTGCCGCATTTGCATTTGTTTAAGTTGTTTTCTAGTGACATTTATTTGGATACATCCATAACAATGAGCTAATGAGGCGCGATTTCGCCTGGGGTAGAACATGTGCTCACTCGTCGGACACTGTTGTTCAGAGGAGCTAGCCAACAACACAGCTAACACAATCACTTCAAACTGAAGCTGGAAAGACTGCAAACTAGCTGCACTTTGTTTCGTTTGACCTTTTTTCAATTGACATTTCTTTGTATATATCCATAAAAATGATGCCAGCTGATTCATGATTTCGACTGGCTGAGAAACGCTGCCTGCCAGTCTGTCTCGTCCGACTCCTGACACGTTCATTACTATGGGACAGCTGGAGATGGAGTTTGAATATTGAAACAATGTTGCAAATGTCGGAGAGACAGAAAGCAAGGTTCATACAAGTCATTTAGTCTAATAGAAATGTGAGATAATGTCTAGATGCTTTTTATAGTGGAGATCAAGTTTATAAAGTGCCTGGCTGGGCTGATGAGACAGTGGATTGCGCAGTCAGATGGAACAGAGTAAATAGGCATTTTAATGTCATAGATTTAGCATGTGGTAACTTGTGAAATAGACATGGTTTTCACCAATCAGCATTCAGGATTAGGCCCACCCGTTGTATAATTAACCATGCATGTTTCCAACGGAATATAGCAAAGAAGATTTGAAAATAAAGAGTTGGATTTAGCAAACGTTAGAAGATCAGCTACAGCCGATGCCAGCACCAAGAGGGCAGATGACAAATACAGTGCCTAGCTAAGTAGGTTATGTTTCCTGCAAACCACCTAGCTAGCTAACTGTAGTTTATCTACTGAAACCCATATTGTGTATTGCTGGCTAACATACTACTGTGTTACAGTGGTGGAAAATCAACAAAATAAATCTATAGGTTTTACAATCAGAGATCTTTTGTATCTTCTTTGTTAAACCTCTTATTTTTTGTTGTAGATATGGCTACTAAACAGCAAGCTATAACATTACAACCATCCAACTAAAGCTAGGTTTACCAGCAAACGTTAGCACATGACTGGAGTTGGCTAGCTAGTTAGCCTGGCGCCTGCTAACTTGTTATGCGCCACGCCTCACATTTGTAAGTTGTTAGCAAATGTGTAACATCAGCAACTGTAAATAATTTTACTAGCTAGCTATGTAACATAATTGACGAGGGTTGACGTTGATTATGACCGTGGATGCATTTCCATCTCACAAAAGTATAGGTATGACGCAAAATAGGATTCCAAACAGATGTAAATAACAAGTATTGTATATCCAGCCAGATAGATAGCTAAGTTTAATAGCAAACAATGAGGAGAAACAATAATACAACAATTTACTGTTGTAAATCTCTAAAACTGAAGCTGGTTTTACTCTAAAAATATTTGCCTAAGCATGCCTAATAGACATGGATGTAGGTAGATACTGTCTGCCTACCTACCTAGGTACAATTGTACGGTCTGGTCACTGTGCAAAGGTTGAGGGTTATGCCATATTTCTTTCTATTCGGCTAGATATTGTTGTAAATATAATCTCTGTGCCTGTACACATGTATGCATGTTCAACTAGTCTACCCTAATGTTGATGTTAAACTGGCACAGTTCAACTGTCGTTCAAACTACAATAGAGTATAATTTGTTTAACACATTTTTTACAGACAATACCGTGGTGCCTGGGCTTCTTCCTGGAGTGGATTCTAGATACAGAAACATAATTCCTTTGCCTGAGTGTGTCATTGTAACAGAACTGTATCCCATGAACTGTATCCCTCTCCAGGGATTATACATTATTCTGGATTTCAAGCAGATGACTCACGAGGAGCTGAATGGCAGTTTGATCATTACAACACTCCTCCCACAGCTTTACAAGTATTCCCTGAACTTTACTACACTGATCATATTGTATTTTCTTATTGTATGTTTCTTTATTAATGGCAATTTCATCATGACCACCAGTTCTCTTAGCTACAGATTGTTACACCAGATAATGTGATTTAAACAAAGATTTTTGGTATCTATTAGCCCAGAGAATTTTCAACCAACCTTAGCGATGCCGTCTTCGTCCTTGATTCGGGGAAACAGGAGTCTCATAAAATGTCCATGTCCAGTTGCAGGGGGTCAGTTTAAATGTAGAAAATGCTCCGTTATTAAAATAAATACTTTTTTTGCTCCATGAAGTAATCCAACAATGTGTACGCTGCCATCTTGTCTATTTCAAGTCTTCTCTCACCTGTCTCAATCAATGAGAGAAGACTTGAAATAGACAAGATATCAACAACAAAAAATGTAATGTTACTGTTACCATAGAACATTCTTGTTGAATACCCAGTTCTCTTGAGTTGGCATTAAATAGTGTACAGTACACTCCCCTGTATTTTAGATTTGGACATATAAACATTATTTGGATATCTGAATGTTTAGCATCTGTTCGATGTTACAGTGCCCTGTACAGCTTATATAGATATATTCTGTGAATCCATAAATTTAGAAGATCAGTAGAAACAATCCATATTTATTTTATGGTGATTCTACATCAGGGCTCTCCAACCCTGTTCCTGGAGAGCTACCGTCCTGTAGGTTTTCACTCCAACCCTAATTTAGCACACCTAATTCTAATAATTAGCTGGTTGATAAGTTAAAACCAGGTTAGTTACAACTGGGGTTGGAGTGAAAACCTACAGGAGGATAGCTCTCCAGGAACAGGGTTGGAGACCCCTTTTCTACATGGTCTTATGCTGAGTCACACTAGCTGCGTTTATACATGCAGCCCAATTCTGATCTATTCCCAACTAATTGGTCTTAGTGACATGAGTTATTTTTCTGATCAAAAGACCAATTAGTGAAAAAAATATCAGAATTGGGCTGCCTGTGTAAACACAGCCATAGCCCTTTTCCGGCTTCAGTACACTGACAATGGTGTTCAGCATGGTGGTGTCACAACGGCTGATGTAGATGTGGTGAAGGAGTCAAACGCAGACACAGAAGCTCAGTCCAATACTTTACTGAACACGACCAAAAATATACAAAACACTGGCCTCAAAACAAACAAGAGGCGGACGATGCGCAACAAGGCGCACGAAAACAGTACAGTGCGACGACAGGGAAAACAACAAACAAACCACAAGCCGACCTGATGACAGGCGAACAATAACACACAACACAAAACTAACCAAACGGGAAACTTATAGAGGACATAATCAACTAAACAGGACACAGGTGTACACAATCAGACAGAACCAACAGACAGCGAAAACATCAAACGGTGATAGCTAGTACTCCGGGGACGACGACCGCTGAAGCCTGCCCGAACAAGGAGGAGGAGCAGCCTCGGCCGAAACCGTGACAGGTGGGCTGGGGAAGCTGAGACTCTTTGTGCTTATGGCAAATGTTCTTGTCCTGTCTCCGGTGAACGGCCAGCTGGATAAAAACCAATTTATGCTTGATCCGAAAATGTAGTTGGAGGTTCCGTATGGAGGGTGTGACGCAATTACAATGCGGAGGGCTCCATATAGCTCTCCGCATTGACATGATCGGTTGGAGGTCCAGTATAAGCACAAACTCACTTCCTTGACAACTTCCTTCACAACAGCTCTACTCTGCTCAGTGAATTTCAAGAAGTATAAATGCCCTGAGTTCTGCAGAGGCCGTATCGCAGAAAATGCTGTATGGTCACTGCAGGAGTCGGATTTACCATGCAGAGCCTTTAAGACTCTTTAAGAAAGTGGTGTAGGACTTCTTAACCACCAACCTTTTGGTCCTCTTGCAGAAGATTTGCTGGGACTGCACGTCTCCTGGAAAGACATGGTTGTGGTGTGAGCATTTTACACTTTTTGTGGAAGGGACATAGGGCAACACACCTTTGTTGGTAAAGGTGTCAAGTGAATGGGACTGGCTAGCATATTGTTTAGGGACAATGAGGGGACATTGGGAGCTGCTTTTGAGAGGAAAGATCAGTCAACAAAGGGAATGGGCCGGGGGGCCAAAAAAGGTGTGAAAAGTCTTAGGAGGGCAGTTCTTACACAGTATGAATTGTTGTGTATGGGAGATTGAGGAGAATTGACACCTCAATCGCTCTCATACACAACAATACATTTACTGTCTAAGCACAACCCTGCACAACCAAAAAACCCTTCCTCATCTCAAAACACTGTCTGTAAACCTCCCCCAGCCCATTGACTTTCACAGATTATTCTTGTCAATAGTAGCCCTTTGCAGGATATTTTTGTAGACATGTCTTTGTATTGTGTTTTGAGAATGTGCAGAGAGGAGAATGAGGTGGTTGTGTCATTACTGCTGTAGTCTTGATTTTATATATTTTAGTGTCCCTTGCTGGTTTCTGTCCCACAATCTTGTTGTGCTCCATGACTGCAAGCTGTTTCCGCTCCCTCATTCTTGTGTACCCAAAATGCCTCCGCTTTGGGGTATTTTTCAGTAGGGCACTGTGTAATGATTCCAGATAGTTTTACAAAGAGAAAAGGTCAAAGGAGAAGAGGGGTAGACTAAAAATGTTTGTTTTTCAAAAGTCTCATGGAATGTAGGCCTACATTGAACACCATACATTGGCTGCTACTGTAGGCTGAAAGATATAACAGCTATTTCCATGTTAAAATGTTATGGGATGCATTTTCTCCATAGTTTTTTCAATATTGTCTGGTTGCTGTTAGCTAACTAGCCTCACTAAATTTGAAGCAAGATTGCTATTCAGCTGAGACTGGCTGAGAACCAACTAACCAACCATTTATACACATTCATCATTGCTAATGTTACCGACACACAAACAGAGTGAGTTAGCTATATAGACAATTCTATTTTTAGTAACAGTGTTATCCAGACAAGGGTGAATTAGATGGTTACCAGATTGAGCTACTCATATTTGCTAACATTAGCTAACTTATAAAACCGAAAGTAAATGACGCAAAAACGAAACTTAAGAACGGGAAAAATAGAAATAGCGCACATAGAACAGATCTACCGCTTTTACTCAAGTAATAGTTTACTGGGTGACTTTCATTTTTACTTGAGTGCTTTTCTATTAAGTCAGTCAGAACAGTCTATACAATTATTAGACTGAGGTTGAGTTGAAAACGCGAACAAACTCACACTTGATTAACCAGGATCCGTGAAGATGCCCTTGTTCTGTGTGGAATCTTCTTTTACGTGTCTAAGCCATACCAATCCCACACACGCACGCAAACACATGCACACACACACACACACCCTCTCAGGAGGTCCACTCCAGCTGCTGCCATTTGAAGAAGAAAAGAGAGAAGGAAAAAAATAGTTGAATCTTGTGATTTTCAAAGGGACGAGTGATGAGCTCAAAGGAACTAGTCAACTTTTCTGAAATTGGGGCATAAAGGGAAGACACAAAAGTTAAGTTCAACAGGAGTCTCACATGAAGTATCTCAAAGCACTCAGAGGAAGAGATTTGACTGGGGTCTCTGACCACAGTATCCTAAGCACGTTGCCTCTTGGCTTTAGGTATAAACAGACTCCGATTAGATACAGAAATAATGGCTTTTCACTGTGCATTTCAAGCTGTAGAGGCTGTCATTGAAAATCAGCCATCTCTAAAAGCCTATGACTGTGAAATAGCCCCACACTACAAATGGCATGGCTTCTAGTGATCTCAAGTTCAATGAATTTGCATTTGAATTTCAAATCCTGTAGACATCCCCATTCTGTATTCGAACAAAATCCCATGTGCTATGAATTCTTCCGCCTGAGGTGAAATGAAGGGAATATGCAGTTGAGCCAGTATCACTGTCACAAGATAAACACTGAAAGTGTTGAGGGATGCACTGAACAGATAATGGATTCTAATTAGTTTGCTCTTCCTAGAGATTACACAGTGCTATGTACTATGTATACCACTGAATCCAGCAAGTGAAGAACTGAATAAGAAATAAAATAGTATTGTATATAAGTGCACTATGCACTTGTTTGATTTATCATAGGGCTGAATACCCATAGTCCACCACTATGGGTATTCCACTGATGATACATGAGTCAGTGGTGAAGAGGGTGGGATTCAGGGCTCAATTTGGATCTCTACAGGGCTTAATTAGTCAGCTAGTCTGTTTTGGATAAAGACAATGGCTGTGTGTCTGCTGTTAGGCTGTGAAACTCAAGTTCATGTGAACTCTCACCAAGCAGCTGAACCTCAAATAAACCTCAGTGGAAATATATTGTGGGGTCATCAGGCTAGAATTCAGACACATGCTCAAGTGTGTGTGTGTGTGTGTGTGAGTGAGAGAGTTCAGATCGTTCTTGATTCATTTGACTCATCTTACAGAAGTTTCAACCGAATGTTTACACCTCAGGCTGAATAAACACCTACCTACCGTACTGTCCTCTCAATAGAGTTTACCTTGCCACTAAGTGGTTAAAAGGTTTTCTCTATACAGATACTGGAATTCACCCTGGACTGTCCACTGAGTCACATGGAGCTTAGTGTAGCAGCCACTGACTGGCTGAATACGGGATGTATAATTATCTCAGGCTGTTTGTGCCAAGCTGGGGAAGGTACCGTACTTTCTGTGTCCTGCAGATGATCAGAGATAAGCGTGGCCACCACACAAAGGAAGAACGTCCCAAATAGTAATTTTTGAGAATTGACTTACTGTATATGACACTTACATAAATAAAGACGTGTAAATGAGAGTTTGCGCTAAAGATATTTGGTCACACTTTTTTTTTGGGTCACACATTCAAATCAAATCAAATCAAATCAAATCAAATTTAATTGGTCACATGCACCGAATACAACAGGTGCAGACATTACAGTGAAATGCTTACTTACAGCCCTTAACCAACAGTGCATTTATTATATTTATAAAAATAAAACAACAACAAAAAAAGTGTTGAGAAAAAAAGAGCAGAAATAAAATAAAAGAACAGTAGGGAGGCTATATATACAGGGGGGTACAGAGTCAATGTGCGGGGGCACCGGCTAGTTGAGGTAGTTGAAGTAATATGTACATGTGGGTAGAGTTAAAGTGACTATGCATAAATAATTAACAGAGTAGCAGCAGCGTAAAAAGGATGGGGTGGGGGGGCAGTGCAAATAGTTTGGGTAGCCATGATTAGCTGTTCAGGAGTCTTATGGCTTGGGGGTAGAAGCTGTTGAGAAGTCTTTTGGACCTAGACTTGGCACTCCGGTACCGCTTGCCGTGCGGTAGCAGAGAGAACAGTCTATGACTAGGGTGGCTGGAGTCAGAGGGCCTTCCTCTGACACCGCCTGGTATAGAGGTCCTGGATGGCAGGAAGCTTGGCCCCAGTGATGTACTGGGCCGTACGCACTACCCTCTGTAGTGCCTTGCGGTCGGAGGCCAAGCAGTTGCCATTCCAGGCGGTGATGCAACCAGTCAGGATGCTCTTGATGGTGCAGCTGTAGAATTTTTTGAGGATCTGAGGACCCATGCCAAATCTTTTCAGTCTCCTGAGGGGGAATAGGCTTTGTCGTGCCCTCTTCACGACTGTCTTGGTGTGTTTGGACCATGATAGTTCGTTGGTGATGTGGACACCAAGGAACTTGAAGCTCTCAACCTGTTCCACTACAGCCCCGTCGATGAGAATGGGGGCGTGCTCAGTCCTCTTTTTTTTCCTGTAGTCCACAATCATCTCCTTTGTCTTGATCACGTTGAGGGAGAGGTTGTTGTCCTGGCACCACACGGCCAGGTCTCTGACCTCCCCTCCCTATAGGCTGTCTCATCGTTGTCGGTGATCAGGCCTACCACTGTTGTGTCGTTGGCAAACTTAATGATGGTGTTGGAGTCGTGCCTGGCCATGCAGTCATGGGTGAACAGAGAGTACAGGAGGGGACTGAGCACGCACCCCTGAGGGGCCCCCCGTGTTGAGTATCAGTGTGGCAGATGTGTTGTTACCTACCCTTACCACCTGGGAGGCCCGTCAGGAAGTCCAGGATCCAGTTGCAGAGGGAGGTGTTTAGTCCCAGGATCCTTAGCTTAGTGATGAGCTTAGAGGGCACTATGGTGTTGAATGCTGAGCTGTAGTCAATGAATAGCATTCTCACGTAGGTGTTCCTCTTGTCCAGGTGGGAAAGGGCAGTGTGGAGTGCAATAGAGATTGCATCATCTGTGGATCTGTTGGGGCGGTATGCAAATTGGAGTGGGTGTAGGGTTTCTGGGATAATGCTGTTGATGTGAGCCATGACCAGCCTTTCAAAGCACTTCATGGCTACAGACGTCAGTGCTACGGGTCGGTAGTCATTTAGGCAGGTTATCTTAGAGTCCTTGGGCACGGGGACTATGGTGGTCTGCTTGAAACATGTTGGTATTACAGACTCAGTCAGGGACATGTTGAAAATGTCAGTGAAGACACTTGCCAGTTGGTCAGCACATGCTCGGAGTACACGTCCTGGTAATCCGTCTGGCCCTGCGGCCTTGTGAATGTTGACCTGCTTAAAAGTCTTACTCACATCGGCTACGGAGAGCGTGATCACATAGTCATCTGGAACAGCTGGTGCTCTCATGCATGCTTCAGTGTTGCTTGCCTCGAAGCGAGCATAGAAGTGGTTTAGCTCGTCTGGTAGGCTTGTGTCACTGGGCAGCTCGCGGCTGTGCTTCCCTTTGTAGTCTGTAATAGTTTTCAAGCCCTGCCACATCCGACGAGCGTCAGAGTCAGTGTAGTACGATTCAATCTTAGTCCTGTATTGACTCTTTGCCTGTTTGATGGTTCGTCGGAGGGCATAGCAGGATTTCTTATAAGCGTCCGGGTTAGAGTCCCGTTCCTTGAAAGCGGCAGCTCTACCCTTTAGCTCAGTGCGGATGTTTCCTGTAATCCATGGCTTCTGGTTGGGGTATGTACATACGGTCACTGTGGGGACGACATCATCGATGCACTTATTGATGAAGCCAGTGACTGATGTAGTGTACTCCTCAATGCTGTCTGAAGAATCCCGGAACATGTTCCAGTCTGTGCTAGCAAAACAGTCCTGTAGCTTAGCATCTGCGTCATCTGACCACTTTTTTATTAACCGAGTCACTGGTGCTTCCTGCCTTAGTTTTTGCTTATAAGCAGGAATCAGGAGGATAGAGTTATGGTCAGATTTGCCAAATGGAGGGCGAGGGAGAGCTTTGTATGCGTCTCTGTGTGTGGAGTAAAGGTGGTCTAGAGTTTTTTTTCCTCTGGTTGCACATTTAACATGCTGGTAAAGTCCCCGGCCACTAGGAGCGCTGCATCTGGATGAGCGTTTTCCTGTTGATTTATGGCCTTGTACAACTCATTCAGTGCAATCTTAATGCCAGCATTGGTTTGTGGTGGTAAATAGACAGCTATGAAAAATATAGATGAAAACTCTCTTGGTAAATAGTGTGGTCTACAGCTTATCATAAGATACTCTACCTCAGGCGAGCAAAACCTCAAGACTTCCTTAGTATTTGATTTTGTGCACCAGCTGTTGTTTACAAATATACACAGACCGCCACCCCTTGTCTTACCGGAGTCAGCCGTTCTATCCTGCCGATGTAGCGTATAGCCCGCTAGCTGTATGTTATCCATGTCGTCGTTCAGCCACGACTCGGTGAAACATAAGATATTACAGTTTTTAATGTCCCGTTGGTAGGATAACCGTAATCTTAGGTCATCCAATTTGTTATCCAATGATTGAAGATTGGCTAATAGGATTGATGGAAGAGGCAGTTTACTCGCTCGCCGTCGGATCCTTACAAGGCACCCCGATCTACGGCCTTGTCGGGTGTCTGTATGATATCCTTCGCGGCCGCCTCGTTGAAGAAAAAATCTTCGTCCAATACGAGGTGAGTAATCGCTGTCCTGATATCCAGAAGCTCTTTTTGGTTATAAGAGACGATGGCAGAAACATTATGTACAAAATAAATTACAAATAACGCGGAAAAACACACATAATAGTACAATTGGTTAGAGGGCTGTAAAACGGCAGCCATCTTCTCCGGCGCTGTTCTGTTTCTGTTGAACTGCCTGTGATTAATTCATTATGACTGCAATATGTGTGGTTCTAGTTGTAGAACAATGACAGCGGCTTACTAACTTATCATTAAAAAGGATGTGGCTTAATCAACAATGAAAGAAGATACCAGAAACACATTTTTTTAAAGATGAAAAAGGGCTTTATACAGGCACAGCATTATGCACAATATAAATCGCAACTTTGAAATATTTCAGTGCAAAAGAAAAAGAAGGGGTAAAAAATGGACATTTTGCTACAAATGTACTGGGTCCTGTGAGTCAGATAAATCCGTTTCTGTCTGTCTGCGCTCAGTGCAAAAGGGTCCTGAACAGACAATTCTGGGACAGAAATCATAGCGCAAGAGGGACACACCTGCACTTCCTCCACCAAGATGACACTGGTTGAAATTCATGGATCTTCCTAAGTACAACTTGGGAATGTTGCGGCTCAAAATTAAGTTATTGTATGTGTCTGGGAAAAATTATATTTCTCTCTATGGTCTGGTCTCTACCCATTAAGAAGTATGGACAGTATGGACTATGCTGTCACTCAATGGATTGATATCTAGAGTACATGGAATCATTGGCTGACTGTCTGAGAAGTTTCCATATTGGTTTCAGAAGTTGACAATTCAGCTTTCAGTTGTTCTCTTGGAAAGCCTCTAGACTCGACTACACCCTTATGAGATACAGTACTTTGAAATTAGGTCTTTGGTTTCATTTGACAACACCAAAAAAAAAAATACAGTCATTCAAGATATAAAAGACATGGCTGAGCAGTACAATTTTGGTACCAAGAAAAACATGACGGAATGATACGCTTCTCAATAGAAATTGTGTTTGCAGATCATTTCATCAACTAATACCATCCACCTTACATTTCGTCTACATGGTCAGCAAAACATACTTTTTTTGAATAAATCTAAAAGGCAGATGTTTGGCTATTAAAACCTCTAATGAGCTGTAAGTGCTATGTTATTTTAAAGATAGGCTTTTATCATCACATTTTATACCGTTCACATTTAATGTCATGGATAACATTTATTGAACTGTGGGTGTGGAATGAATTTTCACATCAAATACTGGCAGACTGACAAATAGGAGGCAATGGAATCAAAAGGGTGGCCAAGGCAGTTGGACTGAACCACGCCTATACTGTACCATACAATAGGATCTAACCAGCAAAATTACAGTGTAATCAATCTTTGGCTCACACAAGGGGACACATACAATTTAAAACCAACCCATGGTGCACAATGTGGTAGCATGTAACATTCAAAGTAACCCTACTTAAATTTTTGTTTATCCTTAAAGGCCCAATGCAGCTGTTTATTTCTTAATATCAAATCATTTCTGGGTAACAATTAAGTGCCTTACTGTAATAGTTTTCCATTACAACGGTAAAATAAGAAACAAAAATAGCTGGGAGTGTTCTGAGTATGTAATCTGAAAACTAGGTGTTATTGGCTAAGAGGTTTGGAACTCTCTTTGTTATTGGTATATATTAACTTATACTGCCTCAACTTCCTTCACATTTTTAAAGTGATAGTTTCATCAGCTGTTGTACGATATGATACAAAACACAGGAAAAACAGAATTTTGACTGGACTGGGCCTTAAAAAAAAACATTAATACTACCACAGATCAGAAATACAACACATTTTCAAGAATTTGGATATAGATCCTTCAAGATCGTTGGGTGGGTTTTGTCCCTGTTTATCCATCTAAGTTCTCAAGCACTGCAAGTCATCCCATCCATTAAAACCGGTATTGACCCCATTGGGTCTCTCTGCCTGTTCCTCTGGCTAATGTTGGTTTATGGCTCTCCATTGACAAAGCCCTGCTCCCCTGGTGCTCAGAGTTTGATTCTCTTCCAGCAAAGCTTCTATGAGCGTTTAATGACCTGGCAGCGCTGCACAGGACTTGGCCGGGCCAACATGAGTGTCAGCTGGGCTAAGAAGGCCCTGACAACAGCCCGCCCGATAACGGCAATGATGTTTGACAGCTGAAAAGGGACGCAGGAAAATAAGTGACAAAACAGTAAAATATCAATGTTTTTGGCTGTTGTTGTTCTCACGATTATTACTAACATCCTTGCTATTGCCCTTAATACTGAATATGTTTGGAAAGAAAATACATTTAAAAAAGGGTGCTTACATATAATTTAATATTTAATATTAACATTTAAATGTCTGGCTTGACTGAAACTGCATCTTCATTAAACAGGCTTTATCTGGGTCAATGGAACCGGACATGGAACTGGTTGCATCAAATTAGAATTGCAGATGAGGTTTGGATGAGGAAAGGAAACAGTGAGATGCCATGAGAACCAGGAGGAACAGACACAGCGCAGACTCTACACATCGGATCATGGGTAAACTCACAAACAAATAAAATACAGAGGTGAAAAATAAATAGCTGCAAGAAAAGGAAAACAGCACAGTAAAAAAGAGAGAAACTGTACAAGGCACATGTAACCTCCACAAAGCATTATCCACATGGTGTTATCCCTGTGAGCCCTCTGCAACAGGACACTCCATCTTTGGTGCTTTGATTAGGCTCAGCTTTCCAAATCTGCGCAGGAAACATAGGTGCAAAATTCCAGGTGTTGTAGAATTCCCAAAGAAAGTATTCCCAAAACTGTACAAATTACCTATTCCAACTTATCCTGGATCAGGGAATCTTGAGGCCATTCAAGGTCAAAAACCATTAAGACAAATTTGTATAGGTCCATTCTGAAAATGTAGCATTTTACATAATCACATATGTACAAGGTCTTTGACAGAATTCTCCCAGGTGCTACAGTATGTGTCTGCTGGGTGCTGCATGGGATGGGATTGAGGCTTCTGTCTGCCCATCATCTTCTCTGCAGGATGATCTGTAATAGTCGTCCAATCAGGAGCCCCATCCACAGTAGGAAGGCGGGCTCTTGGTGCATCTGCTGCAGGTTTACCTGGGCAACTTGACCGTTTCTGCCAGCAAGCCGCTGTGGAGGACACAGAGAAAAGAGCCCTGTTACATACACATACTCCTGTATACATAACCACTAAACATATATAGAAACATACAGGATAAAGCATTCAACATTATTGCCACAACACGTGGCGTAATAGTGCCATTCACCTGACAACCATAATGTCCCCTGCTGTGTGTTTAAGACAGACAGCTGAGGTTTGCTGATAATACTGGCTATGGACACGGCTGAATTCAACTGTGGTCAGTGTGTCAGTCCTTTCATGAGGGGCAGATTCTCGTCATCACACACGCAGCCCTAGAAACACAGGAAGCAGGCCAACACAACTCATTCCTGACATCCTGCCCCACTTCAACCCAAACCCTTGGTCCCTCTCCAGGTGTTAGGACCAGTGGGTTCACTCCACACTCAAGAGGCCCAGAGAAACAAATGAAATGTTCTGACATGTGTTTGTGCTCCTGTGATACTGTGCCAGGATGTGTTTGTGTATGTATGAGTTTGGTAATGATGTGTACACAGTATTGAATTATAGAAGCACAATTGAGCATTAAAGTCTGGAACCAACAGGACCCTGAACAGCTTCTACCCCCAAGCCATAAAACTGCTAATTAACCAAAGAGCTACCTGGACTATCTGCATTGACCCTTTTTGCACTAACTGTTTTGACTCATCACATACGCTGCTGCTACTGCTTATTATCTATCCTGTTACCTTGTCACTTTACCCCTACCTACAGTTGAAGTCGGAAGTTTACATACACTTAGGTTGGAGTCATTAAAACTAATTTTTTCAACCACTCCACACATTTCTTGTTAACAAACTATAGTTTTGGCAAGTCGGTTAGGACATCTACTTTCTGCATGACATGTAATTTTTCCAACAATTGTTTAGAGACAGATTATTTCACTTATAATTCCCTGTATCACAATTCCAGTGGGTCAGAAGTTGACTGTACACTAAGTTGACTGTGCCTTTAAACAGCTTGGAAAATTCCAGAAAATTATGTCATGGCGTTAGAAGCTTCTGATAGGCTAATTGACATAATTTGAGTCAATTGGAGGTGTACCTGTGGATGTATTTCAAGGCCTACCTTCCATCTCAGTGTCAAAATCAAAAGAAATCAGACAAAAAATTGTAGACCTCCACAAGTCTGGTTCATCCTTTGGGAGCAATTTCCAAACGCCTGAAGGTACCACGTTTGTCTGTACAAACAATAGTACGCAAGTATAAACATCATGGGACCATGCAGCCGTCATACCGCTCAGGAAGGAGATGCGTTCTGTCTCCTAGAGAGGAACGTACTTTGGTGCGAAAAGTGCAAATCAATCCCAGAACAACAGCAAAGGTCCTTGTGGAGATGATGGAGGAAACAGGTACAAAAGTATCTATATCCACAGTAAAACGAGTCCTATATCGACATAACCTGAAAGGCCGCTCAGCAAGGAAGAAGCCACTGCTCCAAAACCGCCATAAAAAAGCCAGACTACGGTTTGCAACTGCACATGGGGACAAAGGTCGTACTTTTTGGAGAAATGTCCTCTGGTCTGATGAATCAAAAATAGAACTCTTTGGCCATAATGACCATCGTTATGTTTGGAGGAAAAAAGGGGTTGTTGCAAACCGAAGAACACCATCCCAACCGTGAAACACGGGGGTGGCAGCATCATGATGTGGTGGTGCTTTGCTGCAGGAGGGACTGGTGCACTTCACAAAATAGATGGCATCATGAGGAAGGAAAATTATGTGGATATATTGAAGCAACATCTCAAGACATCAGTCAGGAAGTTAAAGCTTGGTCGCAAATGGGTGTTCCAAATGGACAATGACCCCAAGCATACTTCCAAAGTTGTGGCAAAATGGCTTAAGGACAACAAAGTCAAGGTATTGGAGTGGCCATCACAAAGCCCTGACCTCAGTCCTATAGAAAATGTGTGGGTAGAACTGAAAAAGCTTGTGCGAGCAAGGAGACCTACAAACCTGACTCAGTTACACCAGCTCTGTCAGGAGGAATGGGCCAAAATTCACCCAACTTATTGTGGGAAGCTTGTGGAAGGCTACCCGAAACATTTGACCCAAGTTAAACAATTTAATGGCAATGCTACCAAATACTAATTGAGTGTATGTAAACTTCTGACCCACTGGGAATGTAATGAAAGAAATAAAAGCTGAAATAAATCATTCTTTCTACTATTATTCTGACATTTCACATTCTTAAAATAAAGTGATGATCCTAACTGACCTAACACATGGAATTTTTACTAGGATTAAATGTCAGGAATTGTGAAAAACTGAGTTTAAATGTATTTGGCTATGGTGTACATAAACTTCCGACTTGTACATATCTACCTCAATTACCTCATACCCCTGCACATCGACTCAGTACTGGTACCCTGTGTATATAGCCAAGTTATCATTACTCATTGTGTATTTATTCCTCCTGTTATTATCTTTCTATTATTCTTCTCTCTGCATTATTGGGAAGGGCCCAAAAGCATTTCACTGTTAGTCTACACCTGTTGTTTACCAAGCATGTGACAAATTCAATTTTAATTTATGTTATTTAAATGAGCAACCACAGTAAGTGTATTCAACTTCTCAATGGAGGGTTAATGTTCTCCTCTTCTGATCTTTGTGTCAACATTGCTATGTTGGTCAGAGGCCCTGCAAACGACAACACTAGTCCTACAGCCTTGGGCTGAAGTGAACCCTAACATACCAGGTTTACAACATGAGTCATATCTCTTAATGAGAAATACAGTGCAGCAGCAGTGTCATAAAGGCCATTCTATTAGGGCAGCTACTTCAGCTCCAATGGAAAGGGCACTTGATGAACTAAACACAAATAGGGACATTTTTACTGTGAGTTGAATGGAGAGATTAGGGAAGAGATTGAGCCATTCTATTACGTCTTCAATGGTGCACTTGGCCTTGGCCAGGTCATGGCATCCTAATAATGGGGGATGGATGTACTACTCCCCCCTCACAGACAATTACCTCTGCAGACTTGGCAGAGGGGAGGTGAAAACAGGTGGCTGTCTTGGCCAGGCCAGCACGTTGGCCTGAGGCCACTAGTTTGGCAGGGCTTTTGCGATAAGCGCTTGGCATTTCCCCTGTGGCCCTTTTGGCAGAGGGGACGGAGGAAGCGTGATTCATTTTACAAGTATAAAATGAAGAGAAAACACCAAGTCTGAGTTATACTTTTCGCTTAGCGGTTTGAGTTGGAAAAAAAACTGTTTCTTACAGGAACTGTGCTGAAGTATGACTGGGGCATCGCTCCATTAGTGAATCACTGCAGGTGTGTCGATTCAGAGCAGCTTGGCAGGTAACCATACAGTGCAGACATTGTAAACCAGCCCCGTGCCTCAGGTATTCTGCTCTCAACAACAGGATTTTAGGAACAAATGCAAGAGGAATATCAATGCTTGGTGTTACGCTAAACGAGTCGTGCCAAGAACCACAGAAACCTGGAGTGACTGTGGATAGTGTCTGAGGAAACATGTGATGCGGAAGTGAACTTAAATTGAGGTGCATTAATTCCTCTGTGAGATAGAGCAGGACTGGCAACCTTGTAAGACCCCATTCACATTCAGGCCAAACATGATGAGTTCATTAGAGAATTGACAGATCGAAGGTTTGGCTAGATGTAAATGATTGTTCTGAAAGACTTAACAATAACTTAAAACAACCTGTTGAAAGGTTGTTTGATTAGAACATATCCTATTGGAAGTTTACGACTCTATTTAACAATGTGTGAAACAAATACTGTATGTTCCTTTGGTAAAGAGATTTTAATGGAATTAGATGGAAAGAGGAAAGACTTCTGTACTTACTGTAAGCTCTACAAATTAAACACATCCTACCATTCTAGGCAGTGGTTTCAACACAGTGTAAACACATAGACTTGTTTTCTGAGATTTGGCCATTGAGGCTGATGGTAAAACCTCTCTGGTATGTATTATAGTATCATGACTACATGTTGCATTTTGTATGGCATTATATAGTACACAGTATGTAATCACACGCCACTTCACACCCTGAGGCATGCAACATGAGAGGCTGGCATAAGGCAAATCAACAGGTGAATGATCCCTTTAATAATATGTTATTAGCTGTGCAAAACTGATGGAAGGGGGGGAGGGGTTCAGTAGAAAACATATTCCAATATTACTTTCAAAGACTTTCAGCTATTTCACACCTAGTTAGTGAAGTTAGTGTGTATTGTACTTGTTAGTTTCCTTAAAATGGGATACATTTCTCTTTCCCTTTAAGAATCATGTTTTTGGCAGTGATAATGTTATAATACCCAAATTCACTAAATACACACACTGAACGTTTCACACCCACAACCAGCAAATTGGTACAATGTTGCAAACCATTAACACTTAAATCAAGTCTCAAGTATAATGGATCAGGGCCTGAGTATTCAGTTGTTTCTGTGCCCAAACTGTGTTGTGGCATGCCGGCATCACACACAGAAGAATGACTAATCTCTCTCTGACAATTGATCTGGGGTGTGAGAACGCAGAGTGCAGCGACACATGCAAGCAAAACAAAGAACCACAACTTACAAGGCCAGAAGAACATTGAAAAACAATTCCACCTAATTGGGAGAGCAGACACAATTTGGAGTAGACGACATTAAATGAAAGTGACTCGCTAATACGTTTGGAGATTTCTGCCTGCAATTGCTGGCTGAGGAAAAACAAAGTTGTCACTGAGACACTCAATGCTACTCAGCATATGCTTTTATTTGATCAAAACAAGTTATTACGCAGCTGCTTAAAATAGTTTCCAAACAGACAAACTTCTCTCTCCCTCTTTCTACAAGAGAAAGACTGCAGGGCCTAAACCAAAATAACCTTGCATCACAAATAAGACAGGGTGTCACCACTTTCTAAGGAAAATCACTTTGAGTAACAAACCCCATTTAAAAAAAATAGAAACTCAACAAAGAAGTCAGCTGCCATGTAAATGCACAGATAATTTGAGTGGCAAAATGCAGACATTAGTTCTCTTAGAATATAACATGTTTCTGTGGCCAGACATCTGCTTTGCATTAGCAGGGTGCGTTTGTTTCACACTACTATCTGCCATATTCACCACTGGAGAGACGTCTCACCAGACCAGGGCTCAAAAAGTACTTGGATTTCTTTCAAATAATTTAGCTGCGCTTGATTGAGCTGGCCTGGTGCAATGGAACCAATGGAATAGTCCCAAAAATGCAAACCCTGCCCATCTGTCAGTCTGGGAAGGTTCAGTTAAACGCTCAAAGTATTTGAAAGAAAACAATAAAGTTTAATTCAGAAGAGTGCCCTGAATTAAAAGCCTCCTATTTCAGTCCACAGGACAGAGCACCTTCACATGCAAAGTTAACTTCACAGCGTTGCAACCACTAAGCAGTATGAAAAAATATATATATGCACTCACTAACTGTAAAGTCGCTCTGGATAAGAGCGTCTGCTAAATGACTAAAATGTAAATGTAAAATGTGAGCACACGCAAGCAACACAGAAACAGACAAAGAGAGTATGGAGACACCCAAACCCGCAACACACTCAAAGATTTAACAGAGGACCAACTCCACTCAGAAGTTATTTCCAGTGCCTTACACAAAACATGACAACCGTTGGAGCCTGGGTTCAAACTGACCCTGGGAGAAGATGACAAAGATCAGGTCTGGAGGGCCGGGGCTGGACTGAGTGTGTCTCCATGGTGCTGGGTGAGTGAAGCCTGTAAAGCCGGACCAGTGGATAATTAGAGCCCGCAGTGGGCTCTCTGAGAGCCTTAACCACAGGGTAGGCGTAATGAAGCTGAGCAGTCACGTAGCCCTGCCATGCTATGCTGCAACACAACCACTCACTCACTAACCATCTGCCCAGTCACTATAACCTGACCCTTCCTCCTCTGAGCTTTCAAACCCTCAAACTTGACCTTGATTGCGTACTCTGACAGCCAGAATATTTTCCATGATGGCTATTAGGCAGAGAAGGAGGGGTGTGTGTGTGTCTGTGTGTGTGTTTCTGTCTGTGTGTGTGTGTGTGTATGTCTGAGGCCATAGACCCAATAGACCCAATCAGAAATGAGGACTGGGAAGTCTGACAGATGTCACAGATCTGTGGATCAGTAAACAAAGTGTGTAGGTGTTTTTTATTCACCTTACCTGAAAACACACACACAAACATTTTGTCTACAAGGAAATAACTCACTTTATAGTCACTAGCCAGGAGATACTACCTCTGATCCAGATACAAGCATTATGACAGTTATTGGCAGTTGAAAACCTATACATAGAGCTAGATGAAAGACCTGCATTTGTCAGTAACACACAATGTAATACCTGTATATAGTTATTTAATAGACAATTGAGACAGATGGGAGACACAATTGGCCCAGCGTCGTCTGGGTTTGGCCGGTGTAGGCAGTCATTGTAAATAAGAATTTGTTCTTAACTGACTTGCCTAGTTAAATAAAGGTTAAAAATAATAAAAAATAAAAAATATGAGACCGTTGTAGATTCTAGACAGAGACAGTCTTGCAGAATACCTCACTCTGATGTCAACCAAACACCTGAGACCAGAACATAGAACACAACATGTTCCGCTTTTTATTGTGCTCATTGTTCTCAAAACACATACACCTCCCTCTAGCCAAGAGAGTACATACATACAGAACCACACACACACACACACACACACACACACAAACAAGCCCTGTTCTGCTCTACAATGTGTGTTAAGTCTGAATCACAGCCTCATTTGTTGAAAGGTGTGTAAATATTTATTTATCCTCAGACACCCGGAGGCCATTAGTAACACAACAT
This sequence comes from Coregonus clupeaformis, assembly GCF_020615455.1. Lineage (NCBI taxonomy): Eukaryota > Metazoa > Chordata > Actinopteri > Salmoniformes > Salmonidae > Coregonus > Coregonus clupeaformis. Next base: position 28,160,069 of record NC_059192.1, read on the forward strand.
TCACCTCACGGCAAATCCTCACACACTCATTCGAAAGAACAGTACGTGTCTTCAGTTAATATTTTTGGTTATACAGACAAACTGTCCACCTTTATGGGCACCAGGTAGTGACCCTTGGGGATGAAGAAAACACTTCAAGTCTGCTCAGATGGAGAGTGACAAGAATGGAACATGGGAGAAGACTCTCCATAGAGTGGTAAACAAAATATTTTCTCCAAGAAGGAACACAACAAAGCTTTGAGTATGATTAGAGTAAGATAAAATAATAATATAATATGCCATTTAGCAGACGCTTTTATCCAAAGCGACTTACAGTCATGCGTGCATACATTTTTTTGTGTATGGGTGGTCCCGGGGTTCGAACCCACTACCTTCGCGTTACAAGCGCCGTGCTCTACCAGCTGAGCTACAGAGGACCACAGTGGATTGCGAAAGTATTCACCCCCCTTGGCATTTTTCCTATTTTGTTGCCTTACAACCTGGTATTAGAATGGATTTTTGGGGGGTTTGTATCATTTGATTTACACAACATGCCTACCACTTTGAAACAAACAAGAAATAAGACAAAAAAACTGAAAACTTGAGCGTGCATAACTATTCACCCACCCCAAAGTCAATACTTTGTAGAGCCACCTTTTGCAGCAATTACAGCTGCAAGTCTCTTGGGGTATGTCTCTATAAGCTTGGCACATCTAGCCACTGGGATTTTTTCCCATTCTTCAAGGCAAAACTGCTCCAGCTCCTTCAAGTTGGATGGGTTCTGCTGGTGTACAGCAATCTTTAAGTCATACCACAGATTCTCAATTGGATTGAGGTCTGGGCTTTGACTAGGCCATTCCAAGACATTTAAATGTTTCTCCTTAAACCACTCGTGTTGCTTTAGCAGTATGCTTAGGGTCATTGTCCTGCTGGAAGGTGAACCTCCGTCCCAGTCTCAAATCTCTAGAAGACTAAAACATGTTTCCCTCAAGAATTTCCCTGTATTTAGCGCCATCCATCATTCCTTCAATTCTGACCAGTTTCCCAGTCCCTGCCGATGAAAAACCTCCCCACAGCATAATGCTGCCACCACCATGCTTCACTGTGGGGATGGTGTTAATAAAAAAATAAAAAATAAATTAAAAAAATTCCATTTAGCAGACGCTTTTATCCAAAGCGACTTACAATCATGCGTGCATACATTTTTTGTGTATGGGTGGTCCCGGGGATCAAACCCACTACCATGGCGTTATAAGCGCCGTGCTCTACCAGCTGAGCTACAGAGGACCACATCATCTCGGGATGATGAGAGGTGTTGGGTTTGCGCCAGACATAGAGTTTTCCTTGATGGCCAAATAGCTCAATTTTAGTCTCAACTCACCAGAGTACCTTCTTCCATATGTTTGGGGAGTCTCCCACATGGCTTTTGGCGAACACCAAACCGTGTTTGCTTATTTTTTTCTTTAAGCAATGGTTTTTTTCTGGCCACTCTTCCGTAAAGCCCAGCTCTGTGGAGTGTACGGTTTAAAGTGGTCCTATGGACAGATAATCCAATCTCCGCTGTGGAGTTTTGCAGCTCCTTCAGGGTTATCTTTGGTCTCTTTGTTGCCTCTCTGATTAATGCCCTACTTGCCTGGTCCGTGAGTTTTGGTGGGCAGCCCTCTCTTGGCAGGTTTGTTATGGTGCCATATTCTTTCCATTTTTTAATAATGGATTGAATGGTGCTCCGTGGGATGTTCAAAGTTTCTGATATTTTTTATAACCCAACCCTGATCTGTACTGCTCCACAACTTTGTCCCTGACCTGTTTGGAAAGCTCCTTGGTCTTCATGGTGCCGCTTGCTTGGTGGTGCCCCTTGCTTAGTGGTGTTGCAGACTCTGGGGCCTTTCAGAACAGGTGTATATATACTGAGATCATGTGACAGATCATGTGACACTTAGATTGCACACAGGTGGACTTTATTTAACTAATTATGTGACTTCTGAAGGTAATTGGTTGCACCAGATCTTATTTAGGGGCTTCATAGCAAAGGGGGTGAATACATATGCACGCACCACTTTTCTGTTATTTATTTTTTAGATTTTTTTTTAAACAAGTTATTTTTTTTATTTCACTTCACCAATTTGGACTATTTTGTGTATGTCCATTACATGAAATCCAAATAAAAATCAATTTAAATTACAGGTTGTAATGAAACAAAATAGGAAAAATGCCACAGGGATGAATACTTTTGCAGGTCACTGTAAACAGAGTTATGAAATTAACCAGGAAACTGATGACCCAGGGTAAGATTAATCACCACCTCACAGAGATTGTTTAAGATACAAAGACATGACAATATACTGTAGATGAACAGCTGGCTGATCAATCGCCATGGTCACATACAATCTACTGTACACTGTTGCAATAGCAGTAGCACAGATTTCCCTTTATCTTGCCTTCTGCACTATGCACCACAATTTCAATGTGGCTATTGGACCTGTCCTGTATCTATTATAACTAATGTTATAAAACCAGAGTGCCCTCAGTACATAAGAAATTACAGCACAGAATGTGTCTATGCTAGGTCAAGGACACAAAGAGAGCATGTGAGCGTGAAATAATTTAGAATGGCACATGTTGAGCTGAGCACCTTATCAGCTCCATTTGATACAATGCAGTCCTTGATATGGTTTGTAAATAAGGTGATGCAACCTCCAGAAATGTACTGTGCAAGTAGCAAGAGAAGGAAAAAAAACATCTGGCTGCACAGGCATTTTGTTCACCGGTGCTGTCATGAATTTGGCAGCAGCTCTGAGACAACACTTAAATTATTGACACTATCTAATGGGAAGATGAACTTTACCCTGCCCTGCAGTGACAACAGTGATCATCAAGACCCTGAAATAATTGTTTTTGCAGTGCCTGTGTAGCATATCCGTACCCTCTGGATATTGAAGCTACCCATTCCCTGAAGAGAGTCCTTTAATTAAATGTTAACATCCCAAAAATGATGTATCATCTGGATATATGGATCATTATCATCCTCATCATCACTTATCTGTGGCTCCTCCAACCCTATATGTGTATATACAGTAGTAGGTTAGCAGACTCAGTGCTGGTGTGGTGTTAATAATAATAATAATAATAATAATAATAATAATAATAATAATAATAATAATATGCTATTTAGCAGACGCTTTTATCCAAAGCAACTTACAGTCATGCGTGCATAAATTTTTTTGTGTATGGGTGGTCCCGGGGATCGAACCCACTACTTTGGCGTTACAAGCGCTGTGCTCTACCAGCTGAGCTAACAGTAACTACTCACCCCATGTATTAAGAGATCATTGAAATCATCTCCAATGCGATTAAGCTCCTGACCGATCAGTGTCTCTGGCCGCATGTCCCCTGCAGTTGGTGGTGGGCGTGGTCTATAGCGGTGGAGGGGGTTGGGCCACACGTCTGGTGGACAAAGAGCAAATAGCTGTCAGAAATCATTGGAACACAATCTAATAACAAAGACCAAGCTACAGCATTACTAAGAAAAGTCCAGTATGACACTTTGCAGACAAGCCAAGTGGTTCCTATAGTGTGGTTAAGTTGTCAATATGAATGTGTTCTGATCTCTTTCTATGACTCACAGGTGTCATGAAACATATGTCTAATATTTCTCATATCCCTCAGGGGCCCTGTAATATCAGTTGAACCAAACGTTAATGTGGAAACACTTTACTTACTTTACTTTACTGCAAGTGGCCTGGTATAATGTCTTTATATCACTGTCATAAAGGAGACATAACAATAACACATAGCACAGTGACAATTCAAGACATGCATCATCACAGCATTTCCCATGATGAGTGTAGGACTAGTATTATGAAATGTGGTGTTTTGTTATCTTATGACAATCTTATTACTGTGTTTTAAAGGCTATTTGTTAAGAATCCTCAAGTAAAGTTGTCAAAATCAAAATGCCATTTAAAGAACCAAAGGCATTATGCCCTGAGAAGATATAATACCACACTTGTGGTATTCTATATGTGTGCTAGGATGACTCATATCTGAGTCAGAAAATACTAAAAACCAATAAACAATTCCAACCAGCGTCCGTCTCCCTCAGGCAATAACAGACATACGGTAGTACTAAAACTGGAGAACATTTATATTATTCTCCACAAACATACTCTTCAGACTTTATCTAAATAAATGGCTTTGAGTTGGGGCCAGTTCACTTACTTCCCAAGATCAGAGATAGAACAGTTGTTGTTCTCTACCCCATTAAGAGTAGCCTTTGGGATTAGAGATGTTTCGTGAAACACTACAGATAGAGATTTATCTGTCCCTTATATCAGCCGGCTCCTAAGGAGAATGAACGGAGAGGAATCCCTGTCTGCTGCTGACAAAAGACACAGAGGTCTATTTTGACTGGCCTATACTCCAACTCACTACATGTGGCCTCTGCAACACTGAGCGCAAATAAAAGGACACAAGTGAATCAGGCTGCTCAATCACTTCTATTATGCACTGTGCCTGTTTGTCCCTGTGTATTTCCTTTTGCTTGTATTCTATAGCCACTGGCTTTGTTAGGGAATGTTATTGAGGTTGAGTGTAAATCTGTGTGCACGCACAGGTGCCTTTAACACACACATACGCGCATGTTTTGCTATCATTCGCGCGCACAAACACACACCCTGTCTGGGCCCAGGTGGATCCTTGGTGGCTTATGACAACTCAGTAAACAGAGGGCAGATACTGTTCTCTAGAAACTTCCTGCTGAGGTTGAATCCAACTATTGGCTCATGGTCACGTTATTCTGTAGACTCGACACATGCAGATATGGTAATGACTACGGTACTGAAGTAAATATAACAATAGACATTACAAACCGCCCAGGAACAATAGCATGCAATAAACCAAGACGCATCCGTGCGTAATAGCCCCCAATCCTCCCCCCATATCAGTGAATACGCTAAAAAACCAATGGTCCTTAATACGTTGGAATAGCCAGGGAATGTCGTCAACTGGTGTGGGTTAAGTGTTCAAAACAAAGTGCACCTTCCGATTGACACAATGGCAGGGCACACATCATTATTTGCGCATAAAGGGTTTATCATGTGCACCATGCCATGCAGCTGCCCAGCGCTGGCGGGATAGTGAGTAACAACATTTATTTGTTCGACACAAGCCTTACCATCATCTCGCCGGGTCTCCTGTTCTTGAGACATGCGCTGCAGTGCGTGAGTAATGACTTGGCTAGATGGGCTCGGAGTCTGTGTCGACTTGTTATCTTTCAATAGCGGGGAGCTTGGAACAGAATCGCTGTCGAACGAAAAATATCCACTGGATGACCTGGACAGTGTTCTGAACACCGGCGACCTCGACTGGAAACCAAGCAGACTATTTGGCATCATTATTCCTCCCCGTGACTGCTGGTCCCCTTCACAGAACTGGGGGTTGTCAGACGGTTCGGCACGGGAGGCTGCTCCGCCACCGGGATGCGATTCTCCGTATTTCCCTCTCTCAATTAGGATGGTCGAGCCATTGGACTGATTTTATGTTCTGTAGGATAGATCAAGTATCAGAGTTAGGCTATTTTTCTGATTTTGTCGGGGCAATGTCATTATTTGTTGGAGATTTGCTCTTGTGGACTCAAAGTCTAAACAGTCATAATGTGTAGGCTGATACAACAGAACGCGCATGACTAAATATCCCGCCGGGTCGAGTCAAGTCTATCCAAATTGTTGACTCGGCCGTTACTTCTTCCTCTCCACATAGGCCTACCTCCATTGTTTGTTTGGATAGAAGTGCTGATTCCAGCATTTTTAGCAGGGGTAAAAAGTTGGCATGAAGTTACGAGCCGTAGTAACTGCGTCACAACCCCATCTCCAAGCCAAGTTAACTTCTTCTATCTGAAATGAAAGTTGTTAATAGCATATTGTGCATCCCCAAGACAAATCTAGTTATAGTCATGTTTTCGAAATTCATCTGATCGTTATTCAGAAAATTTTATTTCATACACGAATTAGTTCCAAATTACGCATGGAGGATCTCTTGCGCATGAAGGATCGCAGGCAGCGTACACTCTTTCTATATTAGCCCTATAGTCTACCTGTCGGCTTTATAATACTTTATAATACTTTCAGTAGCCTACTATATCATAAATACTTACTCATATCAAATAAATTCTGAGTTAAATCGAAAGCCACATTTGAGAGACAACCAAAACGCAGAGACAGTCAGACGACGAACAATAGTCACGCAGTTTGTTGCTTGAGTGTCGGCAGACTCCGCACACATTCTACCAGCATGTGTTGAAAGCAGACCTGATTGGATTAATGCGTCTGTGACTGGCAGGCGAAAAAAACGCTTCCAAAATCATAGGCTAGCGGCCAACTGGTCCATTATCGCCACCCACAGGTTGAAGTAGTAGCCTATCTCTTTTTACTTTGTCTTGAAATTGTAAATACAATTCGGCCCCTCGCCTTTATATCACTGAATCACCCGAGAACAGGAGCCCCATTGCAGTGGTCAAAAAAGTACCCAATTTTCATACTTGAGTAAAAGTAAAGATACCTTCATAGAAAATGACTCAAGTAAAAGTGAAAGTCACCCAGAAAAATACTACTTGAGTAAAAGTCTAAAAGTATACTTAAGTATCAAAAGTAAAAGTAATTGCAAAAATATACTTAAGTATCAACAGTAAAAGTATAAATAATTGCAAATTGCTTATAATAAGAAAAACAGACGGCACTATTTACATTTTAGTCATTTAGCAGACGCTCTTATCCAGAGCGACTTACAGTTAGTGAGTGCATACATTTTCATACTGGCCCCCCTTGGGAAACGAACCCACAACCCTGGCGTTGCAAGCATTGGCCCCGTGTAGCTCAGTTGGTAGAGCATGGCGCTTGCAACGCCAGGGTTGTAGGTTCGATTCCCACGGGGGGCCAGTATGAAAAATGTATGCACTCACTAACTGTAAGTCGCTCAGGATAAGAGCGTCTACTAAAATGTAAAATGCCCAGGGATGTTCTCTTGATTAGTGAGTGAATTGGACCACTTTCCTGTTCTGCATTGAAAATGTAACGAGTATTTTTGGGTGTCAGGGAAAATGTATGGAGTAAAAAGTACATTATTTTCTTTAGGAATGTAGTGAAGTAAAAGTAAAAGTAGTCAAAAATATAAATAGTAATGTAAAGTACAGATACCTAAAATAACTACTTAAGTAGTACTTTAAAGTATTTTTACTTAAGGACATTACACCACTGCTCCATTGTCGTGCAACTTCAACAGGTAACACATCTACTGCTGGATAGTCTGAGAGGAGCGAAGGTACGTTCATGTGGAAAACAAAAGGAAAACAAAACAATCAGTTGCCTGCCTTTCTCTCATTCCTATCCCCCCCAAAAACAGCCCTATAGGCATATTATAGACTACATCGCATTGCAACCAACAGGAATACAAAATATAGCCTAAATCCAGGCAGCCGTGGAAAGAAACGTATATTGGGTATTTTTATTCTATTCAATACCAATCCCACTGGACACAGACGGCAATTCAACGTCTATTCCACGTTGGTTCAATGTAATTTCATTGAAATGACGTGGAAACAACGTTGATCCAACCAGTGTGTGCCCAGCGGGAATGCGTAGGCTATTGTTTCAAGCTTTTCTAGGATGGAAATAATAGGCTACTAAAGATCATCAGGAACGACTTATGTTAAGAAAACATCATTCTCACACGCTAAACCGTTGTGCAGACACCGGAGGGGCTTTATCAAAACAAGTACAAACTTTCTCCAATTAATGCCACACCGTGCGCGTCTAGGCGTGCGCCGTAAGCCGAATATAACACTTATGCTTCATTACGAAAACACATGAATAGACAATTTGATGTGGTAGCCTACAAAATAAATGCATTTAGACCAGACACCATAATGATCTAAAAACGATTAATTAGGCCTATGGGGCTATCTTGGGTAGTGAAATCCAAAATTGGTGGAGCGGCGGTGAGATTTTCTGTTATATTGTCTATTCTTAGTCTACTGAAATTTTAGCTATCAAAAACATCAAAGCATGCTATTTCCTTATGTTCATTTTGCACTCACCTGGACGAATCGGACATGTCCTAAACCGCTTCAGTAGCGGGACATAACAGTTGTTAATAACGGTAAAATATCTGAAAATCCGCTTTTGAACTTCTCACATAGGCGCAAAACGCAAAAGTTTTGAGCCCAGTGCCTTTTTAATCAGAAAACTACGATGTCAACATCGAAAGAATAGTGGTTCCGCCTTGTAAAAACAGATCCCCTACAAAATATAGGTTGGTTGAAGGAGGGGGAAAAGCGTTCGACTCTTTTGTCTTCGGTGTGGATATCTCAGCTCAGCTGAGGATACTTCCTTGCTGTAGCAGTTCACTTGCGATTGATATAAAAAGTTGACGCTTCTGGTCTGTGCGGAGAGTGGGATGACGCCTGTATGCCATCCTCCGCCTCTGACCCGCTTACTCTTTCACTGGGTGCGATCTAAGCCTCCTTTCAAAGCATCCCTTCAAGTGTCCAGATAAACCTCTTTCTCCCCTCAACATTAAGAAGAATTTGCATTTTCTAGAGTCATTTAGTACACATATTTGAGCCCCTAAAATAGTTGTTGCATTGGTTCATCAAACTTTCGCCCACACATTCTCAGTTAGAAGAAAGGCTGTTTCACAAGACAGTGTTAAAACGTCAGATGCACCTTCTCACAATCATCCATGTGTTGATCATTTGCACAACATAACACTATTATATAAATGGTTCGCAAGCAATTAAAACACAGCATGGCATTTATCTTTATGAATAATGTATGAGCAGACAACTTTAACTTCTCCTTGGTTCAACTGTTGACTGCAAGTCTATAACAAAATTATAAAGGGAAAACATGAACGAAACAAGATATACTATACAGTGAATGTATTACCATACAGTACATTTATTAAGAGCATTGATAATTGATTGATACAAAAATGATTTCACTGTCATGGAAAAGTTTAAGTTTCTATGCAAGCACAAGTAAAGAGCAAACAATGTTTGTTCATTAAGAGTCGATCAACATTATAGGCCTACATGTAATGCAGACATCTGATCAGAGAATTGAAGGATATAAAGTACTAGCCTACATTTCCCACATGTATTTTGTCACAAACCATTTTCTATGACTGTGCTCATATTAATAAAATATATTCTAAACATATCTTGTGTATTTACCATTTTTGTATCAAAAAGCTGGCATAATGGTATATTTGGTCTTGATGAGGGAAAGTGGCAGGCAGAGAGATTCACAGTAAAAGTGTGTCCCCACTGGGCAGAGACATCAATTCAATGTCTATTCCACGTTGGTTCAACGTAATTTTATTGAAATGACGTGGAAAAAACTTTGATTCAACCAGTGTGTGCCCAGTGGGTCTCTGTATATACTGGGGATTGTATTTGTTGGGTGATTGCACATAGCTCACTGGTCCACTTTGTGAAGCTACCACATGCTGTTAGCAGTGCAGCCCATGTGTCTACTGAGACAGTCTGTTTCCATACACCTATGGTCTGGTCTGGTGCACTGTCTCAGTCCAAGGCTAGGTCTCAGCTCATAAGGGAAACTAGTATCAAATGTTACATAACATTAGTCTTTCTTAAGACTTGTTCTTAAAAATGTAGTTCTGTCCCACTACTATCGTGAATACATTTAATTTCAGAGCTTTCTTTTGTACAAACAAAATTAGCATATCCATTAAGCAACACTGAGTGTATCTATACTGAGCCACATAGGCATCTATGTAATGGATTGGACCAAAAAAAGTACAAAACCTCCCAAATGCATACATATGAAATAAAAAATAATGATTTGACAACATAACAAACATGAAGCATTTGAACAGTTTTAGACAACAAATAACAGATTTAAATGGCAATGCATCAAAATAATACAAGAAAATGAGACAGTCACATTTCTATGGCTGCGAATAATGGCACTAATCTAGACAACAACTGGGCCTGTAGTCTGCAATCCCGGTCCAGATTAGGCAAAATACCATGGGCTCTGTTCTAATATCCACACTACGCAACTTAGAATGCATGCCCAATATGTTGCATTATTCTTAGTGGTATGCTAGTATGGACATTGGAACATAGCTCATGGCTTTTCACTGAGAACTATGTGATGAGTCAAGCAGTGAGCAGGTGTGAGCTGATACTCTTGAGATCGGCCCAGCATACTGCACAGTGGGGCTCACAACATGGAGGCTCTGATGGGGTACTCTGGTGGGGAATAGAAGGCCCACTCAGGGTTGGCCACCCCAGCGTTAGGGACCTAGATGCAGCAGGAGGAAACGTTGAAGTCAGACACCACTTTCAGGGCCTCATATCCTTCACCGATCTACACAGCTCCAACAGCTGGAGGACAAACACAACAGGAGTCAGAAACATTACATTTGCATAAATCAATGCAATCAATTAATGATAATGTGAGAAAATGGTCAAGGAGAAGACTGGTATGAATAGCCTTGTAAGTGAGTCAAAGGCTGAATTTTGGTTTTTATAATGAAGGTTATGTATTGAAATTCTAGACAATGTAGGATAGGGTATAGACAAAGATAGAAAATTAATCTGATCTGATTTGCGATGACCTTCAAGTCAAAGTTCAGTACAATCTTCTTCTTTTCACAACAGTCCCCAGCAGGAGAATGATTTAGCATCTTTAGTAAGCAGCATTGGCCATCATGAATTGGCGGTACATTCAGATACAGACAACTCTGGGCAGACAGGTGGCAGGTGTTGCATTGCACTGAGGATCTACAGTAAGTGTTCCAGGAGCAACAGACAAAGTCCAGACTGACTTGAGGAGCTAAATACCAGAGCCCATTGTCTTTATAGGGCTCAGACTGGCAACAGATTGAACTGACTATGAACAAAGTGTACTTGCATGATTGGGGGCTTTATGTGAGTTTGTAAAATATTACAATGGGACTTAATAGTGCAGACTGACTTAGTGTTCCTAACTTTAACTGTAATAACAATATGTCTGACGTTCTTGCTTTGACACACAAAATCTCTTGTTCTAAGAAAATGCTGGAACCAACACCCAATCGGAGCTATCTGTATTCACTGTGCAACTAAACAGGAAGGTAACTACACAGCAATAGGCAAACCTAATTATAGCAAGAAACATTGAGATGAGCTATTCTGACAAATTTCAGTTGACCCCAGGTCTCTCTGTCACAGGTGCAGGCAGCCTCCCTCATTAGCTGACCAGTTTCCCATGGCTGTTGTGCGGACAGTCATATTAATCATAAACACAGGAGGGCCTATGATGTAATTGTTCCAAATCAGTAGGAGGGTAAACTTAACAGCCTTATTGGGCAGAGGTGTGGGAGAAGAATTGCCTGTGGATCATTCATAAACCCATCAAAACCAATGGGGTGGAGAGGGTGAGTAATGCCAGCCAACCCCACAAATCACTGAGTCAGTGTGAACAAATACATATTTCTTAAGACTAGAAAAATACTTTACTCCCTTATATGCTGTAATGAATTTATTGAATGTTTTTCAGCTAAATAGTTATAGTAAGCAATTCAGTTTGTGAAGTGAGGCAACATCAAGGATAATTGTTTTTTAAAAGTCTTAAATATTAGCCCATAATATGCCTGACTAAATGTATATCCTTAATTCTGAATTCATGTAGTTTATCTAGTAACATGTCATTGTTCATACAGGTCTCCAATTGTGTGGAGAATATTAATTTCATGAACTGAGATTGTTCCCTCAGATTCACAGCTTGTGTGGTGCTAAAACCCACTTTAATGCCACCTAGTGGCTCCTAACCAGAAAAGTACTAGCACATCATTTGACTTCATTATGTGGACTATGAGGCAATCTAGCTACTGTGCATTCAAAATACTATAAATATTTACCTGTCCAACTGGTATTTGTTACAGTACATTTGTGCTTTTTTATTTCAACCCTGGAGAAGGCAAAGTTTATAGAGACTGTGTAGATACTGCAATACAACTTGGATATATTTGAGTCCTAAAAAGTAACTTACTGATTGAAAGAACAAAAGAGACCAGGCCTGTGATAAATTGTTCCATTCAACCAATCCTTCAGTGTTTTCTATGTGTAGCCCCATCTTATCTGAGGTCTATTAGGCATTATAAACTGGGTGGTTTGAGCCCTGAATGCTGATTGGCTGACATGCGTGGTATATCAGACCGTATACCACGAGTATGACAAAACACTTATTTTTACTGCTCTAATTACGTTGGTACACAGTTTATAATAGCAATAAGGCACCTCGGGGGTTTGTGATATATGTCCAATATACCACGGCTAAGGGCTGTTCTTATGCACGACACAACGCGTAGTGCCTGGACACAACCCTTAGCTGTGGTATATTGGCCATATACCACACCCCCTCAGGCTTTATTGCCTAACTAAATGATGCTTGGGCATGTTTGACGTGGAGTCTGCACCTTTTTAAAGAGCCCTCCACCCCTATAAAGGTACTCAGGGTGTCAACCTGTCTCTCGGTTTAACCTCATCCCTCTTCACTCCCTCTCTCTCTGAAGCCTCATTCCCTCCTTTCCTCCCTACTTGTCGAAGATGAAAGGAGCGCAGCACCCAGACAGGTGAAAGGAAGAAGAGCGCCAGGTTTAAACAAACAGAGAGAGAGAGAGAGAGAGAGAGGAGCCAAAGGAAAGGTCACCGTCTCCACATCAACACAGCAGCAGACTGAGGGAGAAAGTCAGAGATAGAGGGATTGTTATCAGTAATAGACTATGTTCCAGCTACTGAGCAGTGACTATAAGGTTAAGAATGTGTGTGTGTGTGTTTGGTTTTCGTCGGACCCAACAAGGAAAAAGGCTATTTTACGTTTTGGGGTTATGTTCAAGATTAGGGTTACAATTAGGGTTAGTATTATGGTTAGAATTAGGGGTTAGGTTTAGGGTTAGGAGTTAGGTTTAGGGGTTTGGGGTTGAGGTTAGGATTAGGTGAAGGGTTAGGGGTTAGGGAAAATAGGATTTTGAATGGGAATCAATTGTTTGGTCCACACAAGGATAGTAAAACAAAGGGGGGTGTGTATGTGTCTGTGTACGTGAGTGCGTGTTTGGAGTAATTGATGGCTAGTTATTGACAGCTACAGTGGCTACAGCAGGAGCTGTCAGAGCCCAGGTTCCCATGCAGTGAACCATATCACTCCCCACGGCCCAATATTGACTAGTGTAATAAGAGAGCTCTGTACACAATGGCACTGTGACTCTGAAGGGCTGGGCTCATGCTGAGAAAATGTCATCTATGTTCTACAACTGTGCTTTGTCTCCTCAACAAACAACCAAAAAACTCCCCCATGTGCCTGCTATATCCCTCAGGGACACAGGCGTGCGCTCACGCACACACTGCTCTTCTTAGTGAACCTTAAGCAAGATCACATTGAGCCACCATGCTAACAAACTGTCATCAGATGTGTAATGTGTGTAATTAATTTGTGTAATTAAATAACTACAACTACACTATCTCACAGTCAATTATTTCACAACAACAACAGACATCCTTAGACCATAATCCTTCATTAACATTCATTAGATAGTCATTGTAAAGTAGAGGAAGAGGGGGATAGATTAGAGAACACCTGGCATTTACAACCCCCTTGTCACGCCCTGGCTCTGGGGACTCTTTAATGTTGAGCCAGGGTGTGTAGGTTCTATGTTATAGTTTTCTATGTTTTGTTCTAGATCGTTGTATTTCTATGTTGGCCAGGGAGGTTCCCAATCAGAGACAGCTGATTCTCGTTGTCTCTGATTGGGACCCATACTTAGGCAGCCTGTTGGCACTTTTGTATTGTGGGATCTTATCACGATGCGCCTTGGTCCGCTTCTTATGACGATCGTGACAGAAGATCCCACCAATACTGGACCAAGCAGCGTGTTTCGGAGCTAACGCCGGGTAAGGAGATGGAGAAGTTGGCGATGGCCCAGGTGGGCCAATGGTGGTCCTGGGAGGACATGTTCGAGGGCAGAGGACCATGGGCAAAGGTTAAAGCCTTGGCGAGAGAGGAGGTATGGCGCCAACAGTGTCGTCGTCGGACAGGCGAGAGGCAACCCCAATACATTTTTAGGGGGGGGCACATGGCATGGACGACGGGGCTGCTGGAGGCAGATAAGGGGCGAGTTTGTGGACTAGGAGAGAAGGCCACCGGGTTGCGGGAGCCATTGGTGTTTAGAGGGAGGGAAAGTGTAGAGGCACGGCGAGAGGTACTGAAGTGTGTTGCCAGTCCGGTCCGGCCCGTTCCTGAGCCCCGTATAAGGCCAGTGGTGTGTGTTCCCAGTGCGGTCCGGCCTGTTCCTGTCCCTCGCACCAAGCCTGTGACGCGCGTCGCCAGCCCGGTCCGGCCTGTTCCTGCCCCTCGCACCAAGCCTATGGTGCGCGTCGCTAGCCCGACCCGGCCTGTTCCTGCCCCTCGCACCAAGTCAATGGTGCGCGTCGCCAGCCCGGTCCGGCCCGTTCCTGCTCCCCGCACCAAGCCAGTGGTGCACGTCGTCAGTCCGGCACGGCCCGTGCCTGTTCCACCGGTGCCTGGTCCGGCACCGGTCAGCTGCTCCACTGCGGAGCCAGAGCAATCCGCTCCACCGGTGTCCAGTCCAGCTCCGGCCAGTGGGGCCAGACCAGACCAGGGGTGCTACGGGGGGGTAGAAGGAGAGTGGTGGTCACGCCCGGAGCCGGAGCCGCCTCCGAGGCGGAATGCCCACCCGGCCCCTCCCCTGTTGTGTTTGGTTGGCGCGGTCGCAGTCCGCGCCTTTGGGGGGGGGGGGGTACTGTCACGCCCTGGCTCTGGGGACTCTTTAATGTTGAGCCAGGGTGTGTAGGTTCTATGTTATAGTTTTCTATGTTTTGTTCTAGATCGTTGTATTTCTATGTTGGCCAGGGTGGTTCCCAATCAGAGACAGCTGATTCTCGTTGTCTCTGATTGGGAACCATACTTAGGCAGCCTGTTGGCACTTTTGTATTGTGGGATCTTGATCCGTAAGGTTTGTGTTTAACCCTAGGACTTCACATATCGTTTATTGTTTTGTTTGTGTGTGTACTCATTAAAATAATGTACGCTTATCACGCTGCGCCTTGGTCCGCTTCTTATGACGATCGTGACACCCCTAATAAAGTCTCTCTGCAGGGTTCAAGACTAACTGATGGTACCAACTTCTTCAGTTGATGGCACCAGAACATGATTTGGTCGCAGCAATTTTTCCTGACCTTTTTTAAAATTACCTGACCTGTATCTGTTTATACAATCAATTATGCAAATAATTTGACTTTGCTTTTACCAATCTAACTACATAACAACATAATGGTAATCATTTATTTGAATGGTAAATCTCTATGAATAAACTGGGTCAATGAAAATGTAGCCTAGGCCTATTCACAATACAGGTGCATTTTCAGTGTGTGCATGCATTGTTACTTACTTGTTTTGGCTGATTTCATAGTGCTACAGATGAAAAACTAAAATCCATTTGGGACTTATTTTATTGTACTACTGATCAACATTTGCATAGGGGAAGCAATCTCTTCTTTTATAAAAGTGTGCACTGTCTCATTTAGACCTAATGACGTCATGAACACAAAGTGAGAGCATTGAGTGAGAGAGACAGAAGAGGCGTGAGGCGAGGGAGATAAAGTGAATGAATAAAGTTTATGGCCAACCTCTGGTTTTTGGTGACGATCAGTTTTGAAATCAGCATATTTTGCATTATGGTTTGCATATTTTCATAAACAAAGTACTAGGATAGTGAATTGATGTTAGCTTCAGCTGTAAGCTAGGACAGTTAGCCTACTGTGGTGTCAAGACAACGATGCTGATATGCTGTCTAGACAAGGAATCCGCTGACACTGTCCTTGATTATAATGGTTTATTACATCAAAGATTACAGTATCAATTTACAGACTCCTGCAGAAATCCGGAGAACAACTGACCCAATCTCTAATATGTTATTCTCCCCTCCTTTGTTCAAAACATGGTATTTATATCCTATGTAACATAAGATGGGTGGTTTTTGATAGACCAAAACCTGGCCTCCACATATCTCCAAATGTACTCTATTCCAAGGAGCCTATGTAGTAATGCTTTCCAGATGTTTCAGCAAAGCAGAGTAAAGTTCATCTATCACACCACTTGCAAACGTCAGCAAAATCATAGACTTTCAGATACTACGTATTTCCCCCCTTCCTATTATTTTTGTCTCGAAAACAAAAAGAATAGGATTATGACAAATAACCATTTTTGTTCTTGAGTAACTTCAGCAATAAACCAAAATTTATGGAGAGTAAACACATTTTTATATAGACACATTTTTGTATGGAGTGTAAATAAATTGTTATGGAGTGTAAATAAATTGTTATGGAGTGTAAGCACATTTTTATGGAGTGTAAATAAATTGTTATGGAGTGTAAGAGCGAAAAACCTGTCTGGCAGCTTTCATTCCAAATATCCATCAATCAATCAAGACAGGAAAATTCTCTCACGGCCCCTCTGCCCCAGGCGACCACCTAAGTACTCCAGATCAATTTATAAATCTTTATCAATGCATTTTAAGCTATGATGCAATTGAATACACATGAAAACCTCAGAAAACAAAATACAATCAAAAATGTCCACATTCAGGCTGGTCGACCCATCGGACCCTCCTGTGGATTCCCTCTGTCCCTGCCTAGACTCAATATCCCTAAGCTTCAACGAAATAAACAAAAACATATGAGGTCCCCACATGCATCCAACAACAGAAAACATCATTCTTCAAAAATTAATACAGAAAGAATATAACACTGGAATGTAGTCCACTACACTGCAGCTCCTCCACAGTGTCGACTTTCAATGCAACGTCGATGATGGAATCTGAACATTTCCACACCGTCCTTGTTCTGCTTCCTCCAATCCATTCATATTGTCCATGTTTGAGTATTTGAATCCCACTCTACACATTCCCATATACATCTGGAAGAAAAGAAAACACCAACCAGTATCTTTTGCAAAGCAACACATGAAAATTAAAACATCAATATCAAAATAATATAAAATGATATATAAATGATATATAAAAATGAATCACATTCCATTTCCCCCCTTTGATTCATAATAAAACACTAAATATCACAATAATATGCAAAGAAATGTGAAAAATTATTGCACAATCAGATATTCAACATTTCCTAGAGTTACTTCAACCCTAGTTTTCATAACTTTTTGGCCTGACTTTTTTCCCCAATTTTTTCAAAATCCATTTCACTGATTTATCCACAAAACTCTCTCCCACTAATTTGAGGATATTTGATCGGGAAGTCCCCACCTGCTTATGACTTCTTTACACAAGAACTTTGCAACCGACTGAGCATCTTTTAACTTAGTTGGACATCTTATGCACCTCTTGGTGTAGGAATGTAACCAGGAATAACGGTCACACCCCTGCGAACATTATTTTTCAGACAGATTGTGCACCTGCCTATGACATAGTCAACCTGTTAAAGCAAATATGGTTCCCAAAAACCATACTCCTTTGTGATCTTTCTCCTAACCTCCCCCCTTGCAACATTAGCTAACCCATGTGCTTCCTGAATCATCAGACCTAATAGGTCTAGAGGCGCTACTATCAACCCCTCATGGTTTCTCCAAAGACAACAAATGATTGTTACTCTGAGGATTTTTTATTGTCTTCAAAACACCTGCTTCAGAAAGTCCTTCAATTTGTGGTTCGATCCCTTGGATTGCTTCATCTTTCAATGGATACTGATTCTTCCAAGGAGGTCTTGCTCCTGGTCAAAGTTCAACTTTCACCTCAATTGGGCTGATTTCACAAGTCCAATATCAGTACTGTGTTGAGACCACAAACATTCTGGAACTTGTTGCAACATCTCCTCTTTCATAGGGTCTGAATCCATCTTCGCACTGCAAATAGATTCATGTGTCATCCGTACAGCTTGTGGCTCTCCTTGTCCTTGAGCCGAAATCATGATTTTGAGAAATCGCTGATCTTCACTCCTCCAAATCGCCAAATTCTCTTTCATCGGTACGAAAACAGCTTTCTCTGCTTCTGTCATCATTTCTCCTATATGCTTCTGCTCATAGCCTTCAGAAACCAACAAGGTCACATGTGGCACACTCTTCTCAATCTCAAATTCTTTATCCAGATAATCGTTTGTGTTTATCTTCATAGCTGCTCCTTGTGGTCCTAAAATTATGCAACATGAGCTGAGTTGAACTTTCTTTGGTTGATGACTCAACCATTCCTCTGAGTTCAATTGGGCAGCATTCTTGAAATACTTGAGCGTACAATGAAATGGATATTCCGGAAGCCTCGCATCTGGCATGTTTGCCACAATGAATTTCTCCCATATCTTAGCCTGCTTCAAAAAATCTTCACTGAGATTTCCAATCCAGAATACTGAAGAAGAATCCATCTCTGTCGTCATCAACAATTGGTAAACCTTTTCTTTTGGCACTTCTACCAGACAGCCGTTTGGTGTACATTTTATTGTACAGTTCAATTTACACAATGCATCTCTTCCCAACAATGCGATAGGTGTATGTTCCGATACCAGTATGGGTATTGTAATTTTCTGATTTTCATAGCAGAGCTCAATTGGTTCCATAAGAGGAATCAGCTGTTTCACTCCCTCAAATCTGATTGTCCTAATTAGTTGATTGGACATAGGGAGATGTGTAGCATCTTCAGGCCGAACACAGGTGAAAGCAGCTCCGCTATCCGCCATCACTTCCAATGGTCGTTTGTTTACTTTCACCTCAATTGTTGGATCTTTTTCCGGTCCTGATGCTACCAGCTGACACCCCCCTTTCGGATCTTCTGGGCACCTCTAGAATCCTTGCTCCGGGCCCCTATAAGGGTTCACCGGTCCTCCAGATGATCTTGACTGGCCCCTATATCTTCCTCTGAAATTCCCTCTGGTGTTTCCTCCTGGCCCATTACACTCACGGGCAAAGTGACCAACCTGTCCACAATTATAACACACTTCTGAAGATTGCTGGAAGTATGGCTTAAATCTTCCTCCTCTTCCTCTTCCTAAGCCTTCTCGTCCTCTTCCTCTCCAATTCTGTGTCTGTCCAGAAACTGGCTGTGGATATGAAACAACTGGTCCCACTAGTGGTGGCTGGTACAATTGCGGTTGGACCTGGTTCAGTTGAAGCTGTGGCAGTGATTGTTGATTTGGTGAACACTGATTCTGCATAACCAAAGCCTGTTTCTTCTCCTTCTTATTCTCCACCAGTTGTATTTGATTGAGTTTTCTGAGAGTTTCTTGGTCCTGTTCTTTCTGGTTGTGTTCCTTTTCCCGGTACAGATCCACTTGATGGGCTATATGATCTGTATAGACACCTTTTGTCATGCTTCCAAGTCCAACCACCTCTGCCAGTTTGCTCCTTACTGGTGAGGGCAGTCCCATCTGTAGTTTAGCTCTCAAAATTGACTGCTCAATTTGACTCACATCTGGATCATTTCCGGTAATATTTCTCCACACTTGATGAACTCTTGACACATAGGCTCTCGGATTTTCTTGTTGTCCTAGTGGGTCAATCAGAATGTTGTCAGGATGCACATTTGTTGGAAACGTATCTTTCAGTGCTCTCCACAGCCGATTTCTACTTGCAGCTAACAATTCAGGATCATTCACCGCAGTCCCCACATATCGATGAAGTCCAGCTCTCTGAAAAATGTCTTCCATACCTGGAATCCCAAGGAGATTAGCCAAAAGTCTCTTAATGTCTCCTATGGCAGACTGTGTTCCCACCGTAATTTCTTCCAACTTAGAAATCCAAGGATATGCTCCATCTTGAAGAGTAGGCAGCTTCTCAAGTATATCTGACATGTCGGTATTCTGCAAAGACTTATACTCCAGGTTCTGTCCTCAAATTATCACTGGCATCATCTTCTTACTTGTGCTCCCCTGTCTTGGCCTCAATATGTATTTCCTCTGAAATTTTTGGGAGTCTTTTTTCAGCAGTTTTTCCTTCTGTATCTTCAGCTTCTTGAGTTGTTCTTCCAGTTCTCTTACTTCTTCTAAATTATTTGCCTTATCCAAGCATGATATGCAACGGTCTATATCTCTTTCTATTTCTTCTGTGCTAGTCATTGTAGAATAAAATCCTCTTGAACATGAAGCACCTTTAATCTCCAAATCTTTATCGCTGTCTTCATCTTGACTTTCATCAGAGCTCGGATCTCTTGTATCCTTCTCCTTCCAACTTTCATCACCCCTTCTTTCCGCTCTAGCCAACCTCCGTCTGATCACAGGGTCATATCCACCCATGATCTCTTCTGAATCACTCTGATCATCATCATCATCTTCAAGTTCCATCCTCCTGAACCTCACTCCACCCTTAGTTTCCAGACATCTCGTTTTCTTCTTACTTTTGGAGTTTGGATTAATCTTTATGGTCGTTTCTGCTTGTCCTCTCTCTATTATTCGTTCATCTTCATCTCTGATGCAATAATCACCCTCCTGAATGATCACTGGAAGTTGAGGATAGACGTCCTTAAACTCTACTTTTTCCTCATAAGGTGGGGGCCTCTTTGCTGAATCCGTATGTGAGAAAGGTGTATTGACTTCTGCCATTAGTTTTTCTGTTACCTTCACCTCTTTTGCCATTTTCTCTATACCTCTGTCTCTTTTATCTTTTGTATCTTTTATCAGTTTTTGTCCTTCATTTTCAAACAGCTTAAGAACACCCAGCTCTCTTTGTTTATTTTCTTTACGTTGTTCCCCTTTTTCCCCCTTCTTTTGATCTGCCTTATAAGTCGACACAAGCACTTTCATTATCTTGATGACGTCTGGGTTAAGAGTCCCTTCCACTGGCCATGGTTGTTCAATGTCAGGCCAACGTTTATTCCATTTTCCAGATAACCTTGCAATACCATTAACTAGAGGATTACTATTTTGTACTACATCAACAGGAGTAATTACTTTCGTAGTTTTGATGTCCTTTTTCCCCATTGTAACAACTCTTTTATATTCCTTTATTGAGAATTATTTTATTATTATTATTATTATTTTAAACCAATTAATTTGTAAACCAAAAAATACTTTAGACTATGTAGCTTATGTTTCACTTATGTATTATTATTATTTATTTTTAAATAATTAAATAATTAAATAATCAATCAATCAATCAATCAATCAATCAATTAATGAACCAATTACTTAATGAACCAATTAATTCATCCATCAATTTATCTACTTATTTATTTTTATTTTATTTTATTTTACCAAATTATTGATTAGTGGCAATCTTACCACATTCAATCAGGAAAAGTAAAGGAAACTAGTCAACTTCAGAGCAATCCAAAAAAAAAGACCTGTAATCCAGCAACACTACAGCACTCACAAACCAATTGCTTAATAATCACCCAATTACCTTAATTTTACAGAATAATGTCAGTGCTGGATTTCCAACACAACTCTAATCAAACCAACTCAAACTCCAATGTGCAATTCCTAATTACATCAATTGATCAGTCTGTTGCCAAGTCCCTGTCAAATTATCACAACATGAAATATTCTAGGCATACACAATATCCTGTATGGGAAAGTAAGTTTGTGAAAAGAACAGTACTGGCCTTGATTAGACTGGATCCGGGGCAGCACACACTGTCGCGTGACGCACTGGTCAGCACCTCCTCTCTCTCTCTGTCTCCTCCTTCTCGTCTCTCACATGACAGGAGAACAAAGGAAACAGACAACAATTTAGTATTTTATGCATACCTATGTTCACATTCGCGCTAAGAAATAAGCAAACAGCTTAACTCATGAATATTATAAATAGCGCAATAACATTTTATTTTATTTATTTATTTAATTATTTTTATTTTTAATCTGTCAACATATCTCTCATTTATAAATTCAATAGATCTCAATCAAATAGTTTCATAGTTAAGCAACAGCCACTTACCAAACAGAATACTTTATCCGTGTGTATTCAAAGTCTCCCCCTTTTCACATCCCTGCAGCACTAAGTCTGCGTGTCACAGCAGCTCAGTGCAGGCAGGGGAGTGGCATATCTGCTCTGCGTAACTTTAAACTCATAAAATCCCACGCATGCGCAGCTCATTCACCAGTGCGATTTCAAAGCGAGAGGAGCTCTCCCAAGCAGCTCTCTCCAAGCTAAACAACAGAAAGCAGACAGACCAGCTGTCCCTCCGTTATTTCCGACACAGACAAACAGTAACACTTAACAAAACTCACAAACCAACACAGAACATAGAACACAAATCCTACTTCGAAGTTTCTTATCTTCACTTATTCTAATCTGCAGATTTATAGTTATTTTCTTATCCATTACAAATAATCGTCCTCCCAGGGGCTCATAGTTTTTTAACAATTATTAAACGTTCTCTCTAATGGAGACTCATAAGGTTTTAACCGTATCGTCCTCCCAGGGGCTCATATATAGTTAACAAGTATTAAACGTTATTTTCTATAGAATCAAAGGTCCTCCCGGTGGCTCATATATAGTTAACAATTATTAAACGTTCTCTTCTATAGAATCAAAGGTCCTCCCGGTGGCTCATATATAGTTAACAAGTATTAAACGTTCTCTCTAATGGAGACTCATAAGGTTTTAACCTTAACTAACATATTTCCTTACAAAAAACTAAAACCCCTGTTGTCATAGCCTTAGTCGACACACAGCAGAGACCTCCCCATTTTACACACACACGCATAGGCTCTCTTCCTCTCACACACACACAATTCAAGAGGAATGCATCCGTTCATACAATACACTAAGCATGCTACCGTAACTCCTTATTTCTCATTGTTCCTTCCTAAATTTCTGCTACCTTGAGTTGCAGATATTCAATGAGAGGTTACTTCGAACATATACCTCGTCAACTATATGTCGAGAGGTAACGTACAATTGAATGTATATTCCACAAACTCCAGTTCCCAGAACTGACCTTAAAAATCAACCTAATGAGTTTTCAGGATTTTCGGCCCATCCTAATGATCGCCTCGTTTGAGGGCTTCCTTAAATT
The DNA here is from genome assembly GCF_020615455.1 of Coregonus clupeaformis. NCBI lineage: Eukaryota > Metazoa > Chordata > Actinopteri > Salmoniformes > Salmonidae > Coregonus > Coregonus clupeaformis. The sequence continues at coordinate 28,183,088 of NC_059192.1, forward strand.
AGCGACGTCCTAATAGTATACTTTTTTCCTTATTTCCTGGCCTTATTCCTTCATGCTATTCCTGGACACTCCTTTTAATTTTATTCAAGCCAAATATCCATGTGCCCAGTGTTAACAATTCGTATAGACACTCCCCCCTGTTTGCGTTGTTCCCAACGCAAACAAATGTAGAAATTTAGAACGGATTCTCATCACACAGCAAATAAGAGCAAGGTGCACACACAAGTTCTTAAACGGTACATCTCCTCAACGCACACACACAGCACACGAACCGACCAGCGCCCAAAGTTGTGAGAAAGTCACTTCGTAGCCCATGAATGGAACGCTGAAGAGACATAACACGTCCCAAAAATCCTCGTCGCCATTCTGTGGTGTCAAGACGACGATGCTGATATTCTGTGTAGACAAGGAATCCGCTGACACTGTCCTTGATTATAATGGTTTATTACATCAAAGATTACAGTATCAATTTACAGACTCCTGCAGAACAACTGACCCAATCTCTAATATGTTATTCTCCCCTCCTTTGTTCAAAACATGGTATTTATATCCTATGTAACATAAGATGGGTGGTTTTTGATAGACCAATCCCTGTCCTCCACATATCTCCAAATGTCCTCTACGACGACATAACCTGGGCATCTAAAGCTTATTTCCTGTGTTTCTACTAGGGCTGTCCCCGACAAAAAAAAATACTTGGTCAACCAAAAGTAGGCTTTTTTTCGACCAATCCAATTGATCCAAAACATGTATTTTTCCATATATAGACACCCTATGTGTTTTAATAAAATCAACTATATGTACTGAACTTGTCTGATGCTTTAAGCAGGCTGTTTGATTAAATAATTAAGACACACAAATTACTCAAGAGGGAGCCAGAGATCAAGATTGCCCGACCCTCCTTCTCCCACTGCTGCTGGCCTTCACAGAATTATGCTTCAGAAGTTGCCGTTAATAGGCTGCACCAGCGGTCGGTATACTTTTCCATTTGGAGTGCCAATTTATCTTACAATTTCTACCAATCTGTGTGCCAGTTATGATTTCCATATGCACATTTTCGTAGAACAGTTTAATTTCATTTATATTAGTCTTTGTATCTCAAAATCATTATCTGTGGTTAACAGGGGCGCAACATTCACTGGGGATGGGGGGGACATGAAATTGCATCTTTGTCCCCCCCCAGTTTTATCATTGCAAAAAGCGGCTTCGGTGTGCTTTAGGACCATGCGGACGACTCATAGCAGTCGGGTAGGCTGTTTGGCAGTTTCAGTCGGCTGGATTTAGGACCATGCAGACACCACAGAGCGGGCGGACAGGCTGTGTGATGGCAAAGCTATTATTATAGGACCAGCATGGTGCTGCTGTCTGCAGCTGCTGTCTCTGTGTGTTACGTTTTTTCGCCGGGTTGTAAAAGCAAGCAGAGCAGAAACTGGCTACCCTTTACTTGACTGATGTAGCTGGCAAGATAGCAGCTGTTTGACTGAACAGAAGAAAAAAAAGAAGATTTATTAGCAGTACTGATCTAGCAGTGTAACTGACATGTAATGTTAGCTAATCTGTCTGAAGAGAATTAACTAGCTAGCTAGTAGCTAACACAGCCAGATCAGTTCTAAACCACAGAGAGAACAATGAGAGACATTTCACCGGATGTATAAATGTGAAGCATCAGGTTGGCTTTTCCACTCACTACCAAATATGTTGGTGAGAGGCAGCCCAGTGGCCGACATTCTGCTAATTTTCTCATCAATGAAACATTTGATCTCAATACAGTTTTCTGTTTACAAAACTACAATCTGTTACGAACAGAGTGGACTAAGTTTTGTAGACTTTACCCTTTGCCAAAGTTTTAAAAAGTTGCGTTGTTTAGAAGGAGTGCAAGGGCGAATTGAGTTATTGCACACGCGCACTTCACAGAGTAGGCGTTCCCCAATGGAAATATGCAAATGAGTGCTAGAACACGGCAATAAGATCTCGCCAGCTCGTGCTTAGCGCTGCCCACCTCCTTGCTTGTTCTGCCCACTATGGCTCATTTGTTCCCATTTGAAACAACAGGTTGTGGTCTATCTTGGTTTAGTTATAATAATAATAATATGCCATTTAGCAGACGCTTTTATCCAAAGCAACTTACAGTCATGCGTGCATACATTTTTGTGTATGGGTGGTCCCGGGGATCGAACCCACTACCTTGGCGTTACAAGTGCCGTGCTCTACCAGCTGAGCTACAGAGGACCACATTAATGTTATAAAAAATATTTGATATTGCCGCCTGCTCTCTGGTGTCTGCCCTGTCTGCCCGGTCCTAAATCCAGCGACTGAAACTGCCAAACGGCCTACCCAACCGCTCTAAGGCGTCCTAAAGCACATAATGCCGCTTTTTGTATCACATTGCAAGGATAAAACTGGGGGGGATGAAAATACAATTTCAGAAAGGGCGGGGGGGTCATGTCCCCCCCCCGTTCTCAGTGAAAGTTGCGCCTCTGGTTGTGTATATTACTGTTTTATTTGATGACTTTATTATTTCATTCCAAGTCATCATCTCATCTCTAACAGCCTCAATTTGTCAGGGCATGGACTCTACGAGGTGTCAAAAGTATTCCGCAGGGATGCTGGCCCATGTTCACTCCAATGCTTCCCACAGTGGTGTCAAGTTGGCTGGATGTCTTTGGGTGGTGGACCATTCTTGATACACACGGGAAACTGTTGAGTGTGAATAACTCAGCAGCGGTGCATTTCTTGACACAAACTGGTGCACCTGTCCTGGCACTTAATCCCATACCCCATTCAAAGGCACTTGAATATTTTGTCTTGCCCATTCACCCTCTGAATGGCACACATACACAATCCATGTCTGAACTGTCTCAAGGCTTAAAAATCCTTCTTTAACCTGTCTCCTCCCCTTCATCTACACTGATTGAAGTAGATTTAACAAGTGGCATCAATAAGGGATCATAGCTTTCAACTTGATTAACCTGGTCAGTCATGGAAAGCCAGCTAGGATCGTTGATTTATTTTTATTTTTATAGATATATGTTATTTGGGGTCTCCTTGGGCAGTCCTAATCACTGCTTCATTTCCATTCAAGTAAAACTGGATCCGGGTTTTAAGGGTTAAGATACAGTTTTCAACAGTTTATCATTGCTTCATACTTTCGTTTGTGAATTATACCTTTGGATTTACTTTTTGATTGCAAGCCTTTCATCCTTTTTACCTTCATAATTGTTGTACCTTTTTACCATCAACATCAATTTTAATCTGTCCATGTTTAACCATTTAACAATTAAGGAACTGTGTTTCAAACCCTGGACATTTGGTGAGTATAATAAATTGACATTTTTGTCATGGAAAGAGCAGGTGTGTTTTGTCCCTATTTTAGTAGTTCTTTAAAGTAAATAACGTATACTTTTATGTCTGCTGAATACCAACTATCAATGACTTAGATCATGTATTTTCATGTAGAGATACCTCGCGAAGCAACTGCTCTCTATTCTATCCCTCTCGATTGCGCATGGTCTGTGCTATCGGAATCGTTGGGACGTCCCTACCCCATTGAAGTTGAAATTTTAAATGGTTAAGGAAAGGGTTAAGGTTAGGGTTAGGTAAGGATTATGGTTAAGGTTAAGGTTAAAGGGGAATTTCACCCCGGGGAAATCTGGGCTTGTTTTCATCATGTCCGAGGCATTTCTAGGACAGTGAGATGTATTTTACACGTAATTGACCAGGAGGAAAGCAGGTCTGGGCTTTGCGCGCTGAATGATAAACCCTATGACGGCTTCTGGTGTATTGATGGGGGAGGGGGGCGAGATCTGAAAATAAATGTAGTCCTGCTTTGTGGCATTTCGTGATGGCTCTATGTTATACTGATCGAACTATGCTTTTTTGTGTGTGTATATGGTTGTCCTTGTTTGATAGAGCCGTTGGACACCAAAAGTTTGGGAACCTGTGATCTACTCTAATGGCATCATGCTCTCTTAGCATCTCTGTCCCAAAAATGTGTGAACTGTTGGTTGTAGAAATGGCCATAAGCCAAAATATTCATGTATTTATTGCTGTGGTCTACTGTCCCCCAGCCGCTTCGTCTGGCTGTTGGTATTATTTCTGATTATTTGAAACCCTTTCTGGCATATGAACTGGTTGTGTTAGGAGAAGTAAATCTTGATTGGGTTACTCATGCCTCAGATCAGTAAAAAAATATCTATAACTCAGCTGATAACGAAACACACTTAATGTAAAATGTAAAAAACCTAGCAAACTCCTCATTGATTGACGTTATCCTGACTAACCATCCCCATAAGTATTTGGCTAGTGGTGTTTTTGCAAATGATATCAGCGACCACTGCCCTATTGCTTTCATTACAGATACCAAATTGAAAAACTCTGACCCTTGCATAATTGTGAAGAGAAATAAAAAATTAAAATCTTGCCCCAGGCGTTCCTTCATGATCTAGATTATTCAGATTTTTTTTTCTTCTAGCTGCATACCAGACCCTGTTTTGGCACTTATATTTTTCTCATCCATTTTTACTTCTTTGTCTGATAAACATGCCCCTTTCAAGCGAAACAGAGTCAAAAATCAAACTAATCCATGGTACTCTTCTGCACTCTCAGACCTACTCTTGATAAGATATCAAGCCTGGGCCAAGGCTGGCTTATTATCTGATTGGCAGCTATTTAGGCAATTGAGAAATAGGTCCACTGCCTCGGTTAAACAGGCCAACTCAAACTACTTCCTTAGCGCTATGGCATACTCTGTTAGTGATCCCTCTAAATTCTGGAAAAAATGTAATTCACCGAAGCAGGGTATTTGCTCTACTTCCCTGCCTAAACAAGTAGTTTTAGACTCCTGCAACATTACTGAAAAAAGTTCAGATTTGTGATGCTTTTAATCAGCATTTTATCTCAGTTGGTTTCCTATTTGAAAGAAATTGTGGTCATACTGGTCTTGGCCAGTCAGTTGACTGTTCTTCCCACATACAGCCTCCAGTTGCCTCGATGGATGATCAGTCAACCTCACGTGACTTTGGAAATGATAGTCAGGGTTTGTCTTTTTGACAGCTTACAGAAACAGAAGTTCTTGCTGTCTCATTAGCTATTGACACCAATAAGTCATTAGGGGCTGACAACTTCGATCCGCCTTTGCTTATTAAGTATGCAGCACCCCTCATTGCTGGCTCAGTAACACACATTTTTTATTTAACTTTAGTATCAGGAAATATTCCAAAAGTGTGGAAAACAGGTTTTGTGCTGCGACTCCGTAAGGGTGGGGATAGTAGTGATCTCAAACATTACCGACCCATTTCGATGCTCCCTTGTTTTGTGAAAATACTAGAATCATTGGTCAACAAACAGTTACGTTATTTTCTATCTGTAAATGGTATTCCTAATAATAATCAATCCGGATTCAGACCTAAACATTGCACCACTACGGCTATCATGCTTGTTGTAAAATATATTGCAAATGCCTTAGATCATGAAAATAATTGTGCTGTCATGTTTGTAGACTTGTCAAAAGCTTTAAACACAGTAGACCATGGATATTCCATTGCTCCATCAGTTGGCCAAGCCTTTTCACGTTTGAAGACTGATTTTTAAGCACTGCAGAGGTCACCTTTGTATCTAAAATGAGTGCTAAATGCAAACAAAACAAAATGCATGTTCTTTTCTACGTCCCATAGGCCAGATTTAAATTAATTTGTAATTACTAGTTTGAACGGTACACAAATTGAGCGAGTTCCTTCCTACAAATATATTGGTATCTGGCTTGATGACAAACTGTCATTTAAAAAAGATGTCACTGAGCTGGTGAAGAAGTTGAAGTTCAAGGTTGGTTTCTTTTACAAAAACAAAGTATTTCTGACTTTTGCTAATAGGAAGGATCTTGTCCAGGCCACTTTTATGCCTATTTTAGATTATGGGGATATTATCTATATGCATGCAGCAGCATCTACACTTAAACCACTAAATGCTGTTTTCCATTGTGCTCTTAGATTTATTACTGGTGATGGTTATAGAACTCACCATTGTGTTTTGTATCTAAAAGTGGGCTGGGCCTCATTGGAGAAAGCAGCATTTTGTGTTTATTTACAAAGCACTTGTGAGGGAAATTGTGTTGTCTGAAGAGATAGCCTTGAATTGTACATCTTGTCTCATACAATCATTGGTTCCTGTAGGTGCTGGGTAGAGATATGAGGGGGAGACGGTCATGACCCCCTCCTCAGACCATTTGGCAGAACGCCCAGAATATGTTCTATAAGTTAAGATAGGAGACGGTGCCAGTCACATGTGTCACGGCCCCTCCTCTGCAGTGCAGGGGCAGTTCCTCCTGCAGGCAGAGGAGGGTCGTTAGTGATTGGAGTTGGTGTGATTGGAGCCACCTGGGCTCAGGGTATTTAAAACTGCTTCACTAACCACTCTCTCTCTCTCTCTCTCTCTCTCTCTCTCTCTCTCTCTCTCGCTCTCCCTGCTCCTCCAGGTTTGATCCTGTTTTGTTTGTTCCTTTGTAGGTTTACATAGTTTCCACTCAGTCATGTTCACACACACACACAGATTCATGCATCCAAGCACCTTACCTACACCCTACATTATGACATTTCCACACCTCATTCCTTTTTCTTTGTTTAAAGTTAATAGTTTTTGGTTTACAATAAAGAACCTTTTGATTGGCCTATACCTGTTGTTCATGTCCCCTCATTTATGCCACAGGCTATGAGCCGGCCTGTGACACATGCAGGAACCAATCCTATGAACCATGCCTATGTAGCTACCGGGACTGCCCCGGTAGAGCTCACTTCAGACCGGTACTTTATGCATCTAAGTTTGACTGTGACCTCTCCAGCTTGCTGTTAATAAATAATAATTAATTTAAGATTGACTTCAGGTGTCCCTGGTGGTAATTTCCACGACAATTTGGCGTCAATGAACAGGATGGTTGATTCTGCCTGCGGAGCTTTCCAGTGGAGGTCTGCGACAGAAAACCAGTGGCGCATTAAGGCATGAGGGAAATTCTCGTCTGACCAAAAGACGACGAGGACCTGCCCAGACCAGACCCTTACTGTGAGCTACCCAGGAGGAGACACATAATCCGCGAACAATTGAGGGACAGAGTCAATTTAAATGAATTTTCAAAATAATTTTCAAAAACAATAAAACTAAACATAAAATGAAGAAATTACATCTATGTGGTCTGAGACCACTGTGGTCTGGGACTACTTAGTGTGTTTGGGAATAGTACTAAGTGAATGTGGATGTGAGAGTTGTGTGAGGGTTGTCTGAATGAATACCCCAACCAATTCTGTGTGAGCTGAGTTTTTCGATCTATAACGTTATCTAGGGGTTCCGTCCACCACCGCCCATCGTAGTCTGGGACTACTAGTAATAGCACGGGGTGTTTTATATGTATAGGAAGTAGCGGTCTACAGGCATTTCTGGGAATTGTCTATGTGGTCTGGGACCACTGTACCATAGTCTCTGGGAGGCTAGAGAACCGTTGAAGATACATATGGTGCATAGGATACACCTTGGGGGGTGTGGATGTAAATACCTATGTTGATTTATAACGTGATATAGGGATTCTGTGTGATGCAAAGATATGAAAGGAGAGAGTACTGTTACCGAATATGCTGTATGGATGTATAATGGGTTACTAGAGATTTGATAAAGTAACAATGGAAGAAATAATAATAATATACAACTTGCATACCCACACGTACGTAAGTGGTGTATAAAGTATTAACAGAAATGTTCAGAGTGGTCCCTTTATGGATCATTTGATAAAAACAAGGTTAAAGCATTGTATGACTGTCTAAAGGGTCTGGGAAATAAAGTCTCAGACAAAGGTTGGGGCATATCCACTTTTGGTAAAAGTACAGGACCTGACTTATCCCTAATCAATAAAACTATAAACACTTAAGGGATTTCCTCCACCCTGGTAATACATTTTGAAATAAAAACCCATGCCCTGTTAAATAGAATAAGAGCCTTGGGACTGATATTAAATTAGAGGCCGCCAACTGGTGTTTGGGTTAAAGATAAGCTTCTTGTGGACAAATAGATAAGACGCCAGTAGAGCCAAGTGGTACTCACGGAACTCAAACAGGCTGTAAGCGACACACTGGGACATTTGGGACAGAGGTATGAATAATTGAATAAGAGTAGATCCAAGTAAATGTTTTTTAGTACTGAATATTGAGCTGATAACCCAGCACCAACGTTTTGAAGGACCTAGTAGATTTGTTAAACAACAGGTTTCATATTTTAACTAGTTGATGTCACGGGGACAGTCAGTATAGAACATATGTCAATGCAACAGGTGAAAATGATAAGATTACAAGAAAGGGGCTCTGGGATTGTTTACTTTAGAAGGTGCCTATTCCACTTGACGGGACACGGTATCATCTGATGTGTCTGATGTATGAGTCTGTAAACGCATGGTTTTATCAAGACTTCCTGCTCGATTAAGATTAAGCATTTTTAGGACTGACTAAGTTTACCAATGATTCTATATCTCACCCTTTGAAAGGCTTCCTGAGGCAGGTGCCTTAGGAGAGCAGTTATTGAGACTGTGTACTATACAGTATAAAGGTACCCGGATCTGGCTGTTAAGGGAGCTCCCAAATTAAGTAAGGCCTGGCCATTTTGTTTGTTTTTACCCTACGTTTTACCACACACGCCAGCACCCACACACAACCCACCTGTAATGAATATTTGTTAGTGGTGTTAATACTGTGTTTGATTTATTGTGTGGGGTCTTTTTATTTTAGTTTTAGTGGGTTTTTCACACGTTAGCAAGGATGCACCTGAAAGGGTACACAAATGAAATTTTCTGAAGTATCTACATTCTGAGTTTTGGTTGCACACATGTAAATTATCTTGATAAGAATTGTACTGAAAAAGCCAATGTAAACCTGATACACAAAATGTTTGAAATGTTTGAAATGTTTGAAATGTCTTTAAATAATGTCTGAGATACAGGGAAAGAAAAGGGAAAGAAACACTCACTTAATGGGGTTGAATGACCTCTGACCTCTGTTCTGACTTTCTGGTGAGGCCTGATCACCCTAACAAGAAAGGCTGGAGAGATTGGGTAAGATTTAAATGTAATATGTAAACACTGATAATTAGGAAGAAGTTTATAATTTATCAATAGTCCTATGTGTGATTCCGGACCACGAGAAAGAGAGAGAGAGAGAGAGAGAGTGCTGCCCCGGAATGAGGGAAACCTGTCTCTAGTCTATTTTACTATTACCTTATGGGATACAATTATTTCCTTATGGAGTTATCAAGAGTTGTAATTCTAATTTGATTTGTTATTCTAATTCGGTTATTTTTTATTTAACCGGCAGTGTTGTTGTTTTTTTTGGACGCATGAATCACGATGTGAGTCATGTGTCCAAAGGGGGAATTACCAGTCCCCTGGGGCCCTTTGGTAAATATGCAAATTCATTTTCTTCACATTCCTGCCTGTAAAAGGAAACAATATACACTGCTCAAAAAAATTAAGGGAACACTAAAATAACACATCCTAGATCTGAATGAATGAAATAATCTTATTAAATACTTTTTTCTTTACATAGTTGAATGTGCTGACAACAAAATCACACAAAAATGATCAATGGAAATCAAATTGATCAACCAATTGATTGGTCTGGATTTGGAGTCACCCTCAAAATTAAAGTGGAAAACCACACTACAGGCTGATCCAACTTTGATGTAATGTCCTTTAAACAAGTTAAAATGAGGCTCAGTAGTGTGTGTGGCCTCCATGTGCCTGTATGACCTCCCTACAATGCCTGGGCATGCTCCTGATGAGGTGGCGGATGGTCTCCTGAGGGATCTCCTCCCAGACCTGGACTAAAGCATCCGCCAACTCCTGGACAGTCTGTGGTGCAATGTGGCGTTGGTGGATGGAGCGAGACATGATGTCCCAGATGTGCTCAATTGGATTCAGGTCTGGGGAACGGGTGGTCCATAGCATCAATGCCTTCCTCTTGCAGGAACTGCTGACACACCCCAGCCACATGAGGTCTAGCATTGTCTTGCATTAGGAGGAACCCAGGGCCAACCGCACCAGCATATGGTCTCACAAGGGGTCTGAGGATCTCATCTCGGTACCTAATGGCAGTCAGGCTACCTCTGTCGAGCACATGGAGGGCTGTGCGGCCCCCCAAAGAAATGCCACCCCACACCATGACTGACCCACCGCCAAACTGGTCATGCTGGAGGATGTTGCAGGCAGCAGAACGTTCTCCATGGCGTCTCCAGACTCTGTCACGTCTGTCACATGTGCTCAGTGTGAACCTGCTTTCATCTGTGAAGAGCACAGGGCGCCAGTGGCGAATTTGCCAATCTTGGTGTTCTCTGGCAAATGCCAAACGTCCTGCACGGTGTTGGGCTGTAAGCACAACCCCCACCTGTGGACGTCGGGCCCTCATACCACCCTCACGGAGTCTGTTTCTGACCGTTTGAGCAGACACATGCACATTTGTGGCCTGCTGGAGGTCATTTTGCAGGGCTCTGGCAGTGCTCCTCCTGCTCCTCCTTGCACAAAGGCGGAGGTAGCAGTCCTGCTGCTGGGTTGTTGCCCTCCTATGGCCTCCTCCATGTCTCCTGATGTACTGGCCTGTCTCCTGGTAGCGCCTCCATGCTCTGGACACTACTCTGATAGACACAGCAAACCTTCTTGCCACAGCTCGCATTGATGTGCCATCCTGGATGAGCTGCACTACCTGAGCCACTTGTGTGGGTTGTAGACTCCATCTCATGCTACCACTAGAGTGAAAGCACCGCCAGCATTCAAAAGTGACCAAAACATCAGCCAGGAAACATAGGAACTGACAAGTGGTCTGTGGTCACCACCTGCAAAACCAGTCCTTTATTGGGGGTGTCTTGTTAATTGCCTATAATTTCCACCTGTTGTCTATTCCATTTGCACAACAGCATGTGAAATGTATTGTCAATCAGTGATGCTTCCTAAGTGGACAGTTTGATTTCACAGAAGTGTGATTGACTTGGAGTTACATTGTGTTGTTTAAGTGTTCCCTTTATTTTTTTGAGCAGTGTATGTTGGTAATGCTTGACAGTTATTCCAAATGGATTGAAGTTTTCTCCGGGACAAACACTTTCTTACAAATAGCTAGTAATGTCTCTGTACTACAGAATGTATCAGATTGTTACCAGATAGTGCTGAGACTATTCCATGTGGACCAAAGCAGGTAACCTTACAGACAGTGAGCTTGATTGGGTAAAGGATACGGTGTTTTATATGAAGAAGTGTATTGTTGTTGTTGTTTTGTTTGTTTTGTTTTTGTCTTGCTTCTGTTTTTTTTGTCTTGCTTCAATACAAATCTCACCAGATTGGGTCTGCTGGATGGTCAGGATTTCTCCCTAAGGATTAGCCCTCTGACTCCCTGACCCTGTAACTCTGTGGTGAGATCGCCAAGATGATAGGGGAGTATAAGCCAATTTGCAAAAATGGTTTCAGCTGTGTGTTGTTATTCTCTTTTACATTTGTCTTAGACATTTGTATTAAGAATATTGGTAGTAGTAATAATTTGTCATACAGTGAATAGTTTGTCTGGATTACCTGAATAAGAAATGCCCTAAACTAAACTGTTGTTCTGGTCTGTCTTCTCTCGAGATTATGGCGAAGGTGACCACAGATGGTATCTAGATGCACGGAAGGGATAATTCGACCAAGAACAGTGTGAGCCTCACCCCCTCTGAAGTAATTTCTCTCAGGAGTGCGACATGAGTCCACGTGGAGTGAGCATGGAGAGAGATCCCATCCAAACTTCTCTCGTGCTGCTGGTGTATTGGTAGGAAAATGGACAAGACATGATGGACCGTAAAGGACAGTGGTGGCTCAGGTGAGAGATTTGTTCTCTTGGGAAAATCAGATTATTCCCAAGATATTGAAATCGGGACATTATCAAGGGTCAACCACTTTGAACATGTGCCATTGGGAGGATGAACTGAAACACTATCTGAAGAAGAAAATTAAGAAATGCGTGCCGGGAGGGAGGGGGGTGGTCAACTATGCCGTAATTGATTTTGGATTGTCCAAAATTGTTTATTTGGGGTATCAGGTTGATTGTGGAGGTCTGCACACTGCAAAATGAATAGTAACTTAGACTAAAAATGCATTGAGATACTGATCTGTCATTAACATGCCACTCGTGACAAAAGCTCCAGCTGAAATGTCATTGCCAGAATCCATAAATTAAAATGTGTTGCGAATGTCTTAAGTTAAAACATTCTACTGCAATGGTTTTATAGGTAAGAACTATGGAAAAAATCTGAGTCTACACATCCCGTGTGTGTATTTTAGATTGTACAACCCAGAGTGAAGGGTTTGAAAGGATGAAGTGTCTGGTTTTATGTGTTGATTTCGCTTACTTATAATGATGTATTTTGGTAGAACCTCCTTTTGATAGAAGCTATGATCTAAGGCTTACCTTAAAATGTAACGATTATTACCACAGAGTGATAAAAGGAGGGAATGTGATGGAAATGTTGTTGTCTGAAGAGATAGCCTTGAATTGTACATCTTGTCTCATACAATCATTGGTTCCTGTAGGTGCTGGGTAGCGATATGAGGGGGAGATGGTCATGACCCCCTCCTCAGACCACCTGCAGAGATTAACCCATTTTTTAAAACCTGCATTTAGGATTCATGTATCAGTTTGCCTATTTCATGATTAATGTCTGTAAACGACAACAATAGAGCTGATAAATATTATGGCACCATGTCTTATCTCACAAACAATTGCTACCTCAACTTATTCCATCATGACAACATCATGCTCCTGGTTTTACTGTAGTTAGCTAGCCATTAACTTAGATACTGAAAATGTCTTGTAATTGCAATGTTTTTACATTTACAATTTACTGATTGTAAGAAACATTAGGAACCCCTGCTCTTTCCATGACATAGACTGACCATGTGAATCCAGGTAAAGCTATGATCCCTTATTATCCGAGGCATTAACGTTAGGTGGTTGGTAGCTGCTGTACTTAATTACAGCTACTGATTGCAGTCTGCCAGTTTGGCTTTATACATAGCTTGGGCTTTGTCGAGTAAGGCTTAAACTATGTATTTAGATTGTAGTTAGGTATTATAGGTAGGCATCGTGGGCTGTATTTTATTAGGTAGTATAGGTAGGCATCGTGGGCTGTTGTGGGTAGTTGTTGTATGTAGTTATTGTAGGTTACTTTTGTATTCGGCGGTGCCGGGTGTAGCACGAAGCTAGCTAGCTAACTCACCTCCTGGATTAGCTGGCGAGTAGCTATTAGCAATGGTAGCAACTAAAAACAATATCCTTTTAGCCAGCTACATTCGTTCGCAGCGACGCCGTTTTTCAAACAAAGTCAACACAGCAGCCATTGCTAGCTAGCCAACACTACCAGCTGGCTGTACTGTAGTAGCTAAATACAATATCTTTGTGCTAGCTAGCCAACGTTTAATCATTGCTGCGTTATGAAAGAACTAGACACGGACACAAATTATCTGTTTAGTGTGTTCACACACTATTGGTAGTTTGTTGTAACCAAGTATTGGTGCTAAACTGTGTGTTATTGGATGCTAGCATGCTAGTTAGCTATGGCGTCATAGTTAGCTAGCTGAATAAAGTAAGTTGAGTCTATTCATTGAAACATTGAACCGCTGTAGTTTACAACAATTCTAATTTCTAAAGTGGAAGTTGGGAGAGTTTTATTCGGGTGGTTCAGTGAAACAATTATAGTTTCTGAGGTGGAAGTTGGGAGAGTTATATTTTTTTGGTGAGGGAGGCCTGCTCTCTCCTTTCCCAGATGTTTAGTTCATTTCATTTCGATCTCCTCTGCATTATTGTAGCCATCTGCTGCAGCCTGTCAACTATGCCTCTGCCTATCCCTGTTCTCTCCTCTCCGCACAGGCTACACAAACGCCTCACACCGCGTGGCTGCTGCCTCTCTAACCTGGTGGTCCCTGCACGCACCACACACCTGGAGTTCCAGGTCTCAGGCAGCCTCTGGAACTGCCGTTCTGCCGCCAACAAGGCTGACTTCATCCCAGCCTATGCTACCCTCCAGTCCCTCGACTTCCTGGCGCTGACGGAAACATGGATTACCACTGAAAACACTGCTACTCCTACTGCTCTCTCCTCGTCTGACCATGTGTTCTCGCATACCCCGAGAGCATCTGGTCAGAGGGGTGGTGGCACAGGAAACCTCATCTCTCCCAAGTGGTCATTCTCAATTTTTCCCCTAACCCATCTGTCTATCTCCTCATTTGAATTCCACGCTGTCACAGTCACTAGCCCATTTAAGCTTAATATCCTTGTCATCTATCGCCCTCCAGGTTCCCTTGGAGAGTTCATCAATGAGCTTGACGCCTTGATAAGTTCCTTTCCTGAGGATGGCTCACCCTTCACAGTTTTGGGGGATTTCAACCTCCCTACGTCTACATTTGACTCATTTCTCTCTGCCTCCTTCTTTCCACTCCTCTCCTCTTTTGACCTCACCCTCTCACCGTCCCCCCTACTCACAAGGCAGGCAATACGCTTGACTTCATCTTTACTAGATGTTGCTCTTCTACTAATCTCACTGCAACTCCCCTCCATGTCTCCGACCACTACTTTGTATCCTTTTCTCTCTCGCTCTCCTCCAACACTACTCACTCTGCCCCTACACAGATGGTAACGCGCCGCCGCAACCTTCGCTCTCTCTCTCCCACTACTCTCTCCTCTTCCATCCTATCATCTCTTCCCTCTGCTCAATCCTTCTCCCTCCAATCTCCTGATTCTGCCTCCTCAACCCTCCTCTCCTCCCTTTCTGCATCCTTTGACTCCCTGTGTCCCCTATCCTCCTGGCCGGCTCGGTCCTCCCCTCCAGCTCCGTGGCTTGATGACTCATTGCGAGCTCACAGAACAGAGCTCCGGGCAGCTGAGCGGAAATGGAAGAAAACTAAACTCCCTGCCGACCTGGCATCTTTTCCTCCCTCCTCTCTACATTTTCTTCATCTGTTTCTGCTGCTAAGGCCACTTTCTACCACTCTAAATTCCAAGCATCTGCCTCTAACCCTAGGAAGCTCTTTGCCACATTCTCCTCACTGCTGAATCCTCCCCCCTCCTCCCTCTCTGTGGATGACTTCGTCAACCACTTTGAAAAGAAGGTTGACGACATCCGATCCTCGTTTGTTAAGTCTAATGACACTGCTGGTCCTGCTCACACTGCCCTACCCTATGCTTTGACTTCTTTCTCCCCTCTCTCTCCAGATAAAATCTTGCGACTAGTGACTGCAGGCCGCCCAACAACCTACCCGCTCGACCCTATCCCCTCCTCTCTTCTCCAGACCATCTCCGGTGACCTTCTCCCCTACCTCACCTCGCTGATCAACTCATCCTTGACCGCTGGCTATGTCCCTTCCATCTTCAAGAGAGCGAGAGTTGCACCCCTTCTCAAAAAACCAACACTCGATCCCACTGATGTCAACAACTACAGACCAGTATCCCTTCTTTCTTTTCTTTCCAAAACTATTGAGCGTGCCGTCTTTAGCCAACTCTCTTGCTATCTCTCTCAGAATGACCTTCTTGATCCAAACCAGTCAGGTTTCAGGACTGGTCATTCAACTGAGACTGCTCTTCTCTGTGTCACGGAGGCTCTCCGCACTGCTAAAGCTAACTCTCTCTCCTCTGCTCTTGTCCTTCTAGACCTGTCTGCTGCCTTTGATACTGTGAACCATCAGATCCTCCTCTCCACCCTCTCCGAGCTGGGCATCTCCGGCGCGGCTCACTCCTGGATTGCGTCCTACCTGACCGGTCGCTCCTACCAAGTGACGTGGCGAGAAGCTGTCTCTGCACCACGTGCTCTCACCACTGGTGTCCCCCAGGGCTCAGTTCTAGGCCCTCTCCTTTTCTCCCTATACACCAAGTCACTTGGCTCTGTCATATCCTCACATGGCCTCTCCTATCATTGCTACGCTGACGATACACAACTAATCTTCTCCTTTCCCCCTTCTGATAACCAGGTGGCGAATCGCATCTCTGCATGTCTGGCCGACATATCAGTATGGATGACGGATCACCACCTCAAGCTGAACCCTGGCAAGACGGAGCTGCTCTTCCTCCCGGGGAAGGACTGCCCGTTCCATGATCTCGCCATCACGGTTGACAACTCCGTTGTGTCCTCCTCCCAGAGTGCGAAGAGCCTTGGCGTGACCCTGGACAACACCCTGTCGTTCTCCGCTAACATCAAGGCGGTGACCCGATCCTGCAGGTTCATGCTCTACAACATTCGGAGAGTACGACCCTGCCTTACACAGGAAGCGGCACAGGTCCTAATCCAGGCACTTGTCATCTCCCGTCTGGATTACTGCAACTCGCTGTTGGCTGGGCTCCCTGCCTGTGCCATTAAACCCCTACAACTCATCCAGAATGCCGCAGCCCGTCTGGTGTTCAACCTTCCCAAGTTCTCTCACGTCACCCCCCTCCTCCGCACACTCCACTGGCTTCCAGTTGAAGCTCGCATCCATTACAAGACCATGGTGCTTGCCTATGGAGCAGTGAGGGGAACGGCACCTCCGTACCTTCAGGCTCTGATCAGTCCCTACACCCAAACGAGGGCATTGCGTTCATCCACCTCTGGCCTGCTGGCTCCCCTTCCTCTGCGGAAGCATAGTTCCCGCTCAGCCCAGTCAAAACTGTTCGCTGCTCTGGCACCCCAATGGTGGAACAAGCTCCCTCACGACGCCAGGACAGCAGAGTCACTCACCACCTTCCGGAGACATTTGAAACCCCACCTCTTTAAGGAATACCTGGGATAGGATGAAGTAATCCTTCTACCCCCCCCCAAAAAAAATAAAAAAATAAAAAATTAACAAAGTTAACAGTGGTTAACCCACTGGCTATAGGGTGAATGCACCAATTTGTAAGTCGCTCTGGATAAGAATGTAAATGTAAATTGTTGAGACCCAAACTGCCTCAAAGATGGTGATGTCAGAATAATGTGCCTAGGTAGCTAGCTAGCTAAGTGACAGCCCTATTAATTCTACACTGAACAAAACTATAAACACAACATCAACAATTTCAAAGATTTTACTGAGTTACACTTCATATAAGGAAATCAGTCAATTGAAATAAATAAATTAGGTCCTAATCTATGGATTTCACATCACTGGGAATTCAGATATGCATCTGTTGGTCACAGATCCTGTAAGTGGTGTTACATAGATGCTGTGTTCACGATGCATGATTAATACATAATTCATGATTTATTTGATGTAGTAAATAAATAAATAATTTATTGATGTATAGGTAAGAATTGAAATGTGATGTAACAGGTAAAATTAACGTTAGGCCATTGTTTGTGTTTTTATGTTCCATCCCGGAACTAACATTCTCTGTTGTGTTACTGCTACGGAATTTGTTAATTGACTGTGTGCAATCTAATTTAAGCAGATCTTAATCTGAGTTATAATTGTTGATGGCAGAGGCCAAGAAAGACAGTAAAGGGACTTTCAAGGGACTTTAAGGATTCAAGAACCTCTTTTCAGGACAAGCAGCCAACGAGGTATTTGTTCAACCTATAGAACTTTGTTTATATTCGCGCCAAGTGCCATTTGTATTGTCGCGCCAAGCGCCATTTGTATTGTCGCGCCGAGCGCCATTTGTATTATTTTGTTTCAGTACTGTATAATTTATCAACGTTACTGTGTTCATTCAAATATATAGTTCTCACGGCGTGACGTGGATGCATCGAAGAAAAAGAATGTGCAAGGCAATAAACGCCCGTTTCAAGGAACCAACCTGTGTCTGTTGTCGTGAAGAGAGCTACAGATCCCTTAAAAAAACTACGGGCATAGATCAGAAAACCAGTCAGTATCTGGTGTGACCACCATTTGCCTCATGCAGTGCGACACATCTTCTTCACATAGAGTTGAGCAGGCTGTTGATTGTGGCCTGTAGAATGTTGTCCCACTCCTCTTCAATGGCTGTGCGAAGTTGCTGGATATTGGCGGGAACTGGAACACGCTGTCGTACACTTCGATCCAGAGCATCCCAAGCATGCGCAATGGGTGACATGTCTGGTGAGGATGCAGGCCATGGAAGAACTGGGACATTTTCAGCTTCCAGGAAATGTGTACAGATCCTTGAGACATGGGGCCGTGCATTATCGTGCTGAAACATGAGGTGATGGCAGCGGATGAATGGCACGACAATGGGCCTCAGAATCTCATCACGGTATCTCTGTGCATTCAAATTTCCATCGATAAAATGCAATTGTGTTCATTGTCCATGGCTTATGGCTGCCCATATCATAATCCAGCGGTTCCCAAACTAGGGGCCGAGACCCCATGTGGGGTCGCCTGATATGAAAAAGGGGTAGAGTGAGAATGTCCAAAATCCCCCCAACAATGTTTTACAAATTGTTTTGAAAAAAATATATTGTTATAACAACACAGGTGAGACCCAGATGCAGACACAGGAGGCAGATGGTTTGAGTCTCTGATATTTATTAAAATACAAGGGGCAGGCAGAAGTTCGTAAATTCTTATGGTCGGTCCACACCAAAAATGGATATTCCGCCCCTTCAAGCCAGTGCCTCAACTCCTCCAATGCCATCTTGACCGCCAGAAGTTCCCAATTTCCTACATCATAGTTTCTCTCAGCGGGGTTGAGACGATGGGACAGGAAGGCACAGGGATGCAGCTTTTGGTCCTGGGCAGACCGCTGGGACAGGACGGCCCCCACTCCAACGTCAGAAGCATCGACCTCAACCACGAACTGACGGGACAGGTCCGGATGGATGAGGATGGGGGCTGTAGTAAACCGATGCTTAAGGTCCAGAAACGCCCTGTCAACAGCTGGGGACCATGCGAACGGCACCTTGGGAGAAGTGAGTGCAGAGAGGGGAGAAGCCAGGGTGCTGTCGCCCCGAATGAAGTTGCGGTAGAAATGTGCAAATCCCAGGAAACGTTGCAGCTGCACTCTGGATGTGGGTTGGGGCCAATACACCACCGCTCTCACCTTTTCAGGATCCATCTGAACATTCTCTTCAGCAATGATGTATGCCAGAAAGGAGAAAGTGGAGCGATGGAATTCACACTTCTCTGCTTTCACAAACAACTGGTTCTACAGGAGGCGCTGGAGGACTTGTCGAACATGGAGAACATGTTCTTGAGCAGAACGGGAGAAAACAAGGATGTCGTTGAGGTAGACAAACACAAACCGATTCAACATGTCCCGGAGCACATTGTTGACCAGGGCCTGGAACACCACAGGAGCGTTGGTGAGTCGAAACGGCATGACCAGGTACTCACAGTGTCCGTTAGCTGTGTTA
Organism: Coregonus clupeaformis; assembly: GCF_020615455.1. Lineage (NCBI taxonomy): Eukaryota > Metazoa > Chordata > Actinopteri > Salmoniformes > Salmonidae > Coregonus > Coregonus clupeaformis. The sequence goes on from NC_059192.1 coordinate 28,202,399, forward strand.
AAGGCTGTCTTCCACTCATCTCCTTTGTGTATCCGAACTAGGTGGTAGGCGTTCCGAAGGTCCAACTTGGAAAAGATGGTTGCCCCCTGGAGATGTTTGAAAGCCGAGGAGAGGAGTGGTAGAGGGTAACGATTCTTAACCATGATGTCATTGAGGCCCCGGTAGTCGATACATGGACGCAAGGTCTTGTCCTTCTTTTCCACAAAGAAGAACCCTGCGCCGGCAGAGGAGGCAGAAGGACGAATGGCCCCAGCAGCCAGAGAGTCCTCAATGTACTCCTCCATGGCCTTGGTCTCAGGGCCAGAAGGGAATATAGCTGCCCACGAGGCGGTGTGGTGCCCGGGAGGAGGACAATAGCGCAATCGTAGGGATGATGCAGAGGAAGGGAGGTGGCGCGAGCCTTGCTGAAAACCTCTAGGTGGTCCTGGTACTCCGCGGGAACGGCAGAGAGATCCGAGGCTTTACTAGAGCCCGCAGGAGGACGTCCCAGGACAGGCTGCGCAGCCTTAAGGCAATGTGAGAGGCTGAAATGGCTCCAGCCCAGGACAGAACCAGTGGGCCAGTCTATAAGGGGGTTGTGCCTCTGGAGCCATGAAAATCCCAAAACAACAGGAACATGGGGAGATTGAATAAAAATAAACTGTATGGACTCACTGTGATTTCCCGACACCTGCAGGTTATTAGGAACCGTACTATGAGTGACCCTGGCAATGGAGCGCCCGTCCAGTGCTCTGGCGTTCATGGGAAAGGAGAGGAGTTTTGTGGAGATACCCAGCTCAGATACCAGAGTAGCGTCCATGAAGCTCTCATCAGCCCCAGAATCAATGAGCACCCGGAGAGATTTAGACCGGTCACCCCACAACAGGATAACATAGAAAGGGATACAAGTACTAGGAGTCGAAACCCTCCCAGCATGGCCCGCCATTGTACTTGTACCTAACTGATGAGTCTGGTCTTTTACAGGACAGGTGGATTTGTAATGCCCTGTAGCACCACAATACAGGCAACTATTGGAGTTAAGCCTGGGTAATTGTTCCTGAGGCGACAATCTAGCTATGCCCAGTTGCATAGGCTCAGGAGAAAGCGAGTCGCCCGTTCCCGGTGATTCCCGAGGTGACTCGGGTGACTTCGGATCTTTTCGGAAATGCAGGCGTTGGGGACTTCCAGGTTTCTTCGGGGGCGAGCAAGCAGCCGTGGACGAACAAGTGGGGCCGAAAACAGACCTCTCCCTCCTGCGTTCCCGTAGGTGCCCATCGATCCTTATGGTTAAGGCAATGAGGGAGTCGAGGTCCATTGGTAACTCCTGAGCTGCGAGCTCGTCTTTAATCTCCTCCGATAATCCATAAAGAAAGGTATCGAACAGAGACTCAGGGTTCCAGGCACCTTCGGCGGCCAACGGGCGAAAGTCTACCGCGTAGTCTGCCACACTACGGGGATCTTGACGTAATCAAAATAACTTTCGGGCCGCCTCTCTCCCGGACACTGGAGAATCGAACACCTTCCTCACCTCCGCCATGAAATCCTCCAAACGAAGGCAAATGGCAGACTTTTGCTCACAAACCGCCGTAGCCCAGGTGAGCGCCCTGCCAGACATTAATCAGATACGCTATTTTCGAACGGTCCAAAGGGAACAATGAGGGCTGCAGCTCAAAGATGAGGGAGCACTGGGAAAGAAACGCCCGGCAGGTTCCAGGGTCCCCAGCATAGTGCTCTGGAGGAGGTAAGCAGGATTCTCGGGAAGCCGGGGTAGGCTGCACAAAATCACCACTGGTAGGGAGATTACTGAGTGTCCGGGAGGTCTCCGTTGTGGTATGCTGCCTGATAGATAGTCCACGGAATTGCTCCAGTAAATGTTTTGAACCCCTGGTCATGGCGTCCCGCCAGCGTATGGAGTCCTTCCGTAAGGTTCTGGAGTAGCTCCTCATGTATTCCAATGGTGGCTCCATGCATGGAGACAGTGTTGTGGAGCTGGAATCTGAAAGATTCAAGTGCAACAGTCAAGTGCAGCCTTTCGAGCTGTCATGTGACCGAATGCTGCAGACAAAGCATTCACGGGCCAGTACGGAGGAGTTTTGGTTCCTGACTCAAATGGAATACCCTGCCGTTTCCCTCAAAGCAATAAAACTCATGGTAACCTTCGCCAGCTCATATCTGTGTGAAGCTGGATTCTGCAGTATTCTCATCTGCATTAAAACCAAATATTGATCCAGATGTAACAGCATAGATGAGGTGCGCACTGTTGACCATGCCCCCTGACTTTGAGAAGCTCAGACGCGACATGCATCAAGCACACCCATCTCATTAGTGGCGGTGAGATAAGAGACATTATCTCAGACTAATTTGCAATTGACTGTCATTAAAAGTATGTGATTGTGAGTTGAGAAGACAATCAGAAATACTGTTAGGATGTTTTGCAATTGACTGCCATAGCCCCAAATAAAAAAGTAAACATTGGCTGTTAGTTACATATTTTTTTCTCATATGCTTGGGGTCGCGAGAATGTTCAAATGCTATTTATTCAGCTTCTTGATATGCCACACCTATCAGGTGGATGGATTATTTTAGCAAAGGAAAAATGCTCACTAACAGGGATGTAAATAAATTTGTGTCGCAACATTTTAGAGAAATAAGGTTTCTGTGAGAATGGAAAATGTCTGGGAGCTTTTATTTCAACTCATGAACATGGGACCAACACTTCACATGTTGCGTTTATATTTTTGTTCAGTGTAGTTAATGGCATTTTGTCAACTTCAACAATCAGATGGATACCTAGCAAATATATTTGTTTCCCTCGCATCTAAAGCCCAGATACAGCTGGCCAGTTGATAGTAAAGTAGGATGAATGATACAGCTAGCTAGCTGCAATGGCAATGGCAAGCCAGGAGTTTGTCTGAAATGTAGACTTACCGGTGAACAACAGTGCGCACTTTGTCCACTGCCAGTCCTATCAACCGCTTGATGAACAAGGTTGTTTGAGGAACCTTTCTACATACATCACTTGATATATTAAACTTTTGCCATAGCCAGTTGGTAAGCATGCTAAAACGTCCCCTTTGCCAGTCAACATTTTTAAGCACAACTGTTGCAGTGGCTTAAACAACAGGATGTAATGGACTGCTAAGATCCGAAATAGCTGTATTGAAAACTCATATCTTCCATGTTTTCTGCTTTGTGCGTGTGTCCACACAGATCATAAACACGGGTGAAATTAGCGGAAGGGAGGGATTTGGCTGAGAATTTCCTTTTGCGAGAGAGGAGGCTTCGCTTCCTTCCTTCACACAACGGAAATCACAATCGTTAATGTCATTCCCCCCAGAAGTTAAACGGGAAGTGACAACTTTCGCGAGAATTTTACTTCTGGGTATGTGATATTAGCTAGCTAGTTACAACAAGTAGATCTGTTGCTAGCTAGCAGAAGCAGATAGCTTTATCAGTAGTGTAAATATAATACAGTCATCAAGGCAGGACCCACTAATTTCATTCAGACTGACAAATAAGAAATTACACATGATCCATGTCAATAGTAGGATGCTTGCTGAGCAGCCTGCCTCAGACTGTCAGGATGTTCATTTTGTAGCTCACAAACTGCAATCCTTTGCTGTGATGATTTAATTTATTCATTCTTGTCTCTCACTTTTGTCTCACACATGATCTATTCAGCTTTTCTGTGTCCCAGAGATCAACCAAGTGCTATTCACCAAGCATGGGCTGATTTACTTACTGTGAGGATAACGATCCTACTGCAGTTTGAACTAGGCCTGCCGTCACTATTTTCTTGTTGTCTTTTCTTTGTTGGGTTTTGTCATACGCAGTGTAATGCATTTTAGAGTTGAATAACACCCACTACAGATACACATGCTTGTTAGAGAACCGTTATTCATTACCCTTACAAAAAAAAGTCCTACAGGAATCCTGCAAGAAATATTCTGCAGGATTCCTGCAGAATATACAGTACCAGTCAAAAGTTTGGACACACCTACTCATTCAAGGGTTTTTACTTATTTTTACATTGTAGAATAATATCGAAGACTTCAAAACTATGAAATAACACATATGGAATCATGTAGTAACCAAAAAAGTGTTAAACAAATCAAAATATATTTTATATTTGAGATTTTTCAAATAGCCACCCTTTGCCTTGATGACAGCTTTGCACACTATTGGTATTCTCTCAACCAGCTTCACCTGGAATGCTTTTCCAATGGTCTTGAAGGAGTTCCCACATATGCTGAGCACTTGTTGGCTGCTTTTTCTTCACTCTGCTGCCCGACTCATCCCAAACCATCTCAATTTGGTTGAGGTCGGGGGATTGTGGAGGCCAGGTCATCTGATGCAGCACTCCATCACTCTCCTTCTTGGTAAAATAGCCCTTACACAGCCTGGAGGTGTGTTGATAATTGTCCTGTTGAAAAACAAATGATAGTCCCACTAAGCCCAAACCAGATGGGATGGCGTATCGCTGCAGAATGTAAGGGTTGGTGTGAGGTGTGACCCAGGTGCGGTGCAGGATAGACAGTAGGCAGTAGGCAGAGATGGTGAAACAAGGATCTTTACTGGTGGTCCCGATGCCAGGATACAAGACTTAACACGATAAAAGAAAGGTGGAGCAAATAAGTCTCCAAAAACAGGCTGACAGCCAAAATACGAAATAGTAACTACGACTGAAATAATAAAGAAACAGGGAGAACACTTCTCGAGTACCTGTATGTACTTCTCCGATCAGACACTGATTAGTACTGCTGAGCATAGAGAAACTAGCAGAGAAAACTGAGCAAGGGAACACTGGGAAGTGAGGGCATAAATGAAAAAGAAAATGTATGCACTCACTAACTGTAAGTCGCTCTGGATAAGAGCGTCTGCTAAATTACTAAAATGTAAATGTAAATAATGTAGTGACTAGCTGGAATTATGAGTGTATTTTACTGGACCAATTAGGCCGTGTCCATATTTCGGGACAGTGAATGTGAGTTGAATAGTCTGTTTGCTGTAGTTTGGGACCTGCTTCAAGAAATATCAGACAACTTGTGGTCATGACCCAATATTTTCATAATATACTTTGAAATTAGCATTGCTAAGTAAAGGAGTATTGGTGAAAATGTTTGTAGTCATCCTTATAATGTGTCATGATTGAAATACAAATGTAATGCTTTTTCATCCATTTTGGCCTTATCTCGTACCATTAATTGCTTTCAGACCTAGTCATGCTGATCAGAGTGAAATTCAATGGTGAACAAAAATATGTCAAGATCATTGACCTGACACTTGAAAACCTTTTGATTGGAGGTAAACTTTTAATTTGTGATTGGAAATAAATGTATTGTTTTGATACATTTACAAGTCAGTCTGATTACTCTTACCATTACGATTGTAAATCTAATTGTAGGTTGTTGTTTTAATGTTTGTCACAGCTTTCCTGAAATTTGAGATCCCACTTACTTGTTTATCAGAGGCAAATCTGTATGATGGGTCTGGAACTGAAGTTGATGAGGATGTGTTTGAGGAGGTGGTGAAACAGCCAGATCTTGGTGTTTTCAAGCTCACACTGAACAATGATGCTAAAGGTATGTGCTGGTTTTCAAGTCTTGGTTACTTGTGGCATCACTTTCAATATAACCATACATTTGACATGCCTGTACTGTCATCTTTGTGTATTTCAGAATATTCCCTGATGAGTCCTGTCTCTGCCAGTTCTGTGATGGGTGGTTCAGACCATGAGTCGGATGATACAATCATTTTGAGCGAGGATGGAAGCTGTTGGTGCTGTCATCTTCAGGACAGGAATACCGGCTTACTTAACGGAGGAATAAACACACATGTTCATCGTTGGTGTTTCAACCAGAACGCGGGAATGCCATTTATTTTATTTTCGCACATGCGCAGTTGTACATCTCTCATAGGGCATGACTGTACCAGTGTAAGAACACAATTTAATAACTTATTAGTCTATATGTTAACACCCCCACTTGCTCTTATACTGTACAAGTCGTATTCAACCTAACTATCAACATATTTAGCTTACAGTTATACATCTCACAAATGTCAGTTTACATTCCAAACATATAACCCAATAAATTTTCATTTTTGAACTTCGTTACAGGTTTAGTCAAAACATCTGCAACCATGTCTGCCGTTGGACAATATTCAATACTTATTTTGCCATCACTGAGTGCAGTTTGAATGAAATTATATCTGATGTCAACATGTTTACATCTCTGACGACATACTGGGTTCTTTGACAGAGCAATTGCACCTTGGTTATCTTCAAAGATTGTTACTGGTGCATATTGGCACTCACTATCCATCTCGCCCAATAACTGTACAAGGTACAAACTTTCTTGTGTAGTAGCAGCCAGTGCCATGTACTCTGCTTCACATGTAGATAAAGCTACTGTTGGCTGCTTCTTAGACCTCCATGAAATAACAGGTCCACATTTAGTTAAACTAAAACAATACCCTGTTATGCTTCGTCTGTCACTTTGATCTGCTGCCCAATCAGCATCACTATATGCTACGAGGTTGAGTTTTTCCACCCCCTTTTTGTAACACAACTCCTGATTCATTGTCCCCTTCAAGTACCTCAACACATGTTTAGCTGTTATCCAGTGTTGCTCTTTTGGTTCTGATCGGTATTGTGACAGCTTGCTGACAATCCAACTGATATCCGGTCTTGTACATGTCATCACATATATCAAGCTGCCTATCACTTCGCGATACCTTTTTGAATCAATAGGTTCACCATCACCATCAAAGTTTTGTTTTTGTTCACATGGTGTTGACCTTGTTTTACAGTCTGACATACCAAACCTTTCCAGTATCTTGGTTATGTACCTTGTTTGGTTCATCTTTATTTTCCCTTCACTTTGTGTAAAATCAATGCCTAGGAAATGTCTAAGCCTCCCAAGATCTTTCATCTTAAATTTTTCACTTAACATTTATTTTACACCTGTGAGTGAGTCACTATCACTAGCAGCGATAATTAGATCATCGACCCAAATTATCAAAATGATGCTTTCTGTGGCAGTTTGTTTGTTATAAACACAGTGATCAGCTGGGTTCTGTGTAAAACCATTTTCACTAAGGCGATCATGCAACATTTTGTTCCAGTTCCTTCCTGACTGTTTCAGGCCGTACAGTGACTTGTTCAGTTTGCAGACTAGTTGCTCACCTGTGTCTGACCTTACTTCAAAACCCTCTGGTTGCTCCATGTACACTTCACAGTCAATAGGAGCATGTAGATATGCTGTTTTGACATCCATCTGATGTAACTCTAAGTCATACTGAGCTGCTAGCTGCATCAAACAACATACTGATGCCATATTTGCAGTTGGAGAAAAAATCTCCTGATAGTCTATTCCTGCCACTTTACTATACCCCTTTGCAACATATCTTGCCTTGTATGTCTCAGTCTCATCTGAATTGTTTTTGTCCGCATAGACCCACCTGCCCCCCCACTGCATTTTTACCCTCTGGCAGTGTGGTCAATGTGAATGTATCATTTTCCCTAAGAGAATCCATCTCCTCCTTCATAGCAGTAGCCCAAATCTCTGATTTTGGTGAAATCATTGCACATTACTCTGTAGGTTTGTGGTGCATTGCACATTACTCTGTAGCAGTAGTCAACACTAGGTGGTATCTGGTCATCACACTTCACTTTACACTCATAGTCTTTTAAGTACTGAGGTTTCTTCCTCGCTCTGTCTGGATAGCGTGGACTCTGACTATCTGAAGTCTCGATTTGCACATCTTGTGTCTCTTTGGAATTGTGATCTGCCATCTTGGCTTTTGGCATGGGGGATTCAAATCTCTCCCCATGAAGATCATCACTCATTTCCAAATGGTTTGGCGTTCGACTACACCTTTTGTAACGAACTTGACTAATCTGTTTTTAAGAACTTTCCAGTGTCTGGGTAGTAGACTAGGTATGCTGGACTATTTTTATCATACCCGACAAAAATAACCTTTTCACATCTTGAGTCCAACTTTTTTTTGTTCTGTCTGTATGCATAGCAAACAGATCCAAATTCTTTCATCTTTGAAAGATCAGGCTTTCTCCCAGTAAACATGTAGTGTGTACACGCTTATTGTAACACCTATTGCGAATTACTGCAGCAGTCATTACAGCATATGTTCACAATTTCTTTGGTAGGTTGCTCTCAAGTAGCATGCATCTTGCCATTTCAAACAGTGTTCTCCAATTTCTCTCAGCGGTCCCATTTTGATGGGGTGAGTAAGGGGCTGAAGTTACATGTCTTATGGCATTCTTACTGAGCAGTGACTGGAACTCTTTGGCTGTGTACTCTGTGCCATTATCTGACCTGACACACTTTATTTTTCCATAAGGGGCCACATCAGCAATACATTTCTCTGTAGCTTTTACAGTATCACTCTTTGCTTTTAGGAAATACACAAAAACTGCCCCTGAATAATCATCCGTAAATGCTAGAGTATATCTGAACCCATCTTTCGCCTCTGGCTCAATAGGGCCAGCCAAATCAGTGTGCACAAGCTCTAGAGCTGCTTTTGCCTTTTCATCAGGCTCTCTGTTTCTGCTCTGAACAAATTTGCCCTGTGTGCAGATTTCACAGTTGAGGGTATATTTGTCAATCTTACCTGTGATTTTCATTCCCTCTGTCACATTTTCTAACTTTGACACATCCTCAAAATTACAGTGGCCAAGAATTTTGTGCCATGTGTGAATATCATAGCACCCATGACATCCATCATCATTTTCATCACTTACAGTGTTAAGATAGTAAAGTCTATCGTACTCCTCGATGTCAAAAGTGGTACCGTTCTTGTGGATGAGCTTGTTACACCCCTGTCGAAAGTTGACTGAAGCTCCGTTGGCTGTCGCTGCTTTAACAGAGAAAATGTCCTGTGGAAACGACGGCACGTACAGCGCCTTCGTCAGCGTTGTTTTCACCCGACGACCCGTGTTGTCTCTCAGGTAAACCTCCGCTGCACCTCTCCGCGACACCATTCGTTCTTGTTCCGTCAGCCAGCTCCACGGAATGTTTTTCTAGTTTGAAAGTCTCGTTAAACTCCTTAAACTTCTCGATGTCCGTGACTATATGTGACGTTGCTCCCGTATCAACCATCAGCCCTTTTTGTTTCAGTCCACAAACCTGACAGTCACTTATTCTGAATGCAAATGTGTGGCCTTCAGCATCTGTTGCTTGTTTCACATTGTCTCTTCTTTTTCATCTGCAATTTGCATCAGTATGAGTGGAGCTCTTGCAAAAACTACACCACTGTCTCCGTTCTCTGTGCTCTCCAGTAACGGTACATTTCCGGGCCTTGTGCCCTTAACTGGCCACAGTTGAAGCAGGTTATCTCGGTCCCTTTATCTCTTCCTCTTGGCCAGCTAACTTTAATGTTACTTGCCTTCATCACGTTGTTGTCAGTGGAAATGTCGCTAAACTTCTCGGTGCTTTCATAGCTCCTCAACTTGGTTTTGAACTTGCCATAAGTTGTCGGCTCGTCACTCTGCGTTATGTGGATGGCAAACGGCTTAAATGATTCGGGCAAACCTTTCAGAATCATTGCAATCAACAGCCCGTCACTTAAAGTCTCTTCAGCATTCCTCAGTGCTGTAATAGCCATCTCAGCACGAATGATATAATCCGTAACACTTTCGTCAGCGGCTTTCTGAAGAGAAGTTAGCTCAGTGTAGAAGCTAATCACACGTGGCTTCCCTTTACCTGCATAATGTTCCCTCAATATCTTCAACGCTTTTCTCCCATCATCTGCTGCTTCTCTCATTATCAGGGAAATACTTTTATCATCCAAAACCTGTATCAATTCGGCGTTGGCTTCTTCATTTTTCTCTCCGTCTTCTTCATCTTCATCCACGCTCAATATGGTGGCCTTTAGCCCTAGCAAACGCAAGTGCCCCAAAAACTTTGTCTCCCATAACTCGTAGTTTTTTTCATCTTAGTCTAAACATAATCTATTCCATCGGCTTCCATGTTCCCTCCTGGGCCCATAACCTGTTGGTGCTGTCATCTTCAGGACAGGAATACCGGCTTACTTAACGGAGGAATAAACACACATGTTCATCGTTGGTGTTTCAACCAGAACGCTGGGAATGCCATTTATTTTATTTTCGCACATGCGCAGTTGTACATCTCTCATAGGGCATGACTGTACCTGTGTAAGAACACAATTTAATAACTTATTAGTCTATATGTTAACACCCCCACTTGCTCTTATACTGTACAAGTCGTATTCAACCTAACTATCAACATATTTAGCTTACAGTTATACATCTCACAAATGTCAGTTTACATTCCAAACATATAACCCAATAATTTTTTTTTTTTGAACTTCGTTACAGGTTTAGTCAAAACATCTGCAACCATGTCTGCCGTTGGACAATATTCAATACTTATTTTGCCATCACTGAGTGCAGTTTGAATGAAATTATATCTGATGTCAACATGTTTACATCTCTGACGACATACTGGGTTCTTTGACAGAGCAATTGCACCTTGGTTATCTTCAAAGATTGTTACTGGTGCATATTGGCACTCACTATCCATCTCGCCCAATAACTGTACAAGGTACAAACTTTCTTGTGTAGTAGCAGCCAGTGCCATGTACTCTGCTTCACATGTAGATAAAGCTACTGTTGGCTGCTTCTTAGACCTCCATGAAATAACAGGTCCACATTTAGTTAAACTAAAACAATACCCTGTTATGCTTCGTCTGTCACTTTGATCTGCTGCCCAATCAGCATCACTATATGCTACGAGGTTGAGTTTTTCCACCCCCCTTTTTGTAACACAACTCCTGATTCATTGTCCCCTTCAAGTACCTCAACACATGTTTAGCTGTTATCCAGTGTTGCTCTTTTGGTTCTGATAGGTATTGTGACAGCTTGCTGACAATCCAACTGATATCCGGTCTTGTACATGTCATCACATATATCAAGCTGCCTATCACTTCACGATACCTTTTTGAATCAATAGGTTCACCATCACCATCAAAGTTTTGTTTTTGTTCACATGGTGTTGACCTTGTTTTACAGTCTGACATACCAAACCTTTCCAGTATCTTGGTTATGTACCTTGTTTGGTTCATCTTTATTTTCCCTTCACTTTGTGTAAAATCAATGCCTACGAAATGTCTAAGCCTCCCAAGATCTTTCATCTGTCAGTGTTGATGTGGATGCGGTTGAGGAGTCAGACGCAGGACGCATAGGCTGAGTCAAACAAGACTTTACTAACTGTATAAACAATACAAAATAAAGGACCTCAAAACAAGGAGGCGAGCGACAACGCAACACAGTGCGTCACAATAAACAAAGTCCAGAGTACTGCACAGGTGACACCAACGGACAGGCGGAAAATAACACACAAACTAACGAAAACAACATAGGAAACTTATACGGCACATAATCAGACCCAAACGGACACAGGTGTAACAGACAGACCCAACCAAACGAACATCGAAACATTCAACGGTGGCAGCTAGTACTCCGGGGACGACGAACGCCGAAGCCTGCCCGAGCAAGGAGGAGGAGCAGTCTCGGCAGAATTCGTGACAGTACCCCCCCCTTGACGCGCGGCTCCAGCCGTGCGCCGACCCCGGCCTCGGGGACGACCAGGAGGACGCGGAGCCGGGCGCGTGGGATGACCACGGTGGAACTCAGTCAGGAGGGATGGATCTAGGATATCCCTCCTAGGCACCCAGCACCGTTCCTCCGGGCCGTACCCCTCCCACTCCACGAGATATTGGAGACCCCCCTTCCGACGTCTCGAGTCCAAGATGGTCCTGACCGTGTACGCCGGAGCTCCCTCGATGTCCAGTGGGGGCGGAGGGGTCTCTCCTATCTCACCTTCCTGGAGTGGACCAGCTACCACCGGCCTGAGAAGAGACACATGGAACGAGGGGTTAATATTCTTATAATCAATAGGCAGTTGCAACCTGTAACACACCTCGTTCAATCTCCTCAGGACTTTAAAAGGCCCCACAAACCGCCGACCCAGCTTCCGGCAGGGCAGGCGGAGGGGCAGGTTTTCGAGTCGAGAGCCAGACTCGATCTCCCGGTGCGTACACGGTCCCTCACTGCGGTGGCGATCGGCGCTCGCCTTCTGTCGACGGATGGCCCGCTGCAGATGGACATGTGCAGCGTTCCACGTCTCCTCCGAGCGCCGAATCCACTCATCCACCGCAGGAGTCTCGATCTGGCTCTGGTGCCATGGTGCCAGAACCGGCTGATACCCTAACACACACTGGAAAGGGGTTAGATTGGTGGAGGAGTGGCGGAGAGAGTTCTGTGCCATCTCTGCCCAGGGGATATACCTTGACCACTCCTCCGGCCGGCCCTGGCAATAGGACCTCAGAAACCTACCCACATCCTGGTTGACTCGTTCTACCTGCCCATTGCTCTCTGGGTGGTAACCCGAGGTAAGGCTCACCGAGACCCCCAAGCGTTCCATGAACGCCCCCCAGACTCTGGAGGTGAACTGGGGACCTCGGTCAGACACTATATCCTCGGGAACCCCATAGTGCCGGAAAACGTGGGTAAATAGGGCCTCAGTGGTCTGTAGGGCAGTAGGGAGACCCGGCATTGGGAGGAGACGACAGGCCTTGGAAAACCGATCCACAACGACCAAAATGGTGGTATTCCCCTGGGAGGGGGGAAGGTCGGTCACAAAATCCACCGAGAGGTGGGACCATGGTCGTTGTGGAACGGGCAGGGGATGTAACTTCCCCCTGGGCAGGTGTCTAGGCGCCTTACACTGGGCGCACACCGAGCAGGAGGAGACATAAACCCTCACATCCCTAGCTAACGTTGGCCACCAGTATTTCACGCTAAGGCAGTGCACTGTCCGGCCAATACCTGGATGTCCAGAGGAGGGTGATGTATGAGCCCAATAAATAAGGCGATCTCGAACCTCAAGCGGAACGTACGTCCGCCCCACAGGACACTCTGGGGGAGTAGGGTCGGTACGTAACGCCCGCTCGATCTCCGCATTGACCTCCCACACCACCGGAGCCACCAGACAAGACTCCGGCAGTATGGGAGTAGGCTCAATGGACCTCTCCTCTGTGTAATACTGCCGGGACAGGGCGTCTGCCTTACCGTTCTGGGACCCTGGGATGTACGTGATCTTAAAAACAAACCGGGTCAGGAACATGTTCCACCTAGCCTGACGAGGGTTTAATCTCCTAGCTGCCCGGATGTACTCCAGGTTACGGTGGTCAGTCAGAATGAGGAAAGGGTGTTGAGCCCCCTCAAGCCAATGCCTCCACACCTTTAGGGCCTGAACCACGGCTAACAGCTCCCTGTCCCCTACGTCATAATTATGCTCCGCCGGGCTAAGCTTCTTAGAATAGAACGCACAGGGGCGGAGTTTAGGTGGCGTGCCGGACCGTTGCGACAGAACGGCCCCAATACCGGCCTCTGACGCGTCTGCCTCAACTTGGAATGGTAAAGCGGGGTCCGGATGCGCCAGCACCGGAGCCGAAGTGAACAGGTTCTTCCGTTTAACAAATGCCCTGTCCGCTTCAGCTGACCACTGCAAACGCACCGGGCCCCCCTTCAGCAGGGACGTAATGGGAGCTGCCACCTGTCCAAAGCCCCGGATAAACCTCCGGTAGTAATTAGCAAAACCCCAAAACTGCTGCACCTCTTTTACAGTGGTTGGAGTTTGCCAATTACACACGGCAGACACACGGTCAACCTCTATCTTCACACCAGACGCGGACAATCGATAACCCAAAAAGGAGATGGACTCCTGGAAAAACAAGCATTTCTCTGCCTTGACATACAAGTCATGCTCCAACAGCCTTCTCAACACTCGGCGCACCAGGGCTACATGCTCGGCTCGTGTAGAAGAGTACACTAGGATGTCGTCGATGTACACTACCACACCCTGCCCATGCATGTCCCGGAAAATCTCGTCCACAAAGGATTGGAAGACTGAAGGAGCATTCATTAACCCGTATGGCATGACGAGATACTCGTAATGACCCGAGGTGGTGCTAAATGCTGTTTTCCATTCATCTCCCTCCCTAATGCGCACCAGATTGTACGCGCTCCTGAGATCCAACTTTGTGAAGAACCGCGCTCCGCGTAATGATTCAGTCATAGTCGCAATCAGAGGAAGAGGATAACTGTACTTAACCGTGATCTGCTTGAGACTACGGTAATCAATACACGGGCGCAAACCCCCGTCCTTCTTCTTCACAAAGAAGAAACTCAAGGAAACCGGGGAAGTGGAGGACCGTATGTATCCCTGTTCCAAGGACTCGGCTATGTAAGTCTCCATAGCTGCAGTCTCGTCTTGAGACAGGGGATACACACGGCTCCGCGGAAGTGCCGCTCCTGTTTGGAGAGCTATCGCACAATCCCCCTGTTTATGAGGTGGCAACCGTGTTGCCCTAGTCTTGCTGAACACAAGTGCTAAATCCTCATATTCAGGGGGAATGCGCATTGCGGGCACTTGGTTCGGACTCTCCACCGAGGTCGCCCCTACGGAAACACCTAGACATCTCCCTACACACTGGGCAGACCACTACATAAGAGCCCTCTGTTGCCACGCAATAGTAGGATCATGGGCGCTTAACCAGGGAAGCCCCAGCACCACGGGATATGCAGGAGAGTCGATCAGATAAAACTGAATGATCTCCTCATGACCCCCCTGCGTAGTCATCTTAAGTGGTGCTGTGACTTCTCTAATCAACCCCGACCCCAGCGGCCGGCTGTCTAGGGCATGAACAGGGAAGGGGGCTTCCACCGGCCGAAGGGGAATTCCTAACCTAGAACAAAATTCACGATCAACAAAATTCCCAGCTGCGCCTGAATCTACTAGCGCCTTATGCTGGGAATGAGGTGCCACCTGTGGAAATCTCACAGGTATACACAGGTGACCAACAGAGAGCTCTGGGTAAGTGGGGCGCCTACTCACCTGAAATGACTCCCCAGTGCGTGACCTGTTGTCCCCTCTCCCCAGGAGACCCTCCCCAGCACCTAGCCACAGTGTGCCCTCCACGGCCACAGTTGGTGCAGGGACGGCCCCCCTCGGGTTCTCTCTCCTCCTCTCCCTAGCGCCAGCACCCCGAGCTCCATGGGAATCGGCTCGGAGGTGCTGGAGGATGGAATGGACGACCCCCATTCGGGACGTCCGCGGGTAGCCAGCAGGGTGTCGAGACGGATGGAAATGTCCACCAACTGGTCGAAGGATAGGTTGGTGTCCCTGCAGGCCAGCTCACGACGAACGTCCTCTCGTAGGCTGCATCGATAGTGATCGATGAGGGCCCTCTCATTCCACCCCGCATCCGCCGCTAGAGTCCGGAACTCCAGGGCGAACTCCTGTGCACTCCTCTTCCCCTGTCGGAGGTGGAACAGACGCTCCCCCGCCGCCTTCTCCTCAGGTGGATGATTGAACACTGCCCTGAAGCGGCGGGAGAACTCCGCGTAGGTGATGGTGGCGGCGTCTATTCCCCTCCATTCGGCGTTGGCCCACTCCAACGCCTTGCCGGAGAGACAGGAGATGAGGGCGGAGACGCTCTCGTATCCCGAGGGCGCCGGGTGTATGGTGGCCAGGTAGAGTTCCACCTGCAGGAGGAACCCCTGACACCCGGTTGCCGTACCATCATATGCCCTCGGGAGCGAGAGCTGAATGCCACTGGGTTCCGGTGCTGGGAGAGGAGGACTGGCCGATGGTGATGGTAAGGTGTGCGAAGGTGTGGGCACCTCTCCGGTGACCAAACGGCGCAGAGTGTTGGACACCTCGTTCATGGCGGCCCCAAGTTGCCTGATCATGGTGTCTTGATCGCTGATCCGTTCCTCCAGCGACTTGGGTGCCGCCGCTGCTCCTGCTGACTCCATAGCGGGTGTGTTATTCTGTCAGTGTTGATGTGGATGCGGTTGAGGAGTCAGACGCAGGACGCATAGGCTGAGCCAAACAAGACTTTACTAACTGTATAAACAATACAAAATAAAGGACCTCAAAACAAGGAGGCGAGCGACAACGCAACACAGTGCGTCACAATAAACAAAGTCCAGAGTACTGCACAGGTGACACCAACGGACAGGCGGAAAATAACACACAAACTAACGAAAACAACATAGGAAACTTATACGGCACATAATCAGACCCAAACGGACACAGGTGTAACAGACAGACCCAACCAAACGAACATCGAAACATTCAACGGTGGCAGCTAGTACTCCGGGGACGACGAACGCCGAAGCCTGCCCGAGCAAGGAGGAGGAGCAGTCTCAGCAGAATTTGTGACATCATCTTACATTTTTCACTTAACATTTATTTTACACTTGTGAGTGAGTCACTATCACTAGCAGCGATAATTAGATCATCGACCCAAATTATCAAAATGATCCTTTCTGTTGCAGTTTGTTTGTTATAAACACAGTGATCAGATGGGTTCTGTGTAAAACCATTTTCACTAAGGTGATCATGCAACATTTTGTTCCAGTTCCTTCCTGACTGTTTCAGGCCGTACAGTGACTTGTTCAGTTTGCAGACTAGTTGCTCACCTGTATCTGACCTGACTTCAAAACCCTCTGGTTGCTCCATGTACACTTCACAGTCAATAGGAGCATGTAGATATGCTGTTTTGACATCAATCTGATGTAACTCTAAGTCATACTGAGCTGCTAGCTGCATCAAACAACATACTGATGTCATATTTGCAGTTGGAGAAAAAATCTCCTTATAGTCTATTCCTGCCACTTGACTATACCCCTTTGCATCATATCTTGCCTTGTATGTCTCAGTCTCATCTGAATTGTTTTTGACCGCATAGACCCACCTGCCCCCCACTGCATTTTTACCCTCTGGCAGTGTGGTCAATGTGAATGTATCATTTTCCCTAAGAGAATCCATCTCCTCCTTCATAGCAGTAGCCCAAATCTCTGATTTTGGTGAAATCATTGCACATTACTCTGTAGGTTTGTGGTGCATTGCACATTACTCTGTAGCAGTAGTCAACACTAGGTGGTATCTGGTCATCACACTTCACTTTACACTTATAGTCTTTTAAGTACTGAGGTTTCTTCCTCGTTCTGTCTGGATAGCGTGGACTCTGACTATCTGAAGTCTCGATTTGCACATCTTGTGTCTCTTTGGAATTTTGATCTGCCATCTTGGCTTTTGGCATGGGGGATTCAAATCTCTCCCCATGAAGATCATCACTCATTTCCAAATCTGTCTGAGTTTGGCGTTCGACTACACCTTTGTATATCGAACTTGACTAATCTGTTTTTAAGAACTTTCCAGTGTCTGGGTAGTAGACTAGGTATGCTGGACTATTTTTATCATACTCGACAAAAATACCCTTTTCACATCTTGAGTCCAACTTTTTCTTGTTCTGTCTGTATGCATAGCAAACAGATCCAAATTCTTTCATCTTTGAAAGATCAGGCTTTCTCCCAGTAAACATGTAGTGTGTACACGCTTATTGTAACACCTATTGCGAATTACTGCAGCAGTCATTACAGCATATGTTCACAATTTCTTTGGTAGGTTGCTCTCAAGTAGCATGCATCTTGCCATTTCAAACAGTGTTCTCCAATTTCTCTCAGTGGTCCCATTTTGATGGGGTGAGTAAGGGGCTGAAGTTTCATGTCTTATGGCATTCTTACTGAGCAGTGACTGGAACTCTTTGGCTGTGTACTCTGTGCCATTATCTGACCTGACACACTTTATTTTTTCCAAAAGGGGCCACATCAGCAATAAACTTCTCAGTAGCTTTTACAGTATCACTCTTTGCTTTTAGGAAATACACAAAAACTGCCCCTGAATAATCATCCGTAAATGCTAGAGTATATCTGAACCCATCTTTCGCCTCTGGCTCAATAGGGCCAGCCAAATCAGTGTGCACAAGCTCTAGAGCTGCTTTTGCCTTTTCATCAGGCTCTCTGTTTCTGCTCTGAACAAATTTGCCCTGTGTGCAGATTTCACAGTTGAGGGTAGATTTGTCAATCTTACCTGTGATTTTCATTCCCTCTGTCACATTTCTAACTTTGATACATTCTCAAAATTACAGTGGCCAAGAATTTTGTGCCATGTGTGAATATCATAGCACCCATGACATCCATCATCATTTTCATCACTTACAGTGTTAAGATAGTAAAGTCTATCGTACTCCTCGATGTCAAAAGTGGTACCGTTCTTGTGGATGAGCTTGTTACACCCCTGTCGAAAGTTGACTGAAGCTCCGTTGGCTGTCGCTGCTTTAACAGAGAAAATGTCCTGTGGAAACGATGGCACGTACAGCGCCTTCGTCAGCGTTGTTTTCACCCGACGACCCGTGTTGTCTCTCAGGTAAACCTCCGCTGCACCTCTCCGCGACACCATTCGTTCTTGTTCCGTCAGCCAGCTCCACAGAATGTTTTTCCAGTTTGAAAGTCTCGTTAAACGCCTTAAACTTCCCGATGTCTGTGACTATATGTGACGTTGCTCCCGTATCAACCATCAGCCCTTTTTGTTTCAGTCCACGAACCTGACAGTCACTTATTCTGAATGCAAATGTGTGGCCTTCAGCATCTGTTGCTTGTTTCACATTGTCTCTTCTTTTTCGTCTGCAATTTGCGTCAGTATGAGTGGAGCTCTTGCAAAAACTATACCACTGTCTCCGTTCTCTGTGCTCTCCAGTAACGGTACATTCCCGGGCCTTGTGCCCTTAACTGGCCACAGTTGAAGCAGGTTATCTCGGTCCCTTTATCTCTTCCTCTTGGCCAGCTAACTTTAATGTTACTTGCCTTCATCACGTTGTTGTCAGTGGAAATGTCGCTAAACTTCTCGGTGCTTTCATAGCTCCTCAACTTGGTTTTGAACTTGCCATAAGTTGTCGGCTCGTCACTCTGCGTTATGTGGATGGCAAACGGCTTAAATGATTCGGGCAAACCTTTCAGAATCATTGCAATCAACAGCCCGTCACTTAAAGTCTCTTCAGCATTCCTCAGTGCTGTAATAGCCATCTCAGCACGAATGATATAATCCGTAACACTTTCGTCAGCGGCTTTCTTTTGAAGAGAAGTTAGCTCAGTGTAGAGGCTAATCACACGTGGCTTCCCTTTACCTGCATAATGTTCCCTCAATATCTTCAACGCTTTTCTCCCATCATCTGCTGCTTCTCTCATTATCAGGGAAAGACTTTTATCATCCAAAACCTGTATCAATTCGGCGTTGGCTTCTTCATTTTTCTCTCCGTCTTCTTCATCTTCATCCACGCTCAATATGGTGGCCTTTAGCCCTAGCAAACGCAAGTGCCCCAAAAACTTTGTCTCCCATAACTCGTAGTTTTTTTCATCTCAGTCTAAACATAATCTATTCCATCGGCTTCCATGTTCCCTCCTGGGCCCATAACCTGTTGGTGCTGTCATCTTCAGGACAGGAATACCGGCTTACTTAACGGAGGAATAAACACACATGTTCATCGTTGGTGTTTCAACCAGAACGCGGGAATGCCATTTATTTTATTTTCGCACATGCGCAGTTGTACATCTCTCATAGGGCATGACTGTACCTGTGTAAGAACACAATTTAATAACTTATTAGTCTATATGTTAACACCCCCACTTGCTCTTATACTGTACAAGTCGTATTCAACCTAACTATCAACATATTTAGCTTACAGTTATACATCTCACAAATGTCAGTTTACATTCCAAACATATAACCCAATAATTTTTTTTTTGAACTTCGTTACAGGTTTAGTCAAAACATCTGCAACCATGTCTGCCGTTGGACAATATTCAATACTTATTTTGCCATCACTGAGTGCAGTTTGAATGAAATTATATCTGATGTCAACATGTTTACATCTCTGACGACATACTGGGTTCTTTGACAGAGCAATTGCACCTTGGTTATCTTCAAAGATTGTTACTGGTGCATATTGGCACTCACTATCCATCTCGCCCAATAACTGTACAAGGTACAAACTTTCTTGTGTAGTAGCAGCCAGTGCCATGTACTCTGCTTCACATGTAGATAAAGCTACTGTTGGCTGCTTCTTAGACCTCCATGAAATAACAGGTCCACATTTAGTTAAACTAAAACAATACCCTGTTATGCTTCGTCTGTCACTTTGATCTGCTGCCCAATCAGCATCACTATATGCTACGAGGTTGAGTTTTTCCACCCCCTTTTTTGTAACACAACTCCTGATTCATTGTCCCCTTCAAGTACCTCAACACATGTTTAGCTGTTATCCAGTGTTGCTCTTTTGGTTCTGATAGGTATTGTGACAGCTTGCTGACAATCCAACTGATATCCGGTCTTGTACATGTCATCACATATATCAAGCTGCCTATCACTTCACGATACCTTTTTGAATCAATAGGTTCACCATCACCATCAAAGTTTTGTTTTTGTTCACATGGTGTTGACCTTGTTTTACAGTCTGACATACCAAACCTTTCCAGTATCTTGGTTATGTACCTTGTTTGGTTCATCTTTATTTTCCCTTCACTTTGTGTAAAATCAATGCCTACGAAATGTCTAAGCCTCCCAAGATCTTTCATCTGTCAGTGTTGATGTGGATGCGGTTGAGGAGTCAGACGCATGGACGCATAGGCTGAGTCAAACAAGACTTTACTAACTGTATAAACAATACAAAATAAAGGACCTCAAAACAAGGAGGCGAGCGACAACGCAACACAGTGCGTCACAATAAACAAAGTCCAGAGTACTGCACAGGTGACACCAACGGACAGGCGGAAAATAACACACAAACTAACGAAAACAACATAGGAAACTTATACGGCACATAATCAGACCCAAACGGACACAGGTGTAACAGACAGACCCAACCAAACGAACATCGAAACATTCAACGGTGGCAGCTAGTACTCCCGGGGGACGACGAACGCCGAAGCCTGCCCGAGCAAGGAGGAGGAGCAGTCTCGGCAGAATTCGTGACAGTACCCCCCTTGACGCGCGGCTCCAGCCGTGCGCCGACCCCCGGCCTCGGGGACGACCAGGAGGACGCGGAGCCGGGCGCGTGGGATGACCACGGTGGAACTCAGTCAGGAGGGATGGATCTAGGATATCCCTCCTAGGCACCCAGCACCGTTCCTCCGGGCCGTACCCCTCCCACTCCACGAGATATTGGAGACCCCCCTTCCGACGTCTCGAGTCCAAGATGGTCCTGACCGTGTACGCCGGAGCTCCCTCGATGTCCAGTGGGGGCGGAGGGGTCTCTCCTATCTCACCTTCCTGGAGTGGACCAGCTACCACCGGCCTGAGAAGAGACACATGGAACGAGGGGTTAATATTCTTATAATCAATAGGCAGTTGCAACCTGTAACACACCTCGTTCAATCTCCTCAGGACTTTAAAAGGCCCCACAAACCGCCGACCCAGCTTCCGGCAGGGCAGGCGGAGGGGCAGGTTTCGAGTCGAGAGCCAGACTCGATCTCCCGGTGCGTACACCGGTCCCTCACTGCGGTGGCGATCGGCGCTCGCCTTCTGTCGACGGATGGCCCGCTGCAGATGGACATGTGCAGCGTTCCACGTCTCCTCCGAGCGCCGAATCCACTCATCCACCGCAGGAGTCTCGATCTGGCTCTGGTGCCATGGTGCCAGAACCGGCTGATACCCTAACACACACTGGAAAGGGGTTAGATTGGTGGAGGAGTGGCGGAGAGAGTTCTGTGCCATCTCTGCCCAGGGATATACCTTGACCACTCCTCCGGCCGGCCCTGGCAATAGGACCTCAGAAACCTACCCACATCCTGGTTGACTCGTTCTACCTGCCCATTGCTCTCTGGGTGGTAACCCGAGGTAAGGCTCACCGAGACCCCCAAGCGTTCCATGAACGCCCCCCAGACTCTGGAGGTGAACTGGGGACCTCGGTCAGACACTATATCCTCGGGAACCCCATAGTGCCGGAAAACGTGGGTAAATAGGGCCTCAGTGGTCTGTAGGGCAGTAGGGAGACCCGGCATTGGGAGGAGACGACAGGCCTTGGAAAACCGATCCACAACGACCAAAATGGTGGTATTCCCCTGGGAGGGGGGAAGGTCGGTCACAAAATCCACCGAGAGGTGGGACCATGGTCGTTGTGGAACGGGCAGGGGATGTAACTTCCCCCTGGGCAGGTGTCTAGGCGCCTTACACTGGGCGCACACCGAGCAGGAGGAGACATAAACCCTCACATCCCTAGCTAACGTTGGCCACCAGTATTTCACGCTAAGGCAGTGCACTGTCCGGCCAATACCTGGATGTCCAGAGGAGGGTGATGTATGAGCCCAATAAATAAGGCGATCTCGAACCTCAAGCGGAACGTACGTCCGCCCCACAGGACACTCTGGGGGAGTAGGGTCGGTGCGTGCAACGCCCGCTCGATCTCCGCATCGACCTCCCACACCACCGGAGCCACCAGACAAGACTCCGGCAGTATGGGAGTAGGCTCAATGGACCTCTCCTCTGTGTCATACCGCCGGGACAGGGCGTCTGCCTTACCGTTCTGGGACCCTGGGATGTACGTGATCTTAAAAACAAACCGGGTCAGGAACATGTTCCACCTAGCCTGACGAGGGTTTAATCTCCTAGCTGCCCGGATGTACTCCAGGTTACGGTGGTCAGTCAGAATGAGGAAAGGGGTGTTGAGCCCCTCAAGCCAATGCCTCCACACCTTTAGGGCCTGAACCACGGCTAACAGCTCCCTGTCCCCTACGTCATAATTATGCTCCGCCGGGCTAAGCTTCTTAGAATAGAACGCACAGGGGCGGAGTTTAGGTGGCGTGCCGGACCGTTGCGACAGAACGGCCCCCAATACCAGCCTCTGACGCGTCTGCCTCAACTTGGAATGGTAAAGCGGGGTCCGGATGCGCCAGCACCGGAGCCGAAGTGAACAGGTTCTTCCGTTTAACAAATGCCCTGTCCGCTTCAGCTGACCACTGCAAACGCACTGGGCCCCCTTCAGCAGGGGACGTAATGGGAGCTGCCACCTGTCCAAAGCCCCGGATAAACCTCCGGTAGTAATTAGCAAAACCCCAAAACTGCTGCACCTCTTTTACAGTGGTTGGAGTTTGCCAATTACACACGGCAGACACACGGTCAACCTCTATCTTCACACCAGACGCGGACAATCGATAACCCAAAAAGGAGATGGACTCCTGGAAAAACAAGCATTTCTCTGCCTTGACATACAAGTCATGCTCCAACAGCCTTCTCAACACTCGGCGCACCAGGGCTACATGCTCGGCTCGTGTAGAAGAGTACACTAGGATGTCGTCGATGTACACTACCACACCCTGCCCATGCATGTCCCGGAAAATCTCGTCCACAAAGGATTGGAAGACTGAAGGAGCATTCATTAACCCGTATGGCATGACGAGATACTCATAATGACCCGAGGTGGTGCTAAATGCTGTTTTCCATTCATCTCCCTCCCTAATGCGCACCAGATTGTACGCGCTCCTGAGATCCAACTTTGTGAAGAACCGCGCTCCGCGTAATGATTCAGTCATAGTCGCAATCAGAGGAAGAGGATAACTGTACTTAACCGTGATCTGCTTGAGACTACGGTAATCAATACACGGGCGCAAACCCCCGTCCTTCTTCTTCACAAAGAAGAAACTCAAGGAAACCGGGGAAGTGGAGGACCGTATGTATCCCTGTTCCAAGGACTCGGCTATGTAAGTCTCCATAGCTGCAGTCTCGTCTTGAGACAGGGGATACACACGGCTCCGCGGAAGTGCCGCTCCTGTTTGGAGAGCTATCGCACAATCCCCCTGTTTATGAGGTGGCAACCGTGTTGCCCTAGTCTTGCTGAACACAAGTGCTAAATCCTCATATTCAGGGGGAATGCGCATTGCGGGCACTTGGTTCGGACTCTCCACCGAGGTCGCCCCTACGGAAACACCTAGACATCTCCCTACACACTGGGCAGACCACTACATAAGAGCCCTCTGTTGCCACGCAATAGTAGGATCATGGGCGCTTAACCAGGGAAGCCCCAGCACCACGGGATATGCAGGAGAGTCGATCAGATAAAACTGAATGATCTCCTCATGACCCCCCTGCGTAGTCATCTTAAGTGGTGCTGTGACTTCTCTAATCAACCCCAACCCCAGCGGCCGGCTGTCTAGGGCATGAACAGGGAAGGGGGCTTCCACCGGCCGAAGGGGAATTCCTAACCTAGAACAAAATTCACGATCAACAAAATTCCCAGCTGCGCCTGAATCTACTAGCGCCTTATGCTGGGAATGAGGTGCCACCTGTGGAAATCTCACAGGTATACACAGGTGACCAACAGAGAGCTCTGGGTAAGTGGGGCGCCTACTCACCTGAAATGACTCCCCAGTGCGTGACCTGTTGTCCCCTCTCCCAGGAGACCCTCCCCAGCACCTAGCCACAGTGTGCCCTCCACGGCCACAGTTGGTGCAGGGGACGGCCCCCCTCGGGTTCTCTCTCCTCCTCTCCCTAGCGCCAGCACCCCCGAGCTCCATGGGAATCGGCTCGGAGGTGCTGGAGGATGGAATGGACGACCCCCATTCGGGACGTCCGCGGGTAGCCAGCAGGGTGTCGAGACGGATGGAAATGTCCACCAACTGGTCGAAGGATAGGTTGGTGTCCCTGCAGGCCAGCTCACGACGAACGTCCTCTCGTAGGCTGCATCGATAGTGATCGATGAGGGCCCTCTCATTCCACCCCGCATCCGCCGCTAGAGTCCGGAACTCCAGGGCGAACTCCTGTGCACTCCTCTTCCCCTGTCGGAGGTGGAACAGACGCTCCCCCGCCGCCTTCTCCTCAGGTGGATGATTGAACACTGCCCTGAAGCGGCGGGAGAACTCCGCGTAGGTGATGGTGGCGGCGTCTATTCCCCTCCATTCGGCGTTGGCCCACTCCAACGCCTTGCCGGAGAGACAGGAGATGAGGGCGGAGACGCTCTCGTATCCCGAGGGCGCCGGGTGTATGGTGGCCAGGTAGAGTTCCACCTGCAGGAGGAACCCCTGACACCCGGTTGCCGTACCATCATATGCCCTCGGGAGCGAGAGCTGAATGCCACTGGGTTCCGGTGCTGGGAGAGGAGGACTGGCCGATGGTGATGGTAAGGTGTGCGAAGGTGTGGGCACCTCTCCGGTGACCAAACGGCGCAGAGTGTTGGACACCTCGTTCATGGCGGCCCCAAGTTGCCTGATCATGGTGTCTTGATCGCTGATCCGTTCCTCCAGCGACTTGGGTGCCGCCGCTGCTCCTGCTGACTCCATAGCGGGTGTGTTATTCTGTCAGTGTTGATGTGGATGCGGTTGAGGAGTCAGACGCAGGACGCATAGGCTGAGCCAAACAAGACTTTACTAACTGTATAAACAATACAAAATAAAGGACCTCAAAACAAGGAGGCGAGCGACAACGCAACACAGTGCGTCACAATAAACAAAGTCCAGAGTACTGCACAGGTGACACCAACGGACAGGCGGAAAATAACACACAAACTAACGAAAACAACATAGGAAACTTATACGGCACATAATCAGACCCAAACGGACACAGGTGTAACAGACAGACCCAACCAAACGAACATCGAAACATTCAACGGTGGCAGCTAGTACTCCGCCGAAGCCTGCCCGAGCAAGGAGGAGGAGCAGTCTCAGCAGAATTTGTGACATCATCTTACATTTTTCACTTAACATTTATTTTACACTTGTGAGTGAGTCACTATCACTAGCAGCGATAATTAGATCATCGACCCAAATTATCAAAATGATCCTTTCTGTTGCAGTTTGTTTGTTATAAACACAGTGATCAGATGGGTTCTGTGTAAAACCATTTTCACTAAGGTGATCATGCAACATTTTGTTCCAGTTCCTTCCTGACTGTTTCAGGCCGTACAGTGACTTGTTCAGTTTGCAGACTAGTTGCTCACCTGTATCTGACCTGACTTCAAAACCCTCTGGTTGCTCCATGTACACTTCACAGTCAATAGGAGCATGTAGATATGCTGTTTTGACATCAATCTGATGTAACTCTAAGTCATACTGAGCTGCTAGCTGCATCAAACAACATACTGATGTCATATTTGCAGTTGGAGAAAAAATCTCCTTATAGTCTATTCCTGCCACTTGACTATACCCCTTTGCATCATATCTTGCCTTGTATGTCTCAGTCTCATCTGAATTGTTTTTGACCGCATAGACCCACCTGCCCCCACTGCATTTTTACCCTCTGGCAGTGTGGTCAATGTGAATGTATCATTTTCCCTAAGAGAATCCATCTCCTCCTTCATAGCAGTAGCCCAAATCTCTGATTTTGGTGAAATCATTGCACATTACTCTGTAGGTTTGTGGTGCATTGCACATTACTCTGTAGCAGTAGTCAACACTAGGTGGTATCTGGTCATCACACTTCACTTTACACTTATAGTCTTTTAAGTACTGAGGTTTCTTCCTCGTTCTGTCTGGATAGCGTGGACTCTGACTATCTGAAGTCTCGATTTGCACATCTTGTGTCTCTTTGGAATTTTGATCTGCCATCTTGGCTTTTGGCATGGGGGATTCAAATCTCTCCCCATGAAGATCATCACTCATTTCCAAATCTGTCTGAGTTTGGCGTTCGACTACACCTTTTGTAACGAACTTGACTAATCTGTTTTTAAGAACTTTCCAGTGTCTGGGTAGTAGACTAGGTATGCTGGACTATTTTTATCATACTCGACAAAAATACCCTTTTCACATCTTGAGTCCAACTTTTTCTTGTTCTGTCTGTATGCATAGCAAACAGATCCAAATTCTTTCATCTTTGAAAGATCAGGCTTTCTCCCAGTAAACATGTAGTGTGTACACGCTTATTGTAACACCTATTGCGAATTACTGCAGCAGTCATTACAGCATATGTTCACAATTTCTTTGGTAGGTTGCTCTCAAGTAGCATGCATCTTGCCATTTCAAACAGTGTTCTCCAATTTCTCTCAGTGGTCCCATTTTGATGGGGTGAGTAAGGGGCTGAAGTTTCATGTCTTATGGCATTCTTACTGAGCAGTGACTGGAACTCTTTGGCTGTGTACTCTGTGCCATTATCTGACCTGACACACTTTATTTTTCCATAAGGGGCCACATCAGCAATAAACTTCTCAGTAGCTTTTACAGTATCACTCTTTGCTTTTAGGAAATACACAAAAACTGCCCCTGAATAATCATCCGTAAATGCTAGAGTATATCTGAACCCATCTTTCGCCTCTGGCTCAATAGGGCCAGCCAAATCAGTGTGCACAAGCTCTAGAGCTGCTTTTGCCTTTTCATCAGGCTCTCTATTTCTGCTCTGAACAAATTTGCCCTGTGTGCAGATTTCACAGTTGAGGGTAGATTTGTCAATCTTACCTGTGATTTTCATTCCCTCTGTCACATTTCTAACTTTGATACATCCTCAAAATTACAGTGGCCAAGAATTTTGTGCCATGTGTGAATATCATAGCACCCATGACATCCATCATCATTTTCATCACTTACAGTGTTAAGATAGTAAAGTCTATCGTACTCCTCGATGTCAAAAAGTGGTACCGTTCTTGTGGATGAGCTTGTTACACCCTGTCGAAAGTTGACTGAAGCTCCGTTGGCTGTCGCTGCTTTAACAGAGAAAATGTCCTGTGGAAACGATGGCACGTACAGCGCCTTCGTCAGCGTTGTTTTCACCCGACGACCCGTGTTGTCTCTCAGGTAAACCTCCGCTGCACCTCTCCGCGACACCATTCGTTTCTTGTTCCGTCAGCCAGCTCCACAGAATGTTTTTCCAGTTTGAAAGTCTCGTTAAACGCCTTAAACTTCCCCGATGTCCGTGACTATATGTGACGTTGCTCCCGTATCAACCATCAGCCCTTTTGTTTCAGTCCACGAACCTGACAGTCACTTATTCTGAATGCAAATGTGTGGCCTTCAGCATCTGTTGCTTGTTTCACATTGTCTCTTCTTTTTCGTCTGCAATTTGCGTCAGTATGAGTGGAGCTCTTGCAAAAACTATACCACTGTCTCCGTTCTCTGTGCTCTCCAGTAACGGTACATTCCCGGGCCTTGTGCCCTTAACTGGCCACAGTTGAAGCAGGTTATCTCGGTCCCTTTATCTCTTCCTCTTGGCCAGCTAACTTTAATGTTACTTGCCTTCATCACGTTGTTGTCAGTGGAAATGTCGCTAAACTTCTCGGTGCTTTCATAGCTCCTCAACTTGGTTTTGAACTTGCCATAAGTTGTCGGCTCGTCACTCTGCGTTATGTGGATGGCAAACGGCTTAAATGATTCGGGCAAACCTTTCAGAATCATTGCAATCAACAGCCCGTCACTTAAAGTCTCTTCAGCATTCCTCAGTGCTGTAATAGCCGTCTCAGCACGAATGATATAATCCGTAACACTTTCGTCAGCGGCTTTCTTTTGAAGAGAAGTTAGCTCAGTGTAGAGGCTAATCACACGTGGCTTCCCTTTACCTGCATAATGTTCCCTCAATATCTTCAACGCTTTTCTCCCATCATCTGCTGCTTCTCTCATTATCAGGGAAAGACTTTTATCATCCAAAACCTGTATCAATTCGGCGTTGGCTTCTTCATTTTTCTCTCCGTCTTCTTCATCTTCATCCACGCTCAATATGGTGGCCTTTAGCCCTAGCAAACGCAAGTGCCCCAAAAACTTTGTCTCCCATAACTCGTAGTTTTTTTCATCTCAGTCGAAACATAATCTATTCCATCGGCTTCCATGTTCCCTCCTGGCCCATAACCTGTTGGTGCTGTCATCTTCAGGACAGGAATACCGGCTTACTTAACGGAGGAATAAACACACATGTTCATCGTTGGTGTTTCAACCAGAACGCGGGAATGCCATTTCTTTTATTTTCGACATGCGCAGTTGTACATCTCTCATAGGGCATGACTGTACCAGTGTAAGAACACAATTGAATAACATATTAGTCTATTTGTTAACAGAAGCTCCTCACGAAAGCGTCAAAGATCTGATCACGAAGCAAAAAATGTACGTTTGTAATTCATTCTTCAATTCACTTGCCATCAAATAGATTTTTCACTGCTGTTTTTTATAGCTAATAGAGAGCATACTGAAGAAAAAGCCTGGTGGAGAGGTTGTCATCAAGGAATATTCCTAAACTAAAAGCCTGACTGGCTGCACCAGACAAAAGATTATCAACATTCTTGTTTTGGCGATGACTCACAGGTAAGTTTAAAGGAAAGATTCATAATGAAAATTGTTGAGCATTACTTGCTCCCATATCTGCTGATTGTTAAAAATGACTTGTGTATCAGTATCTGAGTTACATAATTGTGTCACGCTCGTCGTAAGAAGCGGACCAAGGCGCAGCGTGATATGCGTACATCTTTTAATGAGTACTTTAAACAAATAACAAAACAACAAACGATACGTGAAGTCTACAGGTTCACCAACACAAACCTATACAGAACAAGATCCCACAATAAACTAGTGCCAACCGGCTGTCTAAGTATGGTTCCCAATCAGAGACAACGAGAATCAGCTGCCTCTGATTGGGAACCACCCTGGCCAACATAGAAAACACGAACTAGAATAAAACATAGAAAATACAACATAGACACTACACACCCTGGCTCAACATTAAAGAGTCCCCAGAGCCAGGGCGTGACAGTACCCCCCCCCCAAAGGCGCGGACTGTGACCGCGCCAACCAAACTCAAGAGGGTAAGGGCTGGGTGGGCATTCCGCCTCGGAGGCGGATCCGGCTCCGGGTGTGACCACCACTCTCTCGCTACCCCCCCGTAGCGCCCCTGGTCTGGTCTGACCCCGCTGGCCGGAGCTGGACTGGACACCGGTGGAGCGGATTGCTCAGGCTCCGGTGTGGAGCAGCTGACCGGTGCCTGGAACAGGCACGGGCTGTGCCGGACTGACGACGCGCACCACTGGCTTGGTGCGGGGAGCAGGAACGGGCCGGACCGGGCTGACGACGCGCACCACTGGCTTGGTGCGGGGAGCAGGAACGGGCCGGACCGGGCTGACGACGCGCACCACAGGCTTGGTGCGGGGAGCAGGAACAGGCCGGACCGGGCTGGCGAAGCGCACCACTGGCTTGGTGCGGGGAGCAGGAACAGGCCGGACCGGGCTGGCGATGCACACCACTGGCTTGGGGCGGGGAGCAGGAACAGGCCGGACCGGGCTGGCGACGCGCAGCACTGGCTTGGTGCGGGGAGCAGGAACAGGCCGGACCGGGCTGGCGACGCGCACCACAGGCTTGGTGCGGGGAGCAGGAACAGGTCGGACTGGGCTGGCGACGTGCACCACAGGCTTGGTGCGAGGGACAGGAACAGGCCGGACCGTACTGGGAACACACACCACTGGCCTTGTGCGGGGATCAGGAACGGGCCGGACCGGACTGGTAACACACCCCAGTACCTCTCGCCGTGCCTCTACACTCTCCTTCTCCCTCGTGACCAGTGGCCCCCGTAACCTGGCGGCCTCCTCTGCAAACCTGCCGAACCGCTCTATCGCGGCCTCCCGCTGCCTCGCCGTCCACGGTGTGAGCCCCCCCTAAACATTTTTTGGGCTTGTCTCTCCCCCGTGAACATGGCCTCCATGGCTCTTGCCAGACTCTCACTCTTCTCCTCCCACGTCCATCCTCTCTCCTCGTCACGCTGCTTGATCCAGTCGAGGTGGGATCTTCTGTCACGATCGTCGTAAGAAGCGGACCAAGGCGCAGCGTGATATGCGTACATCTTTTAATGAGTACTTTAAACAAATAACAAAACAACAAACGATACGTGAAGTCTACACGTTCACCAACACAAACCTATACAGAACAAGATCCCACAATAAACTAGTGCCAACCGGCTGCCTAAGTATGGTTCCCAATCAGAGACAACGAGAATCAGTTGCCTCTGATTGGGAACCACCCTGGCCAACATTGAAAACACGAACTAGAACGAAACATAGAAAATACAACATAGACACTACACACCCTGGCTCAACATTAAAGAGTCCCCAGAGCCAGGGCGTGACAAATTGGTTAGGCTACTGCTGACCATCCACTGCTAATGGTAGAAGATTTCTCTTCTATCAAATTCGATGGGCATGATACTGCTTCAAAAATCACTCTTGATATTTAGCTGACTGGGGACCAATGCTGCTTGTGGAGATTCTGATTGCCGCCTAAACATAACATTATATTCTTGTCAGGACATCACTACCGCGCAGTGTGAGAGAAACGTTTGCACAAGGCATTGTCTCCTTGTTCCCATACCTGAAGGATCCCTACACCGCAAATGGATATGTAAGTATACATTACAACTGATAAAGGGCATCTGCATTTAATTAATCTGGTATGGTATCTGAGCAAATGGGACTTGGTTATTTGTTTTTTCTTTCGAGAATAGTAACCATGTTCATTTTCTTGAGGAACATTATTTCAACCCTAATAATGGAGAAGGGTACCTCTCGTATAGAATCAAAACCATTCAGAAGAATTTGGCTTCATCTGAGAAACGGCCCACTCAACTATACTCTGGAGGGCCTACTGCTGAGAGGGAGTCCAGTCCATCCACTTTGGTTACCCTGAGTGAAGACCAGTGCAGAGAGGCCATTTCTCTTATGAAGCATTCTTCTGATGAAGAAACAGTCAAACAGAAGATGAAATTGACCTTTGAGTACAGGAAGAAGATGACCCACAACCCGAGTAAATGCTCTACCATCCTAACCGAATTTCTACACTTTCTGGATGTGAAGGGCTTGGTAAGACTTTTTTTAAAGAACAGTTTTTAAGTTGTATAAATTGCGTTTAATCTCTAGATGCCAATTCAGGTTGGCCAGTAAATTTAAACAAAAACAACACTTCCATAATAGTAGTTCAATTAATGTGTATGCTGGTGATTTACTCAAACTCTGTTTTGGAGGTTAAAGTGGAATGTTTTGTGAAAAAGAAACTGACTTGCACGAAACTAATGTTTTGTTCTTTGTCTTATTTGTTTCAGATTGAACAGGATTTTGTGCTGCTGTTTGGAGAGGGAACATCAGCCAAGTTTTTGGAGAGGTGGCCAACTACATTCAAGCAAAAGATCATCATGCTAAGCAAGACCCTAAGCAAGGCCACTCAGGGAGCTGAACTTCAGGAGCTGATCCAGATGGCAGAATCTGCAGTTGATGAGGGAGCTGACACAAATGCTGACGGTTAGATTATCATAATTTATCATTTATACACTACCGTTCAAAAGTTTGGGGTCACTTAGAAATGTCCTTGTTTTCGACTGAAAAGCAATTTTTTTGTCCATTAAAATAACATCAAATTTGATCAGAAATACAGTGTAGACATTGTTAATGTTGTAAATGGCTATTGTAGCTGGAAACGGCTGATTTTTTATGGAACATCTACATAGGCGTACAGAGGCCCATTATCAGAAACCATCAGTCCTGTGTTCCAATGGCACGTTGTGTTTGCTAATCCATGTTTATCATTTGAAAAGGCTAATTGATCATTAGAAAACCCTTTTGCAATTATGTTAGCACAGCTGAAAACTGTTGTGCTGATTAAAGAAGCAATAAAACTGGCCTTCTTGAGACTAGTTGAGAATCTGGAGCATCAGCAATTGTGGGTTCGATTACAGGCTAAAAATGTCCAGAAACAAATAACTTTCTTCTGAAACTCGTCAGTCTATTCTTGTTCTGAGAAATGAAGGCTATTGCATGTGAGAAATTGTGAAGAAACTGAAGATCTTGTACAACGCTATATACTACTCCCTTCACAGAACAGCGCAAACTGGCTCTAACCAGAATAGAAAGAGGAGTGGGAGGCCCCAGTGCACAACTGAGCAACAGGACAAATACATTGGAGTGTCTAGTTTGCGAACCAGAGGCCTCACAGGTCCTCAACTGGCAGCTTCATTAAATAGTTCCCGCAAAACACCAGTCTCAACGTCAACAGTGAAGAGGTGTCACGCCCTGGCTCTGGGGACTCTGTTATGTTGAGCCAGGGTGTGTAGAGTCTATGTTTTGTGTTTCTATGTTCAGGATCTAGTTGATGTGTTTCTATGTTGGCCGGGGTGGTTCTCAATCAGAGGCAACGTGAATCAGCTGTTGCTTGTTGTCTCTGATTGGGAACCATACTTAGGTAGTCGTTTGGCATTTGTGTGGTGTGGTATCTTGTTCCGTGTTGGTTTGCATTGTATAACCGAGGACTTCACGTATCGTTTTGTTGTTTTTGTTCGTGTGGTGAAATATAAATAAAAGATGTTCGCATTCCACGCTGCGCATTGGCCCGTTTCTTCAAATGACGATCGTGACAAGAGGCGACTCCGGGATGCGGACCTAGGCAGAGTTGTTCTCTGAGGATGACCCAAGAGTGACTTTACGAACAAAACACATGCACTCAGACCATTGTCAAACTAGTCAGTGAAACCCAACACTACCTCATGTGTACGGTGTGAAGCATGCTTGCTTATTGAACTCTCTGCAGTACTTCAATACTACAGACAATTTTTCTGTTGATATAATGCATGACATTTTAGAAGGAGTTGCACAATTTGAGGTACAACTTGTGTTACAGTATATACAAGCCAACTTTGTGACTGCTAAAGATGTGTACGGTAGAATTAATCCATTTAACTATGGCTACACAGAGAGGAGGATGATGGGAGCAATGATTTGGGTCTAAATGCTATTCAGTCTTGGTGTCTTCTCCGTAATTTGCCATTGATATTTGGTGATCTGGTACAGAAAGTTGATAAATACTGGCAGCTGCTTCTGTTACTACTACAAATTGTAAATATTGTGTTTTCTTCTAAACTAACAGAGGGCATGACTATCTATCTGAAGCACTTAATTGCTGAACATCATTGTAGCGGGTGATTTGGAAGGAGTCAGGCGCAGGAGGTGTAAATCACAGAATAATGGTTAATTCGGCCAATACAGGGGTTTGCAGCAATGCGTAAAACAACTACAGTGCGACTTAACGGCGCACTGGGGAAAAGAAAACACACGGGTGAATATCCCGGCGATAAAGTACATAATGCTCCACCGAGCTATCGTCACCTCCACATGGAAACAATCACACACAAAGACATAGGGGGCACAGGGAATACTTCTACAGGGACTGATGAGGGGATATGAACCAGGTGTGTGTAAAAAACAAGACAAAACAAATGGAATGATGAGAAGAGGAGCGGCAGTGGCTAGAAGGCCGGTGACGACGAACGCCGAAGCCTGCCCGAACAAGGAGAGGAGGCAGCTTCGGAGGAAGTCGTGACAATCATAGGCTTTTCAAGTATTTGTTTCCTGATAGAAATCTGTTACCGAAACACCACTTCATGATACATTATCCTCGTTGTATAAGGAATATTGGGCCCATTCTTCACTCGTGGTGTATGCGCTTCGAGGCAAAACAGAATTTCTTTAAAAAACAACTGAAGAGTTTTAAGAATATCACTATGACCTTAGCCAAGAAACACCAAAATTACATTGCATATAATTGGGAAACGTTCAGCCAGGATAGACTAGCTATAGGTCCAGGAAAGATGTCAAGGCTCAATGATCTGAAAGAAGGCCATGAGATTGCTGCCAAGTTGAATGTCTCAGTGCACACAAATATTTTGTCAGTTAAATGGGTAAAGCACCATGGTACAGAATATTGTCTTGATTTGGTTGTATGTGGTGAAGTAGTCATTGAAATGCCAGTATTTTACAAAATTAAGGCTATTGTTCTGAAAGATGAAAATGTGTTTTGGGTTGGGTCAGCTCTTGAAACCTTTTGTTTTGGTGATCATTTGCATGCATTTAAAGTTGTTTTGAAGTGAAGTCCACCATGCAAGGTATTTCATGTAAATGACATCATGTACCACAAACCTTTTGATTTGCTCATGTCACATGGAGCAAGGGATTCTTTTGACTACATTGTACTGTCACTTGATAACAGTTTAAGCCAGGGCTGAGACGTATGGTTTGGTCATAATAAACATATTTGAATGTTGAAACAGCTTTGCTTGAGTTTATTGTGAAATTCCAAGTGCTTTTACAAAATATAATTTGGGGGAAGAGTAAATAAATTAACACTGAATAGAGTAAACACATTTTTACTCTAATAGGAGTCACCATAGATCAACACTAGTGAGTGTCATTATTACACTCAAAGTGTTAATTACCTCTTAGTGTTAAATTTGATCAACACCGGCCAGTGTAGTGTAGTGTTAACTTTTTGCACTCTTCAGTGTTAAATCAACACTAGAAATGTAACACTTTGATCAGTGTACTTTCTACTCTGTGTAGAGTGGGACCATAAGTACTCGCTGACAGTGTTAAATTTACACTTTCAAATTTACTGTGTAGACTACTGGACTAATGGAGCTCCAAATGAGACAAAGAATCAGAAACAGAATTAGGTAATGTATTGTTTTCTCATGTACTTACCAACTAAGGTAAAGAATTACAGTGAAATACTAGGTATGAGTGTGTGTTTTGTGTGCTCCCTGTAGTCTAAGCTGTAAGGAAAATGAAGAGAACTCAATATTTTTTATATGCCATTTAGCAGACTGTCAAAGGCGTCAGTGAAATGCGGTGGGCGAAGTCAAACGCAGGACACAGAGCTGATCCGAAAACGTACTTTACTTGAAAGTAAACTGAAAATACACAATCTCCACACAGGGAGGAAATAACCCGCACACTAACGACTGCCGATCATGAATACAATCACACACAACACACAGTGTAAGACAGAGGGTTAAATAGGGAAGACAATACAACATAATGGGAAGCAGGTGTACACAATCAAGACAGAACAAGTCGAACACAGAAACATAGATCGGTAGCAGCTAGTACTCCGGTGACGACGCACGCCCAAGCCTGCCCAAGCAAGGAGGAGGGGCAGCCTCGGCTGAATCCGTGACAGTACCCCCCCCCCCTTGACGCGCGGCTCCAGCCGTGCACCGACCCCGGCCTCGGGGACGGCCAGGAGGACGCGGAGCAGGGCGAGTCGGATGACTCTGGTGGAAATCCCTCAACATGGAGGGATACTGCAGGCCCCCCACCCGACGCCTCGAATCCAAGATGGAACGGACTGAGTACGCCGGAGCCCCCTCGATGTCCAGTGGGGGCTGAGGAACCTCTCGTACCTCAGACTCCTGGAGTGGACCAGCTACTACCGGCCTGAGGAGAGACACATGGAACGAGGGGTTAATACGGTAATTAATAGGAAGTTGTAACCTATAACAAACCTTGTTCAATCTCCTCAGGACTTTAAATGGCCCCACTAACCGCCGACCCAGCTTCCGGCAGGGCAGGCGAAGGGGCAGGTTTCAGGTCGAGAGCCAGACCCGATCTCCTGGTGCTTACACCGGAGCCTCACTGCGGTGGCGATCGGCGCTTGCTTTTTGTCGCCTGATAGCCCGGTGCAGGTGTGAATGCGCAGCGTTCCAGGTCTCTTCCGAGCGCCGAAACCACTCGTCCACAGCAGGAGCTTCGATCTGGCTCTGATGCCAAGGTGCCAGGACCGGCTGATAACCTAACACACACTGAAAAGGCGTAAGGTTAGTTGAGGAGTGGCGAAGTGAGTTTTGGGCTATCTCTGCCCAGGGGATATATCCCGACCACTCCCCCTGCTGGTCCTGGCAATAGGACCTCAGAAACCTACCCACATCCTGGTTCACTCTCTCCACCTGCCCATTACTCTCGGGGTGAAAACCTGAGGTAAGGCTAATCGAGACCCGCAGACGTTCCATGAACGCCATCCAGACTCTAGAGGTGAACTGGGGACCCCGATCTGACACTATATCCTCAGGTACACCGTAGTGCCGGAAGACGTGTGTAAACAGGGCGTCAGCAGTTTGTAGGGGTGTAGGGAGACCTGGCATAGGAATGAGACGGCACGCCTTCGAAAACCGATCCACAACGACCAAGATCGTAGTGTTCCCCTGAGAGGGGGGAAGGTCCGTGACAAAGTCCACCGATAGATGAGACCACGGCCATTGTGGAACGGGTAGCGGTTGTAATTTCCCTCTGGGCAGGTGTCTAGGTGCCTTACACTGGGCGCACACCGAGCAGGAGGAAACATAAACCCTCACGTCCTTGGCTAAAGTGGGCCACCAGTACTTCCCACTAAGACAGTGCACTGTCCGACCGATAATAGGATGACCAAAGGAGGGTGACGTGTGAGCCCAATAGATCAATCGATCAAGAACCTCGAGCGGCACGTACATCCGACCCTCCGGACACTGGGGGGGAGTAGGCTCGGTACGTAACGCCCGCTCGATGTCCGCATCAACCTCCCACACCACCGGTGCCACCAGACACGACGCTGGGAGTATGGGAGTGGGCTCAATGGACCTCTTCTCTGTGTCATATAGTCGGGACAGGGCGTCTGCCTTAGCGTTCTGGGAACCTGGTCTGTAAGTGAGCGTAAACACAAATCGAGTGAAAAACATAGCCCATCTTGCCTGACGAGGGTTCAACCTCCTCGCCGCCCGGATGTACTCCAGGTTACGATGGTCAGTCAAAATGAGAAAAGGGTGTTTAGCCCCCTCAAGCCAATGTCTCCACGCTTTCAGGGCTTGGACCACAGCTAACAGCTCCCTGTCCCCCACATCATAATTGCGCTCCGCCGGACTGAGCTTCTTAGAAAAGAAAGCACAGGGGCGGAGTTTTGGTGGCGTACCCGAGCACTGAGACAGTACAGCACCGATCCCAGCCTCGGACGCATCCACCTCAACTTGGAATGCCAAGGAAGGATCCGGATGAGCCAGCACCGGAGCCGAAGTAAACAGGTCCTTCAGATGCCTAAAAGCCCTGTCTGCCTCAGCCGACCACTGCAGATGCACCGGCCCTCCCTTTAGCAAGGAGGTAATGGGAGCCGCTACCTGCCCAAAGCCCCGGATAAACCTCCGGTAGTAATTGGCAAAACCCAAGAACCGCTGCACCTCCTTCACCGTGGTTGGGGTCTGCCAATTACGAACGGCCGAAACGCGGTCAATCTCCATCTCCACACCTGACGCGGACAAGCGGTGTCCCAGGAAGGAGATGGACTCTTGGAAGAACAGACATTTCTCCGCCTTCACATACAGGTCATGCTCCAACAGTCTACCAAGCACCCGACGAACCAGGGACACATGCTCGGCTCGTGTAGCGGAGTATATTAGAATGTCATCGATATACACCACTACACCCTGTCCATGCAGGTCCCGGAAAATCTCATCCACAAACGATTGGAAGACTGAAGGAGCATTCATCAGACCGTATCGCATGACGAGGTACTCATAGTGCCCCGAGGTGGTACTAAATGCTGTCTTCCACTCATCTCCCTCCCGAATACGCACCAGGTTGTACACGCTCCTGAGATCCAATTTAGTGAAGAAGCGTGCCCCGTGCAATGACTCCGTCATACTAGCAATCAGAGGTAGTGGATAGCTGTAGCAAGCACTGATCAGACCATCCCTTGAGAGCCCTCTGTTGCCATGAAATAGTGGGGTCATGAGAAGCTAACCAGGGAAGCCTCAACACCATGGGAAACGCAGGAGAATCAATCAGATACAAACTAATTATCTCCTCATGCCCCTCCTGCGTTTTCATCCTGAGAGGCGCTGTGACTTCCCTAATCAACCCTGACCCTAAAGGGCGGCTATCTAGGGCATGGATAGGGACGGGCACAATAGGAATCCCTAACTTATGGGTAAACTGGCGATCGATAAAGTTCCCAGCTGCGCCTGAATCTACTAGCGCCTTATGCTGGGACTGAGGAGAAAACTCGGGAAACACAACATTCATAAACATATGCACAACAGGTAGCTCTGGGTGAGTTGGGTGCCTACTCACCTGGAATGGCTCATCAGTGTGCTGCCTACTGCCTCGACTCCTAGGAGGCCCTCCCCAGCACCGACCAGCAGTGTGTCCTCTGCGGCCACAGTTGGTGCAGGGGACAGCCCCTCTCCTGGTCTCCCTCATAGCAGCACTTCCGAGCTCCATAGGGGTAGGCTCGGAAGTGTTGGGGGATGGAATGGACGGCCCCGGATGCGGACGTCCATGGGTAGCCAACAGGGTATCCAGTCGAATCGACATGTCCACCAGTTGGTCCAGGCTTAGGTTGGTGTCCTTGCAGGCCAATTCCCGACGCACGTCCTCCCTCAAGCTACATCGGTAGTGGTCGATGAGGGCCCTCTCATTCCATCCCGCGTTGGCAGCCAGAGTCCGAAAGTCCAGTGCGAATTCCTGCGCGCTCCTCTTCCCCTGTCTGAGGTGGAATAGACGCTCTTCCGGGTGAACTCCGCATAGCTGACAGTAGCGGCGTCTATTCCCCCCCACTCGGCGTTGGCCCACTCCAGCGCTTTACCGGACAGACAGGAGATGAGGGCGGACACGCTCTCGTATCCCGAGGGGGCCGGGTGGATGGTTGCCAGGTAGAGTTCTACCTGGAGCAGAAAACCCTGACACCCGGAAGCTGTGCCGTTATAAGCCCTCGGGAGCGAGAGCCGAATCCCACTGGACCACGGAGGTGAAGCGATGGGTATCGATGATGGAGGTGGTGTAATCGGAGGAGGTATAGGAAGACCTCCTCTCTCCCATCGCTCAATTGTGTTCACCACACGTTCCATGGCGGTGCCGAGAGCCTGGATCATGGCCGCTTATTGTTGTACGCATTCTTCCATTGATCCGGCTGGCACCGCTGCTCCTGCTGACTCCATGTCGTTGGTGTGTGATTCTGTCAAAGGCGTCAGTGAAATGCGTTGGGCGAAGTCAAACGCAGGACACAGAGCTGATCCGAAAACGTACTTTACTTGAAAGTAAACTGAAAATACACAATCTCCACACAGGGAGGAAATAACCCGCACACTAACGACTGCCGATCACGAATACAATCACACACAACACACAGTGTAAGACAGAGGGTTAAATAGGGAAGACAATACAACATAATGGGAAGCAGGTGTACACAATCAAGACAGAACAAGTCGAACACAGAAACATAAATCGGTAGCAGCTAGTACTCCGGTGACGACGAACGCCGAAGCCTGCCCGAGCAAGGGCAGCCTCGGCTGAATCCGTGACACAGACACTTTTATCCAAAGCGACTTACAGTCACGTGTGCATACATTTTTATGTATGGGTGGTCCCGGGGATCGAACCCACTACCCTGGCGTTACAAGCGCCATGCTCTACCAATTGAGCTACAGAGGACCACAGAGGACCACATGGTGATGGTGGTGAAACTGTCCAAGCAAGCTAAAAGTAAAAAAGAGAGAAAGTAATGTTCAAATTAGACATTTCTATTTAATTCAAACTATTTGTATATTCAATTGAGACCTAATATATTTTAGTGAAAATAAACATTGTGTCTATTCCAAATTGCATACTTGGGTTCTATCTAGAGCGTATAGCAAGTACAGAAGTCCACTGTCATTTTTCAAGTGTGATTCCAAACCCAAGAACGCGAAACGGCAAGTATGTACTAGGTTTGCGGGAAATTCTATAAGCATACTTGGGAGGTCTGGAAAACAAAGCACGCATGGGAGCATACATTTTCGTTCCCTTCGCCAAGGCTATCCCCTATAGCTAACACCTTGTGACACAGCGAAAATTCCCAAAACTTCAGAATTAATGGCGGACTGAAGTCACCGCTTGGGAGAAAATATTCTCGACCCCGCAAGCTTTAGATTGCATTCTGCTAAGTCACTTGTCTCTCTCTACATCGGTTAGCTACATTGGAGAGCAGGGTGGGATCCTTTCGATACGCCTATGAGGCCTGGGCACACAAATGCTCCTAGATAGAAGAGGGAATACTGAAGCATGCGTTGATGACAGTTCCACAGTCTCCATCAGACTGGACTGCAACATTCCAGGGTACTTGATATACATTGATTGGTAGCTTACACTATATTTAGATACTTAAAATACTGCCTTAGACACCTTTGCTATATGCTATATGTGTAGGCTATTGTCACGACTTCCGCCAAGGCTGCCTCCCCTCCTTGTGGGTTTCGGCGTTCGTCGTCACTGGCTTACTAGCTGCTGCCGATCCATTTATCATCACTCCATTTGTCTTGTCTAATTAATCACACACACCTGGTCCTTATCCCCAATTAGTCATTGTATAAGTGTTCCCTCTGCTTCCTATTCTGTGTGGGTGATTGTTTGTAGTGAGCTGTGTGTAGCTCGGTTGAGCTACCCTTACCTTGTTGTTGCCAGGGTAGTATTTTCCCCTGTGCCTGAGTTTTGTTGTCGCATGTGTAGTGTCTGAACAATTTATGACTTTGCTGACGGTTGCAAATGGTCTTAGAGGATGTTGACTCAGCTCGTGAAAGCATCTGGAGAGCATTTCTATAGGGGCACCCTAAAACAGAGGAAGTCTGTTAGGTGGAGTCCTGGGATTGGTCTGTAGGGGAAAACACCCATATCAGGTTACATAGGATATATATACTATGGTTTGGGACAAAGGAGGGGAGAATAACATATTAGAGATTGGGGCCGGTTATTCTCCAGATGTCTGCAGATGTCTGTAAATTGACGCTGAACTCTTTTGATATAATAAACCTTTATAATCAAAGTACAGTGTCAGCGGATTCCTTGTTCTCACAGCATCTCAGCATAGTTTTCTCGACACTACATTAATGGCGACGAGGTATTTGGGTCGTGTTGCGTCTTTTCTTAGGACAGGGATTTGAGGGAGTGAAACAGTTGATTCCTCTTAAGGAACCAATTGAGCTCTGCTATGAAAATCAGAAAATTACAATACCCATACTGGTATCAGAACATACACCTATTGCATTGTTGGGAAGAGATGCATTGTGTAAGTTGAACTGTAAAATAAGAT
Source organism: Coregonus clupeaformis (assembly GCF_020615455.1). Taxonomy (NCBI): domain Eukaryota; kingdom Metazoa; phylum Chordata; class Actinopteri; order Salmoniformes; family Salmonidae; genus Coregonus; species Coregonus clupeaformis. The sequence goes on from NC_059192.1 coordinate 28,244,118, forward strand.
GTACACCAGACGGCTGTCTGGTAGAAGTGCCAAAGGAAAAGGTTTACCAATTGTTGATGATGACAGAGATGGATTCGTCTTTAGTATTCTGTATTGGAAATCTCAGTGAAGATTTTTTGAAGCAGGCTAAGATATGGAAGAAATTTAACGGGGAAAATATGCCAGATGCGAGGCTTCTGGAATATCCATTTCAACTCAGCTCAAGTATTTCAAGAATGCTGCCCAATTGAACTCAGAGGAATGGTTGAGTCATCAACCAAAGAAAGTTCAACTCAGCTTATGTTGCATAGTTTTAGGACCACAAGGAGCAGCTATGAAGATAAACACAGATGATTATCTGAATAAAGAATTTGAGATTGAGAAGAGTGTGCCACATGTGACCTAGTTGGTTTCTGAAGGCTATGAGCAGAAGCAAATAGGAGAAATTATGACAGAAGCAGAGAAAGCTGTTTTTGTACTGATGAAAGAGAATTTGGGGGATTTGGAGGAGTGAAGATCAGCGATTTCTCAAAATAATGGTTTCGGCTCAAGGACAAGGAGAGTCATAAATTGTACGGATGACAGATGAATCTATTTGCAGTGTGAAGATGGATTAAGATTCTATGAAAGAAAAGATGTTGCAAAAAGTTCAAGAATGTTTGTGATCTCAAAGTAGTACCGATATTGGACTTGTGAAATCAGCCCAATTGAGGTGAAAGTTGAACTTCAACCAGGAGCCAGACCTCCTTGGAAGAATCATTATCGATTGAAAGATGAAGCAATCCAAGGGATTGAACCATAAATTGAAGGACTTTCGAAAGCAGGTGTTTTGAAGACAATAGAAAAAAGAGTAGCAATCCATTGTTGTCTTTGGAGAAACCAAATCAAATCAAATCAAATTTTATTGGTCACATGCGCCGAATACAACAGGTGCAGACATCACAGTGAAATGCTTACTTACAGCCCTTAACCAACAGTGCATTTATTTTTTACAAAAAAAGTTAAAATAAAACAACAACAAAAAAAGTGTTGAGAGAAAAAAGAGCAGAAGTAAAATAAAGTGACAGTAGGGAGGCTATATATACAGGGGGATACTGCAGAGTCAATGTGCGGGGGCACCGGCTAGTTGAGGTAATATGTACATGTGGGTAGAGTTAAAGTGACTATGCATAAATAATTAACAGAGTAGCAGCAGCGTAAAAAGGATGGGGTGGGGGGGCAGTGCAAATGGTCCGGTAGCCATGATTAGCTGTTCAGGAGTCTTATGGCTTGGGGGTAGAAGCTGTTGAGAAGTCTTTGGACCTAGACTTGGCACTCCGGTACCGCTTGCCGTGCGGTAGCAGAGAGAACAGTCTATGACTAGGGTGGCTGGAGTCTTTGACAATTTTGAGGGCCTTCCTCTGACACCGCCTGGTATAGAGGTCCTGGATGGCAGGAAGCTTGGCCCCAGTGATGTACTGGGCCGTACGCACTACCCTCTGTAGTGCCTTGCGGTCGGAGGCCAAGCAGTTGCCATACCAGGCGGTGATGCAACCAGTCAGGATGCTCTCGATGGTGCAGCTGTAGAATTTTTTGAGGATCTGAGGACCCATGCCAAATCTTTTCAGTCTCCTGAGGGGGAATAGGCTTTGTCGTGCCCTCTTCACGACTGTCTTGGTGTGTTTGGACCATGATAGTTCGTTGGTGATGTGGACACCAAAGGAACTTGAAGCTCTCAACCCCTCAACCATGAGGGGTTGATAGTAACGCCTCTAGACCTATTAGGTCTGATGATTCAGGAAGCTAGGGGTTACCTAATGTTGCAAGGGGGGAGGTTAGGAGAAAGATCACAAAGGAGTAGGGTTTTTGGGAACCATATTTGCTTGAACAGATTGACTATGTCATAGGCAGGTGCACAATCTGTCTGAAAAAGAATGTTTGCAGGGGTGTGACTGTTATTATTGGTTACATTCCTACACCAAGAGGTGCATAAGATGACAAACTAAGCTAAAAGATGCTCAATCGTTAGCCAAGTTTTTGTGTAAAGAAGTCATAAGCAGGTGGGGACTTCCCGATCACATATCCTAAAATTAGTGGGAAAGGAATTTGTGGATAAATCAGTGAAATGGTTTTTAAAAAAATTAGTGGGAAAGGAATTTGTGGTTAAATCAGTGAAATGGTTTTTGAAAAAGTTAGGGGAAAAGTCAGACTAAAAAAGTTATGAAAACTAGGGTTGAAGGAACTCTAGGACAGTCAGCTCAGCTTCTATGTAAGTGCAAGAGAGAGAGAACAGTGGTGAAGGGACATTTAGAGTTAAGTGGAGAGATAATTATGGAGAAGAAGTGTTGTTATCAGGACAAGAAGTAGAAGCTGTTTCACCTAGTCAAAGGAAGTATATTTTGTACAACGATATGAAGTGGAAGAGGGTTATGAGTGATTGCTCACTTATTTTGCGTACTGTTAGAGGGGAAGATCAGGGAGAATACTATCAGGGAGGTACAGGATGAGTTCTTTGATTTTGATGGAAAACAAGAAGATATATCTGATCAATACTGCTCGTTAGGGAAGAGAGAAACTAAATGGAAGACATATGGATTTGATTCTTCTGTTTTGCAAATTAAAGATGGGTGGGCAGGTAGGAATCTTTTGTTCCAGCAGTTACCTCATTCTGTAAGATCAGTGAGGAATCTTGAGGGTCCATGTCTGTTGGGAATTCCAGCACCAGGAACATGGGGTTGAATCTTAGAGAAGGTAGCTCAACCTCTATCAAGTATGTGTACATCTTATGCTTTATCATGGCTGTTGTATCAGCAACAATCATTAACAGATATAATAATGTCGTTGTGGAAGCATTTGTTTAGGCCTAGGTTTAAGTGTTCTTGGTTAAATGAATTACCCTATGTGAATTTGTTAGATAGGAAGGAAAATCAGTTAACAGCGCTTCATGAAGCATTGGAGGGGAAACCCGTGAGGGCTAAAAGCTGTTTTTGTTAAAATAAAACATATGATGGAAAAGGGATGTTTAGGGGAATATCAGATGGTGATGATTATATGATGACTTTGGGTAAGCATGAGCATAAGGTTAGTAATGAGAAATAATAATGTAACTTTTTATGTTGAAGTTAGTAAGAAGAAAATGACTTTGATGGTGAAAGATCAGCTTTTGCATGGTAATGTGACTATTGGGAATTTTAGAAACATATGGATGTGGTGCAGGAATCAGTCGCAGGACACAGGAGCTTCGTCCAACAGACTTTAGTAGACGACAACGAAATACAAACGGGCCTCAAAAGAGCCCGGAGGCGAGCGATTACGCACACCGTGCGTAAACACCAAAATACAATAAGCGCGCACACAAGTGCGAAAACTCTCCAAACAATGGAGCAAAACAATCACAGCACCTGCTGACAGACGGAACAATTACACACAACACACGACTAACAAAACGAGAACTTATAGGACACATAATTAACACTAAACGGAAACAGGTGTACAAATAAGACAAAACCAAACAAACATCGAAAACATACAACGGTGGCAGCTAGTACTCCGGGGACGACGACCGCCGAAGCCTGCCCGAGCAAGGAGGAGGAGCAGCCTCGGCCAAAACCGTGACAGTACCCCCCCCCCATTGACGCGCGGCTCCAGCCGTGCGCCGACCCCGGCCTCGGGGACGACCAGGAGGACGCGGAGCAGGGCGCGTGGAATGACCACGGTGGAACTCAGTCAGGAGAGACGGGTCTAAGATGTCCCTCCTCGGCACCCAGCACCGTTCCTCCGGGCCGTACCCCTCCCACTCCACGAGATATTGGAGACCCCCCATCCGATGTCTCGAATCCAAGATGGACCGAACTGTGTACGCCGGAGCCCCCTCGATGTCCAGTGGGGGCGGAGGAGTCTCTCCTATCTCACAGTCCTGGAGTGGACCAGCTACCACCGGCCTGAGAAGAGACTTAACGTGATAATCAATAGGCAGTTGTAACCTGTAACACACCTCGTTCAACCTCCTCAGGACTTTAAAAGGCCCCACAAACCGCCGACCCAGCTTCCGGCAGGGCAGGCGGAGGGGTAGGTTTCTGGTCGAGAGCCAGACTCGATCTCCAGGTGCGTACACCGGCCCCTCACTGCGGTGGAGATCGGCGTTCGCCTTTTGTCGACGGATGGCCCGCTGCAGATGGACGTGTGCAGCGTTCCACGTCTCCTCCGAGCGCCGCACCCACTCATCCACCGCAGGGGCCTCGATCTGGCTCTGATGCCATGGTGCCAGAACCGGCTGGTACCCTAACACACATTGGAAAGGGGTTAGGTTGGTGGAGGAGTGGCGGAGAGAGTTCTGTGCCATCTCTGCCCAGGGAATATACCTCGCCCACTCCTCCGGCCGGCCCTGGCAATACGATCTCAGAAACCTACCCACATCCTGGTTCACTCGTTCTACCTGCCCATTGCTCTCCGGGTGGTACCCTGAGGTAAGGCTCACCGAGACCCCCAAGCGCTCCATGAACGCTCTCCAGACTCGGGAGGTGAACTGGGGACCTCGATCAGACACTATATCCTCGGGTACCCCGTAATGCCGGAAGACGTGGGTGAATAGTGCCTCAGTGGTCTGTAGGGCAGTAGGAAGACCCGGCATTGGGAGGAGACGACAGGCCTTAGAGAACCGATCCACAACGACCAGGATGGTGGTATTCCCCTGAGAGGGGGGAAGGTCTGTAACAAAATCCACCGAGAGGTGAGACCAGGGTCGTTGTGGAACGGGCAGGGGTTGTAACTTCCCCCTGGGCAGGTGTCTGGGCACCTTACACTGGGCGCACCCCGAGCAGGAGGAGACATAAACCCTCACATCCCTGGCTAACGTTGGCCACCAGTACTTAGCGCTAAGGCAGTGCACTGTCCGGCCAATACCTGGATGTCCAGAGGAGGGTGACGTGTGAGCCCAATAAATAAGTCGATCCCGAACCTCGAGCGGAACGTACGTCCGACCCACAGGACACTTTGGAGGGCTAGGGTCGGTACGCAACGCCCGCTCGATTTCAGCATCGACCTCCCACACTACCGGTGCCACCAGACAAGACTCCGGTAGTATGGGAGTGGGCTCAACGGACCTCTCCTCTGTGTCATACCGCCGGGACAGGGCGTCTGCCTTACCGTTCTGGGACCCAGGGATGTACGTGATTTTAAATACGAACCGGGCTAGAAACATGTTCCACCGAGCCTGGCGAGGGTTCAGTCTCCTAGCTGCCCGGGTGTACTCCAGGTTACGGTGGTCAGTCAAAATGAGGAAAGGGTGTTGAGCCCCCTCAAGCCAATGCCTCCACACCTTTAGGGCCTGTACCACGGCTAACAGCTCCCTGTCCCCTACGTCATAATTTCGCTCCGCCGGGCTGAGCTTTTTGGAGTAAAAAGCACAGGGGCGGAGTTTAGGTGGCGTGCCGGACCGTTGCGATAGCACGGCCCCTATACCGGCCTCAGACGCGTCCACCTCTACCTGAAATGGTAAAGCGGGATCCGGATGCGCCAGCACCGGAGCCGAAGTAAACAGGCCCTTCAGTCTCCCAAAAGCCCTGTCCGCCTCAGCTGACCACTGCAAGCGCACCGGACCCCCCTTCAGAAGAGACGTTATGGGAGCTGCCACCTGTCCAAAACCCCGGATAAACCTCCGGTAGTAATTCGCAAAACCCAAGAACTGCTGCACCTCTTTAACCGTGGTTGGGGTTTGCCAATTACGCACGGCTGACACACGGTCAACCTCCATCTTCACCCCTGACGCGGACAACTGATAACCCAAAAAGGAGATAGACTCCTGGAAAAACAGACATTTCTCTGCCTTGACATACAGGTCGTGCTCCAACAGCCTCCTCAACACTCGGCGCACCAGCGCTACATGCTCGGCTCGGGTAGACGAGTACACTAGAATATCGTCAATGTACACGACCACACCTTGCCCCTGCATGTCCCGGAAGATCTCATCCACAAAGGATTGGAAGACTGAAGGAGCATTCATCAACCCGTATGGCATGACGAGATACTCGTAATGAGCCGAGGTGGTACTAAATGCTGTCTTCCATTCATTGCCCTCCCTAATGCGCACCAAGTTGTAGGCGCTCCTGAGATCCAGTTTTGTGAAGAAACGCGCTCCGTGTAATGATTCCGTCATAGTCGCAATCAGAGGGAGTGGATAACTGTATTTCACAGTGATCTGATTGAGACTACGGTAATCAATACACGGGCGCAATCCTCCATCCTTTTTCTTCACAAAAAATAAGCTTGAGGACGCAGGGGAAGTGGAGGGCCGTATGTATCCTTGTCTCAGAGACTCGGCTATGTATGTCTCCATAGCCCCCTTCTCCTCTTGAGACAGAGGATACACATGGCTCCGCGGAAGCGCTGCTCCTGCCTGGAGGTCTATCGCACAATCCCCCTGTCTATGAGGTGGCAATCGCGTCGCCCTCGCCTTGCTAAACACGAGTGCTACCTCCTCATACTCAGGGGGAAATGTGCATTGCGGGCACTTGGTTCGGACTCTCCACCGAGGTCGCCCCCCACGGAAACACCCAGACATCGCCCCACACACTGGGCAGACCACTCCTTAAGAGCCCTCTGTTGCCACGAAATAGAGGGATTATGGGTAATCAACCAGGGAAGCCCCAGCACCACTGGATACGCAGGAGAGTCGATCAGATATAACTGAATAGTTTCCTCATGACCCCCCTGCGTACTCATCTTAAGTGGCGCTGTGACCTCCCTAATCAACCCCGATCCCAACGGGCGGCTATCTAGTGCATTTACAGGGAAGGGAGCATTGACAGGAAGGAGGGGAATCTCTAACTTTACACAAAAATTCCGATCAACAAAATTCCCAGCTGCGCCTGAATCTACTAGCGCCTTATGCTGGGAATGAGGTGCAACCTGTGGAAAACCTACAGGTATACATAGGTGCACAACAGAGAGCTCTGGGTAAGTGGGGCGCCTACTCACCTGGAAGGACTCCCCAGTGCGTGGCCCGTTGTCTCGTCCCCCTGGAGACCCTCCCCAGCACCTAGCCGCAGTGTGCCCTCCACGGCCACAGTTGGTGCAGGGGACGGCCCCCCTCGGGCTCCTTCTCCTCCTCTCTCTAGCGCCAGCACCCCCTCGGAGGTGCTGGAGGGTGGAATGGACGGCCCCCACTCGGGACGTCCGCGGGTGACCAGCAGGGTGTCGAGACGGATGGACATGTCCACCAACTGGTCGAACGAGAGCTTGGTGTCCCTGCAGGCCAGCTCTCGGCGGACGTCCTCCCGCAGACTGCATCGATAGTGGTCGATGAGGGCCCGCTCATTCCACCCTGCATCCGCCGCTAGAGTCCGGAATTCCAAGGCGAACTCCTGGGCGCACCTCTTCCCCTGTCGGAGGTAGAATAGACGCTCCCCCGCCGCTTTCCCCTCAGGTGGATGGTCGAACACGGCCCTGAAGCGGCGGGAGAACTCCGCGTAGGTGATAGTGGCGGCGTCTATCCCCCTCCATTCGGCGTTGGCCCACTCCAACGCTTTGCCGGTGAGACAGGAGATGAGGGCGGAAACGCTCTCGTGTCCCGAGGGCGCCGGGTGTACGGTGGCCAGGTAGAGTTCCACCTGCAGGAGGAACCCCTGACACCCGGCAGCGGTGCCATCATACGCCCTCGGGAGCGAGAGCCGAATCCCACTGGGTTCCGGAGCTTGGATGGGCGGACTGGCCGATGGTGGTGGTGAGGTAGGTGGAGGTGTGGGTACCCCTCTGTTCTCCCATCGGTGCAGAGTGTTTATCACGTCCTGCAGGGCAGTCCCGATTTGATGGATCCTGTCGTCCTGCCCGCGGACGCGCTCCTCCAACGACTCGGGCGCTGCTGCTGCTCCTGCTGATTCCATAGTAGGTGTGAAATTCTGTCAGAATGCTGAATGTGGACGTGGTGCAGGAATCAGGCGCAGGACACAGAAGCTTCGTCCAACAGACTTTAGTAGACGACAACGAAATACAAACGGGCCTCAAAAGAGCCCGGAGGCGAGCGATTACGCACACCGTGCGTAAACACCAAAATACAATAAGCGCGCACACAAGTGCGAAAACTCTCCAAACAATGGAGCAAAACAATCACAGCACCTGCTGACAGGCGGAACAATTACACACAACACACGACTAACAAAACGAGAACTTATAGGACACATAATTAACACTAAACGGAAACAGGTGTACAAATAAGACAAAACCAAACAAACATCGAAAACATACAACGGTGGCAGCTAGTACTCCGGGGACGACGACCGCCGAAGCCTGCCCGAGCAAGGAGGAGGAGCAGCCTCGGCCGAAACCGTGACAGTGAGAAAGAATATATTCTTACCCTATGGATGGAAAAGATGTTGTTACATGTCGATGTTGAAGCTTCCATATGAGGTTTTTACCATTAAAAGAGGGGAAGCACCGGAAACAGATACATCTGATTCTGAAAGAGAGAAATGTCATAGTCTAGAAGCCTACCATTGGAGGATAAGTCTAGGAGAGAAGTGGAGACTTCGACTTTTACCATGGTATGGTGTAACATTTTTGGCAGATCACATAGATAATATTACCTATACTTTGAAGGGTTTTGCAAATTGTACATTTACGTCATTTAGCAGACGCTCTTATCCAGAGCGACTTACAAATTGGTGCATTCACCCTATAGCCAATGGGATAACCACTTCACAATTTTTTTTTTTTTTTATATTTTTTGTCTATTTTTTATTATATTTTTTATAACTTTTATATTTATATATATATTTTTTAAACTTTTTTTTTTTAATCTTTTTTTTTTTAGGGCGGGGGGGGGTAGAAGGATTACTTTATCCTATCCCAGGTATTCCTTAAAGAGGTGAAATGAAATGAAACGATAAGAGGGTTTAACCTTTTGTCAAAGACTCAAAGGAGTATTGATGGATAGATATCAATTTTGAATATCCAATCATTTTCCACATGTTTTTATGTATTATTGTGATAGTTAGTATTTTGTGATGAATCAAATTTTCCCCACCTGTGTCCAGGGTGTTCGGTCCTCCTGGACACGCTGCTTGGTCCGTGTTTGGTGGGACTCCGACCGCACAACCTTTACATAACAGGGTAGGGGCCGGGTGGGCATTCCGCCTCGGAGGCGGATCCGGCTCCGGGCGTGACGACCACATACTCTCCGCCTCCCTGTTGCGCCCCTGGTCTGGTCTGGACCTCAGCACGCTGCTTCCCCTCTCTTTCCTCCCACGATACTCCAAGTCCTGTCTGGACCCTGGTGTGGGAGACCCCGAACCTGGAGAGGGGCTGAAGATGGGTCTGGACTAGAGCCGCTGACCGGAGCTGGACCGGGCACCGGTGGAACGGACTGCTCAGGCTCCGGACTGGAGCCACTGACCGGAGCTGGATCAGGCACCGGTGGAGCGGACTGCTCTGGCTCCGGAGTGGAGCCGCTGGCCGGAGCTGGACTGGGCACCGGTGGAGCGGACTGCTCTGGCTCCGGAGTGGAGCAGCTGACCGGAGCTGGATCAGGCACCGGTGGAGCGGACTGCTCTGGCTCCGGAGTGGAGCCGCTGACCGGAGCTGGACTGGACCCCGGTGGAGCGGACTGCTCTGGCTCCGGAGTGGAGCAGCTGACCGGTGCCGGACCAGGCACCGGTGGAACGGGCACGGGCCGTGCTGGACTCGACACACGCACCACAGGTCTGGTGCGAGGAGCAGACAGGGGCAGGACCGGATTAGGAACATGCACCACTGGCTTGGTGCAAGGAGCAGGAACAGGCCGGGCCGGACTGGGAACACGCACCACTGCCTTGGTGCGAGGAGCAGGAACGGGCCGGGCCGGACTGGCGACACGCACCACAGGCTTGGTGCGAGGAGCAGGAACAGGCCGGGCCGGACTGGGAACACGTACCACTGGCTTGGTGCGAGGAGCAGGAACAGGCCGGGCCTGACTGGGAACACGCACCACTGGCTTGGTGCAAGGAGCAGGAACGGGCCGGGCCGGACTGGGAAAACGCACCACTGGCTTGGTGCGAGGAGCAGGAACAGGCCGGGCCGGACTGGGAACATGCACCACTGGCTTGGTGCGAGGAGCAGGAACGGACCGGACCGGACTGGCGACACGCACCACTGGCTTGGTGCGAGGAGCAGGAACAGGCCGGGCCGGACTGGAAACACGCACCACTGCCTTGGTGCGGGGAGCAGGAAAGGGTCGGGCCCGGACTGGGAACACGCCCCACTGGCTTGGTGCGAGGAGCAGGAATGGGCCGTACCGGGCTAGCGACACGCACCACTGGCTTGGTGCGAGAAGCAGGCACGAGGTGTACCGGACTGGGAACTGACGTCAGAGATCTCCGACTGTACCAGTCTTTCACTCTCTGCGCCCAGTCCTCCTCCCGTGAGGACTCCACCCTGAGCCCACATGAGTGCAGTGGTCGGGGCTCTTCTCCATCGCTCCCCCGACCACCCCTTTAGCCCCCCAAAAAAAATATATCGGGGCTGTCTCTCGGGCTTCTTCCTCGGCCGGCGCCTTCTGCGTTGCCGTTGCTCCTCTCTATACCGGGCCTCCACTGTCTCCTCCCAAGGACGGTGATCCATCCCAGCCTGAATCTCCTCACATGTCCAGGATCCCTTTCCGTCAAGGATCTCCTCCCAAGACCAAATCTTCCCCACCTGTGTCCAGGGTGTTCAGTCCTCCTGGGCACGCTGCTTGGTCCGTGTTTGGTGGGATCTTCTGTCACGTTCGTTTAAGGACCAAGGCGCAGCGTGGAATGCGTACATGTTTATTTCACTGATAAACACACTAACAAAACAATAAACAAACGAAACGTGAAGTCCTAAGGCTAAACACAAAACAAGCCTACACACGGAACAAGATCCCACAACTAACTAGTGCAAATAGGCTGCCTAAGTATGATCCCCAATCAGAGACAACGAGCAACAGCTGTCTCTGATTGGGAATCACACCCGGCCAAACATAGACATACAATTCTAGAATGAAAACATAGAAAACATAACATCGAATATTCACACCCTGACTGAACATATAAGAGTCCCCTGAGTCAGGGCGTGACAGCTATGCCATACAGTGGGGGAAAAAAGTATTTAGTCAGCCACCAATTGTGCAAGTTCTCCCACTTAAAAAGATGAGAGAGGCCTGTAATTTTCATCATAGGTACACATCAACTATGACAGACAAAATGAGAAAAAAAATTCCAGAAAATCACATTGTAGGATTTATAATGAATTTATTTGCAAATTATGGTGGAAAATAAGTATTTGGTCAATAACAAAAGTTTCTCAATACTTTGTTATATACCCTTCGTTGGCAATGACACAGGTCAAACGTTTTCTGTAAGTCTTCACAAGGTTTTCACACACTGTTGCTGGTATTTTGGCTCATTCCTCCATGCAGATCTCCCCTAGAGCAGTGATGTTTTGGGGCTGTCGCTGGGCAACACGGACTTTCAACTCCCTCCAAAGATTTTCTATGGGGTTGAGATCTGGATGCTGGCTAGGCCACTCCAGGACCTTGAAATGCTTCTTACGAAGCCACTCCTTCGTTGCCCGGGCGGTGTGTTTGGGATCATTGTCATGCTGAAAGACCCAGCCACGTTTCATCTTCAATGCCCTTGCTGATGGAAGGAGGTTTTCACAAAAAATCTCACGATACATGGCCCCATTCATTCTTTCCTTTACACGGATCAGTCGTCCTGGTCCCTTTGCAGAAAAACAGCCCCAAAGCATGATGTTTCCACCCCCATGCTTCACAGTAGGTATGGACAGCGTCGGGAGAGGTTGTGTTTTTCTCTAGCTGGAGGTAAGCAGGAGGTAAGCTTCTCATATGGTGTTGAGTAAAGCTTAACCATGTATTAGATCGTAGGTAGGTAGTTAGTTGTAGTTAGGTATTGTATTTATCATAGGTTAGTATTGTTGTTATTGTAGGTTTCCGTAGGTAATAGTAGGTTAGTATCGAAGCACGAGGCTAGCTAGCTAGCGGGTAGCTACTGGTAACGATTAGCAACGGTGGAGAGCTGTTTCCAATGTTAATGTGCTGCTAGCCAACGTTTAATTTTTTGCTGCGTTATGCGTTATGAAAGGAACTAGACACGGACATGAATTATCTGTTTAGTGTGCTAACACACTCTTGGCAGTTTGTTGTAACCAAGTATTGGTGCTAAATTGTGTGTTAATGGATGCTAGCTTGCTAGTTAGCTACGAGCGTCATAGCTAGGCATCGTGGGTTGTTGTGGTTAGTTACTGTAGGTTGGCAGTGTCTTCGGCCGTGCCGGCTGTAGCACGAAGCGAGCTAACTAGCTGTTTTTTTCGAACAGAGTCAGAGTCAACACAGTAGCCATTGTGTGCCGGGGGTAGCACGAAGCTAGCTAGCTAGCCGTTCTTCAAACAAAGTCAACACAGTGGCCATTGCTAGCTACCCAACACGACCAGCTAACTGTACTGTAGTAGCTAAATACAATATACTTGTCCTAGCTAGCCAACGTTTAATCATTGCTGCGTCATGAAAGGAACTTGACACAGACACGAATGATCTGTTTAGTGTGTTATCACACTATTGGTGTGTCTTGGCAGTGTCTTCGGCCGTGCCGGCTGTTCGAACAGAGTCAGAGTCAACACAATAGCCATTGTGTGCCGGGTGTAGCACGAAGCTAGCTAGCTAGCCGTTCTTCAAACAAAGTCAACACAGTGGCCATTGCTAGCTACCCAACACGACCAGCTAACTGTACGGTAGTAGCCAAATACAATATACTTGTCCTAGCTAGCCAACGTTTAATCATTGCTGCGTCATGAAAGGAACTTGACACAGACACGAATGATCTGTTTAGTGTGTTATCACACTATTGGTGGTTTGTTGTGACCAAGTGTTGGTGCTAAACGGTGTGTTATTGTTATTGGATGCTAGCTTGCTAGTTAGCTATGGTGTCATGGTTAGCTAGCTGAATAAAGTGGGTTGAGTCTATTCCTTTAAACATTGAACCGCTGTGGTTCACAACAATTCTGATTTCTAAAGGTGGAAGTTGGGAGAGTTTTTGTTCGGGTGGTTCAGTGAAACAATTTTAGTTTCTGAGGTAGAAGTTTTTGGTGAGGGAGGCCCTGCTCTCTCCTCTCCCAGATGCTTAGCTCATTTCATTCCGATCTCCTCTGCATTTTTGTAGCCATTTGCTACAGCCTGTCAACTATGCCTCTGCCTATCCCTGTTCTCTCCTCTCTGCACAGGCTACACAAACGCACCACACCGCGTGGCTGCTGCCTCTCTAACCTGGTGGTCCCTGCACGCACCCCCACACCTGGAGTTCCAGGTCGCAGGCAGCCTCTGGAACTGCCGTTCTGCTGCCAACAAAGCTGACTTCATCCCAGCCTATGCCAACCTCCAGTCCCTCGACTTCCTGGCGCTGACGGAAACATGGATCACCACTGAAAACACTGCTACTCCTACTGCTCTCTCCTCGTCTGACCATGTGTTCTCGCATACCCGAGAGCATCTGGTCAGAGGGGTGGTGGTACAGGAATCCTCATCTCTCCCAAGTGGACATTCTCAATTTTTCCCCTAACCCATCTGTCTATCTCCTCATTTGAATTCCATGCTGTCACAGTCACTAGCCCATTTAAGCTTAATATCCTTGTCATCTATCGCCCTCCAGGTTCCCTTGGAGAGTTCATCAATGAGCTTGACGCCTTGATAAGTTCCTTCCCTGAGGATGGCTCACCCCTCACAGTTTTGGGGGATTTCAACCTCCCTATGTCCACATTTGACTCATTTCTCTCTGCCTCCTTCTTTCCACTCCTCTCCTCTTTTGACCTCACCCTCTCACCGTCCCCCTACTCACAAGGCAGGCAATAGGCTTGACCTCATCTTCACTAGATGCTGCTCCTCTACTAATCTCACTGCAACTCCCCTCCATGTCTCCGACCACTACTTTGTTTCCTTTTCTCTCTCGCTCTCCTCCCACACTACTCACTCTGCCCCTACACAGATGGTAATGCGCCGCCGCAACCTTCGCTCTCTCTCTCCCACTACTCTCTCCTCTTCCATCCTATCATCTCTTCCCTCTGCTCAATCCTTCTCCCTCCAATCTCCTGATTCTGCCTCCTCAACCCTCCTCTCCTCCCTTTCTGCATCCTTTGACTCTCTGTGTCCCCTATCCTCCCGGCCGGCTCGGTCCTCCCCTCCAGCTCCGTGGCTTGATGACTCATTGCGAGCTCACAGAACAGAGCTCCGGGCAGCGGAGCGGAAATGGAAGAAAACTAAACTCCCTGCCAACCTGGCATCTTTTCACTCCCTCCTCTCTACATTTTCTTCATCTGTTTCTGCTGCTAAGGCCACCTTCTACCACTCTAAATTCCAAGCATCTGCCTCTAACCCTAGGAAGCTCTTTGCCACATTTTCCTCCCTCCTGAATCCCCCCTCCTCTCTCTCTGTGGATGACTTCGTCAACCACTTTGAAAAGAAGGTTGACGACATCCGATCCTCGTTTGTTAAGTCTAATGACACTGCTGGTCCTGCTCACACTGCCCTACCCTATGCTTTGACTTCTTTCTCCCCTCTCTCTCCAGATAAAATCCTGCGACTTGTGACTGCAGGCCGCCCAACAACCTGCCCGCTTGACCCCATCCCCTCCTCTCTTCTCCAGACCATCTCCGGTGACCTTCTCCCCTACCTCACCTCGCTGACCAACTCATCCTTGACCGCTGGCCATGTCCCTTCCGTCTTCAAGAGAGCGAGAGTTGCTCCCCTTCTCAAAAAAACCAACACTCGACCCCACTGATGTCAACAACTACAGACCAGTATCCCTTCTTTCTTTTCTTTCCAAAACTATTGAGCGTGCCGTCTTTAGCCAACTCTCTTGCTATCTCTCTCAGAATGACCTTCTTGATCCAAACCAATCAGGTTTCAGGACTGGTCATTCAACTGAGACTGCTCTTCTCTGTGTCACGGAGACTCTCCGCACTGCTAAAGCTAACTCTCTCTCCTCTGCTCTTGTCCTTCTAGACCTGTCTGCTGCCTTTGATACTGTGAACCATCAGATCCTCCTCTCCACCCTCTCCGAGCTGGGCATCTCCGGCGCGGCTCACTCCTGGATTGCGTCCTACCTGACCGGTCGCTCCTACCAAGTGGCGTGGCGAGAAGCTGTCTCCGCACCACGTGCTCTCACCACTGGTGTCCCCAGGGCTCAGTTCTAGGCCCTCTCCTTTTCTCCCTATACACCAAGTCACTTGGCTCTGTCATATCCTCACATGGCCTTTCCTATCATTGCTACGCTGACGATACACAACTAATCTTCTCCTTTCCCCCTTCTGATAACCAGGTGGCGAATCGCATCTCTGCATGTCTGGCAGACATATCAGTATGGATGACGGATCACCACCTCAAGCTGAACCCTGGCAAGACGGAGCTGCTCTTCCTCCCGGGGAAGGACTGCCCGTTCCATGATCTCGCCATCACGGTTGACAACTCCGCTGTGTCCTCCTCCCAGAGTGCGAAGAGCCTAGGCGTGACCCTGGACAACACCCTGTCGTTCTCCGCCAACATCAAGGCGGTGACCCGCTCCTGCAGGTTCATGCTCTACAACATTCGGAGAGTACGACCCTGCCTTACACAGGAAGCGGCACAGGTCCTAATCCAGGCACTTGTCATCTCCCGGCTGGACTACTGCAACTCGCTGTTGGCTGGCCTCCCTGCCTGTGCCATTAAACCCCTACAACTCATCCAGAATGCCGCAGCCCGTCTGGTGTTCAACCTTCCCAAGTTCTCTCACGTCACCCCCCTCCTCCGCACACTCCACTGGCTTCCAGTTGAAGCTCGCATCCGTTACAAGACCATGGTGCTTGCCTACGGAGCTGTGAGGGGATCGGCACCTCCGTACCTTCAGGCTCTGATCAGTCCCTACACCCAAACGAGGGCATTGCGTTCATCCACCTCTGGCCAGCTGGCTCCCCTTCCTCTGCGGAAGCATAGTTCCCGCTCAGCCCAGTCAAAACTGTTCGCTGCTCTGGCACCCCAATGGTGGAACAAGCTCCCTCACGACGCCAGGACAGCGGAGTCACTCACCACCTTCCGGAGACATTTGAAACCCCACCTCTTTAAGGAATACCTGGGATAGGATAAAGTAATCCTTCTACCCCCCCAAATTGTAAAGTGGTTATCCCACTGGCTATAGGGTGAACGCACCAATTTGTGAGTCGCTCTGGCTAAGAGCGTCTGCTAAATGACGTTAATGTGCCCTTGAGCAAGGCACTTAACCCTAATTGCTCCTGTAAGTCGCTCTGGATAAGAGCGTCTGCTAAATGACTAAAATGTAAATGTAAAATGTGTTCTTTGGATGCAACTCAGCATTCTTTGTCCTCCAAACACGACGAGTTGAGTTTTTACCAAAAAGTTATATTTTGGTTTCATCTGACCATATGACATTCTCCCAATCCTCTTCTGGATCATCCAAATGCACTCTAGCAAACTTCAGACGGGCCTGGACATGTACTGGCTTAAGCAGGGGGACACGTCTGGCACTGCAGGATTTGAGTCCCTGGCAGCGTAGTGTGTTACTGATGGTAGGCTTTGTTACTTTGGTCCCAGCTCTCTGCAGGTCATTCACTAGGTCCCCCCGTGTGGTTCTGGGATTTTTGCTCACCGTTCTTATGATCATTTTGACCCCACGGGGTGAGATCTTGCGTGGAGCCCCAGATCGAGGGAGATTATCAGTGGTCTTGTATGTCTTCTATTTCCTAATAATTGCTCCCACAGTTGATTTCTTCAAACCAAGCTGCTTACCTATTGCAGATTCAGTCTTCCCAGCCTGGTGCAGGTCTACAATTTTGTTTCTGGTGTCCTTTGACAGCTCTTTGGTCTTGGCCATAGTGGAGTTTGGAGTGTGACTGTTTGAGGTTGTGGACAGGTGTCTTTTATACTGATAACAAGTTCAAACAGGTGCCAATAATACAGGTAACGAGTGGAGGACAGAGGAGCCTTTTAAAGAAGAAGTTACAGGTCTGTGAGAGCCAGAAATCTTGCTTGTTTGTAGGTGACCAAATACTTATTTTCGACCATAATTTGCAAATAAATTCATTAAAAATCCTACAATGTGATTTTCTGGAGAGAAAAATTCTCAATTTGTCTGTCATAGTTGACGTGTACCTATGATGAAAATTACAGGCCTCTATCATCTTTTTAAGTGGGAGAACTTGCACAATTGGTGGCTGACTAAATTTCTTTTTTCCCCCACTGTATGTATTGGCTAATATGCATATGCAACTGTCATTTTTATCCTCTTAAATGTAATGACAAAATGTAGATTTCCGCCTAAATAGACATATCCAAAAGTAACTGCTATTCATGTGTAATTACATGATTCTGACATGCAAAAACTTGGCATATTTGGAAAGAGGATATCTGGGAGATTATGAGGAAATGATCAGAAGATAGATAGGAGTTACATACTTCAGAATACACAAGATCAAGCGCACACAAAATAACCGTTTATTTATTTATTTTTATTTTGAAAGTCATCTTTCATTGACAAGCTATAAGTGAATTATTGATGACTAGAACTGGAAACACATCAGATGGCTTCCACAACATGTGAAAAATATCACTAGAAATGGGCAGATGTTTTAGTAAGTGGTGTCAGGTGTGGTCACGAGACGTTTCCAAGTGTCCCTAAACCTCTCAAAAGTGGCATATTTCTGTAAATTAGATAATTCCAGTGCTATTACATATTTGCAATCCCTAAATGCTATTTGTTCAGTATAAAAACACAATTTCTACCATATCAACCTCACTCAAACATTGTGGTGGTGTTATGGGGTATCCAGGGTACATTGAAAGTGTCCGTTCAACCTCTCCAAAATGTAAGAATGTGGTAATTGCACTGTTTTTGCACACTGGATGAGCCTAAAAGTTATTGTTCACTATAAAAACTAAATTTCTACAACACCAACCTCTCTCAAACATTTTGGTGGTGTCGGGGGACATACAGGGGATATGGTAAGCAGACAATGTCATAATTTTGATGCGCAAAGATATAGTCACTTGGTGGACATTAGATGTTGCCATTAAGTCATACATCATCAGATAACATTGGCAATAGGCTAGATGTGTTCCTACCAACCTTAGGATTACTTAGATACCCCACATGTAGCTATAGCTCAAACACAGACCAAATCGAAGCTTACCTTATTACCTTACCTTAAGATATTTGCTGTTTGGTGAAAAAATAAACATTTTGACTCTCGGGGCTGGTGATCAATAACGATAGGTCACAGGCAGACAAATAAGATATCCTCATGATCTGTGGAGTCCCGGCTTTCGGTGTGTATCAATGTATTCCGGGTTTATTTTGTTTATGCTTCACAACTCTAACCGGAATGTACAATTGCTTGCGAAAGTATTCACCCCCCTTGGCATTTTTCCTATTTTGTTGCCTTACAACCTGGAATTAAAATAGACTTTCGATTTACACAACATGCCTACCACTTTGAAGATGCAAAATATTTTCTTTTGTGAAACAAACATGAAATAAGACAAAAAAACGGAAAACTTGAGCATGCATAAATATTCACCCCCACCAAAGTCAATACTTTGTAGAGCCACCTTTTGCAGCAATTACAGCTGCAAGTCTCTAGGGGTATGTCTCTATAAGCTTGGCACATCTAGCCACTGGGATTTTTGCCCATTCTTCAAGGCAAAACTGCTCCAGTTCCTTCAAATTGGATGGGTTCCGCTGGTGTACAGCAATCTTTAAGTCATACCACAGATTCTCAATTGGATTGAGGTCTGAGCTTTGTCTAGGCCATTCCAAGACATTTAAATGTTTCCCCTTAAACCACTCGTGTTGCTTTAGCAGTATGCTTAGGGTCATTATCCTGCTGGAAGGTGAACCTCCGTCCCAGTCTCAAATCTGGGACGGAATTTCCCTGTATTTAGCGCCATCCATCATTCCTTCAATTCTGACCAGTTTCCCAGTCCCTGCTGATGAAAAACATACCCACAGCATGATGCTGCCACCTCCATGCTTCACTGTGGGGATGGTGTTCTCGGGGTGATGAGAGGTGTTGGGTTTGCGCCAGACATAGCGTTTTCCTTGATGGCCAAAAAGCTCAATTTTAGTCTCATCTGACCAGAGTACCTTCCACATGTTTGGGGAGTCTCCCACATGGCTTTTGGCGAACACCAAACCGTGTTTGCTTATTTTTTTCTTTAAGCAATGAATTTTTTTCTGGCCACTCTTCCGTAAAGTCCAGCTCTGTGGAGTGTACTGCTTAAAGTGGTCCTGTTGACAGATGCTCCAATCTCCACTGTGGAGCTTTGCAGCTCCTTCAGGGTTATCTTTGGTCTCTTTGTTACCTCTCTGATGAATGCTCTCCTTGCCTGGTCCGTGAGTTTTGGTGGGCGGCTCTTGGCAGGTTTGTTGTTGTGCCATATTCTTTCCATTTTTTAAATAATGGATTTAATGGTGCTCCGTGGGATGTTCAAAGTTTCTGATATTTTTTTATAACCCAACCCTGATCTGTACTTCTCCACAACTTTGTCCCTGAGCTGTTTGGAGAGCTCCTTGGTCTTCATGGTGTCGCTTGCTTAGTGGTGCCCCTTGCTTAGTGGTGTTGCAGACTCTGTGGCCTTTCAGAACAGGTGTATGTATACTGAGATCATGTGACAGATCATGTGACACTTAGATTGCACACAGGTGGACTTTATTTAACTAATTATGTGACTTCTGAAGGTAATTGGTTGCACCAGATCTTATTTAGGGGCTTCATAGCAAAGTGGGTGAATACATATGCATGCACCACTTTTCCGTTATTTATATTTTTGAATTTTCAGATTTTTTTCATTTCACTTCACCAATTTGGACTATTTTGTTTATGTCCATTACATGGAATCCAAATAAAAATCCATTTAAATTACAGGTTGTAATGCAACAAAATAGGAAAAACTCCAATTGGGATTAATACTTTTGCAAGGCGCTGTAGGTAGCAGCCATCTTGAAATGAGGTCCTCGGCTCGGCCTGCCCTTATAAATTCGTATGCCCGTATATGGTTGTAAGTCATACCAAAGATTTGAAGGCACCGATCAATAGCCAATATACTCCGTTTTCTGCAGACACCCTGCTTTTGCAGATAGGGGCTACCGTTCTCATACCCGACTGAATTTAAGAAAATATATCAAATAGGGTCCCCAAATATGGGAACTTTACATTTAAGAGGTTTTTGCGCAGCGTGATAAGTGAACATCCTTTATTTTGGATTCACCACACGAACAAAACAACAAACGATACGAAACGTGAAGTCCTTGGTTACAATACAAACCATACGGAACAAGATCCCACAACACACTGTGGAAAACACGCTGCCTAAGTATGGTTCCCAATCAGAGACAACAAGCAACAGCTGATACACGTTGCCTCGGATTGAGAACCACACCGGCCAACATAGAAACAAATGAACTAGAATAAAACCCTAGCACACAAAACACATAGAAACAACACACCCTGGCTCAACATAACAGAGTCCCAGAGCCAGGGCGTGACACACACACACACATCTTTCTATCTACATGCTTTTATTTGGGTTTCTGTGCAAAGTATATGATTGGAATGTTTATTTAGCTAGTTACTTGAAATTAGACATATAATCATGCCAAAACATGATAGCAAATGTTTATTCACTGACAGAGAGATAACTAGCTAATGAAACACAAAGTGACATTTACAGTAGGTGGCTAGGCTATTAAAACTGTAACATTGGCTAGCTTTCAATAAATTGGCTAAATGGTCCATGGAGTTACCTCTTCATACTATCAAGACAATTTGTATTGCACGCTGCATATTTCAAGTGCACTCAAAA
The DNA here is from genome assembly GCF_020615455.1 of Coregonus clupeaformis. Lineage (NCBI taxonomy): Eukaryota > Metazoa > Chordata > Actinopteri > Salmoniformes > Salmonidae > Coregonus > Coregonus clupeaformis. The sequence goes on from NC_059192.1 coordinate 28,264,924, forward strand.
ACATGTATTTATCTTATTTCATTCTTTGGGAGCTAGCTATATCAGTTTCTCTTCATCAGACAGCAGATCACGTTTTCACAAGAGGCTGTAGTTACATCGTAGATAAAAGCAGGCCATTGGCTGTCTTCATCACAAGGGGTATGTACGGGGGTTGTGATTGGTTCCAAGTTTAGGAGTTTGGCAAATTTGCCTGATCAGACAGTGTTGAAATATACTTTTTGTGGGAGAATTTGCAAGAATTGAAGGTGCCAACAACTGTTATAGTCATCATAAAAATATTTTACTGTCATATACAAAAAATCAGCTCCTCCCACGACGGGGATCGATTAACTTCACTCTTTTCGGCTTTGGCCCACCACCTAATAACACAGCCACACCACAGATAGAACAATTAGCCAGATATTTCACCGGATGTATACATTTGAAGCATCCATTTGGCTATCAAATATGGTGATGAGAGGAAGCCCAGTGGTCGACAGTGGGAGAAAATGGAGCGAGTTTCTAAAAAGTGCAAGGGTGAATTAAGTTATTGCACACATGCACTTCACAGAGTAGGTGTTCCCTAACGAAAGTATGCAAACAAATGCTACAACGTGCCAATAGGATCTCGCTAGCTCGTGCTTGGCTCTGCCCACTTCCTTGCTTGTTGTGCCCACTTTGATTAATTTGATTTGCTCCCAATGGAAACGAAAGGCTCTGGTCTATCTTGAGTTAGTTATAAAAATCTTTGGCCACACAGTCCGTGAAGAGCATGAGGTGTGGCTAACGTTAGCCAGCTTGAGCTAGCTACCAAGGTAGCATATGAACTTGGGGTAGCACAGACTAGATCCATATAACGTTGAGAAATAGTGCATTGTGGGTAGTTTAGAAGATATCGGTAAATAAGTTAATATGTAATAACGCAAAAACTTAAGGTCAGTACAGGTGCATCAAAGTTGGGACCGAGAGACTGAAAAACAGCTTCTATCTCAAGGCCATCAGATGGTTAAATAGCCATCAATAGCCGACCTCCACCCAGTAGCCTGTTATATACTAAAAAGTATTAGTAAGTTCATGGTATGTAAGGATCTTAAAATATCTAAGGTTAAAAAGATCATGCATCCAGTACTAGTTCATAGAGATTGATAAAATTCATAAATGTGTTAAAATCCGTCAAGTGTAAAAGGGTAAATATTGTAAGAGGAATGTGTAAACGTTATATTGACTACTTTATTTTGTGGTGCCTAATTTAAGGGTAAAAGTGTTAATCTGTGATCTACTAAATGCTCTTAATCTATGAGCCTGAGATCGATTGCTCTGGTCTCCACCCAACTTTCTGGGGAAATCGCGGTCTTTTTCTCATTACACTAAAGTTTTCAGTGAGGAAACAACAGCGTCACTTTCGTGATTATTTCTCCCCTTTTTCAGGGGCGTAACATTTTGGAGGCTCCGCTGAGATTGCTGCTCAGATGTCCGGCTTCCACATCCTGGTCGCTGAATTCTGAGCCAGCCAAATCCCTACATAACAACCCAGGCAGGCTGCAGTGAGGAAAGTGTTGCTGTTCGAGGGGAGCTGGAAGTTGGTGGTTAAGTACGTGTCAACTGAGGCCGTTGAGAGACCATCAGAGACAGTAAGGACCATCTAATTCAGAGTCAACTCCTGCACAGTAAAGGTTCCTCCTGTCCTGTCAACATGACAACCGCCTTGGAAGAACTACAGGAAGAGGTAGTAGGAGAATTGCACACCCTGACTAAAGACAAGTTACTAGACGTATGTGATTTCCTTGACATATCAGGCGAACAGAGAAGAGTTATTCAAGACAAATCCCGCATATCACTGATGACTCACATTATGATGTTCCTTGAAAGAGAGGAAGTTGCAGAGTTAGAAGATGGCGGCATGTCGGAATTATTGCTACTTAAAGACAAAATGACAGAGATGATCAGTGGCATAGATAGCAAGACAGGGAAAACTGACCATGATATTGAAACAGCCAGAACACATCACATAATCGAGGGACTGAGAACTGTAACCCCACAACAAGGGGTGGGAACTGAGCAGAGTACTGCAGACAAAGCCAGTGATTCTCTGCGCCAGCCCCAACCCCCTGCCCATCTTCAGAGGAGCATGCAGCTCTCACCCAGTGCACAGCCCGGCTCATACTGGCGCAAAGAGTTAAACATTTCTGGGCAGATAGGTGAACCGGGCCAGAAAGATAAACTGACTTTTTCCAGCCTTGCCCATCAGATTGAGAATGGACTTAACAGAGGCTATCCTGAGGTAGAAATAGTAGACGCAGTAATCAGGGCTATTTCTCCAGGCTCACAGCTACGCAGCTACTTGGAAGGTAAACCCCAGCTAACTCTTCCCACACTTAGATGCATCCTGCGTTCCCACTTCCAAGAGAAGAGTGCAACAGAGCTTTACAAACAGCTAGCTTCAGAAGCACAGCATAGCAAGGAGACCCCTCAAAGCTTCCTGATGCGCGTCTTAGATTTGAGGCAGAAAGTACTATTTGCGTCCCAGGAGTCAGAATCAGGGCTTAAGTATGACCCTGCTCTAGTCCAGCGCATGTGTTTACACACAGTCCTTACAGGTCTCCAGAGTGACAGTATCAGGATAGACATGCAGCCTCTCCTGCTTGATAGCGAAACATCAGATGAGGTTTTGCTAGAGAAGCTTAACATTGCTTGTGCTAATGAGATAGAAAGACGAAACAAAAAGCGTTTTAATGCCCCACAGCCTGCTACAACTGTAAGTGTAGTCCAGTTAGAAGATACGCCATCTGCAAAGTGTCCTGTGAAGGAAGCAAAGGCTAAGATACCCACAGAACTGTTAACAGAGTTAGCTGAACTTAAGACAGGTGTAGCTTCCCTAAAAGGTCTCAGTGCAGAGATTGCTCAGATTAAGGAGACATTACAGCAGCCTATGTTTCAGTCATCGCCTTATGCCCATGCCCCGCTTCCAGTTAGGAGGCCAGATAGGGACCCCCAGCCACCTGTTTCCCAACAGCAGTATTACAGCAACTACAGTCAGCCCCAAGCACCTGACCCTGCGCAGTATCAATATGCACCTAACCTGTATACCAACCGCTCTGCTCAAGCTCCAAGGAGGTGTTTTGTCTGCCAGCAGGCCAGAACAGATGCACGCTGCACACACTGCTTCCGATGTGGGAGTGGAGAACATTTCCAAGCTGGATGTAAAATCCGGGGAGTCAGACCATCCAAAGAGGCCCCTTTAAACGGGGAAGGGTTACCGCTGAGGGACAAGTGTTAACCGTAGCTACCAAAAAGTCCCAGAAATGTGCAAATTGTGCCAGAGAAGATTCATTTGAGAACCTGAAACAATGTTCATCATGTAAAGAGACACTGTACTGTTCCAAAGGATGTCAAAACCAACATTGGACTAAACATAAGGAAAAATGCACTCACCTGAAAATTGACTCTACCTGTGAAAAGCTTTCCTGTACAGAAGAAAATGCCCACTCTTTACCATCCCTAGCTCAAGGTTGCCACCCCCCATAAGGTCACCTCGCTAGTCGGTAGACAGTGCCTTGTTGAGTGTCACCTGAATCGCCACCACCTCCAAGCTCTATGGGACACAGGCTCTCAGGTATCGGTCATTGACGAACGATGGAAAGCGGAATCTCTCCCAAACGCAAGGCTGAGGGATGTTTCAGAAATTCTGGACTCACCTGATGATCTAAGATTGACGGCAGCAAATGGGACTGAAATGCCGTACCTGGGATGGATCGAAACAACTTTTCGGCTAGCCTCTGAAACTGACCAAACGAAGGAACTGATCATCCCAGAGCTGGTAATGAAAGGCTGTCACCTATCTCATCCCATCATAGGTTTCAATGTTATTGAGCACATCCTGACAAGGACCGAAAAGACTAAACGGTACAGTACAGTGAAAAAGCTTTCCCAAGCCTCAAAAGAAATAAGGTGAGGGCTTTTATACAGGCTGTTAGCGCAGAACAGACAGATGAATACGCAGTGAAAACCAAGAAAGAGAAGGTTGCTGTACCAAAACACAGTAGCATTCAGATTGAGTGCCGGGTAGCTTCCCAGCCTTTCAAAGATGACATGACAATGCTTTTCCAGCCAGACCTGAACCCGCAGTGGCCAGATGAACTTGAGTTCTTTGACACACTAGTCAGAGTTAAGAAAGGTGTTTTTCCAGTTGTCATGCTTGATGTCTCTAACCCCACTGACCACGACATTGCCCTGCTAGGACGCACCATAATCGGTACAGTACAAACCATTATGACTGTGTTACCTGCCCAAGTCTTTGAAAAAGCTGTCACCCCAGCCACAGTGAATCACACCAGTGTTCAAACCCCATGTACTGCTACTGAACAGTGGGATCCACCAGTAGGTTTAAGTCACCTAACCGAAGAACAGAGAGAGGTTGTTAGGAAAATGCTTAGAGAAGAGTGTCACTCCTTCTCCAGATCAGACAATGACATTGGCTGCATTGAACGATTGAAAATGACTATTTCTCTAAAGGACTCTGAACCAGTCAAGCGCACATACATGTCAGTGCCCAGGCCACTGTATCAGGAGATGAAGGGTTACCTTCATGACCTCATAGCCCAGGGTTGGGTTAGGAAGTCAAACTCTTCATATTCTTCACCTGTCGTGTGTGTTAGGAAGAAGGACGGGACCCTCCGGTTGTGTATAGATTACAGAGACCTGAACAGAAAGACACATCCCGACCGCCAGCCCATCCCTCGGGTCCAGGACATCATGGACAGTTTAGGTGGTAATTCCTGGTTCTCCCTTTTAGATCAGGGAAAAGCATATCACCAAGGGTTCATCTCTGAAGAAAGCAGATCACTGACAGCATTTGTGACCCCATGGGGACTCTATGAGTGGATACGTATGCCATTCGGCCTCATGAACGCTCCTGCAGCTTTTCAGCGTTGTATGGAGGAATGTTTGGAAGGGCTCCGGGACAACATCTGCATTCCTTATCTGGACGACACGCTAGTTTTCAGTAAAACTTTCGACAGCCATGTGAATGATGTGCAAAAGGTTTTGCAGCGTCTCAGAGAGTATGGCATCAAACTCAAGCCAAGTAAGTGTGATCTCTTTAAACCCCAGGTCCGTTATTTGGGCAGAATAGTGTCTGCAGACGGCAGCAAAGTTGACCCAGCCGATTTTGAAGCAGTAAGAGCATTGAAAGAGATCAGACCACAGACTGTGGGCCAGCTCAGAAAAATGCTTGGTTTACTCACTTACTACAGACAGTACATCAAAGACTTTTCTAGGAGGGCCAGCTGTCTGTATGACCTCCTGAAAGCAGATTCAGAGAAAATACCTGACCACCCACGGAAAGCAAAAACAAAGAAAGTAAGTCATGTGGTGCCCTCAAACAAGCCAATCCTGTGGACTGACCAGCATCAACAGGCACTTGAACAGCTGATTGAGTGTCTGCTTCACCCACCAGTCTTAGGTTTCCCTGACTTCACTCAGCCATTTGTTGTACACACTGATGCGTCACACCAAGGCTTGGGAGCAGTTCTTTATCAAGAGCAAGATGGGAAGCTTAGGGTCATTGCTTATGGCTCTCGAACCTTAACAGCAGCTGAGAAGAACTATCACTACCACTCTGGCAAGCTAGAATTTCTAGCTCTAAAATGGGCAATCACTGATAAGTTCCATGATTATTTGTACTATGCTCTGACCTTCACTGTATACAGTGATAACAACCCGCTCAGCTACATTCTGTCTACTGCAAAACTGAACGCAACCACTTCCAGGTGGGTTGCAGAATTGGCTGATTTCCACTTTACAATAAAGTACAGGCCAGGCAGAGAGAACAGTGATGCAGATGCTTTGTCGAGGATGCCACTGGATGTAGAGTCACTGATGAGAGAATGTTCTGAGGAGCTTCCACCAGACACCATTGCCGCCACTATACAAGCAGTAGAGGTACAGAAAGAGCCTTTTGTGCCTTGGTCAATTTCAGCTGCATCTATGTCAGTATCAGCTGAAGGTGAGACAACTACAGCAACAATCAGCTCGATCCCAAAAGAGGGGATAAGAGAGGCACAAGAGTCTGATCCGGTCATCCGTCCTGTGCTCGATTTCAAGCTGTCTGGTTCCAAACCGCCAGTTAAAGAGCAAAGGGAATTCAGTCCAAAGACAAAATGCCTATTCAGAGAATGGGACAAATTGACAATCGACAGTGATGGTATTCTTTACAGAATCACTACAGCCCGCAAGCAGTTAGTTCTACCAGAGCAGTACAAAGGTAAAGTGATGGAAGAGTTGCACAATAACATGGGACACCAAGGTACTGACCGCACTGTATCACTAGTACGTGACCGCTTCTTCTGGCCTTATATGCAATCTGACATCGAGCACTATGTGACTAAAACTTGTAGCTGTGTCAAGCAGAAAAAGCCAGGCCATGAAACAAGAGCTCCTCTGACAAACATTGTGACAACACAGCCATTTGAACTGGTATGTATAGATTTCCTCCATCTCGACAGATGCAAAGGGGGGGATATGAGTACATCCTCGTGATTGTTGATCATTTTACACGTTTCACTCAAGCCTACGCCACCACATCAAAGTCAGGAAAAACTGCTGCAAATCTCATCTTCAATGACTTTGCCCTGAAGTTTGGGTTCCCCTCCCGCATCCACCATGACCAAGGGGGAGAATTCGAAAATCAGTTGTTCCATCAGTTAAAGAAACTCAGTGGCATGGCGGGGTCCAGAACAACACCCTACCACCCGATGGGGAACGGTCAAGTGGAACGAATGAACAGAACATTGTTGCAAATGCTAAAGACACTAACTGAGACACAAAAGTCAAACTGGAAGGAGTCTCTAAACAAACTGGTTTATGCCTATAACTGCACCCGTTGCGAAGTGACTGGCTATTCACCATTTTATCTTCTGTTTGGGAGATCACCCAGGCTTCCAGTTGATATGTTCTTTGGATTGTGCACAGAGGCAGGTTCCAGTAACCAGCGAGACTACGTGGAGAACTGGAAACGAGGAATGGAAGAAGCATATGCCATTGCAAATGAAAATGCTCAGAAAGCTGCTGAAAGAAGTAAGAAGTACTATGACACTAAAGTTAGGAGTTCAGTGCTACAGCCTGGCGAGTGAGTTCTGATTAAAAACCTGACACCAAGAGGAGGACCAGGCAAACTCCGTAACTATTGGGAAGATCAAATTCACACAGTAGTGAGACAAATGGGTTCAGACCTGCCGATTTATGAGTTGAGACCAGAAAAGGGTAGGGGATGCTCCCGGGTCCTGCACAGAAACCTGCTCATGTCCTGTGACTACTTACCTTTTGAGAGACAACCAGAAATGACTAAAGATGACAAAAGTAAGAAAAAGAGACATCAGCCTGGATCACAGCCTCTAGATTCTGATGAAGACAGCGGGGATGAATATGACCTTCATCATGAGCCGCTACAGGTCCCCACATCTCCTACAGTACCTGAGAGGTATGCTGAACCAGCGAGAGAGTCGGAAAAACAGGCCCCCCACCAGTGAAACAGACAGTTGCGGTGCCAGTTCCTGATACGCTACCAGCACAGCCTCTTGTTGAAAATCAGCTGGAGGAGAAAACAACAGTTAAAGAACTGCCTGCTGAGGAGATTAACTTGCCTGCTGAAAATGTGCCTGATGATCGTCCACTAAGTGCCTTTCCTTCATTAACTGCTGCTGCTGAACCTGAGGAACCAGCTTACCAGCTGCCACAAAGAGAGAGACACCCTCCAAGACGTATCACCTATGATCAGCTTGGTATCCCTTCCTGCTACAGTATCCAGCCACAGCCACAGTTGTTCCCTGTCTACCCTGCACCAGGACTGGTTCCATGGCTGCCATCACTACAGCGATATTACCTTCAGCCACCCTACATGTATGGACTTCAGCAAACTTGAGGCTACAGAGTTGACATGTTTGACCATGGACTACTGACTGATTTCACAGACTTTCACGAGACAATTAGCAGACTATGCATATAGATCATTAAAACTGATGGACTGTTGACAATAGTATGAGAAAAGACTGCTTATGGACTGTTTATACAGCTGGTCAACAGATATGGACTGTGAATATAACTTCTTGGTTCTATTTGAACTGTGAACTTTGACCTCTGCTCAAGGACTAGCTTACAGAAGAGGATTTTCTACGTCCAGTGCTTATAGACTGTTTAAGAAGACAATGTTGGTAATGTTGGGACAACATTTATTTTGTCGGGAGAGTGTGACAGGTTAAAGGGACATATTCATAGCCTGTTATATACTAAAAAAGTATTAGTAAGTTCATGGTATGTAAGGATCTTAAAATATCTAAGGTTAAAAAGATCATGCATCCAGTACTAGTTCATAGAGATTGATAAAATTCATAAATGTGTTAAAATCCGTCAAGTGTAAAAGGGTAAATGTTGTAAGAGGAATGTGTAAACGTTATATTGACTACTTTATTTTGTGGTGCCTAATTTAAGGGTAAAAGTGTTAATCTGTGATCTACTAAATGCTCTTAATCTATGAGCCTGAGATCGATTGCTCTGGTCTCCACCCAACTTTCTGGGGAAATCGCGGTCTTTTTCTCATTACACTAAAGTTTTCAGTGAGGAAACAACTGCGTCACTTTCGTGATTATTTCTCCCCTTTTTCAGGGGCGTAACATCACTAACAGGCTACCACACGGTTACTCAACCCTGTACCTTAGAGGCTGCTGCCCTATGTACATAGACATGGAATCACTGGTCACTTTAATAATGGAACACTGGTCACTTTAATAATGTTTAAGAACTGTTTTACTCATTTCATATGTACAGTTGTGGTCAAAAGTTTTGAGAATGACACAAATACTAATTTTCACAAAGTCTGCTGCCTCAGTTTTGATGATGGCAATTTGCATATACTCCAGAATGTCATGAAGAGTGATCAGATGAATTGCAATTCATTGCAAAGTCCCTCTTTGCCATGAAAATGAACTTAATCCCCAAAAAACATTTCCACTGCATTTCAGTCTTGCTAATTGCCTATAATTTCCACCTGTTGTCTATTCCATTTGCACAACAGCATGTGAAATGTATTGTCAATCAGTGTTGCTTCCTAAGTGGACAGTTTGATTTCACAGAAGTGTGATTGACTTGGAGTTACATTGTGTTGTTTATGTGTTCCCTTAATTTTTTTGAGCAGTGTATATATTCTTAAATTCCATTCCTTACTTAGATGTGTGTGTATTGGGTATATGTTGTGAAATTGTTAGATATTACTTGTTAGATATTGCTGCACTGTCGGAGCTAGAAGCACAAGCATTTCGCTACACCCGCAATACCATCTGCTAAATTTGATTTGATTTGATAACATCGACTAAATACAGTATGTGTATGTGACCAATACAAATTGATTTGATTTGTTTGTACTTATAGGTAGCCAGATCGTGACTACAAAAAAAGACTACAAAAAAAATAAAAAATACCACACTCGCTTGTTACATTGGTGAGTAAAAACTAATGCTTCCTCATACCCTTTAACTTTTTTGTCTGAAAATAAAATATAAATTTTACTCAACTGCGTTACCCACTCCAGTGAGCAGATGGCGATGTGGGACTTTGAGGCGATGCTGCCAACGTGACGTATAATCTAGTGGACGGGACGCTTCTTTGAGCAGTAGCAACAGGTCAGCCACCTCGGTAGCTTGCTAGCCCAACCATTAAAGCTCTTTAGACGCTTTCGTGTATATTAGCCACTGTGTTTTAAACCCACTTCTGTCGTCTATTTAGTTATCCCATTTAATGTCATATTTACTGTGTTGTTGTTATTGGTCAGCTAGCTGGCTGGTTAAGTTAGCACTATCCTAGCTAGCAAGCTAACATCCCCGACCATGAGCTCACTAAGCTACTCTCTGCCTACTAAAGAAGAGGAGGAATGCTGGACTGAGAAAGAAGCTCTCGTGAAAAAGGAGGAGGAAGAGGAGGCTGTTAAAATACAAAAACAAGTAGAGGGTGAGGCTGTTACAGTGAAAGAAGAAGAGAAAGAAGTTACAGTAAAAGAAGAGGGAGACGCGTTCAGAGTGAAAGAGGAGGAGGACGTTACTGTGAAAGAAGAACAAGTGAAGGATGGAGTTTTTGGAGTGAAAGAGGAGGAGGGGGAGATGACTGTCACATCGAAAAAGGAGGAGGAAGAGGAGGAAACTGGATATCTGGGCCTGGTTTCCCAAAGGGATCTTAAGGCATCCTATGGTTCTAACGATGAACTTAGCCTTAAGATGCGTTTGGGAAACCGGGCCCTGATTAACACTAGTAAGTACTGTCTTAAAAACAGATGCACGAACTCTGCAGTTGTTGAATTGATGTGTGGTGTTAAAGGGGAAATCTGCAGTTGCTACATCCATATTTGGACTTTTACATTATATATAGCCATTGATTCTTGAAGAATATAACACAATGAGCTTAGTTCAAAGTTTTGTCTTATCTTGATTATTGTCCAGCCATGTGGTCAAGTGCTGCAAATAAATACCTAGTTAAGTTGCAGCTGGCCAAGAACAGAGATGCAGGTCTTGCTCTTCATTGTAAATAGAGGGCTAATATAAATAGTATGCATGCCAGTCTCTCTGGGCTAAGAGTTGAGGAGAGATTGACTGCACCACTTTTTCTTTTTATAAGAAACATTAATGTGTGGAAAATTCCAAATTGTTTGCATAGTCAACTTAAACACAGCTCTGACACACACCCCACCAGACATGCCACCAGGGGTCTTTTCACAGTCCCCAAATCCAGAACAAATTCAAGAAAGCGTACAGTATTATATAGAGCCATTATTGCGTGGAACTCCCTTCCATCTCATATTGCTCAAATGAACAGCAGACTTGGTTTAAAAAAAACAGCACAACGCCTCTCCCCTATTTGACCTAGATATTTTCTGTGTATGTATTGATATGTAGGCTATGTGTGTCGTTTTTAAATGTGTGTAATTATGTCCTTAAGCTGTTCTTGTTTATTCATGTTCTGTATTATGTCATGTTTTGTGTGGACCCAAGGAAGTAGAGTAGCTGCTGCTTTCGCAACAGCTAATGGGGATCCTAATAAAATACTGTCGTACCATATCAGAGCCCAAAATAAGCTTGTTTTACTCCAATGTTTCTAAACAATGTAAATGTAAACAAACACTGCATAGCCTCAAAACATGGTTAAAACTATAATGTTGATTAAATGGATGGTCAGTCTTTGCAATCCGTAGGTCTGTCTATGAGTTTGAGAGTGGTTACATTTCTCCAGGCCCATCCCACCTCTTATTACCAAAACAGTGGCGGAATGACTGCTTTGTTATTTCTTGAATTGCAGATTGGTTGATTGATTGATGTGTGGCTTTTTTAAATGGGCAACCTAGGATTTAAACAGCAACAAAATGGCAGCCCTGAGACTTGGTTTGGTAAACGTCTGAGGGATGGGAGCTGGAGAAATGTAACCACTCTCAAATGTATAGAGAAAGCTATTGTAGCAACCTTAACCCAAAACCTAGTGACCTCGTGAAGAAGTTCGGACACCTTGGGGTAACGGTTTTAAGGTGTTGGCTTGACACTCGCTGGACCCAGGTTTGAGTCCCGCTCAGGGCTACCACCTGAATTCGCTACACTATAAATACAAGGACTAGCCACCCATGAGGTCAAAATCATTGTTTTAACCAGATTTCGAGGCTATACGGTATTTGTTTACAAACAGTGGCGTTATACAGGCTTATGTTTTGGTTTCTGATGGGGTAATACAGTTGAAACATTTGAGGCATTTATAAATTATATTCTTCAAGAATCAATGCTATTAGGGCTGACCCCATTTAGGCGATTGTTTGGTCGATAGGCTGTTGGTCGACCTAGATTTTGTTAGTCGAAAAGTCGCATGCATATATATATATATAGTTGAAGTCGGAAGTTTACATACCTTAGCCAAATACATTTAAACTCAGTTTTTCACAATTCCTGATATTTAATCCTAGTAAAAATTCCCTGTCTTAGGTCAGTTAGGATCACCTCTTTATTTTAAGAATGTGAAATTCAGAATAATAGTAGAGAGTGATTTATTTCAGCTTTTATTTATTTCATCACATTCCCAGTGGGTCAGAAGTTTACATACACTCAATTAGTATTTGGTAGCATTGCCTTTAAATTGTTTAACTTGGGTCAAACGTTTTGGCCAGCCTTCCACAAGCTTCCCACAATAAGTTGGGTGAATTTTGGCCCATTCCTCCTGACAGAGCTGGTGTAACTGAGTCAGGTTTGTAGGCCTCCTTGCTCGCACACGCTTTTTCAGTTCTGCCCACAAATGTTCTATAGGATTGAGGTCAGAGCTTTGTGATGGCCACTCCAATACCTTGACTTTGTTGTCCTTAAGCCATTTTGCCACAACTTTGGAAGTATGCTTGGGGTCATTGTCCATTTGGAAGACCCATTTGCGACCAAACTTTAACTTCCTGACTGATGTCTTGAGATGTTGCTTCAATATATCCACATCATTTTCCTTCCTCATGATGCCATCTATTTTGAGAAGTGCACCAGTCCCTCCTGCAGCAAAGCACCCCCACAGCATGATGCTGCCACCCCTGTGCTTCACGGTTTGGATGGTGTTCTTTGGCTTGCAAGCATCCCCTTTTTCCTCCAAACATAACAATGGTCATTATGGCCAAACAGTTCTATTTTTGTTTCATCAGACCAGAGGACATTTCTCCAAAAAGTACGATCTTTGTCCCCATGTGCAGTTGCAAACCGTAGTCTGGCTTTTTTATGGTGGTTTTGGAGCAGTGGCTTCTTCCTTGCTGAGCGGCCTTTCAGGTTATGTCGATATAGGACTAGTTTTTACAGTGGATATAGATACTTTTGTACCTGTTTCCTCCAGCATCTTCACAAGGTCCTTTGCTGTTGTTCTGGGATTGATTTGCGCTTTTCCCACCAAAGTACGTTCGTCTTTAGGAGACAGAACGCGTCTCCTTCCTGAGCGGTATGATGGCTGCGTGGTCCCATGTTGTTTATACTTGCATACTATTGTTTGTACAGATGAACGTGGTACCTTCAGGCATTTGGAAATTGCTCCCAAGGATGAACCAGACTTGTGGAGGTCTAAAATGCTTGGCTGATTTCTTTTGATTTTCGCATGATGTCAAGCAAAGAGGCACTGAGTTTGAAGGTAGGCCTTGAAATACATCCACAGGTACACCTCCAATTGACTCAAATGATGTCAATTAGCCTATCAGAAGCTAAAGCCATTACATCATTTTCTGGAATTTTCCAAGCTGTTTAGAGGCACAGTCAACTTAGTGTATGTAAACTTCTGACCCACTGGAATTGTGATACAGTGAAATAATCTGTCTGTAAACAATTGTTGGAAAATTACTTGTGTCATGCAGAAAGTAGATGTCCTAACCGACTTGCCAAAACTATAGTTTGTTAACAAGAAATTTGTGGAGTGGTTGAAAAACAAGTTTTAATGACTCCAACCTAAGTGTATGTAAACTTCCGACTTTAACTGTATATACAGTAGCAGTCAAAAGTTTGAACACACCTACTCATTCAAGGGTTTTTCTTTATTTTTTACGTTGTAGAATAATAGTGAAGACATCTAAACTATGTAATAACACATATGGAATCATGTAGTAAGCAAAAAAGTGTTAAACAAATCAAAAGCTGTTTCATATCATCACAAATGGCACTGATCGAATCTTAATATAATAATATAATATGCCATTTAGCAGACGCTTTTATCCAAAGCGACTTACAGTCATGCGTGCATAATTTTTTTTTTTTTGTGTATGGGTGGTCCCGGGGATCGAACCCACTACCTTGGCGTTACAAGCGCCGTGCTCTACCAGCTGAGCTACAGAGGACCACAGAATCTTCTACCGGACCGAAAGTTTAAACGTGTTGTAGGCTAAATATCCACGCCAAGTTTTTGTTTCAACGGGTCATTGCTGTAGCCTAAAGAAAATTGCATCTTGATTGTCAGAAAGTTATAAGATAAATGATTCACACGCAGGTATAAATTACTACTAAAGGACAATGGGACACATAAGCAAATATAATTGAGTCAACAGTTGAGTCATCTACTTGATGATATTACAGCCTGATGCTGTCGTGTGCCCCGTTTACATTGCGCAGCGGAGGGAAAGTGTACAGACACATGCTACAGTCCTAGGCTACTAAAATGTTGCAGTCTGGCTTCGGTTTTTAAAGCTTGACAATGAATAACCAAAAAACTAAACTTGCAACAAAACACCATGCAAAGGAGAAACATGAAGGCCTATTACAGCAACATTTGAGCAGTAGCTTAGACTCAACTACAATACATTTTGAGTGCACCATACAGCAATGCTGCATTCAACTGCACCGGTGATCCATGCAGTGCAAAAAAATGAAAAACATGTTTTAAGTTTAGCTAAGTTTTTGTTATTTTGAGTTATTAAATACTTTTTTGATTAGGGTCATAGCATATTATGCACATCTGCATGCATAGCAGCAAATGCTGGACAAATATTATTTATCTATTTTGTTTTACTATTTTAAAATGCTATATAAAGCATATGTACCTAAGTGGACATTATAAAGGACCATATTTATTCTAATAAAACAATGGCTAGTTTGGGTCGCAGTTGTAGGTGAATTCTCTTGTCAAAACAAACATAATAGGCTATGTCTGGCCTGCAAATTCGTTGTGTTTTATCAATATGGCCCGTGCACTGAGTTTGACACCCCTGATCTACAGGGACATTCCAGGAGGTATAACATTGTTGTGGATGGCATACCAGAGTCATGACATAAGAGATGGACGGAGTCTGAAGAGAAAGTGAGAACAATTATCACAGAAAAGCTGCAGAATGGATCATAGGATGATTGAGGTGGGAAACCTGTAACCAGCCCAGGTGACAGACCCGATAGTGGTCAAGTTCCTAAGGTTCAAGGACAAGATGGCTGTTCTGGAGAAAGCCAAGAACTTGAGAGGAACCAACATCTTCCTGAACAAGGACATTTCTGAAGCTGTGCACCAGAGGCAAAATAACTTATCCCAGCTATGAAAGCTGCCAGAGAGCGTGGGGACATTGCTTACATCCGCTACGACAAGCTCATTGTCCACCCTCCCTCTCAAAAGCCTGGGAGGCCTGGGATGAGTGAGAGAGCCAAGCTTTTGGGTCAGTAGTTTCAACCCAACATCACACACACACAAAATCACGTACACTGACTGACACTTGCAAGTGCCTGATTGACTGGCTCTATTAGCCAAAATATGTTTTAATTTAATTTGTTTTTCTCCGATAAGCTACCCAGGAATGGGCTAAGAATAGCCCATATGAATATATGTAGCCTTAGAAATAAGGTTTAATGAAATCAATAACTTGCTAACATCGGATAACATTCATATACTGGCCATCTCTGAAACTCACTTAGATCATTCCTTTGATGATACAGCAGTAGCAATACAGGGATGTAATATCTACAGAAAAGCCAGGAAGGCATATAGGGGAGGTGTTGCTGTTTATATTCAGAGTCATATCCCTGTAAAGCTTAGAGAGGATATCATGTCAAATGTTGTTGAAGTGTTGTGGTTGCAAATTCACCTGCCTCATCATTTCAGTGTGTCATGTGAGAATTGATGGCGCCAGGTGGGGGCTTGTGCCTGGGCGGTGCGGTTCCTAAAGGGTGTGCGCCATCCCACACAGTTTGTAAACCTATTGCGCCCGCTTGGGATTTGGTTTTGATGCTCTATGTGAGGGCCCCCTTTTGAATCACTGGAGTCTGTGGATCTGAAGATCCTCTCCTATAGAATCTCCTTGCTTGTGGCTTTGGCCTTGGCTAAACGTGTTGGGGACCTCCACGTGTTATCCATACACCCTCCCTGTTCTCAGTTCACCCTGGGCGACTCTAAGGTGACGTTGCATCCAAATGTGGCCTTTGCCCACGAAAGCCATGGCTATGTCCTACAGGTCCTTAGCTTTTGAGGGATTTCCCTTTTCGCCTCCTCCTTTTGCTTCTGAAGAGCAACAGAGGTTACGCACGTACATTGAACGGACCTGGGATATCTGGTTATGTGACCAGTTTTTTGTCTGTTTTGATAATCCGGCTCATGGTAGTGCGCTCCCAAACAGTGTCTCTCCCACTGGCATATAGCAGGAAGGGTTACCTAGTGGTGTACGCACTCACTCCACCAGGGGTCTGGCAGCGTCTTGGGCAATATTTAAAGGTTTGACTGTAGGAGATATTTGTGCTGCGGTGAGTTGGGCATCATTACACATTTGCTTCGATGTCACAGCTTACAGCTGGGAAACGGGAAATTCACTAGGCAGTGCACCATGTGCGCAATACCCAGACTGCTGCATCTTGCGGGGTCAGGTCTGGGTGGTCTGCAATGGGCTGTTTCATTTAGTATCTGTTGGGGTCGGCTTGAGGCGTGATTCTATTTCCCCATTGTATGTTGTACTGAAGTTGACCGACTGAAATGGAACGTAATGTTATGACTAGAACTACTGTTCCCTGAAGGAGGGAAACGAGGTAACACCTGTTTGGCCCCGCACCGCCCATTCCTGGGCTCGGTGAAGAGCGGTATTAAATTAAAGATATGAATCCGAGCCTCACGCTCATCCCCTGTGGAAGGCGGGGCTTCATGCGAGGCACAGATTTAATAGTATGTTGTACCTAGTTTCCCTCCTTCAGGGAACAGTAGTATATAGTCATAACGTTACGCTTGTCATGTGATGTATTAAGCGTTTAAATTAGGCCTCGACATTGAACTTCAACTTAAATACTGGATCTTGCTGTCGGACAGTTTTTTGTATTATGATCTTGGAAATGTACTCTAACTACGTAACATTTAGTGTCTCCTTATGTTACGCTGGGAAAACAGTTTTCATGGGCACAGATATCCTAAATAATTTCAGAGTTTGCAAAATCCAATGCATCTGACCACGAGTCCTGTGAACCTTATTCACAACACCAAAATCGATACTGTCATTAACGCGGTTCTTCAATAGTTGCACATAATACTTATACTGTAGCTGTTTAGTTACGCGGTCACATTTTCAACTATAATCAGCTGATCCAGGAAATCAATTTCTGAATGACAGTCAAGAGCAAACCGCTGTGGTGATACAGCACGCAATGCAACAGCCAAAGTACGGGAAAAACGGTGTTCAAAAGGATTGTTCAGAATATTTTGGTGTCTCATTCGTTATGCCGGTAGAGACAGTTATGCCGTGCTCCACATTGGATCCAATATCCCTAACAAATGTATGTTTATAATGTGTTATTGTCTGCTTGATTTACAGTAGGATCTCGTTAGACATTCTCTGTCAGCCTATTCCTTGATGAATAGGCTTTTGCACAACACGCAACGCTGTTTTCATTTCCATTATTCAGGACATTTTAGAATGACAACAAATGACAGAGTAGCCTAGTGGGATTATTCACAAAATGATTGTGGGTCCTACAATAGGTCTATGTTATTGTTAGGCGAAGTTATGGGTTCTACTATGTTGTTATTAGGTGAAGTTATGGATCCTACAGTAGGTCTATGTTATTGTTGGATGATGAAATGGGTCCTAATATGTTATTGTTAGGTGAAGTTATGGGTCCTACAGTAGGTCTATGTTTTTGTTGGATGACAAAATGGGTCCTAATATGTTATTGTTAGGTGAAGATATGTGTCCTACAGTAGGTCTGTGTTATTGTTGGGTGAAGTTATGGGTCTGTTAGGAGTTTCTAGGGTATCTAGTAATTCATGATGCAAGAAGATATTTAACACTTAGATGGAGAGTTCATACAAATATTTAATATTCGGTACCGGGTTCATCCAACAAAAGGCACATTCTTCGCCTCTTGCCATTCGAACTACTGAACAAAGAAAACCTCTCAGTTTATATACCTCATGTGACACGTTTCTTCAACCACATCTGTTAACCATCATTTGGCACTCCCTTCTTTGATGTTATTACCTTGTAACCCAAATCAGTATATCATGTCCATCAATCATTCTAAACCCCAGTAAGCTCCCTCGACATAATGGAATCCGTGGTATTCAGACTGTGCGGCACCCAGAATCACTTATCTACTAAATTTAACCTGTTTCCTACAACACAATGAAATGACATCATAACAGGGTCCTACAGTAGATCTATGTTATTGTTAGGTGAAGGTATTGGTCCTACAGTAGGGCTATTTTATGTTATGACAAACACCGCTGTAGCTGTGCCACCTTTCACTGCAGATGCGGAAGGCTGATATCGGCAGATGTGATGGATTGAGACACAGCCCAGTCCACCACAACAGATATCTGTAGCTTAAACATATGATTACGCTAATTCGATTTTAGTGGGGGTGCGGACATCCAACTCTAGGGGGTTAACCTGTCTCCTCCCCTTCATCTACACTGATTGAAGTGGATTTAACAAGTGACATCAATAAGGATCATACAGTGAGGGAAAAAAGTATTTGATCCCCTGCTGATTTTGTACGTTTGCCCACTGACAAAGAAATGATCAGTCTATAATTTTAATGGTAGGTTTATTTGAACAGTGAGAGACAGAATAAAAACATAAAAATCCAGAAAAACGCATGTCAAAATTGTTATAAATTGATTTGCATTTTAATGAAATAAGTATTTGACCCCCTCTCAATCAGAAAGATTTCTGGCTCCCAGGTGTCTTTTATACAGGTAACGAGCTGAGATTAGGAGCACACTCTTAAAGGGAGTGCTCCTAATCTCAGCTTGTTACCTGTATAAAAGACACCTGTCCACAGAAGCAATCAATCAATCAGATTCCAAACTCTCCACCATGGCCAAGACCAAAGAGCTTTCCAAGGATGTCAGGGACAAGATTGTAGACCTACACAAGGCTGGAATTGGCTACAAGACCATCGCCAAGCAGCTTGGTGAGAAGGTGACAACAGTTGGTGCGATTATTGGCAAATGGAAGAAACACAAAATAACTGTCAATCTCCCTTGGCCTGGGGCTCCATGCAAGATCTCACCTCGTGGAGTTGCAATGATCATGAGAACGGTGAGGAATCAGCCCAGAACTACACGGGAGGATCTTGTCAATGATCTCAAGGCAGCTGGGACCATAGTCACCAAGAAAACAATTGGCAACATACTACGC
Source organism: Coregonus clupeaformis (assembly GCF_020615455.1). Classification (NCBI taxonomy): domain Eukaryota; kingdom Metazoa; phylum Chordata; class Actinopteri; order Salmoniformes; family Salmonidae; genus Coregonus; species Coregonus clupeaformis. The sequence continues at coordinate 28,284,026 of NC_059192.1, forward strand.
CGTGAAGGACTGAAATCCTGCAGCGCCCGCAAGGTCCCCCTGCTCAAGAAAGCACATATACAGGCCTGTCTGAATGATTCAGAGGAGAACTGGGTGAAAGTGTTGTGGTCAGATGAGACCATAACCCTTATCAACTCAACTCGCCGTGTTTGGAGGAGGAGGAATGCTGCCTATGACCCCAAGAAAAACCATCCCCACCGTCAAACATGGAGGTGGAAACATTATGCTTTGGGGTGTTTTTCTGATAAGGGGACAGGACAACTTCACCGCATCAAAGGGACGATGGACGGGGCCATGTACCGTCAAATCTTGGGTGAGAACCTCCTTCCCTCAGCCAGGGCATTGAAAATGGGTCGTGGATGGGTATTCCAGCATGACAATGACCCAAAACACACAGCCAAGGCAACAAAGGAGTGGCTCAAGAAGAAGTACATTAAGGTCCTGGAGTGGCCTAGCCAGTCTCCAGACCTTAATCCCATAGAAAATCTTTGGAGGGAGCTGAAGGTTCGAGTTGCCAAATGTCAGGCTCGAAACCTTAATGACTTGGAGAAGATCTGCAAAGAGGAGTGGGACAAAATCCCTCCTGAGATGTGTGCAAACCTGGTGGCCAACTACAAGAAACGTCTGACCTCTGTGATTGCCAACAAGGGTTTTGCCACCAAGTACTAAGTCATGTTTTGCAGAGGGGTCAAATACTTATTTCCCTCATTAAAATGCAAATCAATTCATAATGTTTTTGACATGTGTTTTTCTGGATTTTTGTTGTTGTTATTCTGTCTCTCACTGTTCAAATAAACCTACCATTTAAAATTATAAACGGATAATTTCTTTGTCATTGGGCAAGCAGAAAAACACCCTCAAAGCATAATGTTTCCACCTCCATGTTTGACGGTGTGGATGGTGTTCTTGGGGTCATAGGCAGCATTCATCCTCCTCCAAACACGGCGAGTTGAGTTGATGCCAAAGAGCTCGATTTTGGTCTCATCTGACCACAACACTTTCACCCAGTTCTCCTCTGAATCATTCAGATGATCATTGGCAAACTTCAGACGGCCCTGTATATGTGCTTTCTTAAGCAGGGGGACCTTGCGGGCGCTGCAGGATTTCAGTCCTTCACGGCGTATTGTGTTACCAATTGTTTTCTTGGTGACTATGGTCCCAGCTGCCTTGAGATCATTGACAAGATCCTCCCGTGTAGTTCTGGGCTGATTCCTCACCATTCACATGATCATTGCAACTCCACGAGGTGAGAACTTGCATGGAGCCCCAGGCCGAGGGAGATTGACAGTTATTTTGTGTTTCTTCCATTTGTGAATAATCGCACCAACTGTTGTCACCTTCTCACCAAGCTGCTTGGCTATGGTCTTGTAGCCCATTCCAGCCTTGTGTAGGTCTACAATCTTGTCCCTGACATCCTTGGAGAGCTCTTTGGTCTTGGCCATGATGGAGAGTTTGGAATCTGATTGATTGATTGCTTCTGTGGACAGGTGTCTTTTATACAGGTAACAAGCTGAGATTAGGAGCACTCCCTTTAAGAGTGTGCTCCTAATCTCAGCTCGTTACCTGTATAAAAGACACCTGGGAGCCAGAAATCTTTCTGATTGAGAGGGGGTCAAATACTTATTTCATTAAAATGCAAATCAATTTATAACAATTTTGACATGCGTTTTTCTGGATTTTTATGTTTTTATTCTGTCTCTCACTGTTCAAATAAACCTACCATTAAAATTATAGACTGATCATTTCTTTGTCAGTGGGCAAATGTACAAAATCAGCAGGGGATCAAATACTTTTTTCCCTCACTGTACATACATACATACACATACTTATCCTTAAAAAATATATATATTCCCCTTTATTACTTTCCAACCCCGCCACCCTTTCCCTACTTTGAGTAACAACAATACTTAGGCCTCTACTTCCAGCTCATACTTACTATCTACATTTTATGGACATAGTCAATTTTACAATAATTATATTTTGTTTGTTTTTTCTCCTGAACTTCTTCTACTCTCAACCTCTCCGATCATTTTCATGATGTCCATCCGGTTTGCTTCTATATGCCATATCTTTCTAACTGTGTTCTTTCACAAAAGCTCCCAACCTACAACGTATATACTTATTATGGACACAGTATGCTTACATTATTAGTTATCTTGTTATTATTTGTTGTTAGTTGTTATTAGTCCCTTCCTTCAATTCCATTCAACACCTCCCATCTATCTCTTAACACCAACCATATAGGATTTCTATTTGCCATACATATTTCAACTGTACTGTGATGTCTTACAAAAGTTCTGAACCTTTCTATTCTCATTGTTTCTACAGATTGTGAATTGAAAATAAACATTTTTGCTAAAAGTATTATTATATTATTGATCGATTGACTATGACTTTTCAGATCACCCAGTAATGCTGGCCGACAGACAAGTTCCTTACTTTCTCCCCCTTCCACTTTCCTCTTCCATTTTTGCGGTAAGGCTGCAATTATTTTGTTGTAATTTTGGGTAGAGCAGACATTTCTATATGTTTTTGTTAGCTGCATGTGCGACATGACTCCACCAGTCCTACCGATGATATCATTTACGAAGATCATACCTTTTTTAAACATTTTGTCAAAAAAAAAAGTTTTTTTGTCAATTAGTATATTTGAGTTTAACCACAATATTTGTTGCATTATTTGTTCTGTCGTTTCTGGAGGATTAAATTGAAATTGCAACCAACTTTCTATGGCTTGTTTTAGAAATCGTGATATTTGGGAGATGATTTCCTTTTCAAATAACTGAAAGTGTGAGGTTATAATCTGAATAAAGGGAAAAAGGCCATTCTTGAACATTGGGTGAGACAATCTTACTAATTTGCTAGAGAACCAGTTCGGATTTAAGTATAACTTTTGTATGACTGAAGCTTTTAGTGATAGGTCTAATGCTTTAATATTTAATAATTTCTGTCCTCCGAATTCATATTCATTATATAAATAGGCCTGTTTAATTTTGTCTGGCTTGTCGTTCCAAATCAAATGGAATATTTTTTTCTCATATAATTTAAAAAACTGTTCGCTAGGCGTAGGCAAGACCATAAGCAAATAGGTAAACTGTGGTCCTCTGTAGCTCAGCTGGTAGAGCACGGCGCTTGTAACGCCAAGGTAGTGGGTTCGATCCCCGGGACCACCCATACATAAAGATGTATGCACGCATGACTGTAAGTCGCTTTGGATAAAAGCGTCTGCTAAATGGCATATTATTTATATTATTTATAATACTAAAGAGTTAATCAGGGTGATTTTTCCACAAATTGACAGGTATTTACCTTTCCATGGTAACAAAAATAGATAAGATCTTGCTAACTTTCTATTAAAATTTATTGAAGTGAGATCATTTATTTCCTTTGGGATATGTATTCCGAGTATATCCACATCACCATCAGACAATTTTATTGGTAAACTACATGGTAATATAAAACTTGTAGTTTTTAGTGATCCTATACGTAATATAGTACATTTGTCATAATTTGGTTGTAAGCCAGAGAGGTTAGAAAATGTATCTAGTGATTACATATTGGACCACTAAAAAATACAATCTTGCTACCATGGAAAGGTAAATACCTGTCAATTTGTGAAAAAATCACCTTGATTATCCTTTAGAAGTATTGTCCCAGTTTACCTATTTGCTTATGGTCTTGCCTACGCCTAGCGAACAGTTTTTTAAATTATATGAGAAAAAAATATTCCATTTGATTTGGAACGGCAAGCCAGACAAAATTAAACAGGCCTATTTATATAATGAATATGAATTCGGAGGACAGAAATTATTAAATATTAAAGCATTAGACCTATCACTAAAAGCTTCAGTCATACATAAGTTATACTTAAATCCGAACTGGTTCTCTAGCAAATTAGTAAGATTGTCTCACCCAATGTTCAAGAATGGCCTTTTTCCCTTTATTCAGATTATAACCTCACACTTTCAGTTATTTGAAAAGGAAATCATCTCTCAAATATCACTATTTCTAAAACAAGCCATAGAAAGTTGGTTGCAATTTCAATTTAATCCTCCAGAAACGACAGAACATATAATGTAACAAATATTATGGTTAAACTCAAATATACTAATTGATAAAAAAAACATTTTTTTTGGACAAAATGTTTAAAAAAGGTATAATCTTCGTAAATTATATCATCGGTAGGACTGGTGGAGTTATGTCGCACATGTAGCTAACAAAAACATATGGAAAGTCTGCTCTACCCAAAATTACAACCAAATAATTGCAGCATTACCGCAAAAATGGAAGAGGAAAGTGGAAGGAGGAAAATGGAAGGAACTTGTCTGTCGGCCTTGCATTAAAGAACATAATTGGTTAAAGAAAACTGTGATAAATAACAAAGTATACCAGTTTCATTTAAGGACCAAAGGATTGACAGCCATCCCATATACAGTGGGGAGAAGAAGTATTTGATACACTGCCGATTTTGCAGGTTTTCCTACTTACAAAGCATGTAGACGTCTGTAATTTTTATCATAGGTACACTTCAACTGTGAGAGACGGAATCTAAAACAAAAATCCAGAAAATCACATTGTATGATTTTTAAGTAATTAATTTGCATTTTATTGAATGACATAAGTATTTGATCACCTACCAAGCAGTAAGAATTCTGGCTCTCACAGACCTGTTAGTTTTTCTTTAAGAAGCCCTCCTGTTTTCCACTTATTAACTCTATTAACTGCACCTGTTTGAACTCGTTACCTGTATAAAAGACACCTGTCCACACACTCAATCAAACAGACTCCAACCTCTCCACAATGGCCAAGACCAGAGGGCTGTGTAAGGACATCAGGGATAAAATTGTAGACCTGCACGAGGCTGGGATGGGCTACAGGACAATAGGCATGCAGCTTGGTGAGAAGGCAACAACTGTTGGCGCAATTATTAGAAAATGGAAGAAGTTCAAGATGACGGTCAATCACCCTCGGTCTGGGGCTCCATGCAAGATCTCACCTCGTGGGGCATCAATGATCATGAGGAAGGTGAGGGATCAGCCCAGAACTACACTGCAGGACCTGGTCAATAACCTGAAGAGAGCTGGGACCACAGTCTCAAAGAAAACCATTAGTAACACACTACGCCGTCATGGATTAAAATCCTGCAGCACACGCAAGGTCCCCCTGCTCAAGACACCGCATGTCCAGGCCTGTCTGAAGTTTGCAAATGACCATCTGGATGATCCAGAGTAGGAATGGGAGAAGGTCATGTGGTCTGATGAGACAAAAATAGAGCTTTTTGGTCTAAACTCCACTCGCTGTGTTTGGAGGAAGAAGAAGGATGAGTACAACCCCAAGAACACCATCCCAACCGTGAAGCATGGAGGTGGAAACATCATTCTTTGGGGATGCTTTTCTGCAATGGGGACAGGACGACTGCACCGTATTGAGGGGAGGATGGATGGGACCATGTATCGCGAGATCTTGGCCAACAACCTCCTTCCCTCAGTAAGAGCATTGAAGATGGGTCGTGGCTGGGTCTTCCAGCATGACAACGATCCGAAACACACAGCCAGGCAACTAAGGAGTGGCTCCGTAAGAAGCATCTCAAGGTCCTGGAGTAGCCAGTCCCTAGACCTGAATCCAATAGAAAATCTTTGTAGGGAGCTGAAAGTCCGTATTGCCCAGCGACAGCCCCGAAACCTGAAGGATCTGGAGAAGGTCTGTATGGAGGAGTGGGCCAAAATCCCTGCTGCAGTGTGTGCAAACCTGGTCAAGACCTACAGGAAACGTATGATCTCTGTAATTTCAAACAAAGTTTTCTGTTTTAAATTATGTACCAAATATTAAGTTCTGCTTTTCTGATGTATCAAATACTTATGTCATGCAATAAAATGCAAATTAATTACTTAAAAATCATACAATGTGATTTTCTGGATTCCGTCTCTCACAGTTGAAGTGTACCTATATGATAAAAAGTACAGACCTCTACATGCTTTGTAAGTAGGAAAACCTGCAAAATCGGCAGTGTATCAAATACTTGTTCTCCCCACTGTAGATTGCAAAATAGTTGGGAAGAGATTTTTTACGTACCAATCCCGTGACATAGTGTTTATGAACTGATACGCAAAACGACGCCGGATTCAAAACTTAGAATTGTTCAGTTTAAATTATTATATACAATTCTTCCTACCAATAGAATGTTATTGATATGGGGGATACAATCTTCCCAGCTCTGCAGATTTTGCTGCGAAGAGACAGAATCAATAGATAATTTGTTTTGGTACTGTCCATTTGTAGCTTGTTTTTGGACACAGGTCCAGGAATGGCTAAAGGATTGCAATATTTACCTGGAGCTAACCCTGCAGATAGCTTTACTGGGTGATCTGAAAAGTTATAGTCAGTCGATCAATAATATAATAATACTTTTAGCAAAAATGTTTATTTTCAATGTACAATCTGTAGAAACAATGAGAATAGAAAGGTTCAGAACTTTTGTAAAACATCACAGTACAGTTGAAAAAGATATGGCAAATAGAAATCCAATATTGATGGTGTTAAGAGATAGATGGGTGGTGTTGAATGGAGTTGAAGGATGGGACTACTAACAACAACTAATAACAACAAGATAACTAATAATGTAAGCATACTGTGTCCATAATAAGTATATAGGTTATAGGTTGAGAGCTTTTGTGAAAGAGCACAGTTAGAAAGATATGGCATATAGAAGCAAACCGGATGGACATCATGAAAATAATCGGAGAGGTTGAGGGTAGAGGAAGTTCAGGAGTAAAAACAAACAAAATATAATTATTGTAAAATTGACTGTGTCCATAAAATGTATATACTATGTTTAACCTGGAAGTAGAGGCCTAAGCATTGTTGTTCACTAGTTTACTCCAATTAGGGAAGGGGTGGTGGGGTTGGAAAGTAATAAAGGGAAATATATTTAAAAAAAGAAAATATATATGTGTGTGTGTGTGTGTTATATATATATATATATATATATAAGTAAGTACACAGCCAAGACAACGCAGGAGTGGCTTCGGGACAAGTCTCTGAATGTCTTTGAGTAGCCCAGCCAGAGCCCGGACTTGAACCCGATCAAACATCTCTGGAGAGACCTGAAAATAGCTGTGCAGCGACGCTCCCCATCCAACCTGGCAGAGCTTGAGAGGATCTGCAGAGAAGAATGGAGTGGTGCTAGGAAAATAACCTCTCCCTCAATATCAACAAAATGAAGGAGCTGATCGTGGACTTCAGGAGACGGCAGAGGGAGCACGCCCCCATCCACATCGACGGGACCGCAGTGGAGAAAGTGAAAAGCTTCAAGTTCCTCGGCGTACAAATCACTGACAGTCTGAATACTACATGCACTGTTGGAGCTAGGAACACAAGCATTTCGCTACACCCGCGTAACAATCTGCTAAATATGTGTATGCGGCCTATACGATTTGATTTGACGAGCAGTTGTACATATACTTTTGGTCATGTAGTGTAGATGTCCTAGTCTACCTCTTTCAGATAATAAATTCAATGCATTATTAGCCTTATATTTAGCTAATTAATAATGGGTTATGCATAACAAAACGTATTTCATTTAACTGTTTAAAGCCCGGAAGGAATGAAGCAACAATAGAGAGAGAGAAAGAGGAGGTAGGCAAATAACATTAGGGGAAATATTATGGAAGGTATATATGCGTCAGCCTACTAATTATACAAATAGGCCCTATTATATTTCAAAATGTAAATCAAATTTGCTAGCCTATACTTGTAACTTTGTAGGCAGCATGTGCTGCACCAGAATCACATGTTCTCTTCCCTGCTTTATCATGGTTTGAAAGATGTACGTATTTCCAGTCCATATAATACAGTATAATACAGTACAGTAATACAGTTCACACTCAAAAAGATTAGCCTACTGGAGCTAGTTTCAAATCAAATCAAATTGTATTTGTCACATGCAGCAAATACAACAGGTGTTGACCTTACCGTGAAATGCTGACTTACAAGCCCTTAACCAACAATGCAGTTCAAGAAATAGTTCAGAAAATATTTACTATAGAGAGCATATAGCTAGATACATCTATGGGCTTTTATGTTTTTATGTCGTGCATAATGTGCAGTAGGCTATATCATAGGCTACATTATATGTATTGGATAACGGCACAATCATTTGGGATTCTTTGGGTTTGGGCTCATTAAATGTCTTTAATGTAGGGCTCCTGTTTAATGTATGGCTCATCAGGATCAGGTAGCATCAGGCTTGAATTTTTCAAATGCAGACATAGGCCTATTTATATGCTTTATAATGCTTTTGAATGACACTTCCGGTTTTGGCGGGAAATACAGGGTTACCCGGGAGAACAATTATTTATTCTCCGGGAAAATATTCAACCCTAGTGGTCTATGTCATGGAAAGAGCAGTTGTTGCTAATGTTTTGTACACTCAGTGTATATTTAAGCAATAAGGCACGAGAGGGAGTGGTATATGTCCGGGCTCTGGCTGGGCCACTCATGGACATTCAGAGACTTGTCCCGAAGCCACACCTGGTTTGTCTTGGCTGTGTTCTTAGGTTCGTTGTCCTGTTGGAAGGTGAACCTTCGCCCCTGTCTGAGGTCCTGAGCGCTCTGGAACAGGTTTTCATCAAGGATCTCTCTGTACTTTGCTCCGTTCATCTTTCCCTCGATCCTGACTAGTCTCCCAGTTCCTGCCGCTGAAAAACATCCCCACAGCATGATGCTGCCACCACCATTCTTCACCGTAGGGATGGTGCCAGGTTTCCTCCAGACGTGACGCTTGGCATTCAGGCCAAAGAGTTCAATCTTGGTTTCATCAGACCAGAGAATCTTGTTTCTCATGGTCTGAGAGTCCTTTAGGTGCCTTTTAGCAAACTCCAAGCGGGCTGTCATGTGCCTTTTACTGAGGAGTGGCTTCCGTCTGGCCACTCTACCATAAAGGCTTGATTGGTGGAGTGCTGCAGAGATGGTTGTCATTCTCCCATCTCTGGAGCTCTGTCAGTGACCATCAGGTTCTTGGTCACCTCCCCCCAATTGTTCAGTTTGGCCGGGTGTCCAGCTCTAGGACGAGTCTTGGGGGTTCCAAACTTAGAGTGGCCTCCATCAACTTAGAATGATGGAGGCCACTGTGTTCTTGGGGACCTTCAATGCTGCAGAAATGTGTTGGTATCCTTCCCCAGATCTGTGCCTCGACAGAATCATGGCTTGGTTTTTTCTCTGACATGCACTGTCAACTGTGGGACTTTGTATAGTCAGGTGTGTGCCTTTCCAAATTATTTCCAATCAATTGAATTTACCACAGGTGGACTCCAATCAAGTTGTAGAAACATCTCAAGGATGATCAATGGCAACAGGATGCACCTGAGCTCAATTTCAAGTCTCATAGCAAAGGGTCTGAATACTTATGTAAATAAAGTATTTATGTTTTTAATTTTTTATAAACTTCTAAAAACCTATTTTTACTTTGTCATTATGGGGTATTGTGTGTAAATTAATGAGGAAAATACTTTATTTAATCCATTTTAGAATAAGGCTGTAACATAATAACATGTAGAAAAAGGGAAGGGGTCTGAAGACTTTCCGAATGCACTGTACATTAGTGTTAAAGTCCAAAAATGGATGTACCAATCCTGGATCACCCCCTGTATTATCAGCCACTGAAATAGGAGATACTTTGTCCTCTCTGTTTGCCTACTCAACCCAGAGTGAAACCAAAACACCCCATGCAGCCCATGGCAACCTGATGATGCCGATTCACGTCATAAACAAGTACGGGGGGACACTGTGGGGGAAAACAGCTAACGTTCGCCATCTGCCCATTCAGCAGCCTAGATTTGCCAGGTTATTACTTCTAAACAATAAACCCTTTTTGGTGTTCTCATAGGCTTACAATTGTTGTTTTGATTATTGCTTGTCACTATGATAATATTTGGTTGTGATAGTTGCAAAATACCTATTTTGGATGCAGCACTTGTTAGCTTGAATGCTAACTCTCATTGACAGGCTCGTAGCAAAGCAAGCCAAAGAGCATTTTACTGGTTGAAGTGTTTAAGTATAAAGCAGTTAATTTGCGACGATGACACAAAATTAAGCAGGACATTCAAACGAGCCTTACAATTATAATCCAAAAATAGTGTGAAATGCACTCATAAGCAACATTTTTGCTGGCATCCTACGATAACTCCCCTGAGTTTTTCCCCATGGTGGGGAAATTGTGAATAGCGATGTATTTACATCCCTGTTAGAGCATTTCTCCTTTGCCAAGATAATCCATCCATCTGACAGGTGTGGCATATCAAGAAGCTGATTAAACCGCATGATCATTACACAGGAGCACCTTGTGCTGGGAACAATAAAAGGCCACTCTAAAATATGCAGTTTTGTCATACAACACAATGCCACAGATGTCTCAAGTTTTGAGGGAGCGTGCAATTGGCATGCTGACTGCAGGAATGTCCACCAGAGCTGTTGCCTGAGAATTGAATGTTCATTTCTCTACCATAAGCAGTCTCAACGTCATTTTAGAGAATTTGTCAGTAGGTCCAACCGGCCTCACACTGCAGACCACGTGTAAGGCATCTTGTGGGCGAGTGGTTTGCTGATGTCAACGTTGTGAACAGAGTGCCCCATGGTGGCGGTCGGGTTATGGTATGGGAAGGCATAAGCTACGGACAACAAATACATTTGCATTTGTAATGCACAGAGAGACTGTGACGAGATCCTGAGGCATATTGTTGTGCCATTCATCCGCCTCCATCACCTCATGTTTCAGCATGATAATGCATGGCCCCATGTTCTGTACACATTTCTTGGAAGCTGAAAATGTACTAGTTCTTCCATGGCCTGCATACTCACCAGATATGTCACCCAATGAGCATGTTTAGGATGCTCTGGATCGACGTGTACGACAGCGTGTTCCAGTTCCCGCCAATATCCAGCAACTTCGCACAGCCATTGAAGAGGAGTGGGACAACATTCCATAGGCCACAATCAACAGCCTGATCAACTCTATGCGAAGGAGATGTGTCACGCTGCACGAGGCCCATGGTGGTCGCATCAGATACTGAATGGTTTTCTGATCCACGTCCCTACTTTTTTTTTAAGGTACAGTACCAGTCAAAAGTTTGGACACACGTACTCATTCTAGGGTTTTTCTTTATTTTTAACTATTTTCTACATTGTAGAATAATAGTGAAGACATCAAAACATTGAAATAACACATATGGAATCATGTAGTAACCAAAAAAGTGTTAAACAAATCAAAATATATTTTATATTTTAGCTTCTTCAAAGTAGCCACCCTTTGCCTTGATGACAGCTTTGCACACTCTTGGCATTCTCTCAACCAGCTTCATGAGGAATGCTTTTCCAACAGTCTTGAAGGAGTTCCCACATATGCTGAGCACTTGTTGGCTGCTTTTCCTTCACTCTGCGGTCCAGTTTATCCCAAACCATCTCAATTGGATTGAGGTCGGGTGATTGTGGAGGCCAGGTAATCTGATGCAACACTCCATCACTCTCCTTGGTCAAATAGCCCTTACACAGCCTTGAGGTGTGTTTTGGGTCATTGTCCTGTTGAAAAACAAATGATAGTCCCACTAAGCGCAAACAAGGTGGGATGGCGTATCGCTGCATAATGCTGTGGTAGCCATGTTGGTTAAGTGTGCCTTGAATTCTAAATACATCACAGACAGTGTCACCAGCAATAGTACCCCCACACCACCACACCTCCTCCTCCATGCTTTACGGTGGGAACCACACATGCGGAGATCATCTGTTCACTTACTCTGCGTCTCACAAAGACACGGTGGTTGGAACCAAAAATCTCAAATTTGGACTCATCAGACCAAAGAACAGATTTCCACCGGTCTAATGTCCATTGCTCGTGTTTCTTGGCCCAAGCAAGTCTCTTCTTCTTATTGGTGTCCTTGAGTAGTGGTTTCTTTGCAGCAATTCGACCATGAAGGCCTGATTCACGCAGTCTCCTCTGAACAAATGATGTTGAGATGTGTCTGTTACTTGAACTCTGTGAACCATTTATTTGGGCTGCAATCTGAGGTGCAGTTAACTCTAATGAACTTATCCTCTGCAGCAGAGGTAACTCTGGGTCTTCCATTCCTGTGGTGGTCCTCATGAGTGCCAGTTTCATCATATCGCTTGATAGTTTTTGCAACTGCAGTTGAAGAAACGTTCAAAGTTCTTGAAATCTTCCGGATTGACTGACTTTCATGTCTTAAAGTAATAATGGACTGTCGTTTCTCTTTGCTTATTTGAACTGTTCTTGCCATAATATGGACTTGGTCTTTTACCAAATAGGGCTATCTTCTGTATACCCCCCTACCTTGTCACAACACAACTGATTGGCTCAAACGCATTAAGAAGGAAAGAAATTCCACAAATTAACTTTTAACAAGGCACACCTGTTAATTGAAATGCATTCCAGGTGACTACCCTCATGAAGCTGGTTGAGAGAATGCCAAGAGTGTGCAAAGCTGTCATCAAGGCAAAGGGTGGCTACTTTGAAGAATCTCAAATATAAAATATATTTTGATTTGTTTAACACGTTTTTGGTTAAATGATTCCATATGTGTTATTTCATAGGTTTGATGTCTTCACTATTATTCTACAATGTAGAAAATTTTAAAAATAAAGAAAAACCCTTGAATGAGTTGGTGTCCAAACTTTTGACTGGTACTGTACAGTCGTGGTCAAACGTTTTGAGAATGACACAAATACAAATTTTCACAATGTCTGCTGCCTCAGTTTTGATGATGGCAATTTGCATATACTCCAGAATGTCATGAAGAGTGATCAGATTAATTGCAATTAATTGCAAAGTCCCTCTTTTCCATGAAAATGAACTTAATCCCAAAAAAAACATTTCTACTGCATTTCAGCCCTGCCACAAATGGACCAGCTGCCATCATGTCAGTGATTCTCTCGTTAACACAGGTGAGAGTGTTGACGAGGACAAGGCTGGAGATCACTCTGTCATGCTGATTGAGTTAGAATAATAGACCAGAAGCTTTAAAAGGAGGGTGGTGCTTGAAATCATTGTTCTTCCTCTGTTAACCATGGTTACCTGCAAGGAAACATGTGCCGTCATCATTGCTTTGCACAAAAAGGGCTTCACAGGCAAGGATATTGCTGCTAGTAAGATTGCATCTAAATCAACAATTTTTCAGATCATCAAGAACTTCAAGGAGAGAGGTTCAATTGTTGTGAAGAAGGAGTCAGTGCGCCCAAGAAAGTCCAGCAAGCGCCAGGACCGTCTTCTAAAGTTGATTCAGCTGGGTGATTCGGGGCACCACCAGTGCAGAGCTTGCTCAGGAATGGCAGCAGGCAAGTGTGAGTGCATCTGCACGCACAGTGAGGCAAATACTTTTAGAGGATGGCCTGGTGTCAAGAAGGGCAGCAAAGAAGCCACTTCTCTCCAGGAAAAACATCAGGGACAGACTGATATTCTGCAAAAGGTACAGGGATTGGACTGCTGAGGACTGGGGTAAAGTCATTTTCTCTGATGAATCCCCTGTCCGATTGTTTGGGGCATCCGGAAAACACCTTGTCCGGAGAAGACAAGGTGAGCGCTACCGTCAGTCCTGTGTCCTGCCAACAGTAAAGCATCCTGAGACCATTAATGTGTGGGGTTGCTTCTCAGCCAAGGGAGTGGGCTCACTCACAATTTTGCCTAAGAACACAGCCATGAATAAAGAATGGTACCAACACATCCTCCGAGAGCAATTTCTCCCAACCATCCAAGAACAGTTTGGTGACGACCAATACCTTTTCCAGCATGATGGAGCACCTTGCCATAACGCAAAAGTGATAACTAAGTGGCTCTGGGAACAAAACATCGACATTTTGGGTCCATGGCCAGGAAACCCCCCTGACCTTAATCCCATTGAGAACTTGTGGTCGATCCTCAAGAGGCGGGTGGACAAACAAAAACCCACAAATTCGGACAAACTCCAAGCATTGATTATGCAAGAATGGGCTGCCATCAGTCAGGATGTGGCCCAGAAGTTAATTGACAGCATGCCAGGGCGGATTGCAGAGGTCTTGAAAAAGAAGGGTCAACACTGCAAATATTGACTCCTTGCATAAACTTAATGTAATTGTCAATAAAAGCCTTTGACACTTATGGAATGCTTGTAATTATACTTCAGTATACCATAGTAACATCTGACAAAAATATATCATAACACTGATGCAGCGAACTTTGTGAAGACCAATACCATATGTATATATGACAAACAGATGCATATCTGTATTCCCAGTCATGTGAAATCCATAGATTAGGGCCTAATTTATTTATTTTGATAGACTGATTTCCTTATATGAACTGTAACTCAGTAAAAACGTTGAAATTGTTGCATGTTGTGTTTATATTTTTGTTCCATATAAAGTCTTCACTCACCATTTTTGCTCCATGCAGATATACTACATCCGTAACTAGTGGTTACCACATTAACAGGGTGCAATTTCTGTAACCAAATTGCGTGCTCATCTCCCTCATGCGGCAATTTTAGAAAACACAGAAGGGGGCCTGCCTATAATGGTGAAAAAAAGTAATCTGGCACAGAATTTAGGGTTTCAGCAAGTCTAACTTATTTCTAGCCTAGAATAATCCACTTTACTATTAATGTGGAAAAAATACAAAATGTGACTATTGTTGCTCACTTGTTTGTAAAAGCATTTCAACTTTCATTACAGACAGTCATGGGCATCACCTTTTAGCTAAAATAAGCAGTGGACTTCTGCTGTTGTGGGCCATTAACCATCTGTCTGACTTTGTTGTTCACACAGGAGAGAGACTTGACTATCGTGGATCCTCTGTGGAGCCTCAACAACATCATGAAGCTGACGAGTCAGAGAAGATTCTCTCCACATCAGAACACCTCAAGAAACACCAGCGAAAACCCACAGGGAAGAAATTTCACTGCTGCTCTGACTGTGGGAAGAGTTACTCAAGATCAGATTCACTAAAAGTACACCAGAGAATTCACAATGGAGAGAAACCTTATAGCTGTGATCAATGTGGGAAGAGTTTTGTTACATCTAGCCGTCTGACTGTACACCAGAGAACACACACAGGAGAGAAGCCTTATAGCTGTGGTCAATGTGAGAAGAGTTTTGTTACTTCTAGCCATCTGACTATACACCAGAGAACACACACAGGAGAGAAATCTTACCATTGCTCTGACTGTGGAAAGAGTTACTCAAGATCAGATTCACTAAAAGTACACCAGAGAATTCACATTGGAGAGAAACCTTTTAGCTGTTATCAGTGTGGGAAGAGTTTTAATGATCCAATCAGCCTGAAAACACACCAGAGAATTCAGGCTGGAGAGAAACCTCATTGCTGCTCTGACTGTGGGAGGAGATTCACCTCTTCCTTTTCAAAATTACATACATTACAATCACACCAGAGAATTCACACTGGAGAGAAACGTTATAGCTGTTATCAATGTGGGAAGCGTTTTACTGAATCTAGACAGCTGACTATACACCAGAGAACACACACAGGAGAGAAACCGTACCCTTGCTCTGACTGTGGAAAGAGTTTTGTTTCTTCAGGACATTTAAAATCACACCAGAGAACACACACAGGAGAGAAGCCTTATAGCTGTAATCAATGTGGGAAGAGTTTTACTCACTCAAGCTGCCTGATGGTACATCGGAGAACACACACAGGAGAGAAACCTTATAGCTGTGACCAATGTGGGAAGAGTTTTGTTACATCTAGCCGTCTGACTATACACCAGAGAACACACACAGGAGAGAAGCCTTATAGCTGTGATCAATGTGGGAAGAGTTTTACTACATCTAGTCATCTGACTATGCACCAGCGGACACACACAGGAGAGAATCCCTATAGCTGTAATCAATGTGGGAAGAGTTTTACTCAGCCAAACAGCCTGATTTCACACCAGAGAATACACACAGGAGAGAAACCTTTCAGATGTGATCAATGTGGGAAGAGATACACTGGTAGAAAATCTCTGATTAAACATCAGAAAATACATACATGAATACGTTGTTTCATGATATCAATGAAATAATGTCACAATGTAGAATGTTTTTAACGTTGTAGTAGAAGGAGTATTTTAATTAATGTCACAATGTAGAATGTTTTTAACATTGTAGTAGAAGGAATATTGTAATTAATAATGTCACAATGTAGAACCCTAAACGTTTGCCCCCTGTTCTATTGATTTCAGCGTGATATGGATATTAGCCGCATCAGGGCAAAAATCCAGGCTCTGAATTGAAAGAGCACTATTTATGTGATTAACAGAAAAAGTGTTGCGTTACACTTACCGCATTGGGAACCCACTTGAAAAAAAATGCAACACTTCAAAATGTCCTCTAACCAGTGATGTAAACATTTCCCAGATTCCGTGTGGTTTTTGAGCTGTTAGTTTGAACAGGACATGCAACCTCATCTCCCACCTCTCGCGCAATTGATTTCAACGTGATATCGATATGAGTGTTGACAAAAGTGTTGTGTTTCTCTTCATTTTGGCGACCCCTAAATTTAAACGCATTACTCCAAAATGTAGCGGACTGTCATCTGAAGGTTGTCCTCTAACCAGTGAGGTAAAATATATCTCCCGTTTCCATGTTTTTGTTGTTGTGGTTGTGTTTGTTTCAACAGCACGCACAACCTGATTTCCCCCCTAATCGATATCAGTGATTTAATTGCCACTTGTCTAAACAACATGCTAATTAAAGAAAATACAAGTAATATGATTACTATTGTGGCACCTGTTTGTGTCGATAGTACATTTTATGTTTAGGTTTTCAACATTTCACAAACTGTTTCTGCATATTGGTTATTGATTTGGACACGTTAAAACTGTTTTGACTTTGGGCTATCCCACCTAGCAAAATTACTTTGAGACATTGAAAAGAAGACTATGTGCGACATCCAATCCACATTCGGTTTTGTCCAATTTACGTTCAGTTTTGGTTGAAAGTGAAAGTTTAAAATACATATTTTTCAGTTCGTTGTTTCAACAACTTGAAAACAACTTTAATTTCAACGTACTTGCAGCCTATACACATGGTATAAAAAATTGGTCTATGAACAATTTTATTAACAATCATACAGTGCCTTGCAAAATTATTCATCCCCCTTGGCATTTTTCCTATTTTGTTGTATTACAACCTGTAATTTAAATGGATTTTTATTTGGATTTCATGTAATGGACAAACAAAATAGTTCAAATTAATGAAATGAAATGAAAAAAATGGTGGTGTGTGCATATGTATTCACCCCCTTTGCTACGAAGCCCCTAAATAAGATCTGGTGCAACCACTTACCTTCAGAAGTCACATAATTAGTTAAATAAAGTCCACCTGTGTGCAATCTAAGTGTCACATGATCTCAGTGTATATATACACCTGTTCTGAAAGGCCCCAGAGTCTGCAACACCACTAATCAAGGGGCACCACCAAGCAAGCGGCACCAAGAAGACCAAGTAGCTCTCCAAACAGGTCAGGGACAAAGTTGTGGAGAAGTACAGATCAGGGTTGGGTTATAAAAAAATATCTGAAAGTATTCACCCCCTTTGGAATTTTTCCTATTTTGTTGCCTTACAACCTGTAATTAAAATGGATTTTTGGGGGGGTTTGTATCATTTGATTTACACAACATGCCTACCACTTTGAAGATGCAAAATATATATTTTTTGTGAAACAAACAAGAAATAAGACAAAAAAACGGAACTTGAGCGTGCATAACTATTCACCCCCCCCCCAAAATCAATACTTTGTAGAGCCACCTTTTGCAGCAATTACAGCTGCAAGTCTCTTGGGGTATGTCTCTATAAGCTTGGCACATGTAGCCACTGGGATTTTTACCCATTCTTCAAGGCAAAACTGCTCCAGCTCCATCAAGTTGGATGGGTTTCACTGGTGTACAGCAATCTTTAAGTCATACCACATATTCTCAATTGGATTGAGGTCTGGGCTTTGACTAGGCCATTCCAAGACATTTAAATGTTTCCCCTTAAACCACTCGAGTGTTGCTTTAGCAGTATGCTTAGGGTCATTGTCCTGCTGGAAGGTGAACCTCCGTCCCAGTCTCAAATCTCTGGAAGACTAAAACAGGTTTCCCTCAAGAATTTCCCTGTATTTAGCGCCATCCATCATTCCTTCAATTCTGACCAGTTTCCCAGTCCCAGCCGATAAAAAACATCCGCACAGCATGATGCTGCCACCACCATGCTTCACTGTGGGGATGGTGTTCTCGGGGTGATGAGAGGTGTTGGGTTTGCGCCAGACATAGTGTTTTCCTTGATGGCAAAAAAGCTCAATTTTAGTCTCATCTGACCAGAGTACCTTCTTCCATATGTTTGGGGAGTCTCCCACATGCCTTTTGGCGAACACCAAATGTGTTTGCTTATTTTTTTCTTTGAGCAATGGATTTTTTCTGGCCACTCTTCTGTAAAGCCCAGGTCTGTGGAGTGTACGGCTTAAAGTGGTCCTATGGACAGATACTCCAATCTCCACTGTGGAGCTTTGCAGCTCCTTCAGGGTTATCTTTGGTCTCTTTGTTGCCTCTCTGATTAATGCCCTCCTTGCCTGGTCCGTGAGTTTTGGTGGGCGGCCCTCTTTTGGCAGGTTTGTTGTGGTGCCATATTCTTTCAATTTTTTTATAATGGATTTAATGGTGGGATGTTCAAAGTTTCTGATATTTTTTTATAACCCAACCCTGATCTGTACTTCTCCACAACTTTGTCCCTGACCTGTTTGGAGAGCTACTTGGTCTTCATGGTGCCGCTTGCTTGGTGGTGCCCCTTGCTTAGTGGTGTTGCAGACTCTGGGGCCTTTCAGAACAGGTGTACAGTGGGGAAAAAAAGTATTTAGTCAGCCACCAATTGTGCAAGTTCTCCCACTTAAAAAGATGAGAGAGGCCTGTAATTTTCATCATAGGTACACGTCAACTATGACAGACAAATTGAGAATTTTTCTTCCAGAATATCACATTGTAGGATTTTTAATGAATTTATTTGCAAATGATGGTGGAAAATAAGTATTTGGTCACCTACAAACAAGCAAGATTTCTGGCTCTCACAGACCTGTAACCTCTTCTTTAAGAGGCTCCTCTGTCCTCCACTCGTTACCTGTATTAATAGCACCTGTTTGAACTTGTTATCAGTATAAAAGACACCTGTCCACAACCTCAAACAGTCACACTCCAAACTCCACTATGGCCAAGACCAAAGAGCTGTCAAAGGACACCAGAAACAAAATTGTAGACCTGCACCAGGCTGGGAAGACTGAATCTGCAATAGGTAAGCAGCTTGGTTTGAAGAAATCAACTGTGGGAGCAATTATTAGGAAATGGAAGACATACAAGACCATTGATAATCTCCCTCGATCTGGGGCTCCACGCAAGATCTCACCCCGTGGGGTCAAAATGATCACAAGAACGGTGAGCAAAAATCCCAGAACCACACGGGGGGGACCTAGTGAATGACCTGCAGAGAGCTGGGACCAAAGTAACAAAGCCTACCATCAGTAACACACTACGCCGCCAGGGACTCAAATCCTGCAGTGCCAGACGTGTCCCCCCTGCTTAAGCCAGTACATGTCCAGGCCCGTCTGAAGTTTGCTAGAGTGCATTTGGAAGATCCAGAAGAGGATTGGGAGAATGTCATATGGTCAGATGAAACCAAAATATAACTTTTTGGTAAAAACTCAACTCGTTGTGTTTGGAGGACAAAGAATGCTGAGTTGCATCCAAAGAACACCATACCTACTGTGAAGCATGGGGGTGGAAACATCATGCTTTGGGGCTGTTTTTCTGCAAAGGGACCAGGATGACTGATCCATGTAAAGGAAAGAATGAATGGGGCCATGTATCGTGAGATTTTGAGTGAAAACCTCCTTCCATCAGCAAGGGCATTGAAGATGAAACGTGGCTGGGTCTTTCAGCATGACAATGATCCCAAACACACCGCCCGGGCAACGAAGGAGTGGCTTCGTAAGAAGCATTTCAAGTTCCTGGAGTGGCCTAGCCAGTCTCCAGATCTCAACCCCATAGAAAATCTTTGGAGGGAGTTGAAAGTCTGTGTTGCCCAGCGACAGCCCCAAAACATCACTGCTCTAGAGGAGATCTGCATGGAGGAATGGGCCAAAATACCAGCAACAGTGTGTGAAAACCTTGTGAAGACTTACAGAAAACGTTTGACCTGTGTCATTGCCAACAAAGGGTATATAACAAAGTATTGAGAAACTTTTGTTATTGACCAAATACTTATTTTACCACCATAATTTGCAACTAAATTCATTAAAAATCCTACAATGTGATTTTCTGGATTTTTTTTCTCATTTTGTCTGTCATAGTTGACGTGTATCTATGATGAAAATTACAGGCCTCTCTCATCTTTTTAAGTGGGAGAACTTCCACAATTGGTGGCTGACTAAATACTTTTTTCCCCCACTGTATATATACTGAGATCATGTGACAGATCATGTGACACTTAGATTGCACACAGGTGGACTTTATTTAACTAATTATGTGACTTCTGAAGGTAATTGGTTGCACCAGATCTTATTTAGGGGCTTCATAGCAAAGGGGGTGAATACATATGCATGCACCACTTTTCTGTTATTTATTGTTTTGAATTTTTTGAAACATGTTATTTTTTTTCATTTCTCTTCACCAATTTGGACTATTTTGTGTATGTCCATTACATGAAATCCAAATAAAAATCCATTTAAATTACAGGTTGTAATGCAACAAAATAGGAACAACGCCAAGGGGGATGAATACTTTTGCAAGGCACTGTAGCACCAATGCCTGACCCAATTGTCTGACCTAGCGCCTGAAGAAAAAAGTCAGACACAGATTCCAAATGATGGTCATTATATGATTTCATTAGGTTCAATACATGAAATAATAGCTTCAAAATAGATGCCTACCATCTCCATAATGAATAGGCTGACCAAAATATAGCATAGTCATTTAGACGCCAATAATAAAGTTATTTATTGCTTTTCTTATTTGCCAAAAGTGACAGTAAAACAGCGTGAGCCGGCAATCTTTCTTTACATTGAGCATCACCCCTTACCTGCGAAATCGTGATTTGTCCAAATGATCAGTGACGAAAAATCTGCATACCTGAACAAAGTTCCTTGTTAGTTGTCGCACAGTCTTGACAGCATAGAGATAGACAAAGAACTCATCTTTCTATCTGTGCCATTATAGCGTCTGTGATCGCATGGGCAGCGCCATTGAGGCTACAACCCATAGGAATCCCCACCTAGTTGACTACTCTGACTACTTTAAAATGGTGGAAGCCCTCAATATCTCTGCCCATGCTAAAATGGCATTTTGGCTACTAGAGGCTTCTATCATTCTCTATGGTTGACAGACGCTGCTACTGTACCATTTATGTTACCTGCGTCTGTCCCCGAGTACTCTCTCGTGGACAGACTACAGCTGACAAATTAAGCTAATTCTGGGTTAACCTAGATTAGTTCATGAGAAATTACACGTTCCATAAACCATGGTTCATAAACATAAATTTTTGTTTTTGGCAACCGGAGGGAACTGAGTGCTAATTTCCTGGTGTGATGTGTGTTTGTGTTTAATGAGGATGAGGAGTGTTTATGTTTGTGGCAGTCGTCAAACATGAGGTCTGGGCCATGTTGCCATTGTGTTGGCATTGCTGTGTTATTGGCACATAGAAGCCTCAGGCCTCTTTCTCTGTTCCCACTCTCTTCCTCTTATGCAAAAACTGGTAACCTGGGAAAAAGGTTCATCACCAGGTCATTAAGTTTCTTATCGAGGACCATCCTCCCCAAATGCTCTTTAATGGCAGGTAGGTCTACATGGTAAGTATAGGAGCCTCATGGGGCCATCAGAGATTATTTAACATCAGATTGGATATCTGACCTTGTTAGCAACCTTGCTTGGAGAAATCTGAAATTGACTCCTGTCAAACAACAACTCAAGACTTACTATAAGAACCGCATGAGAAGACTGCATTTGAGCCCTATTCAATCGGATAGGACCACCAATATATGTATGGCACTAACCATGTAGTTTAACATAGGGTACGTACTTGCTGTGTGTGGCCCTATACGACCGCCAAGTACTTCCAAGTATCTATGAGGTCAGATTATGGTCAGGTTTTCTGGACACAGCCTTGCTACAGCAAATTGGTTTACAATATCAGCCTCAGTCTCAGTAGTGCACTAATGTGTAAAAGGCCACTGATGACATGCTGTTGCCCAACATTATGACCATACAGTATGTGTCTGGTAATCTACTGACCCAAAATAAAAGGGTTAAGTGATAAAAACAGCACAAGCCATGTTATTGTGGTAACTAATCACACGATTGGTCGAGCAGATGCAACTGTTGGTGTTTGCAAGCAGAAAACTGTTAGGCCTGTTAGAAGCATAACGATTTAATTTCAATGAGAGTCAATGGAGGTATTTACTCTACTTACACAGTTCTAATACTGCTCAAGTTTTAGCCCAATCATGCTAACAGAGTAATCGAAAATCTACCACAGCTGTGGTTTCTGTATGTGCTTGAATGTATTACTGCATGCATGGTTAATGAATACAACCGTGAAAAACTATTTAGCCTTTTGGATTACGAGTGTTTTCCAAGTAGTCTTGTTGTCAAAGATATTAGTTGTAACCATAGATCTTGTGCCAATGCTGAGATGCTTAAGCAGTGTTGGAATGTCAACATTTCCAACGCTAGGCTCATTGAATAGACAGCAGGTATGACATCAGTATGCTTCTGCTTCAGTAGCTAAGCACCAGCTGTATACAGACATCATTCACCATGCCCAACCTGTCTGTCCAATGAGAGGAAATCATAGGATGCCTCATTTCTGACAAGTGTGTGACATTTACATAAGGCTACTACTTGGCATCCACACACTGTCATCTGACTGACTGTCTGCCAGTTTTACACAATGTTCTAGCACTAAAACCAACTGTGTGTTTATTTGAGTAGTTCACATAGAACCAGAAGCATCACACAAAGACAAAAACATACCATCTTGAAAACGTATGATATTTTAAGAGCAGTAGATGGTAGGTAGAGGTTACTTTCCATCCTAAAATGAAGATCTTCATGCCACCCCCACATTTAGAGAGACGGAGAGACCCGCTAAGGCAAAGCAGCAATATAATCAAGCACAGGATGGGTAGATAGCTGTGTAGGTTGTATACTAGGAGCAGTGGAAACTATGGCTGATGCAGATATATGGGAATGGAAGCTGGACCCCCACATGTGGCAGAGGAACAGCTGACTCAAGTGGATGATGTCACTTCATGAGGTCATTACTCAGCGATGGTACAGTAACACCGAAATGTATCACATTACCTTGTAAGGAACTCATGAAACTTTGTTTCTGAGAACTTTCCATAGGACCTAACTGATGACTCAAAAGCAGAGTTTATGGTTTCATACTGAATGGTAAGAGACAGAAGAGTGGAACACTGGTTTCACACATACCTTCATAAGCAAGGTCTGGTCTTCTTTGACTGGGCACTCTTGAACTAGAGCAAACTGCTCTAGAGTTACTATGGAAACAAAACAACCCAGTGAGGTTAAACAAACAGTGCTATTACCCAGCCAGGCAGTGGGTCACAACTGTTCAGCCTCCATGCAGTGACAGTCACACTGAATCACATTTAATGAAAACCTTAAATTGGTTCTCTTTTACAGTTTGTAGCTTTGCCTTATTGTAGTACAAAACAGGATACCATATGCACATATGATACATTATAGTCAGTAGATAGTCATGAACAAGTATGAATTAATTTACTAAATAAATCCTATCAATAAACACACAAAATAAGTAAATATTGTGTAAATGACATAGAGCATTCCTGAATCACTGTTAAGAATCACAGATCCTCAACTTCTAAGAAGTATGTGGCGGTTGGCCAATTGTGGTGGCGACACCTACAACCACACACAATATTAGAGGATCTCATCACATCTGGTCATAGTAATACTAAGCATAACCACTAACCCACTCACACTGGGTTATGTGCTACTGTACCATATTCTATAAAAAAGAGAAAACTACAGTGCAATTGAGGAAACTTTTTTTCAAAATCCTGTTAAAACTGTAGGGCAAAGGCATTACATTGCTAAGGCATAAACATTTAATATTTCAACAAAACCCTTTCACACTGAGTGTGCCTCAAAGTATCAGTTAGCCCCTAGACAACTCTTATCTTTCAAACATCAGAGACCATTGTGTTGTTTATTGCCTTAGGGCTGGTTGAGGTTATAAGACGGCAGGTAGCTTAGTGGTTAAGAGCGTTGTGCCAGTAACCGAAAGGTCGCTGGTTCTAATCCCAGAGCCGACTAGGTGAAAAATCTGTCGATGTGCCCTTGAGCAAGGCACTTAACCCTAATTGCTCCTGTAAGTCGCTCTGGATAAGAGCGTCTGCTCAATGACTAAAATGTAAATGTAAGACTGCGTGTTTTTCAGTGGTGTAAAGTACTTAAGTAAAAATACTTTAAAGTACTACTTAAGTAGTTTTTTGGGGTATCTGTTCTTTACTTTACTATTTATATATTTTTGACAACTTTACTTTTACTTCACTACATTCCTAAAGAAAATATTGTACTTTTTATCCATACATTTTCTCTGACAACCAAAAGTACTCGTTACATTTTGAATGCTTAGCAGGACAGGAAAATTGTCAAATTCAAGCACTTATCAAGAGAACACGTGGTCATCCCTACTGCCTTTGGTCTGGTGGACTCACTAAACACAAATGCATCTTTTGTAAATAATGTCTGAGTGTTGGAGTGTGCCCCTGGCTATCCGTACATTTAAAAACAAGAAAATTGTGCCGTCTGATTTGCTTAATATAAGGAATTTTAAATGAATTATACTTTTCATTTTGATACTTAAGTATATTTTAGCAATTACATTTACTTTTGAAACTTAAGTATATTTAAAACCAAATACTTTTAGACTTTTACTCAAGTAGTATTTTACTAGCTAACTTCAACACTATACACGTCAACTACTTAACAAAGAGCTGCAGTTAGTTTCAGAATGGGTGGCAATGAATAAGTTAGTCCTAAACATTTCAAAAACTAAAAGCATTGTATTTGGGACAAATCATTCACTAAACCATAAACCTCAACTAAATCTTGTAATAAATAATGTGGAAATTGAGCAAGTTGAGGTGACTAAACTGTTTCGAGTAACCCTGGATTGTAAACTGTCATGGTCAAAACATGTTGATACAACAGTAGCTAAGATGGGGAGAAGTCTATCCATAATGAAGTGCTACTCTGCCGTTTTAACAACGCTATCATCAAGGCAGGTCCTACAGGCTCTAGGTTTGTCACACCTGGACTACTGTTCAGTCGTGTGGTCAGGTGCCACAAGGAGAGACCTTGGAAAATTACAATTGTCTTTTTACAGAACAGGGCAGCACGGCTGGTGAATACACTGAGGTGTCTGTTTAAACTACTAGCACACAGCTCGGACACCCATGCATACCCCACAAGACATGCCACCAAAGGTATTTTCACAATCCTCAAGTCAAGAACAGACTATAGGCGCACAGTACTACATAGAGCCATGGCTACATGGAACTCTATTCCACATCAGGTAACTGATGCAAGCAGTAGAATCAGATGAAACAGATAAAAATACACCTTATGGAACAGTGGGGACTGTGAAGAGAGACACACACAGGCACAGACACACATACACATGATAAGACACGCACTCTACACACACGTACACATGGATTTTGTATTGTAGATATGTGATAGTGGAGTAGTGGCCTGAGGGAACACACTAAATGTATTGGGTAACGTGTTATGAAATGTAATGTCATATAATACAGTGGGGGAAAAAAGTATTTAGTCAGCCACCAATTGTGCAAGTTCTCCCACTTAAAAAGATGAGAGAGGCCTGTAATTTTCATCATAGGTACACGTCAACTATGACAGACAAATTGAGAGAAAAAAATCCAGAAAATCACATTGTAGGATTTTTAATGAATTTATTTGCAAATTATGGTGGAAAATAAGTATTTGGTCACCTACAAACAAGTAAGATTTCTGGCTCTCACAGACCTGTAACTTCTTCTTTAAGAGGCTCCTCTGTCCTCCACTTGTTACCTGTATTAATGGCACCTGTTTGAACTTGTTATCAGTATAAAAGACACCTGTCCACAACCTCAAACAGTCACACTCCAAACTCCACTATGGCCAAGACCAAAGAGCTGTCAAAGGACACCAGAAACAAAATTGTAGACCTGCACCAGGCTGGGAAGACTAAATCTGCAATAGGTAAGCAGCTTGGTTTGAAGAAATCAACTGTGGGAGCAATTATTAGGAAATGGAAGACATACAAGACCATTGATAATCTCCCTCGATCTGGGGCTCCACGCAAGATCTCACCCCGTGGGGTCAAAATGATCACAAGAACGGTGAGCAAAAATCCCAGAACCACATGGGGGGACCTAGTGAATGACCTGCAGAGAGCTGGGACCAAAGTAACAAAGCCTACCATCAGTAACACACTACGCCGCCAGGGACTCAAATTCTGCAGTGCCAGACGTGTCCCCCTGCTTAAGCCAGTACATGTCCAGGCCCGTCTGAAGTTTGCTAGAGTGCATTTGGATGATCCAGAAGAGGATTGGGAGAATGTCATATGGTCAGATGAAACCAAAATATAACCTTTTGGTAAAAACTCAACTCGTCGTGTTTGGAGGACAAAGAATGCTGAGTTGCATCCAAAGAACACCATACCTACTGTGAAGCATGGGGGTGGAAACATCATGCTTTGGGGCTGTTTTTCTGCAAAGGGACCAGGACGACTGATCCGTGTAAAGGAAAGAATGAATGGGGCCATGTATCGTGAGATTTTTAGTGAAAACCTCCTTCCATCAGCAAGGGCATTGAAGATGAAACGTGGCTGGGTCTTTCAGCATGACAATGATCCCAAACACACCGCCCGGCAACGAAGAGTGGCTTCGTAAGAAGCATTTCAAGGTCCTGGAGTGGCCTAGCCAGTCTCCAGATCTCAACCCCGTAGAAAATCTTTGGAGGGAGTTGAAAGTCTGTGTTGCCCAGCGACAGCCCCAAAACATCACTGCTCTAGAGGTGATCTGCATGGAGGAATGGGCCAAAATACCAGCAACAGTGTGTGAAAACCTTGTGAAGACTTACAGAAAACGTTTGACCTGTGTCATTGCCAACAAACGGTATATAACAAAGTATTGAGAAACTTTTGTTATTGACCAAATACTTATTTTCCACCATAATTTGCAAATAAATTCATTAAAAATCCTACAATGTGATTTTCTGGAATTTTATTTCTCAATTTGTCTGTCATAGTTGACGTGTACCTATGATGAAAATTACAGGCCTCTCTCATCTTTTGATGAGAACTTGCACAATTGGTGGCTGACTAAATACTTTTTTCCCCCACTGTATATGTATATATATTTGCAAAAAATATATGGGGGATTGGAAGTGATGCAGACAATTACATTGATGGAAGCTACAATCTATCTGCAATATTAAAGCTGATCTTCCCCCTAAAAAAACAATATACATATATATATATACTCTCCACGTCTCCCACATCCCCTACCCCGCAACCTCGTGGAGACTTGCTCTTGAGTCTTTTACTTTTGGTTTTGTCCACCAGCTTCAAACAGCTAAAAATATTATATTTTTGGTTTTTGAAAAACAGCGAACAGTGTAGAATTTTAGCAGCCAGGAAATGGCAGAGTGTTTTCTACATATACGTTTGCCCCAGTCTGCCAGTCTGAGTGATGCTGATCGGAGAGAGGGAGGGTGCAGCCTTTCAATTTGACAACAAGGAAAAAATATTGTGAAACACTATCATTCCACTATTACTGTAAATATATTAGGGACATTTTCTGAAATTACAATGCAAAACTAGATGGTAATTTTCCATGAAGAAAAATTGTGTGACTTGCTTCAGCCCTTTGAAATTATTTTTGTGGCAGTGGATAGGATAGCTTGAACATGTGAAAGTTGGTATGGTGTCTCTAGCTTGAATGGTTCAAGAGTTACTTTTGGGAAGTTATTTTATGCACATTTTAAGTTTTTAATGTCACATGCACAAGAACAGTGAAATGCCTTTCTTGCAAGCTCCAAACCCAACAATGCAGTAATCAATATCAATGTAGCTCTAAAAATAACATAAGGTAGAACAAAAACACACAATAAATAAAAATAAGAAGAACACGAGAAGTAAGAAGCTATATACAGGGTCAGTTCCAATACCATATTTACAATGTGCAGGGATACTGGAGTGATAGAGGTAGATATGTATAGGGCTAAGGTGACTAGGCATCAAGATATATGATAAACAGAGTAGCAACAGCGTATATGATGATTTTATCTGAGTGTGTGTGAGCGTGTGTAGAGTCAGTATAAATGTGTGTGCATGTTATGTGTGTGTTAGTGTCAGTGTGCATAGAGACAGTGCTAAAGTAAAAATAGGTCAAAAAAAGGTCAACTCATATAGTCCGTGTAGCCATTCTGTTAGCTACATAGCAGTCTTATGGCTTGTAGGTAGACGCTGTTCAGGATCCTGTTGGTGTCAGACTTGATGCACTGATATAGAGGTCCTGGATTGCAGGGAGCTCGGCCCCAGTGATGTACTTGGCTGTCCGCACCACACTCTGTAGCACCATGTGATCGAGGGCGGTGCTGTTGCCATATCAAGTGATGTACTCAGCTGTCCGCACCACACTCTGTAGCACCATGTGATCGAGGGCGGTGCTGTTGCCATATCAAGCAGTGATGCAGCCAGTCAAGATGCTCTAAATGGTGCAGCTCTATAACTTTTTGAGGATTTGAGGGCCCATGCCAGCTGGCAGAGGTGATGTTGCTACCCTCACCACCTGGGGTCGGCCTGTCTGGATGTCCAGGATCCAGTTGCAGAGGGAGGTGTTCTGTCCCAGGGTCCTAAGCTTGGTAACGAGCTTGGAGGGGACAATGGCATTGAACGCTGACCTGTAGTCAATGAACAGCATTCTCACATACAGTGTCTTGCAAAAGTATTCATCCCCCTTGGCGTTTTTCCTATTTTGTTGCATTACAACCTGTAATTAAATGGATTTTATTTGGATTTCATGTAATGGACATACAGTGAGGGAAAAAAGTATGTGATCCCCTGCTGATTTTGTAAGTTTGCCCACTGACAAAGAAATGATCAGTCTATAATTTTAATGGTAGGTTTATTTGAACAGTGAGAGACAGAATAACAACAACAAAATCATGTCAGAAATGTTTTAAATTGATTTGCATTTTAATGAGGGAAATAAGTATTTGATTTCTGGCTCCCAGGTGTCTTATATACAGGTAACGAGCTGAGATTAGGAGCACACTCTTAAAGGGAGTGCTCCTAATCTCAGTTTGTTACCTGTATAAAAGACACCTGTCCACAGAAGCAATCAATCAATCAAATTCCAAACTCTCCACCATGGCCAAGACCAAAGAGCTCTCCAAGGATGTCAGGAACAAGATTGTAGACCTACACAAGGCTGGAATGGGCTACAAGACCATCACCAAGCAGCTTGATGAGAATCCTTCTACCCCCCCTTACCCCACCCCAAAGAAAGAAAAATAACATATTGTAAAGTGGTTATCCCACTGGCTATAAGGTGAATGCACCAATTTGTAAGTCGCTCTGGATAAGAGCGTCTGCTAAATGACGTAAATGTAAATGTAATGTAAAATGTAAGGTGACAACAGTTGGTGCGATTATTCGCAAATGGAAGAAACACAAAAGACTGTCAATCTCCCTCGGCCTGGGGCTCCATGCAAGATCTCACCTCGTGGAGTTGCAATGATCATGAGAACGGTGAGGAATCAGCCCAAAACTACACGGGAGGATCTTGTCAATGATCTCAAGGCAGCTGGGACCATAGTCACCAAGAAAAAAATTGGCAACACACTACGCCGTGAAGGACTGAAATCCTGCATCGACCCGCAAGGTCCCCCTGCTAAAGAAAGCACATATACAGGCCCGTCTGAAGTTTGCCAATGAACATCTGAATGATTCAGAGGAGAACTGGGTGAAAGTGTTGTGGTCAGATGAGACTAAAATCGAGCTCTTTGGCATCAACTCAACTCGCCGTGTTTGGAGGAGGAGGAATGCTGCCTATGACCCCAAGAACACCATCCCCACCGTCAAAGATGGAGGTGGAAACATTATGCTTTGGGGGTGTTTTTCTGCAAAGGGGACAGGACAACTTCACTGCATCAAAGGGACGATGGATGGGGCCATGTATCATCAAATCTTGGGTGAGAACCTCCTTCCCTCAGCCAGGGCATTGAAAATGGGTCGTGGATGGGTATTCCAGCATGACAATGACCCAAAACATACAGCCAAGGCAACAAAGGATTGGCTCAAGAAGAAGCACATTAAGGTCCTGGAGTGGCCTAGCCAGTCTCCAGACCTTAATCCCATAGAAAATCTGAGGAGGGAGCTGAAGGTTCGAGTTGCCAAACGTCAGCCTCGAAACCTTAATGACTTGGAGAAGATCTGCAAAGAGAAGTGGAACAAAATCCCTCCTGAGATGTGTGCAAACCTGGTGGCCAACTACAAGAAACGTCTGACCTCTGTGATTGCCAACAAGGGTTTTGCCACCAAGTACTAACTCATGTTTTGCAGAGGGGTCAAATACTTATTTCCCTCATTAAAATGCAAATCAATTTATAACATTTTTGACATGCGTTTTTCTGAATTATTTTGTTGTTATTCTGTCTCTCACATTTCAAATAAACCTACCATTAAAATTATAGACTGATCATGTCTTTGTCAATGGGCAAACTTACAAAATCAGCAGGGGATCAAATACTATTTTCCCTCACTGTACACAAAATAGTCAAAATTGGTGAAGTGAAATGAAAAAAAGAACTTGTTTCAACAAATTCGTACAAATAAATAACGGAAAAGTGGTGTGTGCATATGTATTCACCCCCTTTGCTGTCCCATGATCTCAGTATATATACACCTGTTCTGAAAGGCCCCAGAGTCTGCAACTCCGGGTACCACCAAGGGGTACCACCAAGCAAGCGGCAACATGAAGACCAAGGACCTCTCCAAACAGGTCAGGGACAAAGTTGTGGAGAAGTACAGATCAGGGTTGGGTTATAAAAAAATATCCAAAACTTTGAACATCCCACGGAGCACCATTAAATCCATTATTAAAACATGGAAAGAATATGCCACCACAACAAACCTGCCAAGATAGGGCCGCCCACCAAAACTCACGGACCAGGCAAGGAGGGCATTAATCGGAGAGGCAACAAAGAGACCAATGGTTAATGGTGTTGCCCGCTCAAGTTTTCTGTTTTTTTGTCTTATTTCTTGTTTATTTCACAATTTCTTCAAAGTGGTAGGCATTTTGTGTAAATTAAATGATACAAACCCCCCAAAATCCATTTTAATTCCAGGTTGTAAAAAAAATGCCAAGGGGGGTGAATACTTTCGGAAGCCACTGTACCAATAGCTGCCCTTTTTTGTGAGTCATTGTAAAACATCCCGGGTCTGCCTTCACCACCTGGGTGCGGCCCGCCAGGAAGACCAGGACTCAGTTGCACAAGCCGGGGTTCAGACCTAGGGCCCCGAGATTAATAATGAGCTTAGAGTGTACTATGGTGTTGAAGGCTGAGCTGTAGTCAATGAACAACATTCTTACATAGGTATTCCTCTTGTCCAGATGGGATAGGGCAGTGGTCTGTGGTCTATTGGGGCGGTAAGCAAATTGAAGTGGGTCAGGTAAGGTGGAGGTATTATGATCCTTAACTAGCCTCTCAAAGCACTTCATGATGACAGAAGTGAGTGCTACGGGGCGATAGTCATTTAGTTCAGTTATGTTTGCTTTCTTCGGTACAGGAACAATGGTGGACATCTTGAAGCAAGTGGGGACAGCATACTGGGATAGGGAGAGATTGAATATGTCCATAAACACTCCAGTCAGCTGGTCTGCACATGCTCTGAGGACACGGCTATGTATGCCGTCTGGGCCGGCAGCCTTGCGTGGGTTAACACGCTTAAATGTCGGGAGCAGCCCACGTTGTGGCACTTTGTTATCCTCAAAGCGGGTGAAGAAGGTGTTTAGCTTGTCTGGGAGCAAGACATCGGTGTCCACAACGTGGCTGGTTTTCCCTTTGTTATCCTTGATTGTCAGGAGTCCCTGTCACATACATCTCATGTCTGAGCCGTTGAATTGCAACTCCACTTTGTCTCTGTACTGTACAACGGAGGGCATAACTGCACTGTTTGTATTCAACCATATTCCCAGTCACCTTGCTGTGGTTAAATGCGATGGTTCGCGCTTCAGTTTGTGCGAATGCTGCCATCTATCCACGTTTTTTGGTTTGGGTAGGTTTTAATTGTTAAATTTTAAGGTAATCATTAGATTAAGGCTTAAACCATCAAAGGAGGTTCTATCAAAATACTTCTATTAAAAGTAAGCAAAATCAACTCATGAAACCACAAACACTTTCAAACCCTTCATTCTGGGTTGCACAATCCGACTAGTAACTGATCCTTATTTCATAGGCCTTACACTTGTAAAACCATTGCAGTAGAATGGTTTAATTTAAGACCTTCACTTCATACAGTTACACACATGCTTCATTACACAATTACATTTATGGAAATACTATCATCATAATAAAGCTCAAATCTACAGTCAAGGTTATACTTCTATCAATGGGAGTGAATCTACACACATACACAAGGGATCTGTAGACTCAGAGGTAAATAAATCTCTCAATGTTTAACCATTGTTTCCATAGCTCTTACCACAATCGGGTTGCATTGACATATGTTATGTACTAACTGTCCCTGGGACGTCAACTATTCCAAATGTAAAACCTGTTGTTTAACAAATCCACTAGGGCCTTCAAAAAGTTGGTGCTGATTTATCAGCTCAATATTCGGTACTAAAACATTTACTTGGATCTACTTCAATTCTGGACAGTGTTCCACATAATGGATACAGATTATTGTTTTAGATGACATTACCTTCTAAACTTGTCAAACAAAAACAACCTTCAATTATTACTCATCGTCCTTATCTACAGGGGGAAAGGGAAGCTCATCCAGCGTTGGCAGCTCATCAGTCTCACCATCCTCTTGAGGAGCATTAAACATGATGGCTGCGGAGACCGTATCAGCCAGGGAGGTACAAATAGCCTTACAGCATGTTAGTAATACAATTAGGCAGACTAAGCAAAAAACACATGCTGCAGCCCATTGGGCAATTTGGGATCCCCAACTTCCAAACTGGGATTTCAACCAAGTTGCAAGTGTCCACTCTGGGTGTGGGGAATTGTTCTTAGCCACAGTGGCAATGTCTATGGCAAGATCAGTAATATTAAGAGTACAGATCTGGGACAAAAGTGCAACACTCATCTCCAATTATTGCACAAGTGTCCCCTTGACCTGCCAACTTACGCAATTATTTTAGTTCCCCATTCAATTGTTCCAGGGCATTTGCCAATTTTCCAATTGCCAATTTTCTCTATGTGTTGAGAGATACCCTGAATTTGGTCTAGGGCACATGCAACTCCATACCCAGGGAAAAACACCCAAATAACCTGGAGGCAGGTGTCTGAGTGTGAGTGATGTCAGCCAGAGACCTCTTATCTCTCCTCATTCCAGGAGGTTTGTAGTCTCTAAACAGAGCCTTCAGATTCTTGTCATTGTTTAGAATGGTTATCATAGCTGTCACCACAAACCCAACAGTACAAGTACCTCCCCAGTTCAGGGGAAGGCTATAGTAAGCCATCTTACCACACAGCCAATAGGTGCCATTTGGGGCTCCTCAAAGGGATAAGAACATTATAGACTGAAATACCATAAGTAACATTACCAGGTTTCCCAGTGTCTGCATTGTTAATGGTTATCTTACAGGTATTGGATCCGTTGTAATACATTGTACAATTACATTCTAGTTCACCTAAATGATTATCTCCTTCTCCTCTAATACACCAAGGGGCTGTCAACACTCCTTCTACTGAAATGGGTGGGAGTAAAGTATTATCTGGCCTAGCAAAAGACGGTAGGCCTGTGTGTTTGTCTAATGCAAAAAAACGTCATGGGGTCAGGGTTACGGGGTGTCACTACTACGAATGGTACATATATTTGCATAGTCAGATTTACCCCTATGGGAACTCCCACAAGTGGTAAACCTGCTCCTACCTTAACTGACCCCAACCCACACACCCAACATTATTTTTGTCCAGATGTAAGGTTAGCAACCATTTCATCTCTAGAGAGGAACAGATTGTCCTCATGGTTATGAGGGCCCAGCAGGGCTCTCCTTCTCCGATGACCTTCTACTTCTGGGCCACTACTCCGGGCCTGCGTTGGTCCCTTTGTCTCAGGACTCATCTCACCCTCTGTCAGGTTTCTTACAAGAGGACAACCTACTGTTATTATTAGCACTCCTGTGCTAATGCAGAGGAGGGCTACACTGCACCACCATAACTGGCGAGGCCCCATCTTCTCATGGATCAGGAACTCGTCTGCAGGACAACCTGTTCTGGGGAAAAGGTGTATTAGTCATCATAATGGGACGGCCAGTCAGCATCTCGTGTGGAGAGAGACCAGTGACTGTGTGGGGTCTGCATCTCATACTCATCAGTGCCAATGGAAGCACCTTTACCCATGTCAGGCTTGTTTCACCAATTAGTTTAATCAATTAAGTCTATCATTAAGTGCTCAAAAGGTCCTTCAGGACTTGGATGGGACGTGGGGGATACTGTTTGTCATGCAAATCAAACATTTCTTGCAGACATGTTCTGCAAACACAGTAAAACCTACTGTACACCAATATTTATTTACAAGATCCACCATCCCTCCTTTTGACAAATGGTCTTGACCATGTGACAATTTGGCAAGGAATTGGAAAGTACAACGGGGCATGGCTGGTCTGCGCCACTCATCCAGTCATATACAGTGAGGGAAAAAAGTATTTGATCCCCTGCTGATTTTGTACGTTTGCCCACTGACAAAGAAATGATCCGTCTATAATTTTAATGGTAGGTTTATTTGAACAGTGAGAGACAGAATAACAAAAAAAAATCCAGAAAAACGCATGTCAAAAATGTTATAAATTGATTTGCATTTTAATGAGGGAAATAAGTATTTGACCCCCTCTCAATCAGAAAGATTTCTGGCTCCCAGGTGTCTTTTATACAGGTAACGAGCTGATATTAGGAGCACACTCTTAAAGGGAGTGCTCCTAATCTCAGCTTGTTACCTGTATAAAAGACACCTGTCCACAGAAGCAATCAATCAATCAGATTCTAAACTCTCCACCATGGCCAAGACCAAAGAGCTCTCCAAGGATGTCAGGGACAAGATTGTAGACCTACACAAGGCTGGAATGGGCTACAAGACCATCGCCAAGCAGCTTGGTGAGAAGGTGACAACATTTGGTGCGATTATTTGCAAATGGAAGAAACACAAAAGAACTGTCAATCTCCGTCGGCCTGGGGCTCCATGCAAGATCTCCCCTCGTGATCATGAGAACGGTGAGGAATCAGCCCAGAACTACACGGGAGGATCTTGTCAATGATCTCAAGGCAGCTGGGACCATAGTCACCAAGAAAACAATTGGTAACACACTACGCCGTGAAGGACTGAAATCCTGCAGCACCCGCAAGGTCCCCCTGCTCAAGAAAGCACATATACAGGCCCGTCTGAAGTTTGCCAATGAACATCTGAATGATTCAGAGGAGAACTGGGTGAAAGTGTTGTGGTCAGATGAGACCAAAATCGAGCTCTTTGGCATCAACGCAACTCACCGTGTTTGGAGGAGGAGGAATGCTGCCTATGACCCCAAGAACACCATCCCCACCGTCAAACATGGAGGTGGAAACATTATGCTTTGGGGGTGTTTATTTGCTAAGGGGACAGGACAACTTCACCGCATCAAAGGGACGATGGACGGGGCCATGTACCGTCAAATTTTGGGTGAGAACCTCCTTCCCTCAGCCAGGGCATTGAAAATGGGTCGTGGATGGGTATTCCAACATGACAATGACCCAAAACACACGGCCAAGGCAACAAAGGAGTGGCTCAAGAAGAAGCACATTAAGGTCCTGGAGTGGTCTAGCCATTCTACAGACCTTAATATCATAGAAAATATGTGGAGGGAGTTGAAGGTTCGAGTTGCCAAACGTCAGCCTCGAAACCTTAATGACTTGACCTTAAACCTGAGATGTGTGCAAACCTGGTGGCCAACTACAAGAAACGTCTGACCTCTGTGATTGCCAACAAGGGTTTTGCCACCAAGTACTGAGTCATGTTTTGCAGAGGGGTCAAATACTTATTTCCCTCATTAAAATGCAAATCAATTTATAACATTTTTGACATGCGTTTTTCTGGATTGTTTTGTTGTTATTCTGTCTCTCACTGTTCAAATAAACCTACCATCACAATTATAGACTGATCATGTCTTTGTCAGTGGGCAAACTTACAAAATCAGCAGGGGATTAAATACTTTTTTCCCTCACTGTACCGAGGTGTCCTTATGACAGCACCCACCCCACTTGCGTTTCTCTGATGCATCAGCCATTGCCTGCAGAGCAACGATGTCATTAACAGAGAAAGGGTTAGTGCAGGGGTGTCAAACGTCCGGCCCGCGGGCCGGATCAGGCCCGCAAACGGGTTTAATCCGGCCCGCGAGATGATTTTGTAAAGTATAAAAATGAGCTGCAATTTTTCAATAAAAGAAACTTCTGTTCCAATTGTGTCCACTGGATGGCGCAATAGCAATTGTGTTAAGCAAGCAAACTGTTTATACCGGGGCAGAGCAAATATGTCAAGCAAGTGCAGCCAGTCCGGATGAGCTACTTTGTTTTGCCCGCGATATATATTACGGCTTATACTTTTAACATTATGTGCTTTGGCACCCTCATTGCCCCAATATGTCTCTGTCAAAAAAGAGAAAAGTGGACGCAGAGTGCAGAGTGTTCCAAGAAAAATTGTCATCCTTCTATTTATTCACGGAATTGAATAGGAAAGCTGTATGTTTGGTGTGTTCACAGCATGTTGCAGTGCTGAAAGAATATAATCTTTGTCGCCACTATGTGAGTCTTCATGCCGACAAATATGACAAATTTCAAGGACAGCGGAGAAGAGAGAAGGTGAATGAACTGTTGGTGGGTCTGAAGAAACAGCAGTCTGTGTTTACTCACAGCCGAGACATCAGTGACGCTGCAGTGAAAGCTAGCTACCTCATTGCTAATGAAATCGCAGTGGCTTCAAAACCATTTAGTGAGGGTGAATTTGTAAAAACATGCATGATGAAGGCAGCAGAGATTGTGTGCCCTGAAAAGCACCAGGCTTTTGCAAATATCAGCCTGACAAGAAACACAGTTGCAGACAGGATTTCCGATCTTTCAGTGGATTTGGACAGCCAGTTGAAGCAAAAAGTAAAGTCATTTATTGCGTTTTCGGTTGCAATTGATGAAAGCACGGACATTACAGATGTTGCACAACTGGCCATTTTCATCCGCGGAGTTGATGACACATTGACCGTCACCGAGGAGTTCGTGGAGTTGGTGCCGATGACAGATACAACGACAGCAGCTGATATTTTCACTGCACTCGTCGGCGCGCTGGACAGGGTCGGAGTGGACTGGTCCCGCGCTGTCAGCCTGGCTACAGATGGTGCGCCCTCAATTATCGGGAGTGCAATCTGCAAATGGAGGACGTGATTTTTGGACTTTTCACTGTATTTTGCACCAGGAGGCTTTGTGTTGCAAGTCATTAAAGATGGATAACGTCATGAAGGTGGTCATCCAAACTGTTAATTTCATCCGATCCAGAAGCCCGAATCACCGTCAGTTTGACAGCCTTCTCAGAGAGAAAGACCACATCTATGGCCTGCCATACCACACTGAGGTAAGATGGTTAAGCCGAGGTGCTGTGCTGAGGCGTTTCTTTGATTTACGAGAAGAAATTGAACAGTTCATGGAAGAAAAGGGCAAACCAGTGTTAGAATTTAATTCCGCTAGAATGGATGCAGGACCTTGCATTTATGGTGGATGTTACAGAGCACCTGAATAACTTGAACAAACAGCTGCAAGGGCGCAACAAAGTTGCCACGCAGTATTATGACAGCATACGTTCTTTCAAGTTGAAGCTGTCATTGTGGGAGATGCAACTCGCCGGTGGTGATGCAGCTCACTTCCCCTGTCTGAAAAATGTGTGCGCGACCCAACATGTGGCAGACATGAAGCGGTTCAAAGATAAAATAACGGGACTGTTAAGGGAGTTTGAGCAACGGTTTCAGATTTTTGGTGAACTGGAGAAAGACTTCAAAGTTTTTTGTTCGCCATTCACCGTGAATCCCTCGTATTTGAAGGGCAAATTTGCCGCAGCTGGCTTGGACACATTTTATCAGAATCTCTTGCCAGGTTACCCCAACTTGACAGCCCTCGCTGCAAAACTGTTGTGCATGTTTGGAACCACATATCTTTGTGAGCAAGTTCTCTGTAATGAGCATAAATAAAACAAAGCTGCGCTCAAGGCTCACGCACAAGCACTTGAATCACATCCTGAAGTTGGCTGCCACTCAGGATGTGACGCCTGATATTGATGCGCTGGTGAAAGCTAAAAGTTGCCAGGTATCAGGAGTCAAATAAACTATGCAACCCCACTTAAAGTGCTGCATGAGACACCCTGATATAGTTCTGTGATCTGTGATATACTTCTGTGAATCACTGAGGCATTGTGTGTTTGTGTGTTGTTTGTCCTCAGAATTTCAAATAACGAGGTGTTTTATGATTAATAGTGATGTTGTGCTTTTGGACACACTGTCCTCAGGCTCCAGCTTTATGTTTATATGTTTTTATGTTGATGTGCTATTGTTTTTAATCGATTTTATTTTATTTGTATATTTAACCTATTCTTGACTCTGTGGTTCTTGCACTTGTTTGGGGAACAGGATTTCATTATTTGTATCTACATTTCTGCCTGAGAAATGACACCCTGATATAGTTCTGTGATCTGTGAAACAGTTCTGTGAATCACTGAGGCATTGTGTGTTTGTGTGTTCTTTTTCTTTAGAATTTTCAAATAAACTTGAGGTGTTTTATGATTAATAGTGATGTTGTGCTTGTACTATGTTGGACACACTGTCCTCAGGCTCCAGCTTTATGTTTTATGTTGATAGTATTAAAACAAAGAAAACAATCTGAAGTTGTTGTTTTTAAGTTATATATACCATGATTTTACCGGTCCGGCCCACTTGGGAATATATTTTCCTCCATGTGGCCCCTGAGCTAAAATGAGTTTGACACCCCTGGGTTAGTGGAAGCAGGAACTGCTGCCATCTGTAGGAGGGGGGAAACAGAAGATGAAGCAGCTAATTTAGCTGCGCAGTGTCACGGATCCCCCCGGTACTGCTGCTCATTGCATTCACCAGCCCCGGAGGTCTACGTAACCGGCCTTCTTGGCATCACTGACCTGGTTCATTAACACTAACCCTGGACTGTCTTATCTCATTACGCACACCTGGTTCCCATTCCACCTGATTAGTATGTGTATATATGTGCCCTCTGTTCCCCATTGTCCTTGTCGATTATTGTCCCATGTCCGTTGGTCTCCTGAGTAACGTGTATTGTGCTCTTGTTATTACGGGTCTCGTCCCGTGTATTGTGTAGAGGTCACACATCGCTCTTTTGTTTGGGTTACATCCCTTTGTAATGTAATAATACAGTTGAAGTCGGAAGTTTACATACACCTTAGCCAAATACATTTAAACTCAGTTTTTTCACAATTCCTGACATTTAATCCGAGTAAAAATTCCCTGTTTTAGGTCAGTTAGGATCACCACTGTATTTTAAGAATGTGAAATGTCAGAATAATAGTAGAGAGAATGATTTACTTCAGCTTTTATTTCTTTCATCACATTCCCAGTGGGTCAGAAGTTCGGGTAGCCTTCCACAAGCTTCCCACAATAAGTTGGGTGAATTTTGGCCCATTCCTTCTGACAGAGCTGGTGTAACGGAGTCAGGTTTGTAGGCTTCCTTGCTCACACACGCTTTTTCAGTTCTGCCCACACATTTTCTATAGGATTGAGGTCAGGGCTTTGTGATGGCCACTCCAATACCTTGACTTTGTTGTCCTTAAGCCATTTTGCCACAACTTTGGAAGTATGCTTGGGGTCATTGTCCATTTGGAAGACCCATTTGCGACCAAACTTTAACTTCCTGACTGATGTCTTGAGATGTTGCTTCAATATATCCACATAGTTTTCCTTCCTCATGATGCCATCTATTTTGTGAAGTGCACCAGTCCCTCCTGCAGCAATGCACCCCCACAGCATGATGCTGCCACCCCTGTGCTTCACGGTTGGGATGGTGTTCTTTGGCTTGCAAGCCACCCCCTTTTTCCTCCAAACATAACGATGGTCATTATGGCCAAACAGTTCTATTTTTGTTTCATCAGACCAGAGGACATTTCTCCAAAAAGTACAATCTTTGTCCCCATGTGCAGTTGCAAACCGTAGTCTGGCTTTTTTATGGCGGTTTTGGGGCAGTGGCTTCTTCCTTGCTGAGAAGTCTTTCAGGTTATGTCGATATAGGACTCGTTTTACTGTGGATATAGATACTTTTGTACCTGTTTCCTCCAGCATCTTCACAAGGTAATTTGCTGTTGTTCTATGATTGATTTGCACTTTTCGCACCAAAGTACGTTCATCTCTAGGAGACAGAATGAGTCTCCTTCCTGAGCGGTATGATGGCTGCGTGGTCCCATGGTGTTTATACTTGCGTACTATTGTTTGTACAGATGAACGTGGTACCTTCAGGCATTTGGAAATTGCTCCCAAGGATGAACCAGACTTGTGGAGGTCTACAATATTTTTTCTGAGGTCTTGGCTGATTTCTATTGATTTTCCCATGATGTCAAGCAAAGAGGCACTGAGTTTGAAGGTAGGCCTTGAAATACATCCACAGGTACACCTCCAATTGACTCATATGATGTCAATTAGCCTATCAGAAGCTTCTAAAGCCATGACATCATTTTCTGGAATTTTTTAAAGGCACAGTCAACTTAGTGTATGTAAACGTCTGACCCACTGGAATTGTGATACAGTGAATTATAAGTTAAATTATCTGTCTGTAAACAATTGTTGGAAAAATTACTTGTGATGCACAAAGTAGATGTCTTAACCGACTTGCCAAAACTATAGTTAGTTAACAAGAACTTTGTGAAGAGGTTGAAAAACGAGTTTTAATGACTCCAACTTAAGTGTTCCTGGCACCGACGAAGATGGCGGCCTCGCGACTAGCTCTTAGGAAACTTTGTGTTTTTTTGTTTTTTTCATGTATAATTTTTTACATTATTAGCTCAGAAAGTGTTTTGTATCATTACATACAGCCGGGAAAAACTATTGGATATCAGAGTGGCGGTAACTCACTAGCATTACGACCAGGAATACGACTTTTGATGTGTATTTTTAATGGACTATGAGATAAAACTGGGTTAATCACGAACATAGAGTTAGAATTCTTTGTTACTGGGCCAGGAATTTAATTGGGTCATTTCACTGTGTGTGTGGGGGTAAAGAGGCAATCTGACCTAGGGTCAAATTGTTCGCTCTTACTTAAATCCATGGCTGTCTTATCTCATCAGAGATTGAAACTAGCTTGTGGCCTTTTGTTTCTCTCTTCAAACACAGTGAAGGGAGTGGCACCAGGGTTGAATGGAGTTTGGGCTAGACCTTTGTCTCTCCTTGGCTATCTTCTTGATAGATTACAGCATTTGTGTATGGTTGAAAGATTAGAGTAGGGACCTATCATGTCCAACAATAAGTCTTCAGGTCAAGCCCGGGAGAGCCAAGGTTGAACAGAGTTTAAACTAAACATGAGTGTTTTTGCAAGACAGGGGAGTGATTTATTGTAGTACTATGTGATTCTGAACTGAATGAAAGTCGAATTTAGCCGCCACCATAGACAAAGGGAGTGGGCGGAGCAATAAAAGAGCTGGAAACTGAAGAAGGAGGGATTTTAAAGCTAGGGTGTGTGGAGGGCACTATATAAGATGGAGAGAGAGAGGAAGAGGAGGGGCTACTCTGCAGACCAGCTTCCTTTTATTGAAATTCAATAAAGTAAATCTTGATTCAACAAAAAAATAAGATATTTGATTTTTAATAAAGTATAGTGATTAATTTCCACAACACTTTCCCGAAGCAGATCCTTTGTTTGTTCTCCCCAGGGCAATTGAACTGATTCCAGCGGCTGACCCAAAATATCGCCGGCGGAGGAGAGGCACTCGGAGCGGCTTGCTGGTTCGACTTAGGAGGCGCGCACACCACGCACCGCTTCCATGTATACTACTCGCTAATGTTCAGTCTCTGGTTAACAAGGTCGACGAGCTCCGGGCAAGGATTTCTTTCCAGAGAGACATCAAGGCCTGTAACATACTTTGTTTCACGGAAACATGGCTCTCTGGGGATATTCTGTTGAAATCGGTCCAGCCAGATGGGTTCTCAGTTCGTTGCGCAGACAGGAATAAATATCTCTCCGGAAAGCAGAAGGGCGGAGGTGTGTGTTTTATAATTAACGACTCATGGTGTAATTGTAGTAACATACAGGATCTCAAGTCCTTTTCTTCACCTGACCTAGAATACCTCACAATCAAATGCCGACCGTATTATCTCCCAAGATAATTTTCTTTGGTTATAGTCACGGCCATGTATATCCCCCCTCAAGCTGATACCATGACGGCCCTCAAAGAACTTCACTGGACTTTATACAAACTGGAAACCACATATCCTGAGGCTGCAGTTATTGTAGCCGGGGATTTTAACAAAGCAAATTTGAGGACTAGGCTACCGAAGTTCTATCAACATATCGAATGTTGTACTCGCGCTGCTAAAATCCTCGATTATTGCTATTCGAACTTCCGGGATGGTTATAAGGCCCTCCCCCGCACTCCTTTTGGCAAATCTGACCATGACTCCATTTTGCTCCTCCCTTCCTATAGGCAGCAACTCAAACAGGAAGTACCCATGCTAAGGACTATTCAACGCTGGTCTGACCAATCGGAATCCCCGCTTAAAGATTGTTTTGATCACGCGGACTGGGATATGTTCCGGGTAGCTTCCGAAAACAATTTAGACGAATACACTGAAACAGTGACTGAGTTTATCAGGAAGTGTATAGGTGATGTTGTGCCCACTGTTACTATTAAAACCTATCCTAACCAGAAACCATGGATAGTTGGCAGCATTCGCGCAAAACTGAAAGCGCGTACCACCACATTTAACCATGGCAAGGTGACTGGGAATATGGCAGAATACAAACAGTGTAGCTACTCACTCCACAAGGCAATTAAACTGGCAAAACATCAGTATAGAGACAAAGTGGAGTCGCAATTCAACGGCT
Organism: Coregonus clupeaformis; assembly: GCF_020615455.1. Taxonomy (NCBI): domain Eukaryota; kingdom Metazoa; phylum Chordata; class Actinopteri; order Salmoniformes; family Salmonidae; genus Coregonus; species Coregonus clupeaformis. Next base: position 28,327,458 of record NC_059192.1, read on the forward strand.
CAGACACGAGACGTATGTGACAGGGTCTACAGACAATCACGGACTACAAAAAGAAAACCAGCCATGTCGCTGACACCGACGTCTCGCTTCCAGACAAGCTCAACACCTTCTCCGCCCGCTTTGAAGATAACACCGACGAGTCCCACTACCAAGGACTGTGGCCTCTTCTTCTCCGTGGCCGATGTCAGTAAGACATTTAAGCATGTTAACCCCCGCATGGCTGCCGGCCCAGACGGCATCCCTAGCTGCGTCCTCAGAACATACGGATATATTCAATCTCTCCCTTTCCCAGTCTGCTGTTCCCACATGCTTCAAGATGGCCACCATTGTTCCTGTACCCAAGAAAGCAAAGGTAACTGAACTAAATGACTATCGCCCCGTAGCACTCACCTCTGTCATCATGAAGTGCTTTGAGAGACTAGTCAAGGATCATATCACCTCTACCTTACTTGTCACCCTAGACCCACTTCAATTTGCTTACCGCCCCAATAGATCCACAGACGATGCAATCGCCATCACACTGCACACTGCCCTATCCCATCTGGACAAGAGGAATACCTATGTAAGAATGCTGTTCATTGACTATAGCTCAGCATTCAACACCATAGTACCCTCCAAGCTCATCATTAAGTTCGAGGCCCTGGGTCTGAACCCCGCCCTGTGCAACAGGGTCCTGGACTTCCTGACGGGCCGCCCCTAGGTGGTGAAGGTAGGGAACAACATCTCCACTTCGCTGATCCTCAACACTAGGGCCCCACAAGGGTGCGTGCTCAGCCCCCTCCTGTACTCCCTGTTCACCCATGACTGCGTGGCCCACCACGCCTCCAACTCAATCATCAAGTTTGCAGACAAAACAACAGTAGTAGGCTTGATTACCAACAATGACGAGACCGCCTACAGGGAGGAGGTGAGGGCTCTGGGAGTATGGTGCCAGGAAAATAACCTCTCACTCAACGTCAACAAAACAAAGGAGATGATCGTGGACTTCAGGAAACAGCAGAGGGTGCACCCCCCCTATCCACATTGACGGTACCGCAGTGGAGAAGGTGGAAAGCTTCAAGTTCCTTGGCGTACACATCCCTGACAAACTGAAATGATCCACCCACACAGACAGTGTGGTGAAGAAGGCACAACAGAGCCTCTTCAGCCTCAGGAAGCTGAAGAAATTTGGCTTGGCACCTAAAACCCTCACAAACTTTTACAGATGCACAATTGAGAGCATCCTGTCGGGCTGTATCACCGCCTGGTATGGCAACTGCACCATCCACAACCGCAGGGCTCTCCAGAGGGTAGTGCGGTCTGCTGAACGCATTACCGGGGGCAAACTACCCGTCCTCCAAGACACCTACAGCACCCAATGTCACAAGAAGGCCAAAAAGATCATCAAGGACATTAACCACCCAAGCCACTGCCTGTTCACCCCGCTATCATCCAGAAGGCGTGGTCAGTACAGGTGCATCAAAGCTGGGACCGAGAGAATGAAAAAGAGCTTCTATCTCAAGCCCATCAGACTGTTAAATAGCCATCACTAGCACATTAGAGGCTGCTGCTGCCTATTGAAATCACTGGCCACTTTAAGAAATGGAACACTAGTCACTTTAATAATACATATCTTGCACTACTCATCTCATATGTATATCCTGTATTCTATAATATTCTACTGTATCTTAGTCCATGCCGCTCTGTCATTGCTTGTCCATATATGTATATATTCTTAAAGTCCATTCCTTACTAGATTTGTGTGTTTTGGGTATATGTTGTGAAATTGTTAGATATTACTTGTTAGATATTACTGCACTGTCGGAGCTAGAAGCACAAGCATTTCGCTACACCTGCAATAACATCTGCTAAACACGTGTATGTGACAAATAAAATGTGATTTGATTTGATGTAAACTTCCAACTTCAACTGTACATGTTTGTTTTGGGCTTCTTCCCTGTTGTTTTCCATTATGTACCTTGTGTTGGGTGGAGTAAATAAAACCCCTAATACGTATTCCTGCGCCTGTCTTCTAATCATTATACAAAGTGACATGCAGTCAGTCTTAGCGTTCCCCAGAGACATTTTATCTTTAGAGGAAGTTTGTGCCTGACACTTGATTACAGAAATAGAGGAGAGGAGTTGGACAGCCTGTAACAGAGACAAAACAAGATTACTGTGTGCAAAAACCCTCTATTCTTCCACAATGTTCCAAAATCATGCACTACACCAAACGCATATCTACTATCAGTGTAAATGTTAACAGAGCTGTCCTTTGCCAAAATACAAGCTCTAGTCAAGCCAAATAGTTTTGCAGCCTGGGAAGATAAGTGTGAGGGGAGTCTAGCTCTCTCCACAGTTTCCAAAACAGTCACAACAGCATAACCAACCAATGGTTCCCCTTTTTCATTTCTCTGAGCAGACTCATCTACAAAAAACTCAAGTCCGGATTGTCTAACGGGGTGTCTCTCAAGTCCAACCTGGGGCTACAGTCAACTTCAATAGCTAAGTCACAGTCATGGTCTTCACCGGCTTCTGCTGTAGGGAGAAGAGTTGAAGGGTTAAGAATGGTACATCGTTTCAGAGTAACATGGGACATTGTCAACAGAATGTTCTGATAGTCTCGCAGGGGTCAAATGAGCTGTTCTTTCCTGTGTAATAATTGCGTGCACAGCATGGGGCACATGTACGGTTAAATGAGACATTGCCACAATATCAGAACATGCCAAAATAGCCATCTCAAACAGGAAATCATTCCCCTGATCACAGTATCCAGTCTTTTAGAATAATAACTAACAGGTCTATATCCCACCCCATGATACTGTGTCAAAACTGCTGACATAAACCCACCTGTCTCCGAAACAAAAAGATGGAAGGGTTTAGTATGGTCTGGCAAACCCAAGCAAGAGGTAGACATTAATGTTTGTTTCAATTTTACCTATGCCACCTCAGCCTCATCAATCCAGATCACAACTTCACTCACCTCCATCTTTCTCCCATAAATACAATCCTGCAGCGGTTGAACTATCTCTGCATAGTCTTTCAACCATGGACGACAGTAACCAGCCACACCCAACAAAGACATCATGTGCTGCTTGGTAACAGGTTTAGGCAAAGCTTTAATTGCCTCTAATCTATCTTTGGAGAGGGCGCGACCCTCAGAAGTAATGTCATGACCCAAATATTTAACAGAGCTCTGGCATAATTGCATCTTACTGGGGGAAGCTTTATGACCATTTTCTGCCCAAAAAATCAACAATGCTGGAGTGTCCTCGTGACATATATCCTCTGATTGTGAGCAAACCAACAAATCGTCAACATACTGAACCAAAATACTCCCTCCAGGAGCAACAAAACCGCCTAGGTTTCGAGACATTTCTTGGGCAAAGATGGCAGGTGATTCAACGTAGCCTTGAGGCATTTTTTTTACCAAGAAATATAAACGAGATCCACTCCTGTGACTCTTCAGACACAGGGATGCTAAAGAAAGCATTGGCTAAATCAATTACTGAAAAACAACTACCTACGGGCACCTGGGATAAAATGGTAACAGTGTTAGGCACCAGGGGCGCTCTAGCATATACAGCATAATTTACTATTCTAAGGTCTTGCACAAAACGATAATCACCAGATGGTTTGTTACAGGGCGAATTTGGGCAAGGAACCAGAGTGCCTCTTTCAAGTATCGCATTAGAATGGGAATGATACCCTTTTCGGCTTCTTTGCTAAGAGCTTTGTAAGGTCTGTGAGTGCTTTTTGGAACGACCACAACTGGCGCAGCTCCTTTCATGCGTCCAATGTCGGTCTTTGATTTAGTCCACAGTTCTTCAGGTGTATCTTTTAGCCAATCAATGTGTGAATTATCTTGTAATACCACAGGCATGGTTTCAACGGGAATTTGTTATTTTCTTGGTATTGTCATTGCAGTAGCCCAGTATGGGGAATAGAAAGTTGCTGTTGAAGCTGACCACTTTCCCTCTCCTTCCCAGGCCACCCAATCAGTTGCTTCCATAACTTTCTTCATCCAAACACCCACATCTTTCCATTGTGTTCCAGGGGCTTTTGATAAGCTACAATGGGGAACAGAGCCAGGGACTTCATACAGACTCATCTTAGTATCCATCAGCAACACTCCAGCTGCTACGATGTATTCTCCTCTGTATATCCCATTCATGGTTATCTCAACTTTCTCTTTTCGTTTTTACCATCTCTGTTGGTATTCAGGGTCCTCTTCGCATGAGGGAACAGCAGCAGTACAATGTAGGTGTTCAGACACTTCCCAGTTAGCATGCAATGGGGAAGAGAGGGATTGCTCTCTCAGCTACCCCTCAACATGCTGATCAGTCAGGTGCCAAGCATAGTAACAGTTCATCAGGCACTGGAAGATTCAATTTTCTCTCGATCCCAATGACAAGCCTTCTTCAGTACAGGCAACAGATAAAATCATTTTACACATCAAATCTCTTCCTAATAAATGTACTGGGCAGGCAGAGGAGTATAGGAATCGGTGTCTCTATTTGCCCTCTCTTCACTCCACGTCCAGGGGTACGGTCAAACATTATTCGGGGGGCAGACAGGGCAGACATTTCAAACACTGAGACCGCGGCCCAAAAATGGAATTTTGTGTTTATTAACTAAAATGTAAATGAGGTGGTTTTGGGTTGACATGGTGGTCAATTTGAGCATTTGACAGGTTTCTTCTGGTTCTTCATTATTGTTTTCTTCATTTGTTTCTTCTTCTGTTGCCGCCTCATCCTATGTTTGGTAGCCCACTTGTCCACCTCCTCTTCCAAATGGGTTGTCCACCTGCACGCCAACAGGTGGGGATGGCCACTCTCCTTGGCCTTCTTGTCTTTTCTGCTTTTTCCTTCGTTGCTGTCCTCACTGCTGCTTCTCTTTTCCTCTTCTTCTTCTTGACTGCTACATTCTTCCTGTTCACTCTCATCATTCTTTCTACTTTTACTCTGTGTTCGGCTTCGCGTTTTTCTCCGTCCTCTCTTTTCGTCTTCTCTCTTCCGTTCCTCTCTTTCTTTTCGACGTTCCTCTATGCACCAATTTATAAGTCGCTCTGGATAAGAGCGTCTGCTAAATGATGTAAATGTAAATGTGCTCTTCTTCTTCACGTTCTCTCTCCTCTTTTTCTCTCTGATCGTTTGCTCTGGTTCTTGTCTTGGCTGGTTGCTTTCTGTCTTCAGCTCCAGCACCTTCTGCAGCTCCTCCAACAGCTCCTGTACGAGGGAGTGGGAGGCCACCATCTCTGTCTGCTGGTGGAGGATTTGGCAGTGGCGGATATCCAGAGCGTCTGCTAAATGACTTAAATGTAAATGTAAGGGGGGCCCATGAAAGGGTTCCCCTCGGAGAAAGGCCAGCCAGGCTTCTTCTTTTTATTTTGTCCTTCTTCCTCTTTCTTCTCCCGTTCCACTTGCTTTACCATCAATCGTCTTACAGTTTAATCTTTTTAATTTTCTGCTTCTCTCTCCCACTTTCTGAAATCGTCCCCCGTTCACTTTAACTTTCTTGTATTGTCAAGTTCTGCGTGATTTCTGGCTGACCACAGCTCTGCCCAAACTTGAAAACGGCTTTATCCTTGATGAACGCAAAGGACAACTCAAAACTGTTCACTTTATGATTTTTTATTGTCATAAAGATGGAACAGAATAGGTTGATAACCTTCAAAACACACAAACAAAAGCCCATGGATTAGTTACAAATAACTCTCAATTCCACTTTCTCAAAAATAAGCATAAACTAATGTTACTGAATCCTCAAACCTAAACAAACAATCATTTCATCATTTAGATTAACCTAGGATCATTGCAAGTTAATAATTAAATATCAATATCATAATTAAACATTTAACAATACACATGATTATAGTAACGTTACTGTCAAGTACTACGTTCACATAATGAAGTCTTCACTATTTAATTTAATTAATAATTGTATTGTATGTTACAACCAAACCAAAAGGGCATATAGAAGCATGAATTCACAACACATTCTGTCCTACCAGTTGCGTCTTTGGATGATCAGGAGCTGTGGTCATTGGTATCTCTTCTCAGGAATGAGTGAGAGCCAAGTAAGCTTTTACCAAACATTTCGATGCCATGCACATGCACTGCTTGTGGGTGCGCAGGTTAATATGGTCCCCAGAGCACTTCCTGGTGGTTGGTTTCAACAGCTCCGGTTGCATGGTTGCCCCCTGCAGGTTGGGAGTGCTTTGAGCACCCTGGGTGGATTTAGGCTTGAGTGCTCGGTATAGCTTGTAGTCAGGAATTGACACAACATGTATTTTCTTTCAAGTTGGCCTCTCACAGACTCCCGTTTTTCTGTGCTCAGTGTCCCATCAGCAGGGAAATCTCAATTTGTCCATCTTGTCCAGTCTTATGTTTGGTCCAGTACCCCCCTACCAAATGTTTGGGCCATCACACTACACAGCTGTTTTGGCTCCCAGCACGGATCCTCCATCCTACTCTTACTATTTCCCTTTCCCATAATAAAACCCTTTGTTTAACTTTTTTTACTTCCAGCTTAACACGTTATCCCACACTCACACAACTCTCACACCAGGGCTAAACCCCTGTTCAGTCAATTAGTCAATCACATAATACTCACATCCATATTTACTTAGTACTATTCTCAAACACACTCAGTAATCTCCCTTATTACTCCTTAAGCATCTTCAACGATTCTCTTGTCATTACCTCCTATGCATACATATGTATCTTCAACGATTCTCTTGCCGCTACTTCCTATACATATAAAGTAACACCTTGTGCTCAATAACACCTTGTGCTATTACCAGTGGTTCTCAAACCACATAGACAATAGTCATAAATGTCTACAGACAATTGTCAGTGGGGCTTTTCCTGCCCTCACTCTAGCCTTCTTCTAAGACTATCTCTAGCCTTCTTCTAAGACTATGGTACCTTTCTTCATTTTTATGTTTATTTTTATTGTTTTTTATTTATTTATTTTATTTCATACAAATTCATTTAAATTGACTTACTGAAATTCAGTGGACGTGTCCCTCAGAGGTTCGCAGATCAGGTAGCTCACAGTAAAAGTCTGGTCTGGGTGGGTCCACGTCTTCTTTGGTTAGATGGGAATTTCCCTCACACCTAGGGCTGTTACAGTGACCGTATTACCGCTACACCGGCGGTCACGAGTCAAGATGGCAGTCAAATTCCATGTGACTGTTTATTCTTCATACTATAAAATAATAGAAAATAATGCCACGGAATTCTAAGCAAATCTTGTCTGCTAAATGAACTAGTGTAGCCCACAGCCATATGGCATAGACTGATCAGGGCCTAACATAAGGACAATGCAGAGTATGCTATTCTGTTCTTCTGAAATAGACTACATTTTCTTCATATCATGTTTCTTCAGACCTGTCTAAAATAAATAATGGATTTATTGTGATGGTGTAGGCTATTTTACATGGATTTATTAGACTTTTTAAAATGTAAATGTTCCAAAGGTCTGCATCAGTGGTGGAATGTGTGGAATACAGGAGATGCTAAATGTGTTTGTTAATTAACGGTCTGCTAGAAGAAAACATTTCTTGACTGGTGAGCTTTAACTGCAGCGCTATCTGGATAAGGGGCAGGGGTTGTGTGATGATCATACTTACATGTGTTGTGCACCTTTAAGAGAGCAGGGAATTGTGGGTGAGTAGTTGGATAAACACAAAGCGGGAGATGGCAAAAATGGCCAGTCCAATATGGCATAACCAAATACCTACAATGCTGGTTAGCAAATGACGAATAGGCAACCTTAAATACGTAACATTGTCACAACGTACTGACAACAAAATTACAATGTAAACAACTTACGTTGTACCAACCAAAATGGGTCTTTCACTTTGAAGATTCGTATTGCTCTTGCGTAACTAGTACGAAACCAGTATGAAAGCTTATGTCGTCAGTTCGTCGTGACAAGGTAACATTATTTGGTTGGCTGCAGCAACAGGGAATTTGAATTATTATGTGTACTATAATTAATGGAATTTTTTTGTAGGTGTTGATACATTTTCTGCTAGGAAAAAATAAAGTCTGAAGTTTTAAAGTGGAAATTACAAGTTTGCACTTTCTGCATTCTCAGCAACAAGATTAATCAAATGAAGATCCTGCATCTGTACCCTCTAACCTTTTGTCCAACTTGTTGGGAAAGTGGTTAAGTAGCTGATTTGTGTCAAAGGTTACATTGTTTACTGTAAACGTTGGAAGTCATGATGTCACAATGGGACCCTTAGAATGTTGAAGAAATCCCATTAAAGTGGATGAGGTTTTTTAAGAAGGACAAAAAAAAAGTATAGATGTAAAGTCCCCTGTTTAGGGGACTGCCGTGTTTCTGGAACCAGTTCCGACTGACATTTTTGCTTATAAATCTATTTGTGGACAGATAGATTTGAAATGGCTTGCATTGAGCGATAGCACTGGATCCCACGGAAACAGTAGTATATGTTGTCCTCCTGTGTGACATTGGGTGTGAAATCTGAAAGAACTTGAAGCTGGGATGTCCCTCCTACCATTTCATTCGCTTTTCCGACTGTCCATCAAATCCTGGCTGAACCCTATGTCACAACCATTGACAAAACACATGAGTGCAATCCTTACAGCGCAGCAGGAGTGTGGTTTCATCACTATAGCACATCCAGAGATCGATTTATAGCCATTAATCTAAAATAATTAATAGATTTGAAAGAAAAAACACTTTCTGTTTGTCATAGATGGACAAGTTTAATATGATATGAAAGGTGAGATCCTAAACAGTTCAGGAAGCCAAGCTAGAGCTTTTTGTGACGTTCAGTGGTGGGGGCAGATGCTTTGATCAAGAGAGACCTTTAGAAAATATGCACATTTTCTCTAACACTAAACATACAAATATTTATTTTACAGTTATAAAGAAGGTGAAATATTATAGTTAGTAGTTTTATAATTTGAATATACCATATTTAGAAATCATATACAGTACCAGTCAAAACTTTGGACACACCTACTCATTCAAGGGTTGTTTTTTATTTGTAATATTTTCTACATTGTAGAATAATAGTGAAGACATCAAAACTATGAAATAATACATATGGAATCATGTAGTAACCAAAAAAGTGTTAAACAAATCAAAATATATTTTATATTTGAGATTCTTCAAATAGCCACCCTTTGCCTTGATGACAGCTTTGAACACTCTTGGCATTGAACATTAGAGCATGCTAATAGAGCACATTAGCATCAATGCCTTCCTCTTGCAGGAACTGCTCACACACTCCAGCCACATGAGGTCTAGCATTGTCTTGCATTAGGAGGAACCCAGGGCCAACCGCACCAGCATATGGTCTCACAAGGGGTCTGAGGATCTCATCTCGGTACCTAATGGCAGTCAGGCTACCTCTGGCGAGCACATGGAGGGCTGTGCGGCCCCCCAAAGAAATGCCACCCCACACCATGACTGACCCACCGCCAAACCGGTCATGCTGGAGGATGTTGCAGGCAGCAGAACGTTCTCCATGGCGTCTCCAGACTCTGTCACGTCTGTCACATGTGCTCAGTGTGAACCTGCTTTCATCTGTGAAGAGCACAGGGCGCCAGTGGCGAATTTGCCAATCATGGTGTTCTCTGGCAAATGCCAAACGTCCTGCACGGTGTTGGGCTGTAAGCACAACCCCCACCTGTGGACGTTGGGCCCTCATACCACCCTCATGGAGTCTGTTTCTGACCATTTGAGCAGACACATGCACATTTGTGGTCTGCTGGAGGTCATTTTGCAGGGCTCTGGCAGTGCTCCTCCTGCTCCTCCTTGCACAAAGGCGGAGGTAGCAGTCCTGCTGCTGGGTTGTTGCCCTCCTACGGCCTCCTCCACGTCTCCTGATGTACTGGCCTGTCTCCTGGTAGCGCCTCCATGCTCTGGACACTACGCTGACAGACACAGCAAACCTTCTTGCCACAGCTCGCATTGATGTGCCATCCTGGATGAGCTGCACTACCTGAGCCACTTGTGTGGGTTGTAGACTCCGTCTCATGCTACCACTAGAGTGAAAGCACCGCCAGCATTCAAAAGTGACCAAAACATCAGCCAGGAAGCATAGGAACTGAGAAGTGGTCTGTGGTCACCACCTGCAAAACCAGTCCTTTATTGGGGGTGTCTTGCTAATTGCCTATAATTTCCACCTGTTGTCTATTCCATTTGCACAACAGCATGTGAAATGTATTGTCAATCAGTGTTGCTTCCTAAGTGGACAGTATGATTTCACAGAAGTGTGATTGACTTGGAGTTACATTGTGTTGTTTAACCTCTTCATCACGAGGTTCCCCATATCCGGGGTACTCCTCCCGCAATCTCAAACAATGGCATAGTACGGTTTTTAAACATGTGTGAATACCTGAATGTTACACACTACTGGAACGAGAAGCGTCTCAACTGTGAATCTAGCTAAACTGTTGTTGCCCAAATTAAATAATATTCCGACTCCAAGCAAATATATAAGCATATAGCAAAACCAGTACTGTATTTTGAAACCGTGCATGTCCGTATATTCGTAGACAGATAACGTATTTTTCTCAACCTATCTACACAAATGATACACCATTCAAAAGCTGCTACCTCACAGATTCCAACAGTGATAGCCGTGTTCCTCTATTACCAACACTCACTAAACTATTAATCAAAGAACGTCAATAACAAACTTCCATTTTTTTTATTACAACAACAAACTGCGTCTTACCTTTGTTGTTTCTGTTACCAAAAGTAGTGTCTGATCGAATAAAACCACTTGAAAAGATACTCTAGGGTCTCTCTCTCATTCCGAGTCGATTTCAATGAGTTTCCATCGTTTTACATGGCCAACAATGTGTTTGAAGATGAAGTCAGTAGTTTGGTTCAATCACAACAGGCACTGTTTTGTTGCCATCTTCTGGATATATGATGCAATCCCGGTGGTTTGTCATTGTTCTCATTTAATTATACAGATCCAGAGCTTTTGATAGAGGGGTCACATGTCAAAATCGACCAACCGGTTGTTGAAATATCCTGGTGCGTACCCCATTGTCTCATATTGACTTGCTGCATTACGCACGGTTACGCAGAGCGCACCACAACACTAGAATTTTGGAGGTAAAACACAAAGTTTATTCAAATATGGCAGGTTCTAGTAACAAATATACAGTTACAGAGGCGTTATTAATTGTAACAGATGAAAGTTGGACTCCATGTATCCCCATTGACTCTGAATCAGATGATGAGGACCTGCTTAGACCGGACGAACCAGACCCCAACGACGAGAACGAAGGTTATCGTGTCCAGGGCCCTACTCAAGCATCAGAAGAGTATGTAATCCCATTGTTATTTATTACTTCTAATACTACTATTACTAATTTATTGTATGAGTACAAAACATACATTCTAAAATATATATTTGAGTAACTGAAGCTCAACGTAAGTTAGCGCTAGCTTAGCTAGCTTAGCTTAGAGGCCCACGCGCAAATTGACTTACAATAGAACACTATGTGTATTATTTATTGTCACTGAATTATCACTTTAGTCAACATTCTCATAGTTCTAACTATTTATTTTATATATCTGACTGTTTTGAGTCAGATTTGTCAATGAATGAATACAAGTGTGTTTTAGTCATGATTTTCTTTTCTCTTTTGTCTTGTTTGTACAGTGAAGATGATTATAGGGGTATGAGCCACAGCCAGAGCATCTGCCTCCTCAGCCACAGCTTCCCCTTCCTCAGGCAGAGCCTCCTCTTCCTCAGCCTGGCCGCTTGTCTAGACAACGCACTTCTGCTCCCCTCCCTCGGCCACGGTCTTCATCGGACACTGAGTCCCCTGTAAAGAGCCCTCAACCCAAAAGAAAAGGAAAAGCTTTCTCAAAGTCAGCGTGGTGGAGGTAGGCCTGCCACTCCAAGAGTCGGGGAGGAAGAAGAGGAAGAAGAAGATAGGTGGCATAATAGAGAAGAGAAAAAAGGGTCTACATTTTGTGTGACAACCCACCCAAGGACACCATATCATTGTTTATAGTTTTGGGATGTGTGTAATTTTTGTTTTTAAATTGGTTGTTTATAGTTTCGAATAAATCTGCTCAGTTTGGAGTCAAACTTTCCCATTGTATGGTTTATTTTAATGGGAACACGTATAGAGGTCTGGGAGAACATGGGAAACAACATCAAAACAGTTGTATTTTGATGGAATGTACACATATAGTGATATGTTAGTGAAATTAAATGCATTTTGCTGTCTGGTACCTGATAAAAGTCAAATGGCACTGATGGTGCCCAAATCTACCCAAATGTCTCCATTTGGTAATCCGCCTAAACATACTTCAACTAAAACCCCTACAACTTTGGTTTACTTTACTTTATTGGCATCAAACTTCACATAAGTACTCATCAGATATTGGGCTATGGTCCCATAGTGTTTAGGGGCTGCAGCTGCATAAGTCCAATAAATTATTCCCTATAAAACCTGAAGTTACTTTCAGGCGGAATCAAAACCTCCCAATTTATGCTGTGTTCTAGCTTCACGTACTATGACACAGTAATACCCACATTAATTATTTCACTTCAAGATACATCTCACATGTGTTACCTTTCTTTTGCTACCAATATTATGTTGATAGCCCTTGTCGTTTTGGAGATATACTCTATTCAATTTGGGCATGCACTTTTGAGGCAGGCACTTTAGCCAGGTACCTAGTGATGAAGAGGTTAAGTGTTCCCTTTATTTTTTTGAGCAGTGTATAAACGCAACATGTAAAGTGTTGGTCCCATTTTTCATGAGCTACAATAAAAGATCCCAAAAATGTTCCATACACACAAAAAGCTTCTTTCTCTCAAATGTTGTGCACAAATTTGTTTACATCCCTGTTAGTGAGCATTTCTCATTTGCCAAGATAATCCATCCACCTGATAGTTGTGGCATATCAAGAAGCTGATTAAACAGCATGATCTTTACACATGTGCATCTTGTGCTGGGGACAATAAAAGGCCACTCCAAAATGTGCAGTTTTGTCACACAACACACCAGCCAGGACCTCCACATCTGGCTTCTTCACCTGCGGGAGGGGGAGGGGGGGTGTTGAGGAGTATTTCTGTCTGTAATAAAGCCCTTTTATTGGGAAAAACTCATTCTGATTGGCTGGACCTGGCTCCCAAAAGTTTCAGATTTGTGCAATGTTACAAAGATGGAAAAAAGCTGTCCTTTAAATATTCTTGATATGTTCGTCAAAAGAGAGATCAGGGTCCAGAGGAACGCCAAGGTCCTTCACAGTTTAATTTGAGATGACTGTTCAACCATCAAGATTAATTGTCAGAACCAAGAGCAGATATCTTTGCTTCTTGGGACCTAGAACTAGCATCTCTGTTTTGTCTTGAGTTTAAAAGTAAAAAATCCACTTCCTTATGTCTGTCACACTGGCTTCCAGGGTAGCCAATGTTGGAGCTTCACCATGTTTCATCGAAATGTACAGCTGTGTGTTGTCCGCATAGCAATGAAAGTTGACATTGTGTTTCCAAATGACATCACCAAAAGGTAGAATATATTGTGAAAACAATAGTAGTCCTAAAACGGAACCTTGAGGAACATCGAAACTTACAATTGATTTGTCAGAGGACAAACCATCCACAGAGACGAACTGATATCTTTCCGACAGATAAGATCTAAACCAGACAAGAACTTGTCCGTGTAGACCAATTAGGGTTTCCAATCTCTCCTAAAGAATGTGGTGATCGATGGTGTCAAAAGCAGCACGAGGACAGATGCAGATCCTTGGTCTGACGCCATTAAAAGGTCATTTACCACCTTCACGAGTGCAGTCTCAGTGCTATGATGGGGTTGAAAACCAGACTGAAGCGTTTTGTATACATTATTTCTCTTAAGGAAGGCAGTGAGTTGCTGCGTAAAAGCTTTTTCAATTAGTTTTTGAGAGGAATGGGAGATTCGATATAGGCCAATAGTTTTTTTTACATTTTCAGTGTCAAGGTTTGGCTTTTCCGGAGAGGCTTTATTACTGCCACTTTTAGTGAGTTTTGTACACATCCGAAGGATAGGGGGCCATTTACTATGTTCAACATAGGAGGGCCAAGCACAGGAAGTAGATCTTTCAGTAGTTTAGTTGGAATAGGGTCCAGTATGCAGCTTGAAGGTTTAGAAGCCATGACTATTTTCATGAATGTGTCAAGAGATACAGGATTTAAAAACTTGAGTGATCCTAGGTCCTGGCAGTTCTGTGCAGACTCAGGACAACGGAGCTTTGGAGAAATACGCAGATTCAAAGAGGAGTCCGTAATTTGCTTTCTAATGATCATGATCTTTTCGTTGAAGAAGTTCATGAATTCATCACTGCTGAAGTGAAAGCCATCCTCTCATGGGGAATGTTGCTTTTTTGTTAGCTTTGCGACAGTATCTAAAATACATTTGGGATTGTTCTTATTCTCCTCAATTAGGTTGGAAAAATAGGATGATTGAGCAGCAGTGACGGCTCTTCGATATTGCACGGTACTGTCTTTCCATGTTAGTCGGAAGACTTCTAGTTTGGTGGAGCGCCATTTCCGTTCCAATATTCTGGAAGCTTGCTTCAGGGCTCGGGTATTTTCTGTATACCAGGAAGCTAATTTCTTTGTGACAAATATTTTTTGTTTTAGGGGTGCAACTGCATCTAGGGTATTACGCAAGGTTAAATGTAGATCCTCAGTTAGGTGGTTAACCGATATTTGTACTTTGGTAGGTGGAGGGATTCTGGAAGGGCATCTAGGAATTTATAGCAACGCTTTTGATGATCCTTGGTTGGGGTCTGAGCAGATTGTTTGTTGAGATTGCAAACGTAATAGGATGGTGGTCCGATAGCCCAGAATTATGAGGAAAAACATTTAGATCCACAATATTTATTCCCCGGGACAAAACTAGATCCAGGGTATGACTGTGGCAATGAGTAGGTCTGGAGACATGTTGGACAAAACCTACTGAGTCGATGATGGCTCCGAAAGCCTTTTGGAGTGTGTCTGTGGACTTTTCCATGTGAATATCACCAAAAATGTGAATATTATCTGCCATGACTACAAGGTCTGATACGAATTCAGGGAACTCAGTGAGGAACACTGTATACGTCCCAGGAGGCCTGTAAACAGTAGCTATAAAAAGTGATTGAGTAGGCTGAATAGATTTCATGACTAGAAGCTCAAAGGACAAAAACACAGTCATTTTATTTTTTGTAAATTGAAATTTGCTGTCGTAAATGTTAGCAACACCTCCGCCTCTGCGAGGTGCGCTGGGGATATGGTCACTGGTGTAACCAAGAGGAGAGGCCTCATTTAACACAGTAAATTCATCAGGCTTGAGCCATGTTTCAGTCAGGCCAATCACATCAAGATTATGATCAGTGATTAGTTCATTGACTATGACTGCCTTGGAAGTGAGAGATATAACATTAAGTAGCCCTATTTTGAGATGTGAGATATCACAATCGCTTTCAATAATGACAGGCATGGCGGAGGTCTTTATTCCAGTGAGATTGCTAAGGCGAACACTTCCATGTTTAGTTTTGCCCAACCTAGATCGAGGCACACACACGGTCTCAGTGGGGATAGCTGAGCTGACTACACTGACTGTGCTAGTGGCAGACTCCACTAAGCTGGCAAGCTGGCTAACAGCCTGCTGCCTGGCCTGCACCCTATTTCATTGTGGAGCTAGAGGATTTAGAGCCCTGTCTATGTTGATAGATACGATGAGAGCACCCCTCTAGCTAGAATGGAGTCTGTCACTCCTCAGCAGGCAATGTTGTCATTAGCTAACAAAGTTAGTCAATAATAGCTAGCTAGCTAAAATCAGAGATGGTCTCCCCTCAATGTTATACTGCATCTAAAGTCAATCTGGCGACATCCAAATGATGACTAAAGGTTTTCCTACTAGTTATTTGACTCATTTTGCAATGTCGTTGTATTTCCAAGCCACTGTAATGCACTTTTGATGATACCAGAGCTCATTGAGTACGCTCGATCAGTCGGAAATGCTTCTCAGATAGGGGCTTGCGTGCACTTGAGAATAGCCATAGCTACCATAGTGATCCCCTTGAGAGTAGCTCATTTCAGTGTATCATTCAGATATAGCTTGCTAGCTAACTAGTTGGTTGTGCTCGAAATGATATAATAATGCTAGCTAATTGTTTCAGTGCTCCTTCCAAATGTGAAATTACAAGACAGAAAGGACGCTTACCTAAGCTGTTCCTCTATGTCCTTTTGGTTTTGAAGGTAAGGTAGCTAGCTAATCTCCTTTCCAGAGACTTCTGCCCAAATGTGCAGTCCCTGGGGGTCTAGAATATGAAGTAAATGCCTGACTGTGTTTTGGGTCACCACATAACCCATTTGGATGCATTTAAGATCCATTAGTTTGTATCCATAAAGCTTTCCATGTCCGTCCAGTTGATCAAGAAGGAATAACGCTATGTCAAGGAGGTCTGATCGTTTTTTCCGTCTACTGTAGAGCCATAGAGAACTCAGATTTCTCCACAATGTAGGTAACTAATGACAACACCATCTATATTGCTCAATGACACTAATATACTGTATATCTCCCCATGGCTCAAACCAAGGAGAAAATAAAAGTTGATCAACTCAAGGAAACCGGACATAATGTCAACCTGTGCTTGAGAGGAAGCCAAGCTTGCCAAGTAGCCTATGCTAACGTTTGAGCATAATAAAGGCATAGGCTATAGTCATAATAATGTACAACTGGATTATTTTGTAATAATGACATCTTTCTCGTTATAACGTTATCTTTCTTTATATCTGTCACGCCTACTCCTGCTCCCTCCGGCTCCACATCGTTACGCACACCTGGAATTCATCACCACCCTGATTACTCTCCTTCATATAGCCCTCAGTAGCCTCTGTCGTCAGGCAGTATTGGTTTTGGTAACGTTCAGTACGCTTCTCCTGTTTGGTATTTTCTTAATGTTTATTATTATCAAACTCACCTTCTGCACCTGCTTCCTGACTCCCCGCGTATAGGTTACAATATCATAATAATTATATAAATAAAAATAGGAGTGGCAGCAATACACCACCATAGTTACCCATCCTGACAATCTCATTGTCAGCTTCTGAAAGTGCCATCCAAGTGAGAAATAAACACACTAGAGCTAAACCACAAAGTACATGTAATATCTGCATAAATACAATGTAGTTACTAGGTGTTACACAGGATTTAGCTATTTCTATATAATTACTTAGCGAATTACCTACTCATTACCAAGTGAAAATACCTACAAACAATAGATGAGTTTCTACTTTAGTCAACTTTATTGAAACGTAAAAAGACCTTACATTTCTTACAAAATAATAAGGATTTGTATTGTTAGATGAATAATGTGATTAATTAGGTTAAACAAAGATATAACAAAAATAGCTATTCTAGTGGTGACTGTAGTCTATAGAATGGTGAGTAGCCTAGATAGCTAATTTAGAAAAATGGGATTGTCTTTTTCTCTCCTTTTTAACGTTACAAGTAACAATGGAAATCAGCAACTCTGTCTCTGTCTTCATATGTCTCTTTCTTGTAAACATTTCCCATCCTGGAGTCTGAGACATTGTGGAAACCTGTGGTAAAGAAGAAGAATGTATGACAATTTAGCATTAGACACTACGTTACCCTATATTAGTTATCATCATCATGCTTTCTATAGTTTAGGCCTATAGCTAGCTAGGCTTAGCTCGCTACCTGGCTAGTTATTGTGTTATCCAGATAGCTATAAAAGTGCATGCTAACACCAAAGATTTTTTATAACTAACCCAAAATAGACCACACCCTGTTGTTTCCATTAGGAAGCTAGTGAGTCAAGTGGGCAGAACAAGCAAGGACGTGGGCAGAGCTAAGCATGAGCTAGCAAGATCATATTGGCATGTTCTAGCATGTATTTGCATATTTCCGTTAAGGATCGCCTAGTCTGTGAAGTGTGCATGTGCAATAACTCAATTCACCCTTGCACTCCTTCTAAACATCGCACTTTTTTACAACTTTGTCAAAGGGAGTCCACTCTGTTCATAAAATATTCTAGTTTTGGGAACAGAATACTGTATTGAGATCAAATGTTTCATCGATGAGAAAATCGTCAGAATGTCAGCTCAGTTCCATCTTGCTCCATACTCTCCCACTGCCGGCCACTGAGCTTCCGCTGTCCACCATTTTTGGCGGGGAGAGGAAACTCCAACTGGATGCTTCACATTTATATTTCCGGTGAAAGATCTGGGCCATTGTTCTATCTGTGCTAACGCTAATAAGTTAGTTAGTGTTTAGCTACATTCAAAAGGAACTTATGTTACTCATGGTGTGTGTTGGCACACGTAGCTAGCTTACTTGGTGTGCTCCGTTTGCATCACTTTCAATGGGGGACTTTTATTGTGAAGGCTACAACACTTTCTTTCTTTCGCGCCAATCTATCATGTCTAGATTTTGAACACTGACCTTCTCTACCCCGTTGTTCGAGCATGTTGTGCAGATGGGCAGACATTAAACCTTAATTCCTTGGATAAATAAATAATTGCACAAATGCATCACATCCAAAAGTGAGAATGTTCTTCAACAGTGCAAGGTTACATGATGGAATTAGAGTCTTATGACAATTTTAAGTGCATTTATAAACCATTATTCAACAAAGCTTACAATTTGGCAAGCACAAATGACTATCTCACAATTTTAACCATAACTGTGTATTAATGTGTCTAACAAAATGTAATTGATGGGTAAAGCAATTGACCCACTGTCAAATACACCGTTAAATGATTTAACAATTTAAACTATTTTTTGATGTGAACCGTTTGTGAACCCGTTTTTGCCATTACGCTCATACGCGTCCATTAATTTGAAACAAAAGCTTGACCTGGGCCTGGGAATCAGACTCCAGTGCCCTTTATAGGCTCGATGCAGAACGTTACTTCTGTATTTAATAAACAGTACCCACTTTTTCCGGCACAGCTGGAAGTCGTCGCTCAGTGAGTGAAAATGGCAGAGGTTTTCTCTCGGTGCCTTCAGGAGTTGCCGAAGTTGACCGTTAACATTGTCCACAGATTTGCCCATTAGTGCCAAAAAAGCAAATTGGAGAAGGGCTTTAAATTCTACATATCATTTTATTTAACTGATTGTGAAGGTATGTATACTTAACATTATTTGCCAACTAGCTAGCTAGCTAGGCTAGTTCAGTACTTGCCAGCAGCGACAGCATTAGCCAGCTCGCTGAACTAGTAAACAAAACAACCAAAGTTAACTTACTACCTGGCGATCTAAGCAGAGTTGTGTCAGTGAGGAGATCGGTTCTCAGTTGGCTAACACTTATCATGGGGTTTGTGCAGTTTGAAATATGGTGTGTTGGGATGCTATCGGCAGTGGTTTAAACTAAAGTACCGGTACTTAAAGATGCACTCCAGGATCTTAAGCGCAACAAATTTGTAACATATAGTATGAATTGCATTCGTAACATATCATCCGAATTGCACACACAAATATATATTGTTTATTTTTTGCAGGACGTAACATATCATACGAAATGGATGATGTAGTACACAATTTGATGATGTAGTACACAAAAAATGGGGACCACTTTTGGCTCATGAGGTCCACTTTCAAAACTACTGGCTGAAATTATACAAGCTTTAAAATGAGGGCCATGTTGTCAGGATGGGTAATGTTCTATATAAGTACACATTAGTTACAAGTAATTACCTCTCAAGATACACTTCATTTTAACTATCTAAATCCTGTGTAACAACTAGTAATTACATTGTACTTTGGCAAACATTACATGTGCTTTGAAATAGTGTCTTATTCCTCATCTGGGATGACACTCTATTAAATCTGTTTTCGTAAACTAAACCAAGTTATCTCAGATGGTACGCTTTATTTTGGGGGCAATGCTAGCAACAACGTTAACTGGAGCTATATTTTGAACAGTGCACATTCATGATTAAGTTATTACAGCCTTATTGAGCATACGCTATAATCTTTCAGACACCCAGCACATCCACAAGGGATCCTTCCCAACCTTAATCTCAGTTGTTAGTAAATCGGCTGCAGCTGAGAAGAAGTGAAACACTAAGTTGATGAATTTAGTGAAAACCTGACCATTTGTAACAAGCATGGTAACAAACATTAGTTGATACACTTCTGTAATTACAGACTGCAATTACTACCAGGTACATGTTGTTATTACATTGTAACTATGAGTTATTACTGCTAACTACAATACTTGTAACAGTATAAGGATCCCTTAAAAGGAAGCGTTACCAAGTATTCAAAAGTTTAGTATTTGGTCTCATATTCCTAGCACACAATGATTACATCAAGTTTGTGACTCTATTAACTTGTTTGATGCATTTGCTGTTCGTTTTGGTTGTGTTTCAGATTATTTTGTGCCCAATAGCAATGAATGGTAAATAATGTAGTGTCACTTTTATTGTAAATAAGAATAGAATATGTTTCTAAACACTTCTACATTAATGTGGATGCTACCATGATTACGGATAGTCCTGAATGAATTGTGAATAAATTACAGACGCATGGGGGTATGATAATGTGTGTCTAACTTTCTCACTCATCATTATTCACGATTCATTCAGCACTATCCGTAATCGTGCAACTCAATATTAGGAAGATGTTCCTAATATTTTGTGCACTCAGTGTAATTATATCATCATTCTAGAGACATGATGCAACGGGGCAGTTAGTGTACTATTTTAGTGTACTAACGCAAGCACACACACACACCCTTTGACCCTTCCACAAAGGGGCTCTTTTTTTATTAATAGTTTTTATTATACTGTATGTTCAAGCAAATAGGCAGAATAAACAGCATTGGACAAATAACAATTGCATCGTCAATGTACCTCCAACACATTTTCACATTATATTGAGTAAAACAAAGTTCATAATACATGCACACCCTACCAAGCAACAATAGATACTATGCTAATCGATTCCACCATACAACAAAAAAACGAATTAGAAAATAAACCCTAAATTAAACCCAAACCCCATTCCACCAATCCCATCCCACCCCACCCGTCCCACCCAAGTGACCTATTTGATCTAACTCCTTATAGCAAGATACCTTACATTTTCAGATGCGTTTGACCACATTGTTAATGTTCTTTAATTTGCCCTTTCATTAAGAATTCTAATGAACTTTTAAGATGATCTCATAACCAGCCAAGCACAGGGATTGTGTCAAATGAAGGGGAGACTATTCTGGGAAACTGTAGCATCTTAGAAGAGCATATATCTTAATGTTCCACTTCACAATAAGATTAAAGAGTTCATGTGCTAGCATGTGAGAAAATATATGTGATTTCCCCTACTAGTGTTATTTAGGAATATGAGAATAAATGTGAATAAAGAAGGTCTTTGAGAGAAGCTGAGAGTGTGGACCTATTTCTGGGTATTTGTGTTGTAGAGAAGACTCGGTTTGAACAGGCTATTAAATACAGCTTAACACTAAAGGGCTGATTTACTAGAGGGTAATGGGTGTTTAGTGCGTCTTAAACTGTCCCCACGAGCAAGAAATAGCTCATGTGAATTTACTTGTCTGACGCACAAAGAATTGAAGACAGTGGCAGAACAAGCAGTGTAAACATTTTTAACCCATTTTCTTCGGTGTAGCCAATATATAACTGTCCATTGACATTGTTGCGTTGAGTGGCATTAACTGACCTGGTTCTGAGGCTGTCAGACACTGAGCTGGTCCATGTTGTGATGAGTCCGCCCACCACACTGTTTCCCAGCCTCTTCACCACCACCTGGTGCAGGCCAGAGATTAAAGGTTGAGTGCTTGAATGCTGACTTGTCAATCAGCTACATATATTTATAAATGGGGACAATAGCGGATGATCAGGATTCATCTGGATAAATGTATAGATATCCTGCTTGTCCACATTCACTATGACAAACAAGGCTGGGAGAAGCTAAACTGTACTGAAACGCTCTATATCAAGCATCAAGTCACACATGTTTAACTGTTTATACAGTAGCATTACCAGACAGTCATGCCTTTCAACATAGAGCTGGATGTTAATTGCCATCTCATGATAGGTGACACACTAGCCATGTATGTCATAAAGGGGGAAGTCCACTTTTGGAAGTGTGAAAGAGAGATCCTATATACTCTGGCACACCGTTCATGATTCAATTTGGGTAAGTAGTTGTGAACTTCCAATTTCAAACACAGAATATCAGTTTGGGTCAGCTGTGATTGGATCTGTTTGGGTCTGGTTGTGGTCTGATTCATGTTTTCAGGTCAGTAGTAAACTGATTAACTGTGGTTGGGGACTGTTATCTTCATTAGGGAGAGAGACAGTGGGGTGCAGTGGGGACACTGGTGGAGGGTTGAGTTGAGTTCAGCTGACAGAGCCTCCGCTCTTCTTGTGACTGCAGCCCAGACAGACAGACACTTTAGTTGTCAAGATTCAGGCAGATACAAATGGCATTATGTTTGACTTCAAGTTCACACTGCGATCCTTCCTACTGCGATTTTTCGTACTTGAATTTGCACTACATGTCCTATACATCTTATCTTTGATGTATAGGAAGCAAAGGAAAATAGTGACCATATTGTACAACAGTATTGAAAGGTTCAGAATATACACTGTATATGCAAAAGTACGTGGACCTGGACACCCCTTCAAATTAGTGGATTCGACTGTTTTCAGCCACATCCTTTGCTGACAGGTGTATAAAATCGAGCACACAGCCACGCAATCTCCATAGACAAACATTGGCAGTGGAATGGCCTTACTGAAGAGCACCGTCATAGGATGCCACCTTTTCCAACAAATCAGTTATTAAAAATTCTGCCATGCTAGAGCTGCCCCGGTCAACTGTAAGTGCTGTTATTGTGAAGTGGAAACGTCTAGGAGCAACAACGGCTTAGCCATGAAGTGGTCGGCCATACAAGCTCACAGAACGGGACTGCCGAGTGCTGAAGCACGTAGCGCGTAAAAATCGTTTGTCCTCGGTTGCAACACTCACTACCGAGTTCCAAACTGCCTCTGGAAGCAACGTCAGCACAATAACTGTTCTTCGGGAGCGTCATGAAATGGGTTTCCATGGCTGAGCAGCCGCACACAAGCCTAAGATCACCATGCACCAGGGGCGCAGGAGGGTCATGTCCCCCCCACATTCTGAAATGGCATTTTTGTCCCCCCCAGTTTTATCATTGCATTCTCTGCATGGCTGGCTGGATTTAGGATCTCACAGACACCACAGAGTTGGCTGACTGTGTGAAGGCAAAGCTTCTGGAAGGATGGCTGGACCAGCACAGCAGAGTTGAGCATAGTTCAGTGTGTACAGTGCATTCGGAAAGTATTCAGACCCCTTGACTTTTTCCACATTTTGTTACGTTACAGCCTTATTCTAAAATTGATTAAATTGTTTTTTCCCCTCATCAACCTACACACAATACTTCATAATGACCAAGCAAAAACAGGTTTTTAGAAATTCTTGCAAATGTATTAAAATAAAAAACGGAAATATTACATTTACAAAAGTATTCAGACCCTTTACTCAGTACTTTGTTGAAGCACCTTTGGCAGTGAATACAGCCTTGAGTCTTCTTGGGTGTGACGCTACAAGCTTTGCACAGCTGTATTTGGGGAGTTTCTCCCATTTTTCTCTGCAGATTCTCTCAGATTTATGTCAGGTTGGATTGGGAGTGTCGCTGCACAGCTATTTTCAAATCAAATCAAATCAAATGTTATTTGACTAGTGTTCCATTTCTTAAAGTGGCCAGTGATTTCAATAGGCAGCAGCAGCCTCTAATGTGCTAGTGATGGCTATTTAACAGTCTGATGGCCTTGAGATAGAAGCTGTTTTTCATTCTCACGGTCCCAGCTTTGATGCACCAGTACTGACCTCGCCTTCTGGATGATAGCGGGGTGAACAGGCAGTGGCTCGGGTGGTTGATGTCCTTGATGATCTTTTTGGCCTTCCTGTGACATCGGGTGCTGTAGGTGTCCTGGAGGGCGGGTAGTTTTCCCCCGGTAATGAATTCGGCAGACCACACCATCCTCTGGAGAGCCCTGTGGTTGTGGGCGGTGCAGTTGCTGTAACAGGCGGTGATACAGCCCGAAAGGATGTTCTCAGTTGTGCATCTGTAAAAGTTTGTGAGGGTTTTAGGTGCCAAGCCAAATTTCTTCAGCCTCCTGAGGTTGAAGAGGCTCTGTTGCGCCTTCTTCACCACACTGTCTGCGTGGGTGGACCATTTCAGTTTGTCAGTGATGTGTATGCCAAGGAACTTGAAGCTTTCCACCTTCTCCACTGCGGTCCCGTCAATGTGGATAGGGGGGTGCACTCTCTGCTGTTTCCTGAAGTCCACGATGATCTCCTTTGTTTTGTTGATGTTGAGTGAGAGGTTATTTTCCTGGCACCACCCTCCCAGAGCCCTCACCTCCTCCCTGTAAGCTGTCTCGTCATTGTTGGTAATCAAGCCTTCTACTGTTGTGTCGTCTGCAAACTTGATGATTGAGTTGGAGGCGTACTTGGCCACGCAGTCATGGGTGAACAGGGAGTACAGGAGGGGGCTGAGCACGCACCCTTGTGGGGCCCCAGTGTTGAGGATCAGCGAAGTGGAGATGTTGTTTCTTACCTTCACCACCTGGGGGCAGCCCGTCAGGAAGTCCAGGACCCAGTTAAACAGGGCGGGGTTCAGACCCAGGGCCTCAAGCTTAATTATGAGCTTGGAGGGTACTATGGTGTTGAATGCTGAGCTATAGTCAATGAACAGTATTCTTACATAGGTATTCCTCTTGTCCAGATGGGATAGGGCAGTGTGCAGTGTGATGGCGATTGCATCGTCTGTGGATCTATTGGGGCGGTAAGCAAATTGAAGTGGGTCTAGGGTGACAGGTAAGGAAGAGGTGATATGATCCTTGACTAGTCTCTCAAAGCACTTCATGATGACAGAGGTGAGTGCTACGGGGTGATAGTAATTTAGTTCAGTTACCTTTGCTTTCTTAGGTACAGGAACAATGGTGGCCATCTTGAATTATGTGTGGACAGCAGACTGGGATAGGGAGAGATTGAATATGTCGGTAAACACACCAGCCAGCTGGTCTGCGCATGCTCTGAGGACGCGGCTAGGGATGCCGTCGGGGCCGGCAGCCTTGCGGGGTTTAACAAGCTTAAATGTCTTACTCACGTTGGCCACTGAGAAGGAGAGCCCACAGTCCTTGGTAGTGGGCCGCGTCAGTGGCATGTGTTATACTCAAAGCGGACAAAGGTGTTTAGCTTGTCTGGAAGCGAGACGTCGTGTCGGCGATGTGGCTGGTTTTCCTTCAGTAGTCCGTGATTGTCTGTAGACCCTGCCACATATTTATTGCCTTACCTCCATAACTTGCTACATTTGCACACACTGTATATATATTTTCTGTTGTATTTCTGACTTTATGTTTTTTTTACCCCATATGTAACTCTGTGTTGTTTTTATTGCACTACTTTGCTTTATCTTGGCCAGGTCGCAGTTGTAAATGAGAACCTGTTCTCAACTGGCTTACCTGGTTAAATAAAGGTGAAATAAAAAAATAAAATAAAAAAATAAACATATGTCTTCTGTCTGAGCCGTTGAATTGCGACTCCACTTTGTCTCTATACTGATGTTTTGCCAGTTTAATTGCCTTGCGGAGTGAGTAGCTACACTGCTTGTATTCTGCCATATTCCCAGTCACCTTGCCATGGTTAAATGCGATGGTTCGCGCTTTCAGTTTTGCGCGAATGCTGCCATCTATCCACGGTTTACGGTTAGGGTAGGTTTTAATATTCACAGTGGGCACAACATCTCCTATACACTTCCTGATAAACTCAGTCACCGTTTCAGTTTATTCGTCTAAATTATTTTCGCAAGCTACCCGGAACATATCCCAGTCCGCGTGATCAAAACAATCTTGAAGCGTGGATTCCGATTGGTCAGACCAGCTTTGAATAGTCCTTAGCACGTGTACTACCTATTTTCAGGTCTCTCCAGAGATGTTCGATTGGGTTCAAGTCCGGGCTATGGCTGGACCACTCAAGGACTTTCAGAGACTTGTCCCGAAGCCACTCCTGCATTGTCTTGGCTGTGTGCTTAGGGTCGTTGTCCTGTTGGAAGGTGAACCTTCACCCCAGTCTGAGGTCCTGAGCGCTCTGGAGCAGGTTTTCATCAAGGATCTCTCTGTACTTTGCTCCGTTCATCGTTCCCTCAATCCTGACTAGTCACCCAGTCCCTGCCGCTGAAAAACATCCCCACAGCATGATGCTGCCACCACCATGCTTCACCGTAGAGATGGTGCCAGGTTTCCTCCAGACGTGACGCCTGGTATTCAGGCCAAACAGTTCAATCTTGGTTTAATCAGACCAGAGAATCTTGTTTCTCATGGTCTGAGATTCCTTCAGGTACCTTTTGGCAAACTCCAAGCGGGCTGTCATGTGCCTTTTACTGAGAAGTGGCTTCCGTCTGGCCACGCTACCATAAAGGCCTGATTGGTGGAGTGCTACAAAGATGGTTGTCCTTCTGGAATGTTCTCCTATCTCCAGAGAGGAACTCTGGAGCTCTGTCAGAGTGACCATCAGCTTCTTGTCCACCTCCCTGACCAAGGCCCCCCGATTGCTCAGTTTGGCCTGGTGGCCAGCTCTAGGAAGAGTCTTGATGGTTCCAAACTTCTTCCATTTAAGAATGATGGAGGCCACTGTGTTCTTGGGGACCTCCAATGCTGCAGAAATGATTTCGTACCCTTCCCCAGATCTGTGCCTCGACACAATTCTGTCTCGGAGCTCTACGGACAATTCCTTCAACCTCATGGCTTGGTTTTTGCTCTGACATGCATTGTCAACTGTAGGACCTTATATAGACAGGTGTGTGCCTTTCCAAATCATGTCCAATCAATTGAATTTACCTCATGTGAACTCCAATCAAGTTGTAGAAACATCTCAAGGATGATCAATGGAAACAGGATGCACCTGAGCTCAATTTTGAGTCTCATAGCAAAGGGTCTGAATACTTATGTAAATAAAGTATATCTGTTATTTTTAATACATTTGCAAACATTTCTAAAAACCTGTTTTCGCTTTGTCTCTATGTGGTATTGTGTGTAGATTAATGAGGAAAATTATTAATTTAATCAATTTAGAATAAGGCTATAATGTAACAAAATGTGGAAAAAGTCAAGGGGTCTGAATACTTTCCGAATGCACTGTATGTGTTGCTCTCTTTCAACGAGTTGTAAAGAAGAGCAGAAACTGGCTACTCTTTAGTTGACTGATGTACCTGGCAAGGTAACTGCTGTTTAACTTAACAGAAAAAAATTGAACTAGTGTCTATTCGCAGTGCTGACCTAGTATTGTAACTGACATGTAACATTATCTAATGTTTCATCCCTTCTTGACTGAGGTGAATGAAATAGTTATGCTAGCTAGTAGCTACCACAGCCAGGTCAGCTCTAGCCTCAAGCTATTTGTCAGATAGCGATATGAGATGGCTATTATTACTATCTAACAGCATTTGTTTGTATGGAAATGTTTTGGAGCCTTTGTTTTGTCACGTTTCAACAGAAGTAAATTAACTTGGATAGCTTTCGCCAGTTGATGAACAGTTAGAGAGAGAAAGCTGGCCAAAAATTGGCTAACGTCAGCTATTATTTTTGCCTGAATCACACTAGACCTGACTCAAATGATGAAACCATCAGCCAAGCGATTGAAGATTAATATTCTGACGTTTTTTCAGTGCAATGTGAGTTTTTATTAGTCAGTATGGCAATGTAACGTTATTGATCTGTCAGTTTCCCTAGCTAATTCCCTAATTTTCACACAATAATAAACAGCACTGCCCTCATCCACAGCTTTTCATATCACAATTTGCCTGCACCTGCTGGCTTTCTGTCTGACTCCCACCCGCTACCACAAGAACTGGTCCCAAACCCAACCACAGTCCCGCAATGTTATTTTAGGCATATGTGACGCAGCTCACTTGCCAGCAATGATCCCAGCAATTTTGTGCCCTATAGGCAATATCAAATGTGCAAAAATAACTTAAGAAATAGGTTAAATTAACAGAGATTCTCACATGGCCCTTATATTAGGCTATCTGTATTACTGGGCTATATCAGCCAATATGCTAGATGTAGTTTGAAGAGAGCAGAGTAAGAGATACTTGCACTTTCTCTTGAGCTACTTTTATAGCCTACCTTTTAGGAGTGAGAAATATGGGTGATCAATATTTAGGCCTGTATCTAGGCAATGTGGTAAAGTATTTCGGAATTACATTTCCTTGGAAAGATAACTGCCCCATGCTTCTCCGCCCATGCATAGGCTATAGCCTACTCTATTTAATTGAGACCACACGCGCACCTGATCTTGCAGGTATGGCTACTGAACTTGAAGCAGCAAGAATAATGACAGCGACACTTGCTTCGTTTTGCATAGGCCTATAGGATATAGCCTACCTTTCTAGGAGGACGATTTGCAGGCAGAGACAAATAAATGGGTAATCAATACTTATTGAAAATGAAAAGGCGCAACTCTCACTCAACATACTACCCTAACCTATGTGCGCGTTGTGCCTTTGCCTTTTTGATGATGCTTACATTTTTTGATTGCACTTTGACTCTTTGATTGCACTTTGATTGCACTTAAGCGCCCTCCTTCTTTCCATTATCAATAGCCTATTTATTTACAGACGCTGTAGTAAACTACAGTCTAATCATATTTAAGTACATTTTATATTTAAGTTAACTGTCACGTGATTCTCCGCCCATGTATGCAGGCTACTCTATTTCAATAAGACCACACATACTGTAGTAGGCGTACTTGAACGCTCACGCCCAACTAGGAGAGGTAGGCTACTGGTTGAAGCAGCGAATTCTGAGAGCGTGAATAATAAGAAAAATATGTGTTTTTAATACAATAGGTAGGCTAACGAAGCAGAAAGAGGGCTGTTTCCAAATAATCTGTGCGACAACTAAAATATTTTAATCCCAAAGTCGTCTGTCTGACCGACCACGCCGCAATGATCGCTGTCGGGACCACAGGTCCTGCAGGCATCCCACGGGAATGCAGCCCTCTAGTGCACAGTCAGTACATAACACAGCTCATCATGTCTAAGCAGGATCAGATGGTGACAGGGGTCCCAGCAGAGTCAGACAGCAAGGGAAGACCAGTCTACGGAGCTCAGGTGAATTTTGCAGTATATTAACAATATCAGTGAATTATATAAAGTTCCATCTTGAATTGATGGGTAGACCTACATTAGCTACAGGACAGCAGTTTAAGCTTAAAGCTACAGTCTGGGATCTGGGAATAAGGGTCATTTCAATTATTGAACCATTGATTCTATTCTTGGACAATATAATGTATAAATGTACACCAAGGTGATTCTTTGTCAGGCCTCAACTTAGGAGGATCAGATTGTGACAGGGGTCTCAGCAGGGTCAGGCAGCCAGGGAAGACCAGTTGAGGTTAATCTTTCCAGATACAACACTTTATTCTCTCTGTGCAGCAAACACTGGACAAGCCAGATACTATTTTAAGGTAGTCTGACAAACCTCAAGGTGATTTCCAAACTGTATCAAGGTTTGATATAGGCTTTTCCCGATGACACAAAACATGTCAAACAAAAATGTGAGGAAGACCTGGTAGAAGCTATTGATGATTATGAATGGATACAGATATATTTGAATGCCTAGTCATGTTCATATAATCTCAGACATAAATTACTGCAGTTTAAGACCATCCATAGAACTGGAAGGTTGGTTATCCTCCCACAATGTCAAGTTATGTATCACTAGATTTGATTTATTACAAGATTAAGGGTATACTGGGCAACTTTCATAAGGTCTGGATGCCATATATGGAATACAGTATGACTAAAGGAGTCTGTATTCAAAACATGACCACGTCAGGGGAGATACCTATTTAGGCAATCCCTAGCTGCTGGGCTGCACAGTCCAGGCCCTGGGGGTCTGCCGTCCTGTGGGTTGTCACTCAGGTCTTGGCTTAACACACCCAAAACCATTAATGAATGTTTCACTAAGATCCTAAAGCTGAGTGGGGTGTGTTGGGTTGGGGCGCTGCAGGGTGGTGGACCCCTAGGGACAGGACGGAGCGACCCAGCTATATTGTGTGCAAGTAAAAAGATCTCTACAGTACTATTAGGCCTATGAGATTAATTATGTGGAGAATTTCCTGTTTCTGTGTGTTTAACGTGCACTAACGATCAAAGGTTTTAGAACACCAACCAATTCAAGGGTTTTTCTTTATTTTTACTATTTTCTACATTGTACAATAATAGTGAAGACATCAACACTATGAAATAACACATATGGAATCATGTAGTAAGCAAAAATGTGTTAAACAAATCTAAATATATTTTACATTTGAGATTCTTCAAATAGCCACCCTTTGTCTTGATGACAAAGCTTTGCACACTCTTGTCATTCTCTCAAGCAGCTTCATGAGGTAGTCACCTGGAATGCATTTCAATTAACAGGTGTGCCTTGTTAAAAATGAATTTGTGGAATTTATTTCCTTCTTTATGTGTTTGAGCCAATCAGATGTGTTGTGACAAGGTGGGGGGGGGGGGGTATACAGATGATAGCCCTATTTGGTAAAAGACCAAGTCCATATTATGGCAAGAACAGCTCAAATAAGCAATGAGAAATGACAGTCCATCATTACTTTAAGACATGAAGGTCAGTCAATACGGAAAATGTCAAGAATCTTTAAAGTTTCTTCAAGTGCAGTCGCAAAAAACATCAAGCGCTATGATGAAACTGGCTCTCATGAGGGCCACCACAGGAATGGAAGACCCAGAGTTACCTCTGCTGCAGAGGATAAGTTCATTAGAGTTACCAGCCTCAGAAATTGCAGCCCAACTAAATGCTTCACAGAGTTCAAGTCACAGACACATCTCAAGATCAACTGTTCAGAGGAGACTGTGTGTATCAGGCCTTCATGGTCAAATTGCTGCAAAGAAACCACTACTAAAGGACACCAATGAGAAGAAAAGACTTGCTTGGGCCAAGAAACATGAGCAATGGACATTAGACCAGTGGAAATTTGTCCTTTGGTCTGGAGTCCAAATTTGAGATTTTTGGTTCCAACCGCCGTGTCTTTGTGAGACGTGGTGTGGGTGAACGGATGATCTCTGCATGTGTGGTTCCTACAATAAAGCATGGAGGAGGAGGTGTTATGGTGTGGGGGTGCTTTGCTGGTGACACTGTCTGTGATTTATTTAGAATTCAAGGCACACTTAACTAGCATGGCTACCACAGCTTTCTGCAGCGATACGCCATCCCATCTGGTTTGTGCTTAGTGGGACTATCATTTGTTTTTCAACAGGACAATGACCCAACACACCTCCAGGCTGTGTAAAGGCTATTTTACCAAGACGGAGAGTGATGGAGTGCTGCATCAGATGACCTGGCCTCCACAATCACCAGACCTCAACCAAATTGAGATGGTTTGGGATGAGTCGGACCGCAGAGTGAAGGAAAAGCAGCCAACAAGTGCTCAGCATATGTGGGAACTCCTTCAAGACTGTTGGAACAGCATTCCAGGTAAAGCTGGTTGAGAGAATTCCAAGAGTGTGCAAAGCTGTCATCAAGGCAAATGGTGGCTATTTGAAGAATCTCAAATATAAAATATATTTTGATTTGTTTAACACTTTTTTGTTTACTACACAATTCCATATGTGTTATTTCATAGTTTTGATGTCTTCACTATTATTCTACAATGTAGAAAATAGTAAAAAATAAAGAACAACCCTTTTATGAGTAGGTGTTCTAAAACTTTTGAAGGGTAGTGTATATTAGAGTTTATTTTTTATTTTTATTTTTTAACCTTACCCTTGGGAATTAAAAAAATGTAAGGTGGGAACTGGGAAGGAAATTGTGTTGGGAGAGAGTTGAGTTATTGACTAGACTCGTGGGGATCGGGCATGCAGGCGGCCTGGGCTGGCTGGTCGGTCTGGCTGAAATTTGATAAAGTCTGTATTTTTTCAAGAGTTGTTAATTTGTTAGGCTATTAGTTAAAGGTGTAACACAATATGTATTATTGAATAACCTTTGATCTAGTTCAGTCTTATTAATCACTTATAGTGATCTCTGATGACTGTGGGTATTTTTGCTTAATTTTTGTTCTAAATAGAGACAGCATATTGGATTGTGTAAAAATGCAGGAAATTAGCTTTAGATGTCCCAAAAAATTCTGGGTGAGGACCCCCAGATCCCCCGCCAGGTTATGTCCCTCCCACTTCTGAAACCAAAATGCCGCACCTGCTGTGCGCAATGCCAACCGTCGGCTGGAGTGGTGTAAAGCTCGCCGCCATTGGACTCTGGAGCAGTGGAAACACGTTCTCTGGAGTGATGGATCATGCTTCACCATCTGGCAGTCCGACGGACAAAGCTGGGTTTGGCGTATGCCAGGAGAATGCTACCTGTCCCAATGCATAGTGCCAACTGTAAAGTTTGGTGGAGGAGGAATAAGGGTCTGTGGCTGTTTTTCATGGTTCGGGCTAAGCCCCTTAGTTCCAGTGAAGGGAAATCTTAACGCTACAGCATGCAATGACATTCTAGACGATTCTGTGCTTCCAACTTTGGGGCAACAGTTTGGGGAAGGCCCTTTCATGTTTCAGCATGACAATGCCCCTGTGCACAAAGCGAGGTCCAAACAGAAATGGTTTGTCGAGATCGGTGTGGAAGAACTTGACTGGCCTGCACAGTGCCCTGACCTCAACCCCATCGAACACCTTTGGGATGAATTGTGAGGTTCATCTCACTCTTTTGAGAAACAATGGAATACTGTGTGAGCTCTATCATGATGTTTGTCTAGCCATGGTTAGTATTTAAAACATTTCACATCAAAAGTGTGATGAACAACAAAACAACATAATATGGCACTTAACGTTTCAGGGAAGGGGTGAGGAAAATATTGAAGAGAACTTTGACCTCTTTGCTTTTGGTTTTCCTACCTGTAACATGACAATATTGTCACCTTCAAACGTGACAAATACATCAGTTACAGTTAAGAGCAGGGATTCGATTCTCCATTATAAAACCCTAACAGGGGGAAGAACCCACAGAAACCTGTCATCTTCCGGTATAAAGACACACCTAATTTACATACAGTAGTGATGGGCTTCACATTCATATGTACAATTCAAATAAATTCAAATACAATTTTATTTGCCGCATCCCCCGAATACAACAGGTGTAGACATTACAGTGAAATGCTTACTTACAAGCCCTTAAAAAATAAAAAAAATAAAAAAATGCATTGTTGGTTAAGTGTTAAGTAAAAAAAAAATTATGCAAATAACTAAAGAGCAGCAGTTGTCAGCTTCCTGCTTCCCCTGTTTGTCTCCTGGCCTCTAGAGGTCAGCTGTGTTCCCCTTTTGCCTTAGTTTTTCCTCATGTGTCCTAATTAGCTTATCTATGTCACCTGTGCCTTGTTTCCCCTTGAGTATTTTAGCTGTGTGTTTTCCCCTTGTTTCTCACTTGGTTATTGCGTCCTGACTGTGTGTCTCCTGCTTTGTCTCACCGTGTCTGTCCTAGTAAGTTGTTGAAGTTATCTTTAGTTTGTTTTTCTCCCCTCGTGGAGTTGTTTTGTTTTGCCTCCTGTTTTGGAATATTAAATCTACTTGCCTGGAGTATTGCCTTGGGTGTTTCATTTGGGTCCTACAACATTTCCTCTGTGGCTAAGGGGTAGTACCCCCAGCTCTACACATCTGAGACCGGAGTTCTAACCCGGCTTGTGACAGAATAACCAAGTCAATCATGGACCCAGAAACACTCAGTTCCCAGGACCTGTTGGCGGTGATCATTCGACATGAGGCTTCTTTCCAGCGCCATGAAGCCGTTCTCAGCCGACAAGAGGAGCTGATGGCTAGACATTCTCAACTCCTGGCCGAAATGATGAGTTCCCTTCACCAGCTCTTTGAACGCCTCCTTGGTTCTCCCCCCTTCCCCCGGTCACCTCCCAGTGACGACAGGCCTTCTCGGTTGGCGGAGCCCCGACTACCACCTCCCAAGCCCTTTTCTGGGGATCCAAGCTCTTGTCAGGGTTTCCTCACCCAATGCTCCCTCACCTTCGAGCTCCAACCCTCAAGTTTTCCCACAGACCGTTCCAAGATTGCCTACCTCATTACCCTTCTTTCAGACAAGGCGCTCGCCTGGGCCTCTGCGGTGTGGCAGTCCCAGGAGGCCTGTTGTGACTCCCACGCTGCATTTGTAGAAGAATTCAAGCGGGTGTTCGATCATCCTGTCAGTGGGCGGGAGGCTTCCAAGCGCCTACTGTCTCTCCGTCAGGGCCCCCGAAGCACGGCAGATTTTGCCATTGAGTTCCGAACCATAGCAGCAAGGAGCGGATGGAATGATGAAGCGCTGAGGGTCTGCTTTCAGGGAGGGTTATCTGAGCCCCTTCAAGATGAGTTAGCCACCCGTGAACCAGCTGAAGATCTCGAGTCCCTCATAGCCTTGGCCATCCGCCTGGACAATCGTCTAAGAGAGCGGAGAACGGCTCGCCGTCAGGTGTCTCAGTCCCAAGTTCCTCTGAGCAGCTCTGTTTCTCCTGTTTGGACTCCGTCATTCAGAGCTGCCCCGGCTCCTGAACTGCCCCAAGATTCCCCGGAGAGCATGCAGTTAGGCCGTTCCAGGCTTTCTTCCAACGAAAGGGAACGTCGCATGAGGGAGCGTCGGTGCCTCTACTGCGGGGTTGCCGGCCACTTCCGCTCCACTTGCCCCGAGCTTTCGGGAAACGCCTGTCCCCGCCCAGCTACAGGAGGGTTGTGATGGGGAAAATTAGAGCTCCTCCTACTAACGCGGTCCTAGCTATTCCAGCCACTCTGTCCTGGGAGGGCCACCAGCATCGGGTCCAGGCTATGATCGATTCCGGTGCCGCAGGTGATTTTATGGATGTAACCTTGGCTAAGGAACTTAAGATCCCTACCCAACTACTTCCTCAACCCCAGGCAGTTACAGCCTTAGATGGCCGACCTCTGGAACCAGGAAAAGTTACTGAGGGCGACTCAGTCCCTGCGACTTACCATCTCTCAACACCAGCAGGAGGAGACCTTCTATCTCATTGACTCTCCCGAGTATCCTATTATCCTGGGTCACCCTTGGCTATGCAGACATAATCCCCAGATCGACTGGCCTACTGGCACCATTCTTAGCTGGGGTCCCACTTGCCAACTCACCTGCATGCTTCAGAGTTCCTCAGCCCCTAGTACCCAGTTTCAAGAGTCTGTTGACGTCTCCCGAGTCCCCAGTGTTTACCATCGGTTCAAAACAGTGTTCAGCAAGGCCCGGGCTACTGCCTTACCGCCTCATCGCACTTATGACTGTGCCATTGATCTACTCCCTGGGTGCTGCCCTCCTAGAGGTCGGATCTTTTCCTTGTCCTCCCCCGAGCACGCAGCTATGGACACTTACATTAAGGAGTCCTTGGCAGCCGGCCTCATCTATGCCTCTACTTCCCCGGCTGGGGCGGGCTTCTTTTTTGTTGAAAAGAAAGACGGGGGTCTGAGGCCTTGTATTGATTACCGGGGACTCAACAAGATCACGGTTCGGAATCGATACCCTCTTCCTCTCATGGCCACTGCTTTTGAGCTGCTTCAAGGGGCTTCCATTTTTACTAAGCTGGATCTCCGCAATGCTTACCATCTCGTGCGGATCCGGCCAGGAGACGAATGGAAGACGGCGTTCAACACGCCCACGGGACACTATGAATATCGGGTGATGCCGTTCGGGCTCACCAATGCCCCCGCAGTATTCCAAGCCCTGATTAATGATGTTCTCCGGGATATGCTTAATCTGTTCGTCTTCGTGTACCTGGACGATATCCTCATCTTCTCGAGGTCACTGAAGGAGCATGAGGGGCATGTTAGCCGGGTTCTCCAGAGGCTCCTTGACAATCACCTCTACGTTAAGCCTGAGAAGTGTGAATTTCATGTTTCTCAGACTCAGTTTCTCGGGTTTATTGTCACTCCCGGGCACCTAGAGATGGATCCCAAGAAGGTCAAGGCGGTCCACGATTGGCCCACACCTGCCACGGTCAAGGAGGTTCAACGGTTCATTGGCTTTTCTAACTTCTATCGGAAGTTCATCAAGAATTTCAGCTCGGTGGTAGCCCCCTTGACGACGCTTACCAAGGGAGGAGGGACCAAGATTCACTGGGGTCCGGAAGCAGCAGGGGCCTTCGAGGATCTCAAGCGCCGCTTCACTTCTGCTCCGATTCTGGTGACCCCTGACCCAGAGAGACCTTTCGTGGTGGAGGTGGACGCCTCAGAGGTGGGGGTGGGAGCCGTCCTGTCACAGAGGGGTGCGGATGGGAGATTACACCCTTGTGCCTTCATGTCTCGCCGCCTGTCTGAGGCCGAGCGCAACTACCACGTGGGGGATCTAGAGTTGCTTGCGGTTAAACTGGCCTTGGAAGAGTGGCGCCATTGGCTTGAGGGGGCTCAGCACCCTTTCCAGGTTCTCACAGACCACAAGAACCTGGAATATCTCCAACAGGCTAAGCGGATGAACCCTCGGCAAGCACGATGGTCCCTTTTCTTTAATCGATTCCAGTTCATCCTGACTTACCGACCTGGCACCAAGAACGTCAAGCCGGATGCTCTGTCTCGAGTCTATTCTCCCGAGGTACAAGAGAAGCCCTTGGCATCGATTATTCCGAGGTCTAGGATCGTCGCACCTCTTCAGTGGGAACTAGAAAGAGGGGTACGAGAAGCTCTTGCCCATGAGCCCGATCCAGGCGGTGGTCCTGCCGGTCGCCTGTACGTTCCTCTCTCGGTTCGGGCCCGCGTCTTGCAGTGGGGTCATGAGTCGCCCTTGACATGCCATCCTGGCAGTGCTCGCACACTGGAGTTCCTCCGACGGCGGTTTTGGTGGCCGTCCATCAAGAAGGACGTGCAGGTCTACGTTGAGGCCTGCCCTGTGTGCAACCAGGGAAAGTCGACACGCCAGCGACCCCAGGGACTGCTCCATCCCTTACCTGTTCCTCGAAGGCCATGGTCACACCTTTCGCTGGACTTTGTTACGGGACTTCCTCTATCCCAGGGCAACACCGTCATCCTTGTGGTGGTAGACCGTTTCTCTAAGGCTGCCCGGTTTATTCCCCTGCCCAAGCTGCCCTCGGCTAAGGAGACTGCTGAGCTCCTCATGAACCATGTCTTCCGGATATTTGGCATTCCCCTGGACGTGGTCTCTGACCGAGGTCCCCAATTCTCGTCCCGGTTTTGGGGGCCTTCTGCAGGCTTATTGGGGCCACAGCCAGCCTATCGTCAGGATTCCATCCAGAGTCTAATGGCCAAACGGAACGGATTAATCAGGATCTGGAGACCACCCTGCGGTGTATGGCGGCCAGTAATCCCACGTCTTGGGCCACCTATATCATTTGGGCTGAATATGCCCACAACACCCTCCAGTCCTCAGCCACCGGATTGTCCCCCTTCGAATGCCAGTTCGGTTACAACCCTCCTTTGTTTCCAGAGGAAGAGGCGCAAGTTGGTGTTCCCTCGGCCCAGCGCTTTGTCCAACGCTGTAGGCGGACCTGGAAGAAGGCCAGGTGTACCCTCCTTCGGACCTCCCAGAGATACCAAAGTCAGGCTAATCGCCACCGCCGGACGGCCCCTAGTTTCCGAGCTGGTCAGAGAGTTTGGTTGGCCACTAAGAACTTGCCCCTCCGGGTCGAATCCAAGAAGCTTTCCCAGAGATACATCGGCCCTTTCCGCATTTCTAGAAAGGTTAACCCTGTGTCGTATCGTTTAGTTCTGCCTCGCTCCCTTAGAGTTAACCCCACTTTCCATGTTTCACTCCTTAAACCTGTCTTGTCTTCTCCTTTTGCCCCCCCCACAGACCCCCGCCACCTCCCAGGATCATAGACGGCCAGCCAGCCTACACAGTCCGCCGGATACTGGACTCCCGGAGGGTCCAGAACTCTCTGCAGTATCTGGTGGACTGGGAGGGCTACGGGCCAGAGGAGCGCTCCTGGGTTCCAGCCAGGGACATCCTGGACCCAGGGTTGATCCGAGATTTTCGCACCCTGGGGCCAGGGTGTTCTGGAAGGAACGTCAGGAGTCGTTCCTAGAGGAGGGGGTCCTGTCAGCTTCCTGCTTCCCCTGTTTGTCTCCTGGCCTCTAGAGGTCAGCTGTGTTCCCCTTTTTGCCTTAGTTTTTCCTCATGTGTCCTAATTAGCTTATCTATGTCACCTGTGCCTTGTTTCCCCTTGAGTATTTTAGCTGTGTGTTTTCCCCTTGTTTCTCACTTGGTTATTGCGTCCTGACTGTGTGTCTCCTGCTTTGTCTCACCGTGTCTGTCCTAGTAAGTTGTTGAAGTTATCTTTAGTTTGTTTTTCTCCCCTCGTGGAGTTGTTTTGTTTTGCCTCCTGTTTTGGAATATTAAATCTACTTGCCTGGAGTATTGCCTTGGGTGTTTCATTTGGGTCCTACAACATTTCCTCTGTGGCTAAGGGGTAGTACCCCCAGCTCTACACATCTGAGACCGGAGTTCTAACCCGGCTTGTGACAGCAGTAAAATAAAATAGCAGTAGGGAGGCTATATACCGGGCGGTGCAGAGTAAATGTGCAGGGGCACCGGCTAGTCGAGGTATATTGAGGTAATATGTAAATGTTGGTAGAGTTAAAGTGACTATGCATAAATAATATACAGAGTAGCAGCAGCGTAAAAGAGGGGGGTGGGGGTGGGGGGGGGCAGTGCAAATAGTCCGGGTAGCAATGATTAGCTGTTCACGTACAGTACGTAAATGAAATGAGTGGTCAGCAACCCTGGTCCTAAAATGCCACAGATTATGTAGGCTTTTATTCCAGTCCAGCAGTAGAACACCTGATTCAGCAAATCATGGTACAGGGACCAGCAGGGTCGTCGACAAATATTTGACCAATTAAATAATAGATCAACATTACAACCTTGAATATTCAGACTTTTGAGAAATTAGTCTCAAACATGTTCACAGATAATTCAAAAACCATAAATCAAACAGCAAAACTGAAAGCAGTGAAATGAGCAGGTAAATGTCAGACGATGTCACTACAAAGTGCGGTCTGTGTAGGATCAGACACTCAAGAGATGCGAGCACTCCCACATGACAAGGTGGTTTCCCAAGTTGCCCTTACATCACCTCAACGAGAAACACTCAAACCTATTCATCACATTATTAGAGACTTGATATAATGAAACCATCCTCTACAACAGCAGTATTGCATCAACTGTGCAGACAGAAATGACGTCCAAGAACCCTCTGCACAAGATCCACAACAAGACAATGGGCCTGGGTCTTTAAATGAAAACAACATGGTTAGCAGATGACTGGGGAGTAGTGGTATTTAAGATAAGATTGGAATAATGTGCGTCACATACACGTCTGCACGTAGGCACACACACACACACACACACACACACACACACACACACACACACACACACACACACACACACACACACACACACACACACACACACACACACACATCTGCCAGAACAACAACCTCTCACTCAACGTCAGCAAGGCAAAGGAACTGATCGTGGACTACAGGAAACGGAGGGCTCAGTGTCAGCAAGACAAAGGAACTCATCGTGAATACAGGAAACGGAGGGCCGAGCACACCCCCATTCACATCGACGGTGCTGTAGTGGAGCGGGTCAAAAGCTTCAAGTTCCTCAGTGTCCACATCACTGAGGACCTACCATGGTCCAAACACACTAACACAGTCGTGAAGAGGGCACGACAACACCTGTTCCCCCTCAGGAGGCTGAAAAGATTTGGCATGGGCCCTCAGATCCTCAAAAAGTTATACAGCTGCACCATTGAGAGCATGTTGATTGGCTGCATCACTGTTTGGTATGACTACTGCTTGGCATCCGACCGCAAGGCGCTACAGAGGGTAATGCATACGGCCCAGTACATCACTGGGGCCGAGCTCCCTGCCATCCAGGACCTCTATACCAGGCGGTGTCTGAGGAAGGCCCTAAAAATGTGATCTCTGCTACCGCACGGCAAGCGGTACCGGAGCATCAAGTCTAGGACCAAAAGGCTCCTGAACAGCTTCTACCTCCAAGCCATAAGACTGCTGAACAGTTAATCAAATGGCTACCTGGACTGTTTGTATGGACCCCCTTTTTTTATTTTTTTGCACTGACATTCTTGCACTGGCTCTATGAACACTCACTGGACTCTACCCACACACTCACACATACTACACTGACACTCCATCACACACATACACACACACACACAAACACACAGACACTCACACACTACATACGCTCACACACAAAACACACACACACATACATATTGACGCCACACACACACTCACACAGTCTTCACATACGCTGCTGCTACTCTGTTTATTATCTATCCTGATTGCCTAGTCACTTTTACCTCGACCTACATGTACATATTACCTCAATTACCTCAAATACCTCGTACCCCTGCACATTGACTCGGTAACGGTACTCCTTGTATATAGCCTCGTTATTGTTATTTTATTATGTTACTATTTCTTTTTTTGTGCTAATATTTTCGCACTTTTTAACTCTGCATTGTTGGGAAAGGCCTCGTAGGTAAGCATTTCATGGTAAAGTTTACACCTGTTGTATTCGGCACATGTGACAAATACAATTTGATTTGATTTCAGAATGCATCATCATAGTAGCAAGACTGCCATCTAGTGGCATCAGATACCAGTGCTCTTTTCACCACTAAGTCAGTCATATATAGCCCAGTGTATAGCCCTGAGAGTGGAGGCAGTTTCAAGTGGTGTATGATGATGGTCTTCCCTGATATTGGTGTTAAAGAAATGCTCCGTAACTTTGGCGACTACTAAGTATTTCTTCAACCTCCTGCTTTGGGCTGGATGTGTCAATGTGTAGTTCATACATGCATAATGTTTAAGCAGAATTATTGTCTTACCTCAATTAGCCACGAAATCCCTAGTTTGAAAGCGACTGTTATTCCGGAAGCTGTGCTACGCCATTTTCCTGAGATTTTTTCAGCGATTCTTTCTCACATGGGCCAGCCCCCTAGCAATGTCAGTTCAACCAATGAGCTTCAGCCCCTCGCCATTTCAGTGACGGCTAGCAAGAAGCACATGATTCACCCACAGCAGAGCAAGAGAGAGAGCATTGACGTGGTGCACATATCTGCACATATTTGATGGGAGTACGCCATTTTC
Organism: Coregonus clupeaformis; assembly: GCF_020615455.1. NCBI lineage: Eukaryota > Metazoa > Chordata > Actinopteri > Salmoniformes > Salmonidae > Coregonus > Coregonus clupeaformis. The sequence continues at coordinate 28,368,639 of NC_059192.1, forward strand.
GGGGACCACTTTTGGCTAAAAAGTATACTGGCTAAAAAGTATACAAAGTACCGGAAGATCTCTTTAACAGTATCTGGTGGTGAAGGTGAGAGCCAGAGCTATGGCCAGGTGAGGCATCAGTCTAAGGTACTGGGTCTGGTGCTCAATGATCTTCAACTCTTCCTTGTCCTTCGGCCCAAACTGACAACGACTGGAGGGAGAGTGAAAGAGGGTGAGGAAAATTAGTGTGAGAGGGGGAGTGAGTAGAGCGTGAAAGTTGCTTACACTTGTGTGTGTGTGTATGTGTTGTACTGTGAGTATGCATATGCTGTTGTAGTGGAACATTAGTTTTGTGGAGTGTATGTTGAGTGTTGAGATGTGGTCATCATCACACGCATGCCTTGATGTGCACCTGTTGCTCTAGAACCACTACAAAGCTTATCTCTGAGTATTGTATATCTAAAACAGCACAGGTGTCTCAGTGTGGAGAGTGTGGCAGGGTTTAGGGCAGACAAAGGCGATGGATGGTGGTATATAGACTGGTTTACGGGGTACATGAAGATGCTGCAGTCTCAAAGGGAGGCACTGTTATCATTCCTATTCTGATTTCTAGACTGAAGGGCAGAATATACTAACTTTAATGACATAAGCTAACTAACCGAGATACTGTAAAGTTCATGTAATGTGACACTCAGATGTACTTCAGATGTATTGTTTAAGTTGTACACACTAACTGTACGATTGACAGTCCAATGTTACTGCTAAGATGTGTTAACCAGAAAGATCACACAGATGTTTCTACTATGTCAAGGTTTGTCCCCAATCTGCTTTGACACGATGCCAGATCACAGAGGAGAACACACCTTGGTGTTAACACAGAGGGGAGGTCCTCACACAGATGACGTCCCCAAAACCTCTCCTCCAAGTACAGTAGACTCAACTCTGAAGACAAGGCTAACAGTGGTTACACAATGTACTGTTCAAACACAGCCTTCAGGAAGTATTCATACCCCTTGACTTATTCCACATTTTGCTGTGTTATAACATTAATTCAAAATTGCGTAACCTTTTCCTGCAGTCAATTGACCAAATCGCCCTCTAGTTTCCTCATGGGTGGAATATTATTAATATTTTTCATTACTTCATAATTAATAAACATAAAGAAAAATTAAACGCCAGGAATCCAGTGTTTCTATGTCAAACGGTTTTGTTATATTTCAGTCTTCTGTGATGTATATAAAGTGCAATATTGGGACGCAAACTCGAAATTGAATACATTTCAACTCTATATCTGACGTAGTACAGGTGTCTTCTTTATTTAAGCCCATAACCGTGTGTGAGGTGTATACTTTTGTTTCAAGTAGATTTGTTTGACTACCAAGAAACATTCTGTGACCCTGATTTAGTCCACTGCAGTAAAAGGTTAAATTGATGTTTTCCCTCACCCATCTACACACAACACCCCATAATTACCAAATTAAAACATGTTTTTGGAAATGTTTGCTAATTGATTGAAAATGAAATACAGAAATATCTAATTTACATAAGTATTCACAATCACAACCCTGTGTCAATACCTTGTAGAAGCACCTTTGACAGCGATTACAGCTGTGAGTCTTTCTGGGTAAGTCTCTAATAGCTTTCCACACCTGGATTGTGCAACATTTGCCCATTTATTATTTTGAGAATTCTTCAAGCTCTGTCAAATTGGTTGTTGATCATTGCTAGACAACCATTTTAAAGTTTAATTCAAAACTGTAACTCGGCCACTCAAGAACATTCACTGTCTTCTTGGGTTATTGTCCTGCTGAAAGGTGAATTAATCTGCCAGTGTCTGGTGGAAAGCATACTGAACCAGGTTTTCCTCTAGGATTTTGCCTGTGCTTAGCTCCATCCATAAATTTTTTTATCCTGGAAAAACTCCCCAGTCCTTACCGATTTACAAACATACCCATAACATGATGCTGCCACCACTATGCTTGAAAATATGGTACTCACTGGTACTCAGTGATGTGTTGTATTGGATTTGCCCCAAACACAACACTTTGTATTCAGGACAAAAAGTGTATTACTTTGCCAAATGTTTTGCAGTATTACTTTAGTGCCATGTTGCAAACAGGATGCATGTTTTGGAATATTTTTATTCTGTACAGGCTTCCTTCTTTTCACTCTGTCAATTAGGTTAGTATCGTGGAGTAACTACAATGTTGTTGATCCATCCTCAGTTTTCTCCTATCACAGCCATTAAACTATGTAACTGTTTTAAATTCACCATTGGTCTCATGGTGAAATCCCTGAGCGGTTTCCTTCCTCTCCGGAAACTGAGTTAGGAAGGATGCCTGAATCTTTTAATTGACTGGGATACACCATCCAAAGTGTACAGTTCAAGTCGGAAGTTTACATACACCTTAGCCAAATACATTTAAACAGTTTTTCACAATTCCTGACATTTAATCCTAGCAAAAATTCCCTGTCTTAGGTCAGTTAGGATCACCACTTTACTTTATGAATGTGAAATGTCAGAATAATAGTAGAGAGAATGATTTATTTCAGCTTTTATTTCTTTTATCACATTCCCAGTGGGTCAGAAGTTTACATACACTCAATTAGTATTTGGTAGCATTGCCTTTAAAATTGCTTAACTTGGGTCAAACATTTCGGGTAGCCTTCCACAAGCTTTCCACAATAAGTTGGGTGAATTTTGGCTCATTCCTCCTGACAGAGCTGGAGTAACTGAGTCAGGTTTGTAGGCCTTCTTGCTCGCACACGTTTTTTCAGTTCTGCCCACACATTTTCTATAGGATTGAGGTCAGGGCTTTGTGATGGCCACTCCAATACCTTGACTTTGTTGTCCTTAAGCCATTTTGCGACAACTTTGGAAGTATGCTTGGGGTCATTGTCCATTTGGAAGACCCATTTGTAACCAAGCTTTAACTTCCTGACTGATGTCTTGAGATGTTGCTTCAATATATCCACATAATTTTCCTTCCTCATGATGCCATCTATTTTGTGAAGTGCACCAGTCCCTCCTGCAGCAAAGCACCCCCACAGCATGATGCTACCACCCTCGTGCTTCACGGTTGGGATGGTGTTCTTTGGCTTGCAAGTACCCCTTTTTCCTCCAAACATAACGATGGTCATTATGGCCAAAGAGTTCTATTTTTGTTTCATCAGACCAGAGGACATTTCTCCAAAAAGTACGATCTTTGTCCCTATGTGCAGTTGCAAACCGTAGTCTGGCTTTTTTATGGCGGTTTTGGAGCAGTGATTTCTTCCTTGCTGAGCGGCCTTTCAGATTATGTCGATATGGGACTCTTTTTACTGTGGATATAGATATTTTTGTACCGGTTTCCTCCAGCTTCTTCACAAGGTCCTTTGCTGTTGTTCTGGGATTGATTTGCACTTTTCGCACCAAAGTACGTTCATCTCTAGGAGACAGAACATGTCTCCTTCCTGAGTGGTATGACGGCTGCATGGTCCCATGGTGTTTATACTTGCGTACTATTGTTTGTACAGATGAACGTGGTACCTTCAGGCATTTGGAAATTGCTCCCAAGGATGAACCAGACTAGTGGAGGTCTACACATTTTTTTACATTTACATTTACATCATTTAGCAGACGCTCTTATCCAGAGCGACTTACAAATTGGTGCATTCAACTTATGATAGCATTTTTTTTTTTATGGGGGGTGGGGGAAGAAGGATTACTTTTATACTATTCCAGTTATTCCTTAAAGAGGTAGGGTTTCAAGTGTCTCCGGAAGGTGGTCAGTGACTCTGCTGTCCTGGCGTCGTGGGGGAGCTTGTTCCACCATTGGGGTGCCAGAGCAGCGAATAGCTTTGACTGGGCTGAGCGGGAACTGTGCTTCCGTAGAGGTAGGGGAGCTAGCAGGCCAGAGGTGAATGAACGTAGTGCCCTCGTTTGGGTGTAGGGTCTGATCAGAGCCTGAAGGTAAGGAGGTGCCGTTCCCCTCACAGCTCCGTAGGCAAGCACCATGGTCTTGTAGTAGATGCAAGCCTCAACTGGAAGCCAGTGGAGTGTGCGGAGGAGCGGGGTGACATGAGAGAACTTGGGAAGGTTGAACACCAGATGGGCTGCAGCGTTCTGGATAAATTGAAGGGGTTTAATGGCACTGGCAGGGAGCCCAGCCAACAGCGAGTTGCAGTAATCCAGATGGGAGATGACAAGTGCCTGGATTAGGACCTGTGCCGCTTTCTGAGTAAGGTAGGGTCGTACTCTGCTGTCACGATCGTCGGATATAGAGGACCAAGGTGCAGCGTGGAAGGTGAACATACTTATTTATTAAATGATACACGAACAAAACAACAAATCGATACGTGATGTCCACAGGTGCAAAACACAAACCAACACGGAACAAGATCCCACAAACACTGTGGGAAAACCACCTGACTAAATATGGTTCCCAATCAGAGACAACCAGCAACAGCTGACACTCGTTGCCTCTGATTGAGAACCACTCTGGCCAACATAGATATACAAAAACTAGACTAGACACAACGAGCACAAAACATAAACTCTACACACCCTGGCTCAACTTAAAAGAGTCCCTAGAGCCAGGGCGTGACATCTGCGAATGTTGTAGAGCATGAACCTGCAGGATTGGGTCACCGCTTTGATGTTAGCGGAGAACGACAGGGTATTGTCCAGGGTCACGCCAAGGTTCTTTGCACTCTGGGAGGACGACACAATGGAGTTGTCAACCGTGATGGCGAGATCATGGAGCGGGCAGTCCTTCCCCGGGAGGAAGAGCAGCTCCGTCTTGCCGAGGTTCAGCTTGAGGTGGTGATCCGACATCCACACTGATATGTCTGCCAGACATGCAGAGATGCGATTCGCCACCTGGTTATCAGAAGGGGGAAAGGAGAAAATTAATTGTGTGTCGTCTGCATAGCAATGATAGGAGAGACCATGTGAGGACATGACAGAGCCAAGTGGCTTGGTGTATAGAGAGAATAGGAGAGGGCCTAGAACTGAGCCCTGGGGGACACCAGTGGTGAGAGCACGTGGTGCGGAGACAGATTCTCGCCACGCCACCTGGTAGGAGCGACCTGTCAGGTAGGACGCAATCCAAGAGTGAGCAGCGCCGGAGATGCCCAACTCGGAGAGGGTGGAGAGGAGGATCTGATGGTTCACAGTATCAAAGGCAGTGGATAGGTCTAGAAGGATAAGAGCAGAGGAGAGAGAGTTAGCTTTAGCAGTGCGGAGAGCCTCTGTGACACAGAGAAGAGGTCTTGGCTGATTTCTTTTGATTTTCCCATGATATCAATCAAACTGAGTTTGAAGGTAGGCCTTGAAATACATCCACAGGTACACCTCCAATTGACTCAAATGATGTCAATTAGCCTATCAGAAGCTTCTAAAGCCATGACATCATTTTCTGGAATGTTCTAAGCTGTTTAAAGGCACAGTCAACTTAGTGTATGTAATCTTCTGACCCACTGGAATTGTGATACAGTGAATTATAAGTGAAATAATCTGTCTGTAAACAATTGTTGGAAAAATGACTTGTGTCATTAAACAAAGTAGATGTCCTAACCGACTTGCCAAAACTATAGTTTGTTAACAAGAAATTTGTGGAGTGGTTGAAAAACAAGTTTTAATGACTCCAACCTAAGTGTATGTAAACTTCCGACTTCAACTGTAGGTTAGGTAATCATTCAAAAATGAACTTATTTAGGCTTGCCATAACAAAGGGGTTGAATAAAGACATTTCAGCTGTTCATCTTTTATTAATTTGGAAAAATGTGGAAAAACATCATTCCACTTTGACATTATGGGGTATTGTGGGTACGCTAGTAGAAAAAAATATGGCTATTTAATCAATTTTAAATTCAGCCTGTTACACAACAAAATGTGGAAAAAGTCAAGGGGTGTGAATACTTTCTGAAGGCACTGTAACCCTGACACTCTACACATGTCTAAAACTGGCCACATGGCCCGAATAAATAAATAAATATATTAAGTACCAGTCAAAAGTTTAGACACACCTACTCATTCAAGGGTTTTCCTTTATTTTTTCTATTTTCTACATTGTAGAATAATAGTGAAGACATCAAAACTATGAAATAACACATATGGAATCATGTAGTAAACAAAAAAGTGTTAAACAAATCAAACTATATTTTATATTTGAGATTCTTCAAATAGCCATCCTTTGCCTTGATGACAGCTTTGCACACTCTTGGCATTCTCTCAACCAGCTTCACCTGGAATGCTTTTCCAACAGTCTTGAAGGAGTTCCCACATATGCTGAGCACTTGTTGGCTGCTTTTCCTTCACTCTGCTGTCCGACTCATCCCAAACCATCTCAATTGGGTTGAGGTCAGGGGATTGTGGAGGCCAGGTCATCTGATGCAGCACTCCATCACTCTCATTCTTGGTAAAATAGCCTTTACACAGCCTGGAGGTGTGTTGGGTCATTGTCCTGTTGAAAACAAATGATAGTCCCACTAAGCCCAAACCAGGTGGGATGGCGTATCGCTGCAGAATGCTGTGGTAGCCATGCTGGTTAAGTGTGCCTTGAATTCTAAATAAATCACAGACAGTGTCACCAGCAAAGCACCCCCGCACCATAACACTTCCTCCTCCATGCTTTACGTGGGAAATACACATGCAGAGATCATCCGTACACCCACACCACATCTCACAATGACACGGCGGTTGGAACCAAAAATCACCAATTTGGACTCCAGACCAAAGGACAAATTTCCACCGGTCTAATGTCCATTGCTCGTATTTCTTGGCAGGTCTATTCTTCTTATTGGTGTCCTTTAGTAGTGGTTTCTTTGCAGCAATTTGACCATGAAGGCCTAATTCACACAGTCCCCTATGAACAGTTGATATTGAGATGTGTCTGTTACATTGATTTCGGCTGCAATTTCTGAGGCTGGTAACTCGAATTAACTTATCCTCTGCAGCAGAGGTAACTCTGGGTCTTCCATTCCTGAGGCGGTCCTCATGAGAGCCAGTTTCATCATAGCGCTTGATGGTTTTTGCGACTGTACTTGAAGAAACTTTCAAAGTTCTTGACATTTTCCACCAAAGGGTGGCTACTTTGAAGAACACTTTTTTGGTTACTACATGATTCCATATGTGTTATTTCATAGTTTTGATGTCTTCACTATTATTCTACAATGTAGAAAATAATATAAAATAAAGAAAAACCCTGGAATGAGTAGGTGTGTCCAAACTTTTGACTGGTACTGTATATAATAGGCATTAACAACACTACCATCATCACTCACACTACCAAGTCTACTAGCCCCACTTTAAGTTCCTGAAGATTTTACTATGTGTGTTGGTTGTGCATTGGTGGGTTTGGTGGGGTGGGGGTTCTTGTCGTGGTCCTCTGTAGCTCAACTGGTAGAGCACGGCGCTTGTAACGCCAAGGTAGTGGGTTCGATCCCCGGGACCACCCATATACAAAAATGTATGCACGCATGACTGTAAGTCGCTTTGGATAAAAGCGTCTGCTAAATGGCATATTTATTTATTTATTTGTTGTGGGTTCTTTGTCAAGGTGCCAGATGGAAAGCCTGATACCACGGTTAGGTACAGAACAGGACGTGTGTCACAAAACAGGAAACGTGTCCTCCATGTGCAGTAGCCTGAATCGACCTTGTGATTGCCTCTCTCCCTCCTTTTCTTTCTTTCTTTCTTTCTTTCTTTCTTTCTTTCTTTCTTTCTTTCTTTCTTTCTTTCTTTCTTTCTTTCTTTCTTTCTTTCTTTCTTTCTTTCTTTCTTTCTTTCTTTCTTTCTTTCTTTCTTTCTTTCTATCTCTGTCTTTCTTTCTCTCTCTCTCTCTCTCTCTGCATGGGGGTTATTCTGGGGATGCCAACCACAGAGGGAACCCTCCCCTTTCCCTCCACCCACACTCTCGCCCCCACATTGGAAACTTCAGGAGAACAAACGCAACCCACATGTGAGGATGCACAAAAACACAACAACAGATACGGAAAAAAAGAGACTCAGTAGGGCTGTCAAAAGAAATCTGTTCTCTGAGGTGAACAAAATAATGCTTCATACCAACTGTTGTTTTCTTTCCATTTTGAGCAGTTAGTGCTTTTGTTGACATTCTAAACATGTTACACCTATTATGAATTGAATGGAGTTGGGTCAGCTCTGAATGGAAAAATAACAATCTACATTCATAATTTATTACATATATATACATATAGAGTTGGTTTGGAGCTAACATATCACTTCTATTGGCTTCATGTAAACATTCCACACAATGAAAAGTGCTTCAAATCAACTATTGTGCTTGAGCAGGGAGTACAAAAGGCTACCTCTAGAATGACTGTCAGAACCTTTTACTTTTCAGTTGGAAATACAACTGGGAAAATTGTATATTTCCAATATCAATCACATCCAATGCATATATAGATTAAATGTAAAAGCAACCCATTTCTAGATAATGTGGATGTATGGGAGCATCAGAGCTGTACTGTACCTGTGGCTGTAACGCACTGCAATGATGAGGCCCAACTGTAGGAGAGACAGAGAGACACAATGTAAGAACTATCCAGACAGAACTGGGCTGATGCTACATGCCTTTATCTGTAGGTACTGCTTAATTGCTAAATCATATCCATATTTGTTTTGTGTAAAGTTCTTATAGTTCCAAAAACAAAATCCTAAGCTTAAATATGAAACTGTGTTTTTTATGTTTTATTATTTACCATTGACCATAATGTCTTATGTCACTTTTTATTTTACTTATTCAACCTGGAAAGACACTTGCAAACTTTGTACAGGTTCAAAGGCTAAGTTACTGTGACCCACAGCCTATACACACTGATACGATCAGTCCCAAAGAACACCATAGACATCATCTGGGCTAGACAGATCTATTAGCAGCTCTGATTTCTATGCTTCTCTGCTCTCCCCAAAGTAATAATAGTCCCTCATAATTTGAAGCAGCCAGATCTGTTTTAGTAACTCATTTACAGTATGACAATTCTATTTTTGCAACCAAGCAACATTACCAAAGGGTCACCTAGGGGCAGAGCTTTTAATGGTTTGTCTTGGTTACTTGCCAGACTTGGGACACAACCTTGTATTCAGTCCAGTCATTGGGTACACGCATCAGACTATGACATCAGCCAATCTGGCACAGATTTACCCAGACTGATGCCCATAATCCACTTAAACTGCAGATGATCTGAGCTGATGTATCTCATTAGAATAGCATGTAGAATGTAGAAGATGTCTGTGTAACAAATGCAGTGTTCAGGAAACCTGTCTATGTTGTGCTTTGTCCCTATGATGGTGTTGAGGGATGTAAAGTAAATCAAGACTGCCCTCTAGCTATCACTAACCATCACAGTAAAATGGGAAACATGGGATAAGCTAAATTGACATACACTATCCTAAATCATAATGCACATGGCCCTGTAAACTGACCTTCATGGCAGCCATGGCTTGGACAGTGAGCCCCAGCCTGGTAGGGGTGAGAGCAGCCAACATGGCATTAAAATGTTTGCTATTTTTCTGAACCGGAGAAGAGTACAGCCCATCTGCTGACACAGAGCCAGACCTGGAGCAGGAGGGTCATAAAACATATTGATGCTGCATACTTTATATAGTTAGACATATTCCAATTATGTCTGGATTGCATTCAACTTCCAAAGGCAGTTACAGAGAACTGTTCACTGACCTGGCAGTGGAGCACATAATATTTATATGGTATATAGAAATAAAATGATTACAGTCCACTCACTTGTTGAGTAGGTTCTTCCTCAGTATCCTGACATTGTCGAATATCAAGATGCCATTGTCAACCATGTGTAAGCCTGCGAGAACACACACAACATGCCTAAGTGTCAAATGTTCAATGAAAATCCACAAGAGTGATCTGTTTTATCGTCTCGGATTGAGACGATAAAACAGTGAGAACCTATGGGAATGAATACAAACATTGAACAGATGGGTACGCGGCTTGCCAGTTCCTGCTCGACTTTACTTTTTTATGGCTATTTTTGTGTTCATTATTACTTTGTTTGCACAGAATAATCATGCAATAATTTCCTACATCCGACAAACACGTCTGGATCAGAAATCGTAAGCTACACACTTCTATCAGCCTCCCAGATCTGGAATACTACATTTGCTCCTTTGTTCCCTACACAGCGTGCTTACCTGTTGCTGCTGACCAAGATGACAGAAGGCAACGAAGAAGAAGAAGGAAAGGGGGACTCCAAGCTAGGCTGAAAAGACGGGCTACACTTCATAGTATCATGATGGCTAATGTCCAATCTGTGGAAAATAAACTTTGTGAACTCAGAGCAAGGCTTCAATCGCAAAACGACACCGGATTCAAAAATTTGAATCTTTCAATTTAAATTATTATATAAAATTCTTGCTACCAATAGAATGTTATTTATATGGGGGATACAATCTTCCCAGCTCTGCAGATTTTGCTGTGAAGAGACAGAATCATTAGATCATTTGTTTTGGTTCTGTCCATTTGTAGCTTGTTTTTGGACACAGGTCCAGGAATGGCTAAAGGATTGCAATATTTACCTGGAGCTAACCTTGCAGATAGCATTACTGGGTGATCTGAAAAGTCATAGTCAATCGATCAATAATATAATAATACTTTCAGCAAAAATGTTTATTTTTTAATTCACAATCTGTAGAAGCAATGAGAATAGAAAGGTTCAGAACTTTTGTAAAACATCACAGTACGGTTTAAATATATATGGCAAATAGAAATCCTATATGGATGGTGTTAAGAGATAGATGGGAGGTATTGAATAGAGTTGAAGGATGGGACTAATAACAAATAACAACAAATAATAACAAAGATAGCTAATAATGTAAGCATACTGTGTCCATAATAAGTATATAGGTTGTATGTTGGGAGCTTTTGGGAAATAATAATAATAATAATAATATGCCATTTAGCAGACGCTTTTATCCAAAGCGACTTACAGTTATGCGTGCATACATTTTTTTGTGTATGGGTGGTCCCGGGGATCGAACCCACTACCTTGGCGTTACAAGCGCCGTGCTCTACCAGCTGAGCTACAGAGGACCACTAAAGAGCACAGTTAGAAAGATATGGCATATAGAAGCAAACCGGATGGACATCATGAAAATGATCGGAGAGGTTGAGAGTAGAAGAAGTTCAGGAGCAAAAAAAATAAGGCCCCCCCCCAAAAAAAGGCTTCAATCGCAGAGAGACATCCGGGAATGCTGTGTCTTTGTTTTTACAAAGATATGGCTTACGGACGATACACTCGACTCTGCTATTCAACCAGATAGCTTTTCCATTTCCGTATGGATCGAACGGTAGCTTCTGGTAAGAGTAGGGGGGAGGGGTATGTTTCCTCATCAACAATTTCTGGTGCACCGAAATTGAAAAGATCTCAAGCTTCTGTTCTCCCGACCTGGAGTTTCTGATGCTAAAATGCCAATCCCACTATATGCAGAGGGAATTCAAGTGTGTTATTATCACAGCTGTATACATACCGCCACAAGCAAACACCAAGGCGGCACTCAGCGAACTGTACAATAACATTAGTCAACAAGAATCCTCTCACCTGGAAGCAGTCTTTATTGTCGCGGTGACTTTAACCAAGCACGTTTAAAACACATTTTTCCAAAGTACAGTGGGGAAAAAAAATATTTAGTCAGCCACCAATTGTTCAAGTTCTCCCACTTAAAAAGATGAGAGAGGCCTGTAATTTTCATCATAGGTACACGTCAACTATGACAGACAAAATGAGAAAAAATATCCAGAAAATCACATTTTAGGATTTTTAATGAATTTATTTGCAAATTATGGTGGAAAATAAGTATTTGGTCACCTACAAACAAGCAAGATTTCTGGCTCTCACAGACCTGTAACTTCTTCTTTAAGAGGCTCCTCTGTCCTCCACTTGTTACCTGTATTAATGGCACCTGTTTGAACTTGTTATCAGTATAAAAGACACCTGTCCACAACCTCAAACAGTCACACTCCAAACTCCACTATGGCCAAGACCAAAGAGCTGTCAAAGGACACCAGAAACAAAATTGTAGACCTGCACCAGGCTGGGAAGACTGAATATGCAATAGGTAAGCAGCTTGGTTTGAAGAAATCAACTGTGGGAGCAATTATTAGGAAATGGAAGACATACAAGACCACTGATAATCTCCCTCGATCTGGGGCTCCACGCAAGATCTCACCCCGTGGGGTCAAAATGATCACAAGAACGGTGAGCAAAAATCCCAGAACCACACGGGGGGACCTAGTGAATGACCTGCAGAGAGCTGGGACCAAAGTAACAAAGCCTACCATCAGTAACACACTAGGCCGCCAGGGACTCAAATCCTGCAGCACCAGATGTGTCCCCATGCTTAAGCCAGTACATGTCCAGGCCCATCTGAAGTTTGCTAGAGTGCATTTGGATGATCCAGAAGAGGATTGGGAGAATGTCATATGGTCAGATGAAACCAAAATATAACTTTTTGGTAAAAACTCAACTTGTCGTGTTTGGAGGACAAAGAATGCTGAGTTGCATCCAAAGAACACCATACCTACTGTGAAGCATGGGGGTGGAAACATCATGCTTTGGGGCTGTTTTTCTGCAAAGGGACCAGGACGACTGATCCGTGTAAAGGAAAGAATGAATGGGGCCATGTATCGTGAGATTTTGAGTGAAAACCTCCTTCCATCAGCAAGGGCATTGAAGATGAAACGTGGCTGGGTCTTTCAGCATGAGAATGATCCCAAACACACCGCCCGGCCAACAAAGGAATTGCTTCGTAAGAAGCTTTTCAAGGTCCTGGAGTGGCCTAGGCAGTCTCCAGATCTCAACCCCATAGAAAATCTTTGGAGGGAGTTGAACGTCCGTGTTGCCCAGCGACAGCCCCAAAACATCACTGCTCTAGAGGAGATCTGCATGGAGGAATGGGCCAAAATACCAGCAACAGTGTGTGAAAACCTTGTGAAGACTTACAGAAAACGTTTGACCTGTGTCATTGCCAACAAAGGGTATATAACAAAGTATTGAGAAACTTTTGTTATTGACCAAATACTTATTTTCCACCATAATTTGCAAATAAATTCATAAAAAATCCTACAATGTGATTTTCTGGATTTTTTTTCCTCATTTTGTCTGTCATAGTTGACGTGTACCTATGATGAAAATTACAGGCCTCTCTCATCTTTTTAAGTGGGAGAACTTGCACAATTGGTGGCTGACTAAATACTTTTTTTCCCCACTGTATCATCAACATGTATCCTGCCCCACAAGAGGAAGCAATGTGCTGGATCATGTATATACGGGGCTGCAGAAGAGAGAGTCAGCAGTTTTAAATGTGTTGGCTTCCACATCATCAAGGACTTGTCATGGACCAACAACACCACCACTCTTGTCAAGATGGTGCAATAGCGTCTCTACTTCCTAAGGCGGCTGAAGAAATTCGGCATGCCACCCCAGGTCCTCTCCAAATACTACTGCTGCACCATCGAGAGCGTCCTGGCTGGTTGCATCACAGCAGGTACGGGAATTGCTCCATCCACGACCGCAAGACCCTCCAACGGGTGGTGAAGATGGCTCAGTACATCACTGGAACCGTGCTCCCACCCATCCAGGAACTCTACTCGAAACGGTGCCTGAGGAAGGCCCGCAGCATCATCAAGGACCCCACACACCCCAGCTACGAACTGTTCACTCCCTTACCGTCGGGAAGATGGTATCGGAGCATGAGGTCTCATACCAACAGGCTCAGAGACAGTTACTATCTACAAGCCATCTGACTGCTGAACACTTGAACTGGACTGACCACCTGCTCTGATTCTCTGCACCTAAGCACACATGCAGTCACTCATGTGCACGCACGCACGCACTCGCTCGCACACACACACACACACACACACACACACACACACACACACACACACACACACACACACACACACACACACACACACACACACACACACACCAGACTCTTATTATGATTGCTAAATACTGCCCAATTTAAACACTTGCCCCCCAATCCCCCCTTCCCCAAAATACATGTAAATATTGGACTATAAATTGTACCATCCTGTATTATACTCATGCTAAAATGTTTATTCTATTCTGCTAAACGATTCACTTTATGTTCGTATTCTTATCTTTTATTATTTCTTATTGTTACATGGTCGAGAAGGAACCATTTTGTTGGACGGTGTATACCATGTGTATCCTGGACATACAACTAATAAAACTTGAAACTTGAAAATACATTAGTAAATCCATAGGGGCTGTTGCTAAACACAGTCTATAGCAGACAGATTGTTATGTTGAGTCAGTCCCACACAATGATGTATATACACCCTGGATTGCTGATGCTACTGTATGTATTGGTCATTGAGAGGCTTTGAAGCCACTGGTCGGCGATGTTGGCACTCCCAAGTAGGAACAGTCCTCCACGGGAATGAATGGAATTCTACAGTCTTTCAATTCAAGGTTTGAAAGGACCAAAGGACCAAATTACATGTATTTAAGTATTTTTTTATTGTAGTGGATACCGTAACATTAGCAATCTCAAAAAATTATACTTTAAGGAAAATGTTTTAATATTTTATTTTATTTTTTATTTGTATGTTTAGTTCACATAAATAATGTAAAAGTATACATTAAGGTGTCTGTGATATAATAAATGTGGCAAAAACGAATATAGACATTAATAAATGTATTTCTACAGCTTCCAAAATATTTTGTACAATGGTGAGGGAGTGCCAAGATGGAGGCATGGTGGCTTCAACACAGCACCCCCATCAGTCATCTAGTGTATATACACTATATATGCAAAAGTATGTGGATAACACCAGCTGGCGACACGCATCTATGCGTGCCTGGCAGATGCCTCAACTTGGATGTCGGCCCACCACCTCAAGCTCACCCTCGACAAGACGGAACTGCTCTTCCTCCAGGGGAAGGCCAGCCCACTCAAAGACCTCTCCATCACTGTTGACAACTCCACAGTGTCGCCCTCCCAGAATGCAAAGAACCTTGGCATGACCCTGGACAACACCCTGTCGTTCTCTGCAAACATCAAAGCGGTGACCCGCTCCTGTAGGTTTTGGGTATGTGGTATAATGTCTTCTGCACATAGTGAAACCAAATATGCTACACTGTAACTAAACTGGAATGTCTTCCTAATCCAACTGACTGGCACAGTAGATCAATGTTGAGTGGTGAATAGATGTTGCTGCTGTGTTGAACCAATCAAGTGTCTACAGGAACCCCTCTTTATACTTCTATTGGTACATTTTGAAGTTAGGGACAGGCGGGAGGTGGGGTCGCTCCAGTTCAGTAGGTGGCGTTAATGAACAATAACGTTGGATGCCAGCCACCGATAAACCCCACAAAAGAAGGGGCGGGGTGACAATGGTAGCTAGCCTCTGCCTGTCAGGCACTGTTTTCCCGCAGTTTTGTAATAAAAAAAAAAAACGAGTCGATGTCCGCGGCCCAGAGGAAACAATTAGCATAATAACAAAATCCCCATCAAAATCCATCAGTTTAAGCTAGAGATATCTGTTTTTGGCATGGTCTGCGTCTCAATCCACTGCATCTGCCGATGTCGCCCTTCCGCATCTGCGGTGAAAGGTGGCAGAGCTAGAGCGGTGTTTGTCAGACCATGAGACATCCCGAAAATCTGTGTTCTCACGAAAATGTATGTAGCGTCCAAACGGTTTGGCCCACAAAAACAATTATGACCCCTCTATGGAAAGATGAGACTCGCACCGTTTTGCTCTACGACCCCCCACAAGGGTCACGGGACTCGTCTGAAGTCAGTATATCCAATCTGCCAACTTCTGTCTGTAGCGTCTGAACCGTTTGGGCTACACACTAATATGACCCCTCTGTGGAAAGGTAAGTCTCTCACGTGCAGTACCAGTTGTGAAAAAAATTCCACAAATTAACTTTTAACAAGGCACACCTCTTAATTGAAACTCATTCCAGGTGACTACCTCATGAAGCTGTTTGAGAAGGGTGGCCACTGAAGAATCTCAAATATAAAATATATTTTGATTTGTTTAACACTTTTTTGGTTACTACATGATTCCATATGTGTTATTTCATAGTTTTGATATCTTCACTATTATTCTACAATGTAGAAAATAGTAAAAAATTTAGAAAAACACTTGAAAGTGTAGGTGTGTCCAAACTTTTGACTGGTACTGTATATGGGGGATTGGAAATGATGCATACAATTACATTGATAGAAGCCACAATCTACTGTATTTGCAATATTAAAGATGATCTACCCCCTAAATATATATATTTTTAAAGCCTTAGCTATCGCAGGAATATGTCGTCATGATCAACATGTGATAGAAAAGTTGGATAAAACCATCATCACAGTAGAGATCACAAACCTGCTCATTCGAAAGAGTTCGCCTTGGGATATTTCTTCACGAATATGATCTTTGGTTTCCCAACATTCACCATCGAGGTATCTTGCAAGACTACTTGGAGTTGATTTGTCAGCCATAGATGTCTCATATGTCCTCTCTTGTTGGGAAATATCCAATGGCAAGCGGAGCACAGAGCACAACCTGACAGTCTGACACAACTGTTATCACTTTCACATTCAACTTTCGCGTCCGGATGATGTCACTCTGTGTAGCTGAAACCAGAGGCGTCATTCATATATCAATGCTACGTTCGTAACCAAATGGGAAGTGAGAATTTATCATCATAGAGTTGGATAGAGGACTGTAGATGGATCAAATCTGTTTTGGGATAGACATTAGTGATGTGCAGTTTGCAAAAGATTCATTCTTTTTGAATGACACTTTTTACTGACTCGAGAGTCATGATTAGTTTTTCTGACTAACTCGTTCAATTTGGTCTTTCGTTTGACCTGCTAGTGCTGGCCGCAATGAGTCCTACAGCAAGATGTCACGCCCTGGCTCTGGGGACTCTTATATGTTGAGCCAGGGTGTGGATTTTCTATGTGTGATTTTCTATGTTTTGTTCTAGTTCGTGTTTTCTATGTTGGCCAGGGTGGTTCCCAATCAGAGGCAGCTGATTCCCGTTGTCTCTGATTGGGGACCATACTTAGGCAGCTTGTTTGGCACTGTTTATTGTGGGATCTTGTTCCGTAAGGTTTGTTTTGGTGTGTTAACCTAGGACTTCACGTATCGTTTGGTTTGTTGTTTTGTTCGTGTTGTGTACGTAAATAAAGATGTACGCTTACCACGCTGCGCCTTGGTCCGCTTCTTATAACGATCGTGACAGAAGATCCCACCTCGACTGGATCAAGCAGCGTGACGAGGAGAGAGGATGGACCTGGGAGGAGATAAGTGAGAGTCTGGCAAGAGGGTTGGAGGCCATGAGCACGGGGGAGAGACAAGCCCAAAAAATGTTTAGGGGGGCTCACGCCGTGGACGACGAGGCAGCAGGAGGCCGCGATAGAGCGGTTCAGCCGGTTAGCAGAGGAGGCCGCTAGGTTACGGGGGTCACTGGTCACGAGGGAGAAGGAGAGTGTGGAGGCACGGCGAGAGGAACTGAGTAGGCAGCAGAGGGAGCGGAGGTTTATGAGGAAACCCAGTCCCGCTCCTCGCACCAAGCAAGTGGTGTGTGTCACCAGTCCGGTCCGGCCCGTTCCTGATTCCCGCACAAGGCCAGTGGTGTGTGTTCCCAGTACGGTCAGGCCTGTTCCTGCTCCCCGCACCAAGCCAGTGGTGCGCGTCACCAGCCCGGTCCGGCCTGTTCCTGCTCCCCGCACCAAGCCAGTGGTGCGCGTCGCCAGCCCGGTCCGGCCTGTTCCTGCTCCCCGCACCAAGCCAGTGGTGCGCGTCGCCAGCCCGGTCCGGCCTGTTCCTGCTCCCCGCACCAAGCCAGTGGTGCGCGTCTCCAGCCCGGTCCGGCCTGTTCCTGCTCCCCGCACCAAGCCAGTGGTGCGCGTCGCCAGCCCGGTCCGGCCTGTTCCTGCTCCCCGCACCAAGCCAGTGGTGCGCGTCGCCAGCCCGGTCCGGCCCGTTCCTGCTCCCCGCACCAAACCAGTGGTGCGCGTCGCCAGCCCGGTCCGGCCCGTTCCTGCTCCCCGCACCAAGCCAGTGGTGCGCGTCGTCAGCCCTGTCCGGCCCGTTCCTGCTCCCCGCACCAAGCCAGTGGTGCGCGTCATCAGTCCGTCACGGTCCATGCCTGTTCCACCGGTGCCTGGTCCGGCACCGGTCAGCTGCTCCACACCGGAGCCAGAGCAATCCGCTCCACCGATGTCCAGTCCAGCTCCGGCCAGCGGGACCAGACATGGGGCGCTACGGGGGGGTAGAGAGAGAGTGGTGGTCACGCCCGGAGCCGGATCCGCCTCCGAGGCGGAATGCCCACCCGGCCCCTACCCTCTTGTGTTTGGTTGGCCCGCGCCTTTGGGGGTACTGTTACGCCCTGGCTCTGGGGACTCTTATATGTTGAGCCAGGGTGTGGATTTTCTATGTGTGATTTTCTATGTTTTGTTCTAGTTCGTGTTTTCTATGTTGGCCAGGGTGGTTCCCAATCAGAGGCAGCTGATTCCCGTTGTCTCTGATTGGGGACCATACTTAGGCAGCTTGTTTGGCACTGTTTATTGTGGGATCTTGTTCCTTAAGGTTTGTTTTGGTGTGTTAACCTAGGACTTCACGTATCGTTTGGTTTGTTGTTTTGTTCGTGTTGTGTACGTAAATAAAGATGTACGCTTACCACGCTGTGCCTTGGTCTGCTTCTTATAACGATCGTGACACAGGATTAATACATGCTCCTCCAGCTCAGCAGCTCCAGAGACGTGCTTCGACCATCAACTGTCTGTCATATGCGTGCAGGAAAATAAATTATGAGCATAAAGAAGAACTGATAATTGATCGCATGGTGCAAGAATGACTGCAATTAATTGATTATTGAATGTTATGATGGACACAGCTTTGTAGAACCAAAACATACACAGCCTCTGCTCAACAAACTCGAACTCGACAACAAATCATTTGGGGGGCTGCAGTTCGCGAACGACTGTGCTTACCACCTTGCCTGGCTACCCAGACTACTTGCTCCTGCCAAACACCACGCCCATGGACGTTATTTTCTTCTTCGCAATGAAAAGTATGTAGCGAACGACAGAGCAGCGGAAGAGTCAAGCAATGCATTCCGCCAAGAGTCGTTCACAATCTAGTCCGGTTGCAGCCACAACTAGACCTCGTTTTAAATGTATCAAGAAATAATCGTATTTGTAAATTATGTCTAGCAATCAACAAATGTACATTGTTTAAAGCACATGTTTACAAGTCTCAATCATAAATGACAGCTCCAATAAGCCCCCTATGGTGACAACATATGAACGAGAGGCTTATAGAATCATGACTCTTTCGAGTTTTCAGTTAATCGTTCGCAGGTAGGGGGTCCTGCGTGCTCTAGGCATTACTGACGCAAATGAACAAAATGAGTCAAAAGAGTCGTTCTTTTGACTGAACGAGTCGAAAAGATCATAGTCAGTAAAAAGAGCCAACTTCCCATCACTAATAGACATTGCCATTGTGGGCTTACACCATTTTAAAGTAGTCAACTGGGTGGGACTTCCTATGGGTGAAGGAGAGATCTCATGATTCCATCCGGGTCATCAGGAGGGATCAGCCAATTAATTATACTTGTGAGCAAACATTCCATAACTGTAGCTGGCAGTAAATCGCCATCCTTGGGTTTATACCTGTTCAAACAACACACAACACACACCATTTAGTTTGTTTGCCAACTCATAGAAATAGTAGAAGAAAATGGACTACTTCAAAATGGAGATGGCCTCAATGGCGCTGTAGGCCCTACCCCGCTCTATTCTCCCTAGTAAGTGGTTCCTTCCAAGGTGCACCACAGAGCAAAGATATGTGTCCAGACAGTATAGTCAGTGGAGGAAGAGAGAGAGTGTCAAGCGACATCACAGATTATTCATTAATATTGACCAGATACTCTAGTGGTCACTCAGTGGCAGTCGGAAGGAGGTAAGATCAGGTGGGACCATTCTAGCCAATGAGAGGGCAGATACGCTTGTGAACAGCAGAAACAACAGTTTCCACTAGTTATCCCTCTCCATCCTCATAAACTTCTTGCCCCCTCCGAAATAATTGGTGCATGACGCCCCTGGCTGAAACATATACAAAATTATACATTGTATCATACCATTTTAATTTCTCTGTCAGCAAAATGAGAGGGAATATTGTTTGAGACAGACATGTAATGTGTATGGTAATTGAAGAAAAACATTCAATCGAACATCGTTTAATGCCTTTCCGGAGTCGCTGCCAGGTCAACTGTATGTAAAATAGGCTATTCAATTCAAATCAAATCAAATTGTATTTGTCACATGCGCTGAATACAACAGGTGTAGACCTTACCGTGAAATGTTTACTTACAAGCCCTTAACCAACAATGCAGTTCAAGAAATAGAGTTAAGAAAATATTTACTAAATAAACTAAAGTTGAAGATAAAATAAAAAGTAACACAATAAAATAACAATAACGAGGCTGTATACAGGGGGTACCGGTACCGAGTCAATGTGTGGGGATACAGGTTAGTCGATGTAATTTGTACATGTAGGTAGAGGTAAAGTGACTATGCATAGATAAATACACAGTGAGTAGCAGCAGTGTAAAAACAAAGGTGGGGGGGGGGGGGTGAATGTAAATAGTCCGGGTGTCCATTTCATTAATTGTTCAGCAGTCTTATGGCTTGGGGGTAGAAGCTGTTAAGGTGCCTTTTGGACCTAGACTTGGCGCTCCGGTACAGCTTGCCGTGCGGGAGCAGAGAGAATAGTCAATGACTTGGGTGACTGGAGTCTTTGACAATTTTTTGGGCCTTCCTCTGACACTGCCTAGTATATAGGTCCTGGATGGCAGGAAGCTTGGCCCCGGTGATGTACTGGGCCGTACGCACTACCCTCTGTAGCGCCTTATGGTCGGATGCCGAGCAGTTGCCATACCAGGCGGTGATGCAACCGGTCAGGATGCTCTCGATGGTGCAGCTGTAGAACTTTTTGAGGATCTGGGGACACATGCCAAACCATGCCCTCTTCACGGCTGTCATGGTGTGTTTCGACCATGATAGTTTGTTGGTGATGTGGACACCAAGGAACTTGAAACTTTCGACCCGCTCCACTACAGCCCCGTCGATCTTAATGGGGGCCTGTTCGGCCCTCCTTTTCTTGTAGTCCACAATCAGCTCCTTTGCCTTGCTCACATTGAGGGAGAGGTTGTTGTCCTGGCACCACACTGCCAGGTCTCTGACCTCCTCCCTGTAGGCTGTCTAATCGTTGTCTGTGATCAGGCTTACCACTGTTGTGTCGTCAGCAAACTTAATGATGGTGTTAGTCGTGCTTGGCCACGCAGTCATGTGTGAACAGGGAGTAGAGGAGGGGTCTAAGCACGCACCCCTGTGGGGCCCCAGTGTTGAGGATCAGCATGGCAGATGTGTTGTTGCCTACCCTTACCACCTGGGGGAGGCCCGTCAAGAAGTTCAGGATCCAGTTCCAGAGGGAGGTGTTTAGTCCCAGGGTCCTTAGCTTAGTGATGAGCATTGTGGGCACTATGGTGTTGAACGCTGAGCTGTAGTCAATGAACAGCATTCTCACATACAGTACCAGTCAAAAGTTTGGACACACCTACTCATTCAAGGGTTTTTCTTTATTTTTACTATTTCTACATTGTAGAATAATAGTGAAGACATCAAAACTATAAAATAACACATATGGAATCATGTAGTAACCAAAAAAGTGTTAAACAAATCAAAATATAGTAGCCACCCTTTGCCTTGATGACAGCTTTGCACACTCTTGGCATTCTCTTAACCAGCTTCATGAGGAATGTTTTTCCAACAGTCTTGAAAGAGTTCCCACAATACTGAGCACTTGTTGGCTGCTTTTCATTCACTCTGCGGTCCAACTCATCCCAAACCATCTCAATTGGGTTGAGGTCAGGTGAATGTGGAGGCCAGGTCATCTGATGCAGCACTCCATCACTCTCCTTGGTCAAATAGCCCTTACACAGCCTGGAGGTGTGTTTTGGGTCATTGTCCTGTTGAAAAGCAAATGATAGTCCCACCATGCACAAACCAGGTGGGATGGCGTATCGCTGTAGAATGCTGTGGTAGCTGTGCTGGTTGAGTGTGCCTTGAATTCTAAATAAATCACAGACAGTGTCACCAGCAAAGCACCCCCACACCATCACACCTCCTCCTCCATGCTTCACGGTGGGAACCACACATGCAGAGATCATCCGTTCACCTACTCTGAGTCTCACAAAGACACAGCGGTTGGAACCAAAAATCTCTAATTTGGACTCATCAGACCAAAGGACAGATTTCCACCGGTCTAATGTCCATTGCTCGTGTTTCTTGGCCCAAGCAAGTCTCTTCTTCTTATTGGTGTCCTTTGGTAGTGGTTTCTTTGCAGCAATTTCGACCATGACGGCCTGATTCACACAGTTTCCACTGAACAGTTGATGTTGAGATGTGTCTGTTACTTGAACTCTGTGAACCATTTATTTGGGCTGCAATCTGAGGTGCAGTTAACTCTAATGAACTTATCCTCTGCAGCAGAGGTAACTCTGGGTCTTCCTTTCCTGTGGTGGTCCTCATGAGAGCCAGTTTCATCATAGCGCTTGATGGTTTTTGCGACTGCACTTGAAGAAACATTCAAAGTTCTTGTGATTTTCCGTATTGACTGACCTTCATGTCTTAAAGTAATGATGGACTGTAATTTCTCTTTGCTTATTTGAGCTGTTTTTGCCATAATATGGACTTGGTCTTTTACTAAATAGGGCTATATTCTGTATACCCACCCCCCTACCTTGTCACAACACAACTGATTGTCTCAAACGCATTAAGAAGGAAAGAAATTCCACAAATTTACTTTTAACAAGGCACACCTGTTAATTGAAATGCATTCCAGGTGACTACTGTAGTGTATTAAGATTATGACTTTGATAAGGTTTTAAGTGGAACCTGAGAGGATGTTTATTTAGAAGAAAGGGAGCCGTTTTTAGGGTGACGCCCCATAGAAGACAGGGGATTGGACAGTAGAGGGAGAAACCCATATTTTGGGGAACATTATAAATACTGGATGGAGACAAAGAAGAGCAGAGCGGCCATTGCAATTTGGGAAACACTGCTCTCCGGATGCTATATACATCTGTAAACTTATGCTGAAATCTTGTGATATGAATAAAACGTATGATCAAAGTTCAGTATAAGTTATTAGCAACATTGACTCGACACTACAATTTGGCGACGAATGATGAGGCGGATCTACGTCTCTGCAGTGTTATATTCATGAGCAACGACGTGACTCTCGCTCAAGACGCCGGCATAAGGTGAGATTTCTCACGGTCTTGGGTGTGTGTTTCATTCGTTAGCTTCTGGGTGTGTGTGCTGGAGAGATGTACCATAAAGGACCGATGTGTGCTTGTGTTGCTTTATTGCTGTTGACTAGGGGTCTGGCCTAACCATTCTAAATTTGTTTGCACTGGTAGACAGCGCAAAAGGGGGGAGAGTGTCTATAGGGTGTCTATAGAGATATTTTGCTTGAATAAGAGTTCAAGAACAATCGATTGAGAGAGGAAAGAGGCCTAGGCAGATGTATGTAACTTAGAGCCGCTGTGGATCAACGACAAGCCCTGATACAGGCGACCTCTATGGTGGGCCGAAAATCCTGATAACGCGTTAGATGTGTTTTAGGTGAGTCCTGAGGACTGGAGACCGTGGTATATTGATAATGTATGTTGCCCCTCAGCTAATAGTTGACGAATTATTTGATTGATGCAATCCCTCGTATCGATTCCACTGGGATCTCGTGGTAGCACAAATTTAGCTAACAAATGGAATTTTACGGCACGGAGGAGGGAGAAATGCTAACGTGGCCTGCTAATTATGCTTCATGCTACATGCTAATGCTAAATGCTAAATGCTAAATTCATGCTACATGCCAATTTTTGATTCGGGGTTATGATTAATATTTGTTCCTTGGTGGTCCATAGGAATGGGAAGAGCCACCAATATTGTGTTTAGTTAGCTTGGGCTTGGTGCCTAGTGTTTTGTGAGCTCTGTTAAGTGTTATTGTTTGTCTATAAGGGGTAAAGGAGCTATAGCGAGAATGCTAACGTTCTGTTGTCTGTAGTGGAGAGAGCTGCTTCCACTGTGAAATCGTAGTGATGAATGTACTGCGCATGCGTGTGATTTTACAACACTAGAGTGACGTAGGGGTAAATAGGTCACTCCTCTGCTACACTGTGCTGTGGGTAGACGAACGAAGGAACAAAAGACAGAGAGATTTAGAGTCTAATGGTGTATTCTGGTTGTTACATCGGCTGTTGTTTGAAGATGAAACTGTTTTCTTGAGACCTATTGAATTGATAAATGAGAGAGAGATGTTGACGGATTAAAAATAAAAATAAGTAAATAAGTAAATAAAATAAAAATGTTATTGAGCTATTTATGCGATTCCTGAGTTAATTCTTAGAGCGAATGTGACTGGAGGAATATTGAATGGTTGAAGTAACTCAGTGATTGCATAAACTACTAAATTCTTGTCTGTTTCTTTGTTCTTTTGTCATATGAGAGACGATAGTATGAGAGGAGAGAGAGAGAAAGAGAGGAAGTGCTGACGTGTACATCATGTGACAGGGTGTGACGTCAAATATCAGGCTAGTGCTGTTCTGTTTACAAAGTCTTCCCCTACAGGATATTTGATGTTATGACAATTTGACAAAGACTTGGCAAAAGACTGATCAATTGAAGTAATTGCATTTTGGAGTTTTTGTGCATGGGTGAGTTTGATTACAGTTGTGTTGGGAATCGAGTACTGACATTATTCTGTAAGATTGAGGTCATTTGGTGCTTATTAGATAATGGGGTTTATGAGTACTGTAGTGTTGCTGGATTATAGGTATTATACATACTTTTCCTGATTGAAGGTGGTAAGATAGCCACTAATTGATAAATTAGTAAAATAGGAAATATAATTTTTTTTATTTTTGATTATTCATAAATTTATTGATTAATTGTTTAATTTAAAAAATAAATAAAATAATAAAACAACTTTAATTAATTATTTTTGAATATTCATATTTTTTATTGATTAATTTTTATTATTTAGAAGAAAAAAAAGAAAAGAAAAAATGTGTTTGTTTATATTACTAATTAAAGGGAGGACACTATAAGCTATATATTCTAAAATAATAAAATAATTCACATTAAAGGAATATAATACAGTTGTTACAATGGGGAAAAAGGATATCAGGACTATGAAGGTAATTACACCTGTTGATATAGTACAAAATAGTAATCCTTTAGTTAATGGTATTGCTAGGTTATCCGGCAAATGGAACAAACGTTGGCCTGACATTGAACAACCATGGCCAGTGGAAGGGACTCTTAACCCTGACGTAATCAAGATAATGAAAGTGCTTCTGTCAATTCATAAAGCAGATCAAAAGAAAGGGAAAAAAGGGAACAACGTAAAGAAAAGAGACAAAGAGAGCTGGGTGTTCTTAAGCTGTTTGAGAATGAAGGACAAAAACGGATAAAAGATGCCAACGATAAGATAAACAAAGGTATAGAGAAAATTGTGAAACAACAAGGAAAGGCGACAGAAAAACTAATGGCAGAAGTCAGTACACCTTTCTCACATACGGATTCAGCAAAAAGACCCCCACCTTATGAGAAAGAAGTAGAGCTTAAGGACGTCTATCCTCAGCTTCCGGTGATCGTTCAGGAGGGTGATTATTGCATCAGAGATGAAGATGAACGAATAATAGAGAGAGGACAAGCAGAAACGACCATAAAAATGAATCCAAACTCCAGAAGTAAGAAAAAACCGAGATGTCTGGAAACTAAGGGTAGAATGAGGTTCAGGAGAATGGAACTTGATGAAGACGACGACGATGATGATGATGATGATGATCAGAGTGATTCAGAAGAAATCATGGGTGGATATGACCCTGTGATCAGACGGAGGTTGGCAAGAGCGGAAAGAAGGGGTGATGGATGTTTGAAGAAGAAGACAACAAGAGATTCGAGTTCTGATAAAAGCGAAGATGAAGACAGCGATAAAGAGTGGGAGAGTAAGGGTGCTTCATATTCAAGAGGATTTTATCCAGCAATGACTAGCACAGAAGAAATAGAAAGAGATATAGACCGATGCGTATCATGCCTGGATAAAGCGAATAGTTTAGAAGAAGTAAAAGAACTGGAGGAACAACTCAAGAAGCTGAATATACAGAAGAAGAAGCTGCTGAGAAAAGAATCCCAAGAATCTGGGAAGAAATATACATTGAGGCCAAGGAAAGAGGGCACTAGCAAGAAAATTATGCCGGTGATCATTCGAGGTCGAAACTTAGAATATAAGCCTTTGCAAAGTACCGATATGTCAGATATACTTGAGAAGTTGCCTACTCTTCAAGATGGAGCCTATCCTTGGATTTCAAAATTGGAAGAAATTACAGTGGGAACACAGTCTGCTATAGGAGACATTAAGATACTTTTTGCTAATCTCCTGGGAATTCCAGGTATGGAAGAAATTTTTCAGAGAGCGGGACTGAATAGATATGTGGGGACTGCAGTGAACGACCCTGAATTGTTGGCTGCAAGTAGGAATCATCTGTGGAGAGCATTGAAAGATACGTTTCCAACAAATGTTTATCCTGATAATATTCTGATTGACCCACTAGGACAACAAGAAAATCCGAGAGCCTATGTGTCAAGAGTTCATCAAGTGTGGAGAAATATTACTGGAAATGATCCAGATGTGAGTCAAATTGAGCAGTCAATTTTGAGAGCTAAATTGCAGATGGGACTGCCCTCACCAGTAAGGAGTAAACTGGCAGAGGTGGTTGGACTTGGAAGCATGACAAAAGGTGTCTATACAGATCATATACCCCATCAAGTGGATTTGTACAGAAAAAAGGAACACAACCAGAAAGAACAGGACCAATAAACTCTCAGAAAACTCAATCAAATACAGCTGGGGGAGAATAAGAAGGAGAAGAAACAAGCTTTGGTTATGCAGAATCAGGGTGCACTGAATCAACAATCACTGCCACAGCTTCAACAGGACCAGTTCCAATCGCAATTGTATCAGCCACCAATAGCGGTTCCAGTTGTTCCATATCCACAGCCAGTTTCTGGACAGACACAGAATTGGAGAGGAAGAGGACGAGAAGGCTTAGAAGGAGGAGGAAGGTTTCAGCCACACTTCCAGCAACTTTCAGAAGTGTGTTATAATTGTGGACAGGTTGGTCACTTTACCTGTGAGTGCAATGCGCCAGGAGGAAACAACAGAGGAAATTTCTGAGGAAGATAAAGGAGCAAGTGAAGATCATCTGGAGGACAGGTGAACCCTTAAAGGAGCAAGGATTCTAGAGTGCCTAGAAGATCCGAAGGGGGGTGTCAGATGATAGCACCGATTAGGGAGAAAAAAAATATCTAACAATTGAAGTGAAAACAAAGGACGAGGAGAGGTGAATAGTGGAAAAGCTTTTATCTGTGTTGAGCCTAAAGAGGTTAAACATCTCACTATGTAAAATTAACTAATTAGGATAGGGATTTGAGGGAGTAAAACAGCTGATTACTCTTAAGGAACCAATTGAGCTCTGCTATAAAAAATCAAAGAGAAATTAAAATACACATACTGGTATTAGAACATATACCTATTGCATTGTTGGGAAGAGATGCATTGTGTAAATTGAACTGTACAATAAGATGTACTAGACGGCTGTCTGGTAGAATATTTTAAAAGAGTAGGGTTTTTGGGAATCATATTTGCTTGAAAAGATAATGTCCTCCTTCCTATGATAATCTATTAGACTGCCTATTAGACAATCTGTCTGAAAAATAAAGTTAAAAGGGGTGACTGTTATTCTTGGTTACATTCCTACACCAGGAGATTTCAAACTAGGCTAAAAGATGTTCGATCGTTTGCCAAGTCTGTGTGTAAAGAAGTCTAGACAGGGGATAATATCTTATGTTTCACGGAGTCGTGGCTGAACGACAACAATGATACCATTCAGCTAGCAGGCTACACGCTACATCGGCAGGACAGAACGGCTGGCTCCGGTAAGACAAAGGGTGGCGGTCTCTGTATATTTGTAAACAACAGCTGGTGTACAAAATCAAATACTAAGGAAGTCTCGAGGTTTTGCTCGCCTGAGGTAGAGTATCTTATGATAAGCTGTAGACCACACTATTTACCAAGAGAGTTTTCAGCTATATTTTCATAGCTGTCTATTTACCACCACAAACCAATGCTGGCATTAAGATTGCACTGAATGAGTTGTACAAGGCCATTAATCAACAGGAAAACGCTCATCCAGATGCAGCGCTCCTAGTGGCCGGGACTTTAATGCAGGGAAACTTAAATCCGTTCTACCTAATTTCTACCAGCATGTCAAATGTGCAACCAGAGGGAAAAAAAACTCTAGACCACCTTTACTCCACACACAGAGACGCATACAAAGCTCTCCCTCGCCCTCCATTTGGCAAATCCGACCATAACTCTATCCTCCTGATTCCTGCTTATAAGCAAAAACTGAAGCAGGAAGCACCAGTGATTCGGTTAATAAAAAAGTGGTCAGATGACGCAGATGCCAAGCTACAGGACTGTTTTGCTAGCACAGACTGGAACATGTTCCGGGATTCTTCAGACAGCATTGAGGAGTACACCACATCAGTCACTGGCTTCATCAATAAGTGCATCGATGATGTCGTCCCCACAGTGACCGTACGTACATACCCCAACCAGAAGCCATGGATTACAGGCAACATCCGCACTGAGCTAAAGGGTAGAGCTGCCGCTTTCAAGGAACGGGACTCTAACCCGGAAGCTTATAAGAAATCCCGCTATGACCTCCGACGAACCATCAAACAGGCAAAGAGTCAATACAGGTCTAAGATTGAATCATACTACACTGGCTCTGACGCTCGTCGGATGTGGCAGGGCTTGAAAACTATTACAGACTACAAAGGGAAGCACAGCCGCGAGCTGCCCAGTGACACAAGCCTACCAGACGAGCTAAACCACTTCTATGCTCGCTCGAGGCAAGCAACACTGAAGCATGCATGAGAGCACCAGCTGTTCCGGACGACTATGTGATCACGCTCTCCGTAGCCGATGTGAGTAAGACTTTTAAGCAAGTCAACATTCACAAGGCCGCTGGGCCAGACGGATTACCAGGGCGTGTACTCCGAGCATGTGCTGACCAACTGGCAAGTGTCTTCACTGACATTTTCAACATGTCCCTGACCGAGTCTGTAATACCAACATGTTTCAAGCAGACCACCATAGTCCCCGTGCCCAAGAACTCTAAGATAACCTGCCTAAATGACTACCGACCCGTGGCACTGACGTCTGTAGCCATGAAGTGCTTTGAAAGACTGGTCATGGCTCACATCAACAGCATAATCCCAGAAACCCTAGACCCACTCCAATTTGCATACCGCCCCAACAGATCCACAGATGATGCAATCTCTATCGCACTCCACACTGCCCTTTCCCACCTGGACAAGAGGAACACCTACGTGAGAATGCTATTCATTGACTACAGCTCAGCATTCAACACCATAGTGCCCTCTAAGCTCATCACTAAGCTAAGGATCCTGGGACTAAACACCTCCCTCTGCAACTGGATCCTGGACTTCCTGACGGGCCGCCCCCAGGTGGTAAGGGTAGGTAACAACACATCTGCCACACTGATCCTCAACACGGGGGGCCCCTCAGGGGTGCGTGCTCAGTCCCCCTCCTGTACTCTCTGTTCACCCATGACTGCATGGCCAGGCACGACTCCAACACCATCATTAAGTTTGCCGACGACACAACAGTGGTAGGCCTGATCACCGACAACGATGAGACAGCCTATAGGGAGGAGGTCAGAGATCTGGCCGTGTGGTGCCAGGACAACAACCTCTCCCTCAACGTGACCAAGACAAAGGAGATGATTGTGGACTACAGGAAAAAAAAGAGGACTGAGCACGCCCCCCATTCTCATCGACGGGGCTGTAGTGGAACAGGTTGAGAGCTTCAAGTTCCTTGGTGTCCACATCACCAACGAACTATCATGGTCCAAGCACACCAAGACAGTCGCGAAGAGGGCACGACAAAGCCTATTCCCCTCAGGAGACTAAAAAGATTTGGCATGGGTCCTCAGATCCTCAAAAAATTCTACAGCTGCACCATCGAGAGCATCCTGACTGGTTGCATCACCGCCTGGTATGGCAACTGCTTGGCCTCTGACCGCAAGGCACTACAGAGGTAGTGCGTACGGCCCAGTACATCACTGGGGCAAAGCTCCCTGCCATCCAAGACCTCTATACCAGGCGGTGTCAGAGGAAGGCCCTCAAAATTGTCAAAGACTCCAGCCACCCTAGTCATAGACTGTTCTCTCTGCTACCGCACGGCAAGCGGTACCGGAGTGCCAAGTCTAGGTCCAAAAGACTTCTCAACAGCTTCTACCCACAAGCCATAAGACTCCTGAACAGCTAATCATGGCTACCCGGACTATTTGCACTGCCCCCCCCACCCCATCCTTTACGCTGCTGCTACTCTGTTAAGTATTTATGCATAGTCACTTTAACTCTACCCACATGTACATATTACCTCAACTACCTCAACTAGCCGGTGCCCCCACATTGACTCTGCAACGTTACCCCCCTGTATATATAGCCTCCCTACTGTCACTTTATTTTACTTCTGCTCTTTGTTTTTCTCCAACACTTTTTTTTTTTTTTTTGTTGTTGTTTTATTCTTACTTTTTTGTTTAAAATAAACGCACTGTTGGTTAAGGGCTGTAAGTAAGCATTTCACTGTAATGTCTGCACTTGTTGTATTCGGCGCATGTGACCAATAAAATTTGATTTGATTTGATTTGATTTGATTACCCAATCACATATTCTAAAAATTGGTGGTAAAAGGTTTTGTGAATAAATCAGTGGAAAGGGTTTTTTAAAAGTTAGGAGAAAAGATTAGATTAAAAAAGTTAGGAAAACTAGGGTTGAATTAACTCTAGGACAGTAAGCTAAGTTTCAATGTTAGTAGGAAGAGAGAGTGGCACTAGTGGTGATAGATGGAAATACAAGTAAGGAGTTAAGAGTCTTAGGGAGAATGGATGAAGTAACAACAAGGACATCAACACTTCAGCCTATTATAACAACAGTGAGAAGCAATTTAACTCTTTCAACATTGATAGTTATTAAAGCCATAAATATATTGCATTTGATTACAAGGGAGCAGATAGCTCCAGCACCAATTTTAGAGGAATTTCATAGTCTGGGAAGCCTATCATTGGAGGATAAGACTAAGAGAGAAGTGGGGATTTTTCCATGGTATGGTGTAAAATTTGGGAAGATCATATTGATAATATTACCTATACTTTGATTCCAGATAGTTCTGATAATATCACTAGTGTTATAGATGCATTGAAGAATATAAGGGATGCATTTGGTAGATCTGAAGGAGCTGGATGGTCAGTGAAGTCTTGGTTGCAAGATTAGTTAGGCCCAGTGGGAGCAGTGATGGTTTAGATTTTAGTAGCAGCTTTGATAGCACTGTGTGTGATGTTTCGCTTTTGTAATTTGTTACTGACCTTTGCGAAAGCTATGATATTGAGATGGGTTGGAGTAGTGATGCCTGGAGACAACACTCAGATGCCGTTGTTGACTGTTCCTGATCTGGATGATGAGGGACAAGTGGGACTGGATGGAGTATTGATGGATAAATATCATTTTTGATTATTTGATCATTTTTTAAATGTTTTTCAATATTAGTGTGATTTTAGTATTTTGTTATGAATCAAAGGGGGGAAATAGGATAATGTGATTCATATATCATTTATATATCATTTTTATATTCTTCGTTGATATTGATGTTTTAATTTGAAAGTGTTGTTTTGCAAAAGATACTATTTGGTATTTTCTTTTCTTCCAGAAGCATTTGGGGGAATATGTAGAGATTGAAATACTCAAACAAGGACAATATGAAAGGACAATATGAAGGGACTGGAGGAGATGGAACAAGGAAGGTGTGGAAATGTTCCAATTCCATCATCAAAGATGCATTGGAAGTCGAGACTGCTGAGGAGATGAAGTGTAGTGGACTACATTCCAGTGTCTGCAATGAAATATAGACATATTTGCATGTGTAATACATAATTTGTGTCATATTCTTAGGTATTAATTTTTGTAGAATGATATTTGATGTTATTGAATACATGTGGGGATCTTAGATGTTTTTGTTTATTTCGTGGAAGCTTAGGGACATGGAGTCTAGGCAGGGATAGAGATAATCCACCGTAGGGTCCGATGGGTCGACCAGCCTTAGTGTGGACATTTTTTGGATAGTATTTTGTTTGCTGGGGCTTTCATGTGTATTTAATTGCATCATAGTTTCAAATGCATTGATAAAGATTTATGAATTGATCTGGAGTACCTAGGTGGTTGCCTGGGGCAGAGGGGCCGTGAGAGAATTTTACTGTCTTGATTGATGGATGGATATTTGGAAAGAAGGCTGCCAGACAGGTTTTTCGCTCTCACACTCCATAAAGATTTGTTCATATTTCATAGTAATGTATTCACACTTCATAAATATTTGTTCATATTTCATAGAAAGGTATTTACACTCCAGAGAAAAGTGTTTTGGGGTTTATTGTTAAAGATACTCAATAAGAGAAATTGTTACTTGTCATAATCCTATTCTTTTTGTTTTCGAGACTTTTAGTTAGTCTCGAAGGGGGGAAATATGTAGTGTATTAAGATTATGACTTTGATAAGGTTTTAAGTGGAACCTGAGAGGATGTTTATTTAGAAGAAAGGGAGCCGTTTTTAGGGTGACGCCCCATAGAAGACAGGGGATTGGACAGTAGAGGGAGCAACCCATATTTTGGGGAATATTATAAATACTGGATGGAGACAAAGAAGAGCAGAGCGGCCATTGCAATTTGGGAAACACTGCTCTCCGGATGCTATATACATCTGTAAACTTATGCTGAAATCTTGTGATATGAATAAAACTTATGATCAAAGTTCAGTATAAGCGGACTCCTTTGTTACAGCATTATTAGCAACATTGACTCGACACTACACTACCTCATGAAGCTGATTGAGAGAATGCCAAGAGTGTGCAAAGCTGTCATCAAGGCAAAGGGTGGCTACTTTGAAGAATCTCAAATATAAAATATATTTTGATTTTTTAAACACTTTTTTGGTTACTACATGATTCCGTATGTGTTTTTTCATAGTTTTTATGTCTTCACTATTATTCTACAATGTAGAAAATAGTAAAAATAAAGAAAAACCCTGGAATGAGTAGGTGTGTCTAAACTTTTGACTGGCACTGTAGGTGTTCCTTTTGTCCAGGTGGGAAAGGGCAGTGTGGAGTGCGATTGAGATTGCGTCATCTGTGGATCTGTTGGGGCGGTATGCAAATTGGAGTGGTTCTAGGGTTTCCGGGATGATGGTGTTGATATGAGTCATGACCAGCCTTTCAAAGCACTTCATGGCTACCGATGTCAATGTTACGGCGCTGTAGTCATTTAGGCAGTTTACCATTGCTTTCTTGGGTACAGGGACTATGGTGGTCTGCTTGAAACATGCAGGTATTACAGACTCAGTCTGGGAGAGGTTGAAAATGTCAGTGAAGACACTTGCCAGTTTGTCCCCGCATGCTCTGAGTACATGTCCTGGTAATCCGATGCTTAGGCTGTATTTACATTGGCAGTCCAATTCAGATCTTTTGCCAATTATTTGCATATCTGATATTTTCCCTAATGTGTAAACAGCAACAACAAAAAAACATATTTATTTCGATTAATACCACCTTTTGTCACGATTCAGACAGACGACCAGAGGACCACAATTGCGTCACACCAGAAAGTTTATTAAACTTAAGGGAAAAGGGAAGTAGGGAGTGAATGAAGGCTCCAGGGGTAACAGGGATCCCGTCCAATGCGCTGGGTCTGTGCCCCCCCCAGTGGCAGCGATGCGTCCTATGAAGCCGGTGGTGGGTGGTCCAGAAGTCCTGGGGGGGGGGGAGACACAGACACAACAGGGCGGAATGAAACCAGGCAGCAGTACAGTTCAAGGGAAATCCAAAATACGTAGTAGCAAGGCAGAAGGCTGGTCAGAGTTACCGGGATTGAAGAGTAGTCAGGAGTCGTAATGGCAGAAGCAGGTCTGGATCTCCTGAGGCAGAAGAGTATCCAAAAAACAGGCAGGTCCGGGGTCACAAAACCAGGGTGAGCCAGAAGCGCGAGCAAACAGGTTCCGGGTGTGAGCTTTGCAGACGATCTGACACCGGAGAGCTGAAAGACAGGGCCTTAAATACTGGGAGAGGTAGTGGGTAATGCAGCGCAGCTGGCAGAGTAATTAGAGCAGAGCAGAGCAGGGACAGGTGGAGCTAGTTAGGCTGAGTAGAGAGAGTGGTGAGCAGAGTGGAAGAAAATTAAGGTGGTAACCCGGTGGAGTGAGAGGCCCATGACAGAACCCCCCAAGGGACGGCCCCAGAAGTCCCAAGAGCAACACCACGCCGGGCGGGAGGAGGGGAGCCGGAGGAGGGCTAGAACTCCTCCGAACGGTCCGAGTGAACGTCCTCATCCTCGGAGGAAGCCGGAGGGCCGTGGTCGGGAGATGGGACAGGTCCCGAGACAGGATCAGGCACAGGACAGGAAGCCGAGCGGGCCGGACGGTTAGGGACCCCTCTGGGGCGGCCCCTACGGATTGCAGGTTGATCAGGATGCCGTTGGTGGAAAGCGGTGATGAGAGTCCTATCCACAATCCGACTAGCTGGCACCCAGGTCCTTTCCTCAGGTCCATAGCCCTCCCAGTCAATGAGGTACTGGAGACCCCTACCCCTCCGTCTGGACCGAAGCAGGCGGCGGACGGTGTAAACCAGACCACCATCGACGAGCCGTGGAGGAGGAGGACCAGGCGCAGCAGGGACCAGCGGACTCTCATGGATGGGCTTAATCTTAGACACATGGAAAGTGGGGTGCACCCTCAGGGAATTAGGCAGTTGGAGCCGGACAGCAGTTGGGCTAATCACTCTTATGATAGGGAATGGGCCAATGAACCGAGGTGCCAGCTTCTGCGACTCCACCCTGAGTGGCAGGTTCTTCGATGACAACCACACCCTTTGACCAACATGGTAGGTGGGAGCAGGAATTCTCCGACGGTTGGCCCCGGTAGTGTAGCTGGCAACGGACCTGAGGAGTGTGGCTCGGGCTTGTGACCAGGTGCGGCGACATCGACGGGCAAAAGCAAGTGCAGATGGGCAAGTAACCTCCTCCTCCTGGCTGGCAAATAGAGGAGGCTGGTATCCATAAACACATTGGAAAGGGGACATACCGATGGCAGAGCAGGTCAGAGAATTGTGTGCGTACTCCACCCATGTCAATTGCTGCGACCAGGAGTGGGGGGTTGCGTGAAGTCATGCATCGCAGTGCCTTCTCGAGCTCCTGATTAGCCCGCTCTGACTGCCCATTGGATTGGGGATGGAATCCGGAAGTCAGACTGACTGTGGCTCCCAGCAGGTGACAGAACTCCTTCCAAAAAGCGGAGGAGAATTGTGGACCACGGTCAGAAACAACATCCTTTGGCAGTCCGTGGATCCGGAAGACGTGTTCCAGGACCACCTGGGCGGTCTCCTTGGCGGTTGGGAGCTTGGGGAGGGGAATGAAGTGTGCCATCTTGCTGAAACGGTCAACGATGGTGAGAATGACGGTCATGCCACTTGAAGGGGGCAGCCCCGTGACAAAGTCAAGGGCGATGTGAGACCAGGGACGTCTGGGCACAGGCAGGGGCTGCAGCAATCCGGCTGGGGGCTGGCAGGACGACTTGTGTTGGTTGCAGATGGGGCAGGCTTGGACGAATTCCCGTACATCCTTCCTCAGAGAGGGCCACCAGAACCTCTGGGCGAGCAGGTTGTAAGTGCGGGTGGAGCCAGGGTGACAAGCTAGGCGGGAGTCATGTCCCCACTGAATGACCTGGGACCTCAGGTCTTCGGGGACAAAAAGGCGGTCAGCTGGGCAAGTGCTGCGACCTGGCTGGTTACGGAGAGCCTCCAGCACCTGTTCCTCAACAGCCCAGGTCAGAGCTGCAACGATGCAGGGACTTGGCAGAATCGACACAGGGTCCTTGGAGGGGGTGTCATCCTTCTGGAATTGACGGGAGAGGGCGTCTGGCTTGGTGTTGCGTGATCCAGGCCGGTATGACAGAGTGAAATTAAACCTGGTGAAGAACAGGGCCCAGCGGGACTGCCTGGAGTTCAACCGTTTGGCCGTGCGGATGTACTCCAAGTTCTTATGATCGGTCCAAACGAGAAATGGAATGGTGGACCCCTCCAGCCAGTGACGCCACTCCTCCAAGGCAAGCTTCACAGCCAGCAGCTCACGGTTCCCTATGTCGTAATTGCACTCAGAGGGGGACAACCGACGTGAGAAAAAGGCACAGGGATGGAGCTTCCTATCCTCCGCAGCCCACTGAGAAATCACAGCACCAACTCCCACATCCGAGGCGTCCACCTCCACAATGAATTGCCGGTCCACATCAGGCATCTGGAGGATGGGAGCGGAGGTGAACCTCACCTTGAGGGTACTGAAGGCTTTGTCGGCTGCTGGGGTCCAGGTGAAGGGTTGCTTGGTGCTGGTTAGAGCAGTGAGAGGGGCAGCAACGGTACTGTAGTTCCGGATAAACTTCCTATAGAAGTTAGCAAACCCCAGAAACTGTTGCAGCTTCTTTCTGTTCTCGGAACTGGCCATGAAGTGACTGCTGATACTTTGGCAGGATCCATTTGGATACTTCCCTCTGCCACTATGTACCCCAGGAAGGCCACTGTCTTGACGTGAAACTCACATTTCTCTGCCTTGGCGTAGAGGGAATTCTCCAGAAGACGATGAAGGACTTGCTGGACATGGCGGGTGTGTTCAGACAGGTTTCTGGAGTAAATTAAGATGTCATCCAGGTAAACGAAGACAAACTTGTTTAACATGTCCCGCAGTACATCATTCACTAGAGCCTGGAACACAGCAGGAGCATTGGTGAGGCCAAAAGGCATAACCAGATACTCGTAGTGGCCTGTTGGTGTATTGAATGCGGTTTTCCATTCATCTCCCTCCCGGATCCGCACTAGGTGGTAAGCGTTTCTGAGATCCAACTTGGTAAAAACAGTGGCTCCCTGGAGCAACTCAAAAGCAGAGGTGAGCAGAGGCAGAGGGTAACGGTTTTTCACTGTGATGTCGTTGAGTCCCCTGTAGTCGATGCAGGGGCGAAGAGATCCGTCCTTCTTCCCCACAAAGAAGAAGCCAGCACCAGCAGGAGATGAAGATGAACGGATTAATCCTGCGGACAGAGAGCCATTGATGTAGTCCTCCATGGACTTTCTTTCAGGAGCAGACAACGAATAAAGACGACCCCTTGGAGGAGCTGTTCCAGGGAGGAGGTCGATGGCACAGTCGTACGGTCGGTGAGGGGGCAGAGATGTGGCTCTTGCTTTGTTAAACACCTCTCTGAGACCATGGTAGCATTCTGGGACATTGGAGAGGTCAGGAGCGGAGTTAGTAGGTACTGGCCGAGGGGGTAGTGCGGCAGCAAGCAGGCAGGTACGGTGGCAGTCCTCTCCCCACTCCCTGATCACCCCGGTCACCCAGTCGAGCTGAGGGTTGTGCCGGGCGGAGCCATGGGTAACCCAGGATGAGGGGTTGGCCTGGAGAGGGGAGCAGGTGAAACTGGATAGTTTCTTGATGGTTTCCGGACAGACCCATCGAGACCGGGGCCGTGACATGAGTGACCGATCCGAGTAAGTGTCCGTCCAGTGCCCGGGCAGGAATAGGAGGTGTCAAACGGAGGTTCTCCAGTCCCAGTTGGCGTGCCAGCTTGATGTCCATTATGTTGGCTTCGGCGCCAGAATCCACCAGAGCAGCCAGGGTGTGAGTTGAGTCAGAGAGGCGGAGGTGAACTTGCAGCAGGGGTTTGCGGTCGGAGGACTGGATGGTCATTGAACTCAACCGGACTCCCCCTACGCCCGGTGAGCTTCGGCCCTTTAAAGGGCAGGTTACCACACGATGTCCATCACCTCCACAATAGAGGCAGAGGTTTGAGGTGAAGCGGCGCTGGCGCTCTGCAGGAGTGAGGGAGGCTCGCCCAATCTCCATAGGCTCAGACTGATCAAGCTGACCTGGGTGAGTGGCAGTAGATGACAGGAGCCCAGTCGGATCTCTCCGAATGCCGGTAGTAGGTGGACCTTGGCGCCCCCTCTCACGACGACGGGTCTGTATCCTTCTGTCGATCCTGACAGTCAGTGCGATGGCTTCATCAAGAGTGGAAGGCAGTTCATGGGAGACCAACTCGTCCTTGATATAGTCAGCCAAACTATGGAAGAACGCGTCCACCAACGATGGTGTGTTCCAAGAACTTCGTCTAGCCAGGGTTCGGAAGTCGATGGAATGGTCTGCGACTGTACGTCTGCCTTGTCGAATACTGAACAGTTCACGAGACGCCTCTGCGGTGGGTGAATCCAGGTCAAACACCTTCAGCATCTCCTCAGCAAACAGGTCGAAGGTTGCACATGCGGGGGTTTGACGTTCGAACTCTGCTGTTCCCCAGAGTCGAGCTCGGCCCGTCAGGTGAGTGATGGCATACCCAACTTTAGCCCCCTCCGTGGCGAAGGTCCTTGGCTGCAAGGAGAACTGAAGTCGGCAGCTAGTCAGGAATGGCCGGACCTGGGTTGAATCGCCGTTGAACCGCTCGGGGTTTCCAATCTTGGGTTCCGGAGCAGCGGCTGCAATGACCGGGGCAGGTAACTCGGGGGCTGGGCTGGTGGGCAGACTGGCTGGGGTAAGGTTGGTGAGGAGTTGAATGATCATGGCGAGTTGTTGTTGCTGCTGCTGGAACTGCTGCTCATGCTCATCGGTTTCCATGTCGGGAAAGTGTGCGCTGAGTCCATAATGGTCAGATCGTACTGTCACGATTCAGACAGACGACCAGAGGACCACAATTGCGTCACACCAGAAAGTTTATTAAACTTAAGGGAAAAGGGAAGTAGGGAGTGAATGAAGGCTCCAGGGGTAACAGGGATCCCGTCCAATGCGCTGGGTCTGTGCCCCCCCCAGTGGCAGCGATGCGTCCTATGAAGCCGGTGGTGGGTGGTCCAGAAGTCCTGGGGGGAGACACAGACACAACAGGGCGGAATGAAACCAGGCAGCAGTACAGTTCAAGGGAAATCCAAAATACGTAGTAGCAAGGCAGAAGGCTGGTCAGAGTTACCGGGATTGAAGAGTAGTCAGGAGTCGTAATGGCAGAAGCAGGTCTGGATCTCCTGAGGCAGAAGAGTATCCAAAAAACAGGCAGGTCCGGGGGTCACAAAACCAGGGTGAGCCAGAAGCGCGAGCAAACAGGTTCCGGGTGTGAGCTTTGCAGACGATCTGACACCGGAGAGCTGAAAGACAGGGCCTTAAATACTGGGAGAGGTAGTGGGTAATGCAGCGCAGCTGGCAGAGTAATTAGAGCAGAGCAGAGCAGGGACAGGTGGAGCTAGTTAGGCTGAGTAGAGAGAGTGGTGAGCAGAGTGGAAGAAAATTAAGGTGGTAACCCGGTGGAGTGAGAGGCCCATGACACCTTTTTCCAGTAATTGGTCTTTTGACCAATCACATCAGATCTTTTCACATCAGATATTTTTCAGAGCTTATGATTGGTCAATAGACCAATTTGTGTAAAATATATTTGAATTGGGCTTCCTGTCTTAACACAGCCTATGTGAATCTGAATCCTGATACAAACCCCATTCTCCATACACAACTTCTGTTTGGATTCTCAGATCTTTTTTTATTTTTTTCTGAAGTGGTTTTTATGCACATGACCTGTCGTTACCAGGAAATTAGCATTGCACCTGTCTGCTACTTCAGAGGTTACATCAGTGGGAATCTGCAAATATGATATGGGTCACTTGTAAAACTAAGTGTGGAAAAGAAAATCTGATTTGGGTTCTTAGTGTGGCTGTGTAAACACAGTCAAATTATGTAAGAGAAAATGGTAAACAAGTAAAACGTAATCAATAATAGATAGCCTACAGTGAATTTGAAAATTTGAAAATTATACATATTGTACCGGCTGGTTATAGAAATAATTTTCACTATATCTAAACGGGTTTCACAGATAATGGAAATGATCACCAAAGGGAAGAATTGGTCCCATCCCTAGTGTAGGCCCTCACACAGCACGAATATAATAGACAATATACCCTGCTCTTTACATGACATCGACTGACCAGGTGAATCCAGGTGAAAGCTATAATTCCTTATTTTTATTTTATTTTAGGGGGTGGATCATCTTTAATATTGCAAATAGATTGTGGCTTTTATCAATGTAATTGTCTGCATCATTTCCAATCCCCCATATATATACAGTGGGGAAAACAAGTATTTAGTCAGCCACCAATTGTGCATGTTCTCCCACTTAAAAAGATGAGAGAGGCATGTCATTTTCATCATATGTACACGTCAACTATGACGGACAAATTGTGGAGAAAAAAATCCAGAAAATCACATTGTAGGATTTTTTATGAATTTATTTGCAAATTACGGTGGAAAATAAGTATTTGGTCGCCTACAAACAAGCAAGATTTCTGGCTCTCACAGACCTGTAACTTCTTCTTTAAGAGGCTCCTCTGTCCTCCACTCGTTACCTGTATTAATGGCACCTGTTTGAACTTGTTATCAGTATAAAATACACCTGTCCACAACCTCAAACAGTCACACTCCAAACTCCACTATGGCCAAGACCAAAGAGCTGTCAAAGGACACCAGAAACAAAATTGTAGACCTGCACCAGGCTGGGAAGACTGAATCTGCAATAGGTAAGCAGCTTGGTTTGAAGAAATCAACTGTGGGAGCAATTATTAGGAAATGGAAGACATACAAGACCACTGATAATCTCCCTCGATCTGGGGATCCACGCAAGATCTCACCCGTGGGGTCAAAATTATCACAAGAACGGTCAGCAAAAATCCCAGAACCACACGGGGGGACCTAGTGAATGACCTGCAGAGAGCTGGGACCAAAGTAGCAAAGCCTACCATCAGTAACACACTACGCCGCCAGGGACTCAAATCCTGCAGTGACAGACGTGTCCCCCTGCTTAAGTCAGTACATGTCCAGGCCCGTCTGAAGTTTGCTAGAGTGCATTTGGATGATCCAGAAGAGGATTGGGAGAATGTCATATGGTCAGATGAAACCAAAATAGAACTTTTTGGTAAAAACTCAACTCGTCGTGTTTGGAGGACAAAGAATGCTGAGTTGCATCCAAAGAACACCATACCTACTGTGAAGCATGGGGTGGAAACATCATGCTTTGGGGCTGTTTTTCTGCAAAGGGACCAGGACGACTGATCCGTGTAAAGGAAAGATTAATGGGGCCATGTATCGTGAGATTTTGAGTGAAAACCTCCTTCCATCAGCATGGGTATTGAAGATGAAACGTGGCTGGGTATTTCAGCATGACAATGATCCCAAACACACCGCCCGGGCAACGAAGGAGTGGCTTCGTAAGAAGCAATTCAAGGTCCTGGAGTGGCCTAGCCAGTCTCCAGATCTCAACCCCATAGAAAATCTTTGGAGGGAGTTGAAAGTCTGTGTTGCCCAGTGACAGCCCCAAAACATCACTGCTCTAGAGGAGATCTGCATGGAGGAATGGGCCAAAATACCAGCAACAGTGTGTGAAAACCTTGTGAAGACTTAGAGAAAACGTTTGACCTGTGTCATTGCCAACAAAGGGTATATAACAAAGTATTGAGAAACTTTTGTTATTGACCAAATACTTATTTTCCACCATAATTTGCAAATAAATTCATTAAAAATCCTACAATGTGATTTTCTGGATTTTTCTTTCTCATTTTGTCTGTCATAGTTGACGTGTACCTATGATGAAAATTACAGGCCTCTCTCATCTTTTTAAGTGGGAGAACATGCACAATTGGTGGCTGACTAAATACTTTTTTTCCCCACTGTATATATATATATTTAAAAACATATTTTCCTTTATTATTTTCACCTTACCCTGCCACTATTCCCCTAATTGGAGTAAACTATTGGACAACAACACTTAGGCTTCTTATACAGTGAGGGAAAAAAAGTATTTGATCCCCTGCTGATTTTGTACGTTTGCCCACTGACAAAGAAATGATCAGTCTATACTTTTAATGGTAGGTTTATTTGAACAGTGAGAGACAGAATAACAACAACAAAATCCAGAAAAACGCATGTCAAAAATGTTATAAATTGATTTGCATTTTAATGAGGGAAATAAGTATTTGACCCCCCTCTCAATCAGAACGATTTCTGGCTCCCAGGTGTCTTTTATACAGGTAACGAGCTGAGATTAGGAGCACACTCTTAAAGGGAGTGCTCCTAATCTCATCTTGTTACCTGTATAAAAGACACCTGTCCACAGAAGCAATCAATCAATCAGATTCCAAACTCTCCACCATGGCCAAGACCAAAGAGCTCTCCAAGGATGTCAGGGGCAAGATTGTAGACCTACACAAGGCTGGAATGGGCTACAAGACCATCGGCAAGCAGCTTGGTGAGAAGGTGACAACAGTTGGTGCGATTATTCGCAAATAGAAGAAACACAAAAGAACTGTCAATCTCCCTCGGCCTGGGGCTCCATGCAGGATCTCACCTCGTGGAGTTGCAATGATCATGAGAACAGTGAGGAATCAGCCCAGAACTACACGGGAGGATCTTGTCAATGATCTCAAGGCAGCTGGGACCATAGTCACCAAGAAAACAATTGGTAACACACTACGCCGTGAAGGACTGAAATCCTGCAGGGCCCGCAAGGTCCCCCTGCTCAAGAAAGCACATAGAAAAAAATATTCATCGGCCAAGTGTGCAAGTTCTCCCACTTAAAAAGATGAGAGAGGCCTGTCATTTTCATCATAGGTACACGTCAACTATGACAGACAAATTGAGGAAAAAAATTCCAGAAAATCACATTGTAGGATTTTTAATGAATTTATTTGCAAGTTATGGTGGAAAATAAGTATTTGGTCACCTACAAACAAGCAAGATTTCTGGCTCTCACAGACCTGTAACTTCTTCTTTAAGAGGATCCCCTGTCCTCCACTCGTTACCTGTATGAATGGCACCTGTTTGAACTTGTTATCAGTATAAAAGACACCTGTCCACAACCTCAAACAGTCACACTCCAAACTCCACTATGGCCAAGACCAAAGAGCTGTCAAAGGACACCAGAAACAAAATTGTAGACCTGCACCAGGCTGGGAAGACTGAATATGCAATAGGTAAGCAGCTTGGTTTGAAGAAATCAACTGTGGGAGCAATTATTAGGAAATGGAAGACATACAAGACCACTGATAATCTCCCTCGATCTGGGGCTCCATGCAAGATCTCACCCCGTGGGGTCAAAATGATCACAAGAACGGTGAGCAAAAATCCCAGAACCACAAGGGGGGACCTAGTGAATGACCTGTAGAGAGCTGGGACCAAAGTAACAAAGCCTACCATCAGTAACACACTACGCCGCCAGGGACTCAAATCATGCAGTGCCAGATGTGTCCCCCTGCTTAAGCCAGTACATGTCCAGGCCCGTCTGAAGTTTGCTAGAGTGCATTTGGATGGTCCAGAAGAGGATTGGGAGAATGTCATATGGTCCGATGACTTTTTTGGTAAAAACTCAACCTCGTCGTGTTTGGAGGACAAAGAATGCTGAGTTGCATCCAAAGAACACCATACCTACTGTGAAGCATGGGGGTGGAAACATCATGCTTTGGGGCTGTTTTTCTGCAAAGGGACCAGGACGACTGATCCGTGTAAAGGAAAGAATGAATGGGGCCATGTATCGTGAGATTTTGAGTGAAAACCTCCTTCCATCAGCAAGGGCATTGAAGATGAAACGTGGCAGGGTCTTTCAGCATGACAATGATCCCAAACACACCGCCCGGGCAACGAAGGAGTGGCTTCGTAAGAAGCATTTCAAGGTCCTGGAGTGGCCTAGCCAGTCTCCAGATCTCAACCCCATAGAAAATCTTTGGAGGGAGTTGAAAGTCCGTGTTGCCCAGCAACAGCCCCAAAACATCACTGCTCTAGAGGAGATCTGCATGGAGGAATGGGCCAAAAATACCAGCAACAGTGAGTGAAAACTTTGTGAAGACTTACAGAAAACGTTTGACCTGTGTCATTGCCAACAAAGGGTATATAACAAAGTATTGAGAAACTTTTGTTATTGACCAAATACTTATTTTCCACCATAATTTGCAAATAAATTCATAAAAATCCTACAATGTGATTTTCTGGATTTTTTTTCTCATTTTGTCTGTCATAGTTGACGTGTACCTATAATGAAAATTACAGGCCTCTCTCATCTTTTTAAGTGGGAGAACTTGCACAATTGGTGCCTGACTAAATACTTTTTTTCCCCACTGTATACATGCCCGTCTGAAGTTTGCCAATGAACATCTGAATGATTCAGAGGAGAACTGGGTGAAA
The DNA here is from genome assembly GCF_020615455.1 of Coregonus clupeaformis. Classification (NCBI taxonomy): domain Eukaryota; kingdom Metazoa; phylum Chordata; class Actinopteri; order Salmoniformes; family Salmonidae; genus Coregonus; species Coregonus clupeaformis. Next base: position 28,413,123 of record NC_059192.1, read on the forward strand.
GTGTTGTGGTCAGATGAGACCAAAATGGAGCTATTTGGCATCAACTAAACTCGCTGTGTTTGGAGGAGGAGGAATGCTGCCTATGACCCCTAGAACACCATCCCCACCGTCAAACATGGAGGTGGAAACATTATGCTTTGGGGGTGTTTTTCTGCTAAGGGGACAGGACAACTTCACAGCATCAAAGGGACGATGGACAGGGCCATGTACTGTCAAATCTTGGGTGAGAACCTCCTTCCCTCAGCCAGGGCATTGAAAATGGGTCGTGGATGGATATTCCAGTATGACAATGACCCAAAACACACGGCCAAGGCAACAAAGGAGTGGCTCAAGAAGAAGCACATTAAGGTCCTGGAGTGGCCTAGCCAGTCTCCAGACCTTATTCCCATAGAAGATCTGTAGAGGTAGCTGAAGGTTCGAGTTGCCAAACGTCAGCCTCGAATCCTTAATGACTTGGAGAAGATCTGCAAAGAGGAGTGGAACAAAATCCCTCCTGAGATGTGTGCAAACCTGGTGGCCAACTACAAGAAACGTCTGACCTCTGTGATTGCCAACAAGGGTTTTGCCACCAAGTACTAAGTCATGTTTTGCAGAGGGGTCAAATACTTATTTCCCTCATTAAAATGCAAATCAATTTATAACATTTTTGACATGCGTTTTTCTGGATTTTTTTGTTGTTATTCTGTCTCTCACTATTCAAATAAACCTACCATTAAAATGATAGACTGATAATTTCTTTGTCAGTGGGCAAAGGTACAAAATCAGCAGGGGATCAAATACTTTTTTCCCTCATTGTACGTACTAAATTATATACATTTTACGGACACAGTATATTTTATATTAGTTATCTTTTGTTTGTTTTTAGTCCCAGCTACCCTCAACCCCTCCCATCTATCTCTGAAGACTATCCAGTTTTGATTTCTATTTGCCATATATTTTTCAACTGTACTGTGATGTTTCACAAAAGTTCTGAACCTATATACATTTTACAGACACAGTATATTTTACATTAGTTTTTATTTTTTAGTCCCACCTATGATCCCTTATTGATATCACCTGTTAAATATGCTTCAATCAGTGTATATGAAGGTGACGAGACAGGTTAACCTCTACTGGATCGGTGTCCCGTATATGGGACAGTTGAGCTGACATGCGCTAATGTGATTAGCATGACTGTTGTAAGTAACAGCAAACTTTCCAGGACATGTCTAATATGGGCAGAAAGCTTAAATTCTTGTTAATCTAACTGCACTGTCCAATTTACAGTAGCTATTACAGTGGAAAAAAAACATGCTATTGTTTGAGGAGAGTGCACAACAACAAAAAACGTATCACGGCAACTGGTTTGATACATTCACCTCTGAAGGTAAATAATGTACTTACGTTCAGTAATCTTTCTCTGATTTGTCATCCTAAGGGTCCCAGAGATAAAATGTAGCATAGTTTGTTTGATAAAATCAATTTTTATATTCAAATGTAGGAACTGGGTTCTACAGTTTGAACCCCTGCTGTCTCTGGCTCCACACCCACCACGCCATCTAGATGTGTGAAAGTTAGTGTATAAGCTAATGATCCATCATGTATGACATTACTGGGAGTGTGTAAACTTACATTTTGTATTATCATATCATTTTTGTATGTTCTCTATAGTTATGTACATTATGTACAATGTATCAATTGACCAATTCGGCACATTTGGGCAGACTTGATACAAAATAGTCCAGTATTGCAATGCTTCACTGGATCAATCTGAAGCTTTCTACACCCACTGCTGCCATCTAGTGGCCAACATCTAAATTGCGCCTAAACTGCAATATTACAGTGGGGGAAAAAAGTATTTAGTCAGCCACCAATTGTGCAAGTTCTCCCACTTAAAAAGATGAGAGAGGCCTGTAATTTTCATCATAGGTACACGTCAACTATGACAGACAAATTTAGCATTTTTTTTCTCCAGAAAATCACATTGTAGGATTTTTAATTTATTTATTTGCAAATTATGGTGGAAAATAAGTATTTGGTCACCTACAAACAAGCAAGATTTCTGGCTCTCACAGACCTGTAACTTCTTCTTTAAGAGGCTCCTCTGTCCTCCACTCGTTACCTGTATTAATGGCACCTGTTTGAACTTGTTATCAGTATAAAAGACACCTGTCCACAACCTCAAACAGTCACACTCCAAACTCCACTATGGCCAACACCAAAGAGCTGGTGGACAGGTGAACACCATACCTACTGTGAAGCATGGGGGTGGAAACATCATGCTTTGGGGCTGTTTTTCTGCAAAGGGACCAGGACGACTGATCCGTGTAAAGGAAAGAATGAATGGGGCCATGTATCGTGAGATTTTGAGTGAAAACCTCCTTCCATCAGCAAGGGCATTGAAGATGAAACGTGGCTGGGTCTTTCAGCATGACAATGATCCCAAACACACCGCCCGGGCAACGAAGGAGTGGCTTCGTAAGAACCATTTCAAGGTCCTGGAGTGGCCTAGCCAGTCTCCAGATCTCAACCCCATAGAAAATCTTTGGAGGGAGTTGAAAGTCCGTGTTGCCCAGAGACAGCCCCAAAACATCACTGCTCTAGAGGAGATCTGCATGGAGGAATGGGCCAAAATACCAGCAACAGTGTGTGAAAACCTTGTGAAGACTTACAGAAAACGTTTGACCTGTATCATTGCCAACAAAGGGTATATAACAAAGTATTGAGAAACTTTTGTTATTGACCAAATACTTATTTTCCTCCACAATTTGCAAATAAATTCATAAAAAATCCTTCAATGTGATTTTCTGGATTTTTTTTTCTCATTTTGTCTGTCATAGTTGACGTGTACCTATGATGAAAATTACAGGCCTCTCTCATCTTTTTAAGTGGGAGAACTTGCACAATTGGTGGCTGACTAAATACTTTTTTTCCCCACTGTATATTGTGACTTTTCTCTTGCATTTCAAAGATGATAGAACAAAAAAAACACGCATGTTTTTTTGTTTTTATTATCTTTTACCAGATCTAATGTGTTATATTCTCCTACATTAATTTCATATTTCCACAACGTCAAAGTGTTTCCTTTCAAAACCTATCGAGAATATGCATATCCTTGCTTCAGGTCCTGAGCCACAGGCAGTTAGATTTGGGTATGTAATTTTAGGCGAAAATGGAAAAAAAGGGTCAGATTCTTAAGAGGTTAAAGAAGGATGTTTAAGCCTTTAGACAATTGAGACATGGATTGTGTATGTATGCCATTCAGAGGGTGAATGGGCAAGACAAAATATTTAAGTGCCTTTGAATTGGGTATGGCAGTAGGTACCAGATGCACTGGTTTGAGTGTGTCAAGAACTGCAACGCTGCTGGGTTTTTCACGCTCAACAGTTTCCCGTGTGAATCAAAAATGGTCCACCCCCCAAAGGACATCCAGCCAACTTGACACAACTGTGGGAAGCATTGGAGTCAACATGGGCCAGCATCCCTATGGAACGCTTTCAACACCTTGTAGAGTCTATGCCCCGACGAATTGAGGGTGTTCTGACAGCAAAAGGGGACGCAACTCAATATTAGGAAGTTTTGTACACTCAGTGTATACCGTATCTACCCTAGTGTAGGCCCTCACACAGAACAAATATCATAGACAATACAGTGGCTTGCGAAAGTATTCACCCCCCTTGGCATTTTTCCTATTTTGTTGCCTTTCAACATGGAATTAAAATTGATTTTTTGGGAGGTTTGTATCATTTGATTTACACAACATGCCTACCACTTTGAAGATGCAAAATACTTTTTTGAGTGAAACAAACAAGAAATAAGACAAAAAAACGGAAAACTTGAGCTTGCATAACTATTCACCCCCCCAAAGTCAATACTTTGTAGAGCCACCTTTTGCAGCAATTACACCTGCAAGTCTCTTGGGGTATGTCTCTATAAGCATGGCACATCTAGCCATTTTGATTTATGCCCATTCTTCAAGGCAAAACTGCTCCAGCTCTTTCAAGTTGGATGGGTTCCGCTGGTGTACAGCAATCTTTACGTCATACCACAGATTCTCAATTGGATTGAGGTCTGGGCTTTGACTAGGCCATTATAAGACATTTAAATGTTTCCCCTTAAACCACTCAAGTGTTGCTTTAGCAGTATGCTTAGGGTCATTGTCCTGCTGGAAGGTGAACCTCCGTCCCAGTCTCAAATCTCTGGAAGACTGAAACAGTTTTCCCTCAAGAATTTCCCTGTATTTAGGTTCATCCATCATTCCTTCAATTCTGACCAGTTTCCCAGTCCCTGCCGATGAAAAACATCCCCACAGCGTGATGCTGCCACCACCATGCTTCACTGTGGGGATGGTGTTCTCGGGGTGATGAGAGGTGTTGGGTTTGTGCCAGACATAGTGTTTTCCTTGATGGCCAAAAAGCTCAATTTTTGTCTCATCTGACCAGAGTACCTTCTTCCATATGTTTGGGGATTCTCCCACATGCCTTTTGGTGAACACCAAACGTGTTTGTTTATTCTTGTCTTTAAGCAATTAATTTTTTCTGGCCACTCTTCCGTAAAGCCCAGCTCTGTGGAGTGTACGGCTTAAAGTGGTCATATGGACAGTTACTCCAATCTCTGCTGCGGAGCTTTGCAGCTCCTTCAGGGTTATCTTTGGTCTCTTTGTTGCCTCTGATTAATGCCCTCCTTGCCTGGTCCGTGAGTTTTGGTGGGCGGCCCTCTCTTGGCAGGTTTGTTGTGGTGCCATATTCTTTCCATTTTTTAATAATGGATTTAATGGTGCGCCGTGGGATGTTCAAAGTTTCTGATATTTATTTATAACCCAACCCTGATCTGTACTTCTCTACAACTTTGTCCCTGACCTGTTTGGAAAGCTCTTTGGTCTTCATGTTGCCGCTTGCTTGGTGGTGCCCCTTGCTTAGTGGTGTTGCAGACTCTGGGGCCTTTCAGAACAGGTGTATATATACTGAGATCATGTGACAGATCATGTGACACTTAGATTGCACATAGGTGGACTTTGTTTAACTAATTATGTGACTTCTGAAGGTAATTGGTTGCACCATATCTTATTTAGAGGCTTCATAGCAAAGGGGGTGAATACATATGCACACACCACTTTTCCATTATTTCTTTTTTAGAATTTTTTGAAACAAGTTATTTTTTTCATTTCACTTCACCTATTTTGTGTATGTCCATTGCATGAAATCCAAATAAAGATCAATTTAAATTACAGGTTGTAATGTAACAAAATAGGAAAAACGCCAAGGGCGATGAATACTTTTTCAAGGCACTGTATATACCGTATCTATAGTGAATTTCAAATCAGTAGGCTACCATAACCTCAGTTCTGAAAATTCACTTTTTTGAGAGTCACTGTCTTTACAGTAAATAATTGATATTACAGGATGATAGACTTTACATTTACAGACGGCCTCAGCTTGGTCACCTTTTCCAAACTGAATAATTATATTTGCTTTGAATCTTGTATTGTATGCATTTCAATCCAACGGTCTTATTGCGTGCAACCTGTCACATTGTTGGCCTGCAGTAATTGAGGTTACCATGTGATCCAAGCATGGCCATTACGACAAAAGCCAGTACCAACGTCAAAAGGCATTCTAATTAGGACTTTGAACATATTATTACTATAGTTCACCTCATGTGGCATGTAATTCATTGAACTACACTGTGTGACTCTTATGATCCTGGGGTAAAATTCCATTACTCTGAACTGAATGCCTAACATAATGAAATATCATAAAATAGAGACAAGGAGGCTGATATAAATCAATGAACCAACTTTAATTAACATACTTAAGTGCAGTGGTATATAAACAAGGATTACAAGATGTGTATAAAGAATCTAACATGAAGTATATCATGTCTACTCTATCTCATGTCACACTTTCACAAACCAGCTCTCCTGCCTGTTGGGGTTGAATTTTCCTAATCTGTCAGTGTTTCCCTTGCGTCCTGTCTCGGTTCAGTCAGTGCTCATCCAGTCTGCTGTCTACTTGCAGTACAGGTCATACTTCAGTTTGGCCCCAAGCTTAGTCCCTGCCAGGTGCTTCTCAAATGCTGTGTCCATCTCCTGGCTTTGGGCTGGGCTGAAATGGTTCTTCCAGTCTCCTACTTCACCTGGGGAGGAAATACCCATTAAACACACATGAGAAAGACTAAAACACGTGATCAGTGTAGAGCAAGAAGTACATAACATAACCTTTCTAGTACTCTGTATTCTGGACATAAAGCATGAGGCAAGTTATCTTTAGATTACAGTTATTCATAGATTACAGTTGACCTAGTCTTTTAGGTAGTGTGAGGTAGCCGACATATTATAAAATATCACTTTGCTTGATGATAAGATTACCTAAACCTCACACGTAAGACATGCAGTATAGTGAATGTGCATTGCGAGTATGAAACATACAGTATAAATACACAAATGTAACCCAAAAATCCCAGTCCACCAAGTTTAATGTTGGTGGTGTGATAATCATGCATGAAACTAACTAAACAGGTGTGCAACAGCCTTTTAAATCAAATCAAATCAAATTGTATTTGTCACATACACGTGTTTAGCAGATGTTATAGCGGGTGTAGCGAAATGCTTGTGCTTCTAGCTCCGACAGTGCAGTAATATCTAACAAGTAATATCTAACAATTTCACAACATATACCTAATACACACAAAACTAGTAAGGAATGGAATTTAAGAAAATATACATATATGGACAAGCAATGACAGAGCGGCATGGACTAAGATACAGTAAAATATTATAGAATAGAATGCAGTATATACATATGAGATGAGTAGTGCAAGATATGTAAACATTATTAAAGTGACTGTAAACATTATTAAAGTGACTAGTGTTCCATTTCTTAAAGTGGCCAGTGATTTCAATAGGCAGCAGCAGCCTCTAATGTGCTAGTGATGGCTATTTAACAGTCTGATGGCCTTGAGATAGAAGCTGTTTTTCATTCTCTCTGTCCCAGCTTTGATGCACCTGTACTGACCTCGCCTTCTGGATGATAGCGGGTGAACAGGCAGTGGCTCGGGTGGTTGATGTCTTTGATGATCTTTTTGGCCTTCCTGTGACATCGGTGCTGTAGGTGTCTTGGAGGGCGGGTAGTTTTCCCCCGATAATGCGTTCGGCAGACCGCACCACCCTCTGGAGAGCCCTGCGATTGCGGGCGGTGCAGTTGCCGTACCAGGTGGTGATACAGCCCGACAGGATGCTCTCAATTGTGCATCTGTAAAAGTTTGTGAGGGTTTTAGGTGCCAAGCCACATTTCTTCAGCCTCCTGAGGTTGAAGAGGCTCTGTTTCGCCTTCTTCACCACACTGTCTGAGTGGGTGGACCATTTCAGTTTGTCGGTGATGTGTACGCCAAGGAACTTGAAGCTTTCCACCTTCTCCACAGCGGTCCCGTCGATGTGGATAGGGGGGTGCACCCTCTGCTCTTTCCTGAAGTCCATGATCATCTCCTTTGTTTTGTTGATGTTGAGTGAGAGGTTATTTTCCTGGCACCACACTCCCAGAGCCCTCACCTCCTCCCTGTAGGCGGTCTCGTCATTGTTGGTAATCCAGCATGAGGCTGTCTGTTCAGCACAGACATGTTTAGGTTGTGTGAGGTCATGTAGAAAATGAGAGAGAGAGAGATCTCTCCTATGCTACCTATACCATACCCCAGCAGAGTGAAAGAACACTAGTCAATGAATGACAGACTATATACTGCACTGTATTTATGGGTAACAATCATGGTTTGTTAGGCAAACAGACAGTAATTGATTAATGCATTCATCCTATAGGAGGTTACCAAAGGTTATTATCCCAATGCTTTCTCTCCCTGAAAAGGACAAGGATTGTTTTAGGAGGACCTGGAGACCTGAGACATGAGTCTGTATTTAAAGTCGACAGACATCATATCAAGTGTATATTTGTCTCACCATAATACCACATTTTCTGTCTCAGGTGGGTGGGATTAAACAAACAAAGCTCCCTCATACAGCGCTCTCTCTCTCTCTCTCTCTCTCTCTCTCTCTCTCTCTCTCTCTCTCTCTCTCTCTCTCTCTCTCTCTCTCTCTCTCTCTCTCTCTCTCTCTCTCTCTCTCTCTCTCTCTCTCTCTCTCTCTCTCTCTCTCTCTCTCTCTCCTCTCTCCTCTCTCCTCTCTCCTCTCTCCACTCACACTCACACTCATACACACACACACACACCTTTCCTGAAGAAGACGTTGCCCATCTGGCCGTGTGAGTCATTGGAGCTCTCCTTCATAGCGTTGAAGGTGCTCTCCTCTGCGATGGCCTGGACCTGGGCATCACTGAGACTGAAACCAAAGAACTCAGAGACCCTTCGCACACCTTCACTCAGGTCCTGGGTGGGTCACAATTAACAAGACAGAATGTAAATGACACAAAGCAAACCTATCAAAACTATGGTCTGTATCCAAAACACAAGGAATGTTTGATACCTGTTTTAACTCCTCAAAGGTGACTATTATCACGTTAGGGTCATCCATTCTCTTCTCCCAGCCAAGTGCATGGTCAAAATATGAACCCCAGGGAACTAGGAATAGGCACATACTATTCAGGTGAGGCTTTGTAATGTATAGATACATCTGACTGTAATACCAATGACTCAAGTTGTATATTTGTAAGAAGCAAACCCCAAATATAAACCCAATGTTCATAAGGGCACTTTACTTTAGGTACCTTTTCCACTCATAAACTCTGAGAAGAAGCGATCCCAGGACTCGGCAGTTGGTAGAACTGGGTTTTTGTTGGAGAAGTGATAGAAGGAAACCACTGTGTCTTTCGGGTTCCTGAATATCACCAGCATCTGTTTTTGATCAACAGAAGACCATAACATAATAATAATAACTGTATATTTTTTTGACTGTTCCAGGCAGCCTGGTCTCATAGACTAGACGTGGCATAGTAAACAAAAATCACTCAAATATGAATGATTTGTTACGTTTGGTATGGTTACATTAGACAGAAGGTTACTAATTTTTTTTTAAATAAACACTGCCAGACAAAAGTTTGGACACCAACTTACTCAAGGGACTTTCTTTATTTTTAAAAAATTTTATATTGTAGAATAATAGTGAAGAAATCAAAACTAAGAAATAACACATATAGAATCATGTAGTGACCAAAAAAGTGTTAAATAAATATTTTATATTTGAGATTCTTCAAATAGCCACCCTTTGCCTTGATGACAGCTTAGCACACTCTTGGCATTCTCTCAACCAGCTTCACCTGGAATGCTTTTCCAACAGTCTTGAAGGAGTTCCCACATATGCTGAGCACTTGTTGGCTGCTTTTCCTTCACTCTGCGGTCCGACTCATCCCAAACCATCTCAATTGGGTTGAGGTCGGGGGATTGTGGAGTCCAGGTCATCTGATGCAGCACTCCATCACTCTCCTTCTTGGTCAAATAGCTCTTACACAGCCTGGAGGTGTGTTGGGTCATTGTCCTGTTGAAAAACAAATCATAGTCCCACTATGCCCAAACCAGATGGGATGGCGTATCGCTGCAGAATGCTGTGGTTGCCATGCTGGTTAAGTGTGCCTTGAATTCTAAATAAATCACAGACAGTGCCACCAGCAAAGCATGCTTTACGGTGGGAAATACACATGCGGAGATCATCCGTTCACCCACACCGCATCTCACAAAGACACAGCAGTTGGAACCTAAAATCTCCAATTTGGACTCCAGACCAAAGGACACATTTCCACCGGTCTAATGTCCATTGCTCATGGTTCTTGGCCCAAGCAGGTCTCTTCTTATTATTGGTGTCCTTTAGTAGCGATGTCTTTACAGAAATTCTACCCTGAAGGCCTGATTCACACAGTCTCCTCTGAACAGTTGATGTTGAGATGTGTCTATGTCTTGAACTCTTTGAAGCATTTATTTGGGCTGCCATTTCTGAGGCTGGTAACTCTAATGAACTTATCCTCTGCAGCAGAGGTAGCTCTGGGTCTTCCATTCCTGTGGCGGTCTTCATGAGAGCCAGTTTCATCATAGCGCTTGATGTTTTTTGCGACTGCACTTGAAGAAACTTTCAAAGTTCTTGAAATGTTCAGTATTGACTGACCTTCATGTCTTAAAGTAATGATGGACTGTAATTTATCTTTGCTTATTTGAGCTGTTCTTGCCATAATGTGGATTTGGTTTTTTACCAAATAGGGCTATCTTCTGTATACCCCCCCTACCTTGTCACAAAACAACTGATTTGCTCAAACGCATTAGTAGGAAAGAAATTCCACAAAATAACTTTTAAGAAGGCACACCTGTTAATTGAAATGCATTCCAGGTGACTACCTCATGAAGATGGTTGAGATAATGTCAAGAGTGTGCAAAGCTGTCATCAAGGCAAGGGGTGGCTATTTGAAGAATCTCAAATATGAAATACATTTTGATTTGTTCAATGTTTTTTTGGTTACTACATGATTCCAATATGTGTTATTTCATAGTTTTGATGTCTTCACTATTATTCTACAATGTAGAAAATAGTAAAAATAAAGAAAAACCCTTGAATGAGTATGTGTGTCCAAACTTTTGACTGGTACTGTACATATAAAATACAAATATATATTTACACATCTTTTTTATACAGTGGGGGAAAAAAAGTATTTAGTCAGCCACCAATTGTGCAAGTTCTCCCACTTAAAAAGATGAGAGAGGCCTGTAATTTTCATCATAGGTACACGTCAACTATGACAGACAAAATTAGAAAAAAAAATCCAGAAAATCACATTGTAGGATTTTTAATGAATTTATTTGCAAATTATGGTGGAAAATAAGTATTTGGTCAATAACAAAAGTTTCTCAATACTTTGTTATATACCCTTTGTTGGCAATGACACAGGTCAAACGTTTTCTGTAAGTCTTCACAAGGTTTTCACACACTGTTGCTGGTATTTTGGCCCATTCCTCCATGCAGATCTCCTCTAGAGCAGTGATGTTTTGGGGCTGTCGCTGGGCAACACGGACTTTCAACTCCCTCCAAAGATTTTCTATGGGGTTGAGATCTGGAGACTGGCTAGGCCACTCCAGGACCTTGAAATGCTTCTTACGAAGCCACTCCTTCGTTGCCCGGGCGGTGTGTTTGGGATCATTGTCATGCTGAAAGACCCAGCCACGTTTAATCTTCAATGCCCTTGCTGATGGAAGGAGGTTTTCACTCAAAATCTCACGATACATGGCCCCATTCATTCTTTCCTTTACACGGATCAGTCGTCCTGGTCCCTTTGCAGAAAAACAGCCCCAAAGCATGATGTTTCCACCCCCATGCTTCACAGTAGGTATGGTGTTCTTTGGATGCAACTCAGCATTCTTTGTCCTCCAAACACGACGAGTTGAGTTTTTACCAAAAAGTTCTATTTTGGTTTCATCTGACCATATGACATTCTCCCAATCCTCTTCTGGATCATCCAAATGCACTCTAGCAAACTTCAGACGGGCCTGGACATGTACTGGCTTAAGCAGGGGGACACGTCTGGCACTGCAGGATTTGAGTCCCTGGTGGCATAGTGTGTTACTGATGGTAGGCTTTGTTACTTTGGTCCCAGCTCTCTGCAGGTCATTCACTAGGTCCCCCCGTGTGGTTCTGGAATTTTTGCTCGCCGTTCTTGTGATCAATTTGACCCCACGGGGTGAGATCTTGCGTGGAGCCCCAGATCGAGGGAGATTATCAGTGGTCTTGTATGTCTTCCATTTCCTAATAATTGCTCCCACAGTTGATTTCTTCAAACCAAGCTGCTTACCTATTGCAGATTCAGTCTTCCCAGCCTGGTGCAGGTCTACAATTTTGTTTCTGGTGTCCTTTGACAGCCCTTTGGTCTTGGCCATAGTGGAGTTTTGAGTGTGACTGTTTGAGGTTGTGGACAGGTGTCTTTTATACTGATAACAAGTTCGAACAGGTGCCATTAATACAGGTAACGAGTGGAGGACAGAGGAGCCTCTTAAAGAAGAAGTTACAGGTCTGTGAGAGCCAGAAATCTTGCTTGTTTGTAGGTGACCAAATACTTATTTTCCACCATAATTTGCAAATAAATTCATTAAAAATCCTACAATGTGATCTTCTAGATTTTTTTTCCACAATTTGTCTGTCATAGTTGACGTGTACCTATGATGAAAATTACAGGCCTCTCTCATCTTTTTAAGTGGGAGAACTTGCACAATTGGTGGCTGACTAAATACTTTTTTCCCCACTGTATATATATTTCCCATTATTATTTTCCACTAACCCTACCACTCCTCCCCTAATTAGAGTAAACTAATGAACAACAGCACTTAGGCTTCTACAGTGGCTTGCGAAATTATTCATCCCCCTTGGTATTTTTCCTATTTTGTTGACTTACAACCTGGAATTAAAATGGATTTTATGGGGGTTTGTATCATTTGATTTACACAACATGCCTACCACTTTGAAGATGCAAAATATTTTCTTATTGTGAAACAAACAAGAAATAAGACAACAAAGCTGAAAACGTGAGCGTGCATAACTATTCACCCCCCCAAAGTCAATACTTAGTAGAGCCACCTTTTCCAGCAATTACAGCTGCAAGTCTCTTGGGGTATGTCTCTATAAGCTTGGCACATCTAGCCACTGGGATTTTTACCCCATTCTTCAAGGCAAAACTGCTCCAGCTCTTTCAAGTTGGATGGGTTCCGCTGGTGTACAGCAATCTTTAAGTCATACCACAGATTCTCAATTGGATTGAGGTCTGGGCTTTGACTAGGCCATTCCAAGACATTTAAATGTTTCCCCTTAAACCACTCGAGTGTTGCTTTAGCAGTATGCTTAGGGTCATTGTCCTGCTGGAAGGTGAACTTCCGTCCCAGTCTCAAATCTCTGGAAGACTGAAACAGTTTTCCCTCAAGAATTTCCCTGTATTTAGTGCCATCCATCATTCCTTCAATTCTAATCAGTTTCCCAGTCCCTGCCGATGGAAAAATATCCCCACAGCATGGATGGTGTTCTCGGGGTGATGAGAGGTGTTGGGTTTGCACCAGACATGGTGTTTTCCCTCATGGCCAAAAAGCTACATTTTAGTCAGAGTACCTTCTTCCATATGTTTGGGGAGTCTCCCACATGCCTTTTGGCGAACACCATTAAGCAATGGCTTTTTTTCTGGCCACTCTTCCGTAAAGCCCAGCTCTGTGGAGTGTACGGCTTAAAGTGGTCCTATGGACAGATATTCCAATCTCCGCTGTGGAGCTTTGCAGCTCCTTCAGGGTTATCTTTGGTCTCTTTGTTGCCTCTCTGATTAATGCCCTCATTGCCTGGTCCGTGAGTTTTGGAGGGCGGCCCTCTCTTGGCAGATTTGTTGTGGTGCCATATTCTTTCCATTTTTTAATAATGGATTTAATGGTGCTCAGTGGGATGTTCAAAGTTTCTGATATTTTTTTATAACCCAACCCTGATCTGTACTTTTCCACAACTTTGTCCCTGACCTGTTTGGAGAGCTCCTTGGTCTTCATGGTGCCGCTTGCTTGGTGGTGCCGCTTGCTTAGTGGTGTTGCAGACTCTAGGGCCTTTCAGAACAGGTGTATATATACTGAGATCATGTGACAGATCATGTGACACTTAGATTGCACATAGGTGGACTTTGTTGAATAATTATGTGACTTCTGAAGGTAATTGGTTGCACCAGATCTTATTTAGGGGCTTCATAGCAAAAGGGAGTGAATACATAAGCACGCACCACTTTTCCGTTATTAATTTTTTTGAATTGTTTGAAACAAGTTATTTTTTTCATTTCACTTCAACAATTTGGACTATTTTGTGTATGTCCATTACATGAAATCCAAATAAAAATCCATTTAAATTACAGGTTGTAATGCAACAAAATAGGAAAAATGCCAAGGGGGATGAATACTTTTGCAAGGCACTGTACTTCCAGCTCATACATACTATATACATTTTACACAATCTATTTTACAATAGTTATCTTTTGTTTGTTTGTACTCCTATCCTTCCGCTACCTTCAACCCCTCCCATCTATTTCTGAAGACCATCCAGTTTGATTTCTATTTGCCATATATTGTTAACTGTGCTTTTTCACAAAAGTTCTGAGCCTATATACATTTTACAGAAGGTTGCTTAAGGAAAAACCAAAAGGATGGTGGTTGGATGGGTAAGCATATAACGCGAACATCTAGAAACCCAAAGGTTGCATGTTACTGCTTTTTAGCTACTTTGCAACTACTTAGCGTGTTAGCTAACCCTTCCCCTAACCAGAACCTTAACCTTTTAACCTAACTTCTAACCTTAACCTTAACCCTAACCGTAACCCCTTACCCCTAGCCTAGCTAACGTTAGCCACCTAGCTAACATTAGCGTTAGCCACCTAGCCACCTAGCCACCTTGCTTACATTAGCCACAACAAATTGTAATTTGTAACATATTATACGAATTGTAAATCGTAACATATCATACGAATTGCAATTCGTGTTCATATCATATGAAATGGATTATGGACATCCACAAATTAATACATACCATACCAAACGTAACATATCATACTAATTTGAGTGGGCCGGATTTTAGTTTACTATGTTACGTCTACCCCTGAGTCCATGTTGATCCAGGACATTTTCTATATCCTGAGGAAGGGGGAGGGCAGAGTTATGGCGAGTTATGAGACACAGTCTATTGCCAGTTGTAAACAAGGTTTGAGATTTGAGTGGAACGTGATTGTCTGCTGAATAGTGTCCTACGTGTGTATGTTTACTGCTTTGCTCTGTCTACCATGTACTCTGTACAGTTTGTTCTTTGCAGTATGTGTATCTATGTCTGTGTGGTACTCTGTCTGCTGTGGCTGCATCTGCAGAGAAACAATAGTTCTCACATTGCACAGGAAAAGCTTTCACTCTTACATAACAAGGGAATTACAAGTTGATGTTTGGAGGAAGTCGTGATGGAATTTTGTATCACTCATATCAAAGGAGGAAGTTCTGTGGGCCCGAAGCATAAAAAAACTGCTGGAAAAGTAAACATGGTAATCGTGAGTTCCATCACAACAACACTTAGATACCTGGATGAAAGAACATACCTTTGTTTTCTTTGTGGTGAAGGATGCAGGAATGTTATCTGGGTGCATGTGTGTCCCTAGAAATCTGGGGGACGGTGCTTTGTGAATAACCTGCAAGTTAGACAAGGCGTCCATTTAACGCTACATGAGCCATGGTATGCTGTTGCTCTTACGGTCATATACTGAACAGACACTGTGCAAACAGGCATGTTAGGTTGTTTTAGGCATAGGGGATCACAGGGTGCCAATGGAATGACAGTTACAAACTCTTCACTCCTGACACAGCTGGCCATGTATACTGTAGGGAGACCACTCTTGTTGGATTAAGTTTTAGATCTAGCTGTGCTAACATTTCCACACACAAGGGCTCATGAGGGCGTTCAGTGGAGGCCACTCACAGCACATGTTTGTAATTCACTAACATTCACTAACAGGCCTTACTGGATCACAGCATGATTGCAACACATGTATGTAATTATTGTGACTAGTTACAGAACAGTAAAACTACATTATTGTTTGCCTGTGTAACAGATGGGGATTTGTGAAACTCACTCCTCAGCCTGAAGTGTCTCCACTTGCGCTGGCGAAGAGCTAGCTTTTCGGTGGTGTGACTCTGTAAGATGCTTCAGGGGCACGGTCACATGTGTTTGCGAGGCAGAGGTCCTGGTTTGGAGCCTCTGTATGAGCCGAATCAGGAGGAAACGGTACTCGCTAAGCAATCAGCGTGACGTCCTTTGCACCTGACTGTATAGATATTCTCTCTGTTTGTGACATAAGTAGCATAGAGAACAGTGTCCTGACCTGACGTTGTGTCATGAAAACGTACTTTATGGACCTAAAGTGGGCTGAATACCTCACAATATAACTACAGCACCTCTTTAAACTACAGGGAATTTGTGCATTTTTGAACCATACAACCCCACACAACACATACACAGCATTTCCAATGAGCTACACCCACATTATTTACACATTTGACTTATTTGAGGCAGACAAACCTGCAGTGTTGCTAAAACTACAGGGGAGTCAACCAGTATAACCCACCTGCAGCATTTCTGGCCCAAAGAACTCCATCAATGGAGGGATTTTGGACTCTGCTTTCTCACCGGTTGCTGCTGCTATTATTTTACGAAGCACCGCCACCATCCAATTAAAACCTGCCAGAGACAGTGAACATTCAGGTCCATTTACATTTGAGCATAAGAGAAAGTTTTTCAATTTACACAGAGGGATCAGGAATAGAAAGGGTTAGTGTCCTTTGATTTTCTTAAAAAATGTGTCACCACGTTTCACAATGAGGTAAGAGTGAGTTATAAATTATTATCCCAAAATATTTGTCATTTCAGTGGCAATCCGCTAAGGACCGGTTTCCCAGAGACAGATTAAGTCTAGTCTTGGTATAAAAACCATTCTCAATTGAGAATCTCCATTGAAAGTTCATTTTAGTCCAGGACTAGGCTTATTCTGGGTCTGGGAAACCAGCCCTTAGTGTTTTGTAATATCCATAAAATGGTTTCATGGATTGTGAAGGATACAGCTAAAAAAGAAACAGGGTTAACATCAATGAGGCCGTTTGAGGCTAAAAGGGGAGACAAGGTAAAGGGTGGGACACACCTTCAAAACCAGGATTTGAAATATACTCAGAGTGCTCTTTGCACTTTATAAATTGCCCTTTACAATTTGCATTGTCCTTAAAAGATACTTTGAACGGTAGGCTATGTATTGTTTGAACTGTGTACTGAAGATTCCAAAAGGAGCAAACTGAAAGATATACCTTTTTTTTATACACCAAATTAACATGGTATAGGCAGAGCCACGGGCAGTAGGGGTGCTGGGGGTGCGGCAGCACCCCCTGTGGTAAAATGGTGAAACGGCACTACTCCCTGCAGAAGAGGTGTAAGAATTTGTGTTGTTGCAATAAAAACGACTAAACTCTTTTTCCGTATCATTATTGCTATAAATTATACTGGGATTGGGGTAAGGGAGAGAAAAAAAACATGGGATATTTATGTAGGGACCCCATTCTGCATGGAGAGCTCTCAGCTCTGTTTTGTAAGTGGTGCGCTCATGATCTTATCTATTCAGTTGTGGGGGTTTGGAGTCGGAAACATGCTCTTCCGTACAACAGACAGTTTAGTTTGAGATGAGTCGGGTCTCTCTCTCTCTCTCTCTGTCCCTCTCCCATCTCTCCCTCTTCTCTCCCCCTTGTGGTGGATATCAAGTGATTTGGAGCATGCTTGCAATAGTCTTCCACTTCTATTTTCTATTAGTTTAGAATTCTAAGCTTGGCGAAAATGGGAACAATATAAAAAAAAGGAACATGAATTGCATAGCAGTCCATTTGTGCTTAGTTTTAATTGTCACAATCTTGTTTTTACTCATTTAGTTACAACACCCCTCTCCTTTTCTCTCTCTCTCTCACACACACCCGTTGTAATTATGCACTACAAAGACATGTACGGTCTGTTCACAACGGTCTATTTTGTTTTGCAAACAGTCATGAGATAAATTAACTTAGGCTGTAGTGAATACTGTTACCGAATCTTGTCCTATGCTTAGGATACTCATCACATTAGGAATTGTATATTATTGTTAGCCTGCAAACGCTTTATTATAAAGGTGATTTTTAAAAAGATGATTTGGACATGAAGTTCGAAGATTAAGGTCTCTTCAACCACAAAATATGCATCTAAGCCAAACTGAAATCTTATCAGAAACATGTTGGGTCTTTTTCACAGCTTTCTATTTCCTTACAACCGATCAAATTTACATTTTAGTCATTTAGCAGACACTCTTATCCAGAGCGACTTACAGTTTTTTTAGTGAGTGCATACATTTTCATACTGGCTCCCCGTGGGAATCAAACCCACAACCCCGGCGTTGCAAACGCCATGCTCTACCGACTGAGCTACACGGGACTATGGATGTAGTTTGGAAATTTTGCACAGAAGATCTTTCCCATTATTTTTTTTGTTATTCCATTTTCTCCCAGGTCCCTAAACGTATTTGATCCGCGCAAGAAGCAGAGTTAACAGAAAACTTTACCAATGTCAACTAGATTGAAGCATTTTATTCTATCATTTATGGCATTATTCTGGTGAGCAAGGGTTTATTTAGTCTTCTAGGGCAACATATAACGACAGAAGAGAAGCTGCATGTATATGTATTATAGACAAGTTGACTAACAAATAGCCTACCTGTCACGGTTTCGGCCGAGGCTGCTCCTCCTCCTTGTTCGGGCAGGTTTCGGCGGTCGTCGTCCCCGGAGTACTAGCTGCCACCGATCTATGTTTCATGTTCGTTTGGTTTTGTCTTGATGTTGTACACCTGTGTCTAGTTAGTCCTCATTAGTGTCCTATTTAGTTCTCGTTGTATGTGTATGGTGTTGTGTGTGATTGCTCTTCTGTTTTGGTGTTCTGAGCTACGTACTTACCTCTGTTGTTTGGAGAGGTTTTCGCACATGTTAGTGCGCCTTTTGTTTGACGCCTGTGTGCGCCTTTATTTCGCCTCCGGGCTTATTGTGCTCGTTTACTACGTGAATATTTCACTAAAGTCTTTTGGACTTAGCTTCTGCGTCCTGCGCTTGATTCCTGCACCACACCCACCTTCAGCACCCCTGACAGAATCACACACCATTTAATATGGAATCAGCAGGAGCAACAGTCACGCCTGAGTCGCTGGAGGAGCATGTCCGCGGCCAGGATGACCAGATACGACAACTGGGGACCGCTCTACAGGACGTCATCAACACCCTGCACCGATGGGAGTCCAGAGGGGTACCCACACCTCCACCTACCCTGCCACCCCCATCGGCCGGTCCACCAGTCCCAGGTCCGGAACCCAGTGGGATTCGGCTCTCGCTCCCGAGGGCGTATGACGGAACAGCTGCCGGGTGTCAGGGGTTCCTCCTGCAGGTGGAGCTCTACCTGGCCACTGTACACCCGGTGCCCTCGGGACACGAGAGCGTTTCCGCCCTCATCTCCTGTCTCACGGGCAAGGCGTTGGAATGGGCCAACGCCGAGTGGAGGAGGATGGACGCCACCACCATCTCCTACGCCGAGTTCTCCCGTCGCTTCAAGGCCGTGTTCGACCATCCACCTGAGGGCAAAGCGGCGGGGGAGCGTCTAGTCCACCTGAGACAGGGGAGGAGGAGCGCACAGGCGTTCACGCTGGAGTTCCGGACTCTAGCGGCAGACGCAGTGTGGAATGAACGGGCCCTCATCGACCATTTTCGATGTAGCCTACGGGAGGACGTTCAACGTGAGTTGGCCTGCAGGGACACCAATTTCACCTTCGACCAGTTGGTCGACATGTCCATCTGTCTGGACACCCTGCTGGCCACCCGTGGACGTCCCGAGTGGGGTCCGTCCATTCCACCCTCCGGCACCTCCGAGCCGAGCCCTATGGAGCTCGGGGGTGCTGGCGCTAGAGAAAGGAGGAGGAGGAGCCCGAGGGGGCCTGTCCCCTGCACCAAGTGCGGTCGTGGAGGGCACACTGCGGCCAGGTGCTGGGGAGGGGTCCCCGAGGGAGGAGACAACAGGCCACGCACTGGGGAGCCTTCCCAGGTGAGTAGACGCCCCACTTACCCAGAGCTCTCTGTTGCGCACTTTTGTATGCCTGTTTGTTTTCCACAGGTTGCACCTCATTCCCAGCATAAGGCGCTAGTAGATTCAGGCGCAGCTGGGAATTTTGTTGATCGGAAGTTTTGTTTAGATTTAGGGATCCCTCTCCTACCTGTTGACAAGCCTTTTCCCGTTCATGCTTTAGATAGCCGCCCGTTGGGGTCGGGGTTGATTAGGGAAGTCACAGCGCCACTTAGGATGTGTGCGCAGGGGGGTCATGAGGAGACTATACAGTTGTATCTGATCGACTCTCCTGCGTACCCGGTGGTGCTGGGAATTCCCTGGTTAAGCACCCATAACCCTGCTATTTCGTGGCAACAGAGGGCTCTCAATGGGTGGTCTGCTCAGTGTGAGGGGCGATGTCTGGGTGTTTCCGTAGGGGCGACTTCGGTGGAAAGTCCAAACCAAGTGCCCGCACTGCACATTCCGCCTGAATATGGGGATTTAGCTCTCGTGTTTAGTAAAGCTAGGGCGACGCAGTTGCCTCCTCATAGACAGGGGGATTGTGCGATTGATCTCCAGGCAGGAGCAGCGCTCCCACGGAGCCACGTGTAAAAGATGGAGGGTTGCGCCCGTGCATCGATTACCGTGGTCTCAATCAGATTACTGTGAAATACAGTTATCCACTCCCTCTGATTGCGACCATGACGGAGTCATTGCATGGAGCGCGGTTTTTCACAAAACTGGATCTCAGGAGCGCGTATAACTTGGTGCGCATTAGGGAGGGCGACGAATGGAAAACAGCGTTTAGTACCACGTCAGGTCATTTCGAGTATCTCGTCATGCCATATGGGTTGATGAATGCTCCATCAGTCTTCCAATCCTTCGTAGATGACATTTTCTGGGATATGCAGGGGCAAGGGGTGGTCGTGTACATTGATGACATTCTAGTGTACTCGTCTCCCAGGCCGAGCATATAGCCCTGGTGCGTCGTGTATTGAGGAGGCTGTTGGAGCACGACCTATATGTCAAGGCAGAGAAATGTCTGTTTTTCCAGGAGTCGGTCTCCTTTTTGGGCTATCGGTTGTCCGCGTCAGGGGTGAGAATGGAGGTGGATCGTGTGTCAGCTGTGCGTAATTGGCAAACCCCAACCACTGTCAAAGAGGTGCAGCAGTTCTTGGGCTTTGCAATTACTACCGGAGGTTTATCCGGGGTTTTGGACAGGTGGCAGCTCCCATCACGTCCCTTCTGAAAGTGGGTCGGTGCGCCTGCAGTGGTCAGCTGATGCGGACAGGGCCTTTAGGAGACTGAAGGACCTGTTTACGTCGGCTCCGGTGCTGGCGCATCCGGACCCCGCATTACCCTTTCAGGTCGAGGTGGACGCGTCTGAGGCCGGTATAGGGGCCGTACTCTCTCAACGGTCCGGCACGCCACCTAAACTCCGCCCCTGTGCTTTTTACTCTAAAAAGCTCAGCCCGGCGGAGCGAAATTATGACGTCGGGGACAGGGAGCTGTTAGCTGTAGTTCAGGCCCTTAAGGTGTGGAGGCATTGGCTTGAGGGGGCTCAACACCCTTTCCTCATTTTGACTGACCATCGGAACCTGGAGTACATCCGGGCAGCGAGGAGACTGAACCCTCGCCAGGCTCGATGGAGCATGTTTCTCGCCAGGTTCGTATTTAAAATCACGTACCTCCCTGGGTCCCAGAATGGTAAGGCAGATGCGCTGTCCCGGCGGTATGACACGGAGGAGAGGTCCGTTGAGCCTACTCCCATACTACCGGAGTCTTGTCTTGTGGCACCGGTGGTGTGGGAGGTCGATGCCGAAATCGAGCGGCGTTGCGTGCCCGACCCCAGCCCTCCACAGTGTCCTGAGGGTCGGAAGTACGTTCCGCTCGAGATTCGGGATTGACTCATTTACTGGGCTCACACGTCACCCTCCTCTGGACATCCGGGTATTGGCCGGACAGTGCATTGTCTTAGCACTAAATACTGGTGGCCCACGTTAGCCAGGGATGTGAGGGTTTATGTCTCCTCCTGCTCGGTGTGCGCCCAGTGTAAGGCGCCCAGACACCTGCCCAGGGGTAAGTTACAACCCCTGCCCGTTCCACAACGACCATGGTCCCACCTCTCGGTGGATTTTGTGACAGACCTTCCCCTCTCTCAGGGGAATACCACCATCCTGGTCGTTGTGGACCGGTTCTCTAAGGCCTGTGGTCTTCTCCCTATGTCGGGTCTTCCTACTGCCCTACAAACCGCAGAGGCACTATTTACCCACGTCTTCCGGCATTACGGGGTACCCGAGGATATAGTGTCTGATCGAGGCCCCCAGTTTCCCTCCCGAGTATGGAGAGCGTTCATGGAGCGTTTGGGGGTCTCGGTGAGCCTTACCTCAGGGTACCACCCGGAGAGTAACGGGCAGGTAGAACGAGTCAACCAGGATGTGGGTAGGTTTCTGAGGTCGTATTGCCAGGACCGGCCTGAGGAGTGGGCTCGGTACATTCCCTGGGCCGAGATGGCCCAGAACTCTCTCCGCCACTCCTCTACCAACCTAACCCCCTTCCAATATGTGTTAGGTTACCAGCCGGTTCTGGCACCTTGGCAGCAGAGCCAGATCGAGGCCCCTGCGGTGGATGATTGGATGAGGCGCTCGGAGGAGACGTGGAACGCTGCACACGTCCACCTGCAGCGGGCCATCCGTCATCACAAGGCGAGCGCCGATCTCCACCGCAGTGAGGGGCCGGTGTACGCACCCGGAGATCGAATCTGGCTCTCTACCAGAAACCTACCCCTCCGCCTGCCCTGCCGGAAGCTGGGTCGGCGGTTTGTGGGGCCTTTTAAAGTCCTGAGAAGATTGAACGAGGTGTGTTATAGGTTACATCTGCCTGTTGAATATAAGAATATTAACCCCTCGTTCCATGTGTCTCTTCTCAGGCCGGTGGTAGCTGGTCCACTCCAGGAAGGTGAGATAGGAGAGACTCCTCCGCCCCCCACTGGACATCGAGGGGGCTCCGGCGTACACCGTTCGGTCCATCTTGGACTCAAGACGCCGGATGGGGGGTCTCCAGTATCTCGTGGAGTGGGAGGGTACGGCCCGGAGGAGCGGTGCTGGGTGCCGCGGAGGGACATCCTAGACCCATCTCTCCTGTCGGAGTTCCACCGGGACCATCCCGCGCGCCCTGCTCCGCGCCCTCCTGGTCGTCCCCGAAGCCGGGGTCGGCGCACGGCTGGAGCCGCGCGTCAAGGGGGGGGTACTGTCATGGTTTCGGCCGAGGCTGCTCCTCCTCCTTGTTCGGGCAGGTTTCGGCGGTCGTCGTCCCCGGAGTACTAGCTGCCACCGATCTATGATTCATGTTCGTTTGGTTTTGTCTTGATGTTGTACACCTGTGTCTAGTTAGTCCTCATTAGTGTCCTATTTAGTTCTCGTTGTATGTGTATGGTGTTGTGTGTGATTGCTCTTCTGTTTTGGTGTTCTGAGCTACGTACTTACCTCCGTTGTTTGGAGAGGTTTTCGCACGTTAGTGCGCCTTTTGTTTGACGCCTGTGTGCGCCTTTATTTCGCCTCCGGGCTTATTGTGCTCGTTTACTACGTGAATTGTCACACTCGTTGAACGGAGTAGACCAAGGCGCAGCGTGATGAACGAACATATTTTATTATCTTTAGTGATAACACAAACAAAACAATAAACGATGACGTGACGTCCTAGGTTAAACACAACCAACACGGAACAAACAAAGCTCTTTTTTTCTCAACACTTTTTTTGTTGTTGTTTTATTCTTACTTTTTTGTTTAAAATAAATGCACTGTTGGTTAAGGGCTGTAAGTAAGCATTTCACTGTAATGTCTGCACCTGTTGTATTCGGCGCATGTGACCAATAAAATTTGATTTGATTTGATTTGAAGATCCCACAAACACTATGGGAAAACAGACTGTTTAAATATGGTTCCCAATCAGAGACAACCAGCAACAGCTGACACTCGTTGCCTCTGATTGGGAACCACTCTGGCCAACATAGAAATACAATACTAGACTACCGACATAGAACAAGAACACATAGAATCTACACACCCTGGCTCAACATATAGAGTCCCCAGAGCCAGGGTGTGACAGTATCCCCCCCCCCCCCAAAGGCGCGGACTGCGACCGCGCCTCAACATAAACCAAACAGGGGAGGGCTGGGTGGCCATTCCTCCTCGGAGGCGGTTCCAGCTCCGGGCTTGCCCACCACCCTCCAATAATCCCCCCGTAGCGCCCCTGGTCCGGTCTGGCCCCGCTGGCTGGAGCTGGACTGGACATCGTAGGAGCGGATTGCTTAAGCTCCGGTGTGGAGCAGCTGACCGGTACCTGACCAGGCACCGGTGACCCAGGCACGGGTTGTGCCGGACTGACGACGCACACCCCTGGCTTGGTGCATGGAGCAGCAACGGGCCGGACCGGGCTGACGATGCGCACCCCTGGCTTGGTGCGTGGAGCAGCTATGGGCCGGACCGGGCTGACGATGCGCACCCCTGGCTTGGTGCGTGGAGTCGGAACAGGCCGTACCGGGCTGACGATGCGCACCCCTGGCTTGGTGCGTGGAGCAGGAACGGGCCGGACCGGGCTGACGATGCGCACCCCTGGCTTGGTGCGTGGAGCAGCAACGGGCCGGACCGGGCTGACGATGCGCACCCCTGGCTTGGTGCGTGGAGCAGGAACGGGCCTTACCGGGCTGACGACTCGCACCCCTGTCTTGGTGCGAGTGGCAGGAACAGGCCGGGCCGGGCTGGCGACGCGCACCGTAGGCTTGGTGCGAGTGGCAGGAACAGGCCGGGCCGGGCTGGCGACGCGCACCGTAGGCTTGGTGCGAGTGGCAGGAACAGGCCGGGCCGGGCTGGCGACGCGCACCGTAGGCTTGGTGCGAGTGGCAGGAACAGGCCGGGCTGGGCTGGCGACGCGCACCGTAGGCTTGGTGCGAGGAGCAGGAACAGGCCGGGCCGGGCTATGGAGACGGATAGGAGGCCTGGAGTGAAGAGCGGCCACAACCCGTCCTGGCTGAATGCCTACCTTCACACACTCTGTGTGAGGCATCAGCACAGGACGTACAGGGCTGTGTACCCGTACTGGCATAACAGCACGTGACACTGGCGCAGGATATCTGGGACCGAGGAGAGGCACTGGAGGCCACGAGCGCTGAGCCGGCACACTCCGTCCTGGCTGCATGCCCACCTTCGCACGACACGTGCGGGGTGCTCGCACAGGACGTACCGGACTATGCCGGACCACTCGTGGCACAGTACGCAGCTCCGCATACCGCGGAACCTGCCCAGTCTCATGCTGCCATGCCTGAGTACGGGGAGTTGGCTCTGCTCTCCATCCAGGCTCCGCCAACCTGCCTTCTGGCCCCCCAAACCCGGTGGCCTCCTCTCCTAATCTCCCAATTCGCCCTGTGGCAGCCTCCTGCTGCCCAGTCGCCCATGCCGTGTGCCCCCCCCTAAAAATGTTTTGGGGTTGCCTCTCGTCCGTCCGACGATGACACTGTTGACGCCGTTGCTCCTCTCTCGCCAGGGCCTTAACCTTAGCCCATGGCCCTTTTCCCCCAAGCATGTCCTCCCAGGACCACACTTTGCCCACCTGGGCCATCGCCAACCTCTCCAGCTCCTTTCCCGGCGCTTCCTCCCATGTCCAGGCTGCCTGCTCCTGGACACGCTGCTTGGTCCTGGTATGGTGGGATCTTCTGTCACGCTCGTTGAACGGAGTAGACCAAGGCGCAGCGTGATGAACGAACATATTTTATTATCTTTAGTGATAACACAAACAAAACAATAAACGATGACGTGACGTCCTAGGTTAAACACAACCAACACGGAACAAACCAAAAGGAACAAGATCCCACAAACACTATGGGAAAACAGACTGTTTAAATATGGTTCCCAATCAGAGACAACCAGCAACAGCTGACACTCGTTGCCTCTGATTGGGAACCACTCTGGCCAACATAGAAATACAATACTAGACTACCGACATAGAACAAGAACACATAGAATCTACACACCCTGGCTCAACATATAGAGTCCCCAGAGCCAGGGTGTGACATGAATATTTCACTAAAGTCTTTTGGACTTAGCTTCTGCGTCCTGCGCTTGATTCCTGCACCACACCCACCTTCAGCACCCCTGACACTACCAAAATGTTGAAATTATGCGGGTTAGGATCAGGTGCGGACCTAAGATTTTCTCTTTATCACATATAGTCAGGCGGTTGCGGATGGGTTATTAGCAGTTGCGGGCGTGTGAACAAACAGATGACCGGCGCACCACTAGTGTGTGTGTTATTTTGTCACGTGACTACGTGTACCTGTGAGTGTGTGTGCAATGGGCATGTGTGTGTTTGTAATACATGTTGAGTCTGTATGTGTGTTTGTAATACATGTTGAGTCTTTTTTTGCGTATGGAACAATTCTGGGATATTTTATTTTAGCTCATGAAACATGGGAACAACACTTAACATGTTGCGTTTATATTTTTGTTCAGTATAATTTTGCTACCTGGGTCATGCTCTGGGCCCTGTTTTCAAAACGTTTTATCTGGATAACAATTATCTGGATTCTGTAATCCCCTTTTTTGCAATCTAGGATCAAATCAATCTGGCTGATTTTGAGCCAGTTTTTCAGAAAAAGATCGGGCAGGGTAATTCTGATCCAGATACCACACTCTTGAAAAAAAAGTGCTATCTAGAACCTAGAAGGGTTCTCCGGCTGTCCCCATAGGACAACCCTTTGAATAACCTTTTTGGGTTGCATGTAGAACCCTTTCCACAGAGGGTGGAACCCAAAAGGGTTCTACCTGGAACCAAAAAAGGTTCGCCTATGGGGACAGACGAAGAACCCTTTTGGAACCCTTTTTTCTAAGAATGCACAATATCAAGATCACGAATACAGATTTTCTGTGCTTTGAATAGGCCTACACCTTGCCATCTACTGGACAGGTCATGTTACACTTACTACTTCTACACTGTCAGGAAAACAGAGATGAGTAAACTGCATGAATCAAGGTAACTCATATTTAAAATAATAAAGCCTGCATAACACTTTAAGTACATTAATTTATTTGACGCTACTCAATAATATTGTGCTGCCGAATAGCTAGCTTTTCGATTTTGTGACTGGATAAGACGCTTCTCAGGAGTGGCTTCCGTCTGGCCACTCTCCCCTAAAGCCCAGATTGGTGAAGTGCTGTAGAGACTGTTGTCCTTCTGGCAGGTTCTCCCACCTCAGCCAAGGAACTCTGTAGTTCTGTCAGAGGGGTCATTGGGTTCTTGGTCACCTCCTTTTCCCTGACAAAGGTCCTTCTTGCCCGGTTGCTCAGTTTGGTCAGACGGCCAGCTCTAGGCAGTGTCTAGGTAGTTCCACATTTTTTCCATATCCCAATGATGGAGACCACTGTGCTCTTGGAAACGTTCAACACTCTAGAAATTGTTTTATACCCTTCCCCAGATACAGTCAGAGATCCAAAAGTATTGGGACAGTGACACATTTTGTTTTGTTTTGGCTCTGTGCTCCAGCACGTCAGAGCAGAAACTATACCATGAAGTCCAAGGAATTGTCCATAGATCTCCGAGATAGAATTCTGACGAGGCAAAAGCACAAAACATTTGTCACTGTCCCAATACTTTTGGAGCGCATTGTATATGTCTCGTCAGAATTCTATCACGGAGATCTACGGACAGTTCCTTGGACTTCATGGTATAGTTTCTGCTCTGACATGCACTGTCAACTGTGGGACCTTATATAGACAGGTATGTTTCTTTCTAAATCATGTCCAAACAATTGGATTGGCCACAGGTAGACTCCAATCAAGTTGTAGTGACAGCTCAAGGATGATCAAAGGAAATTGGATGCACCTGAGCTCAATTTCGAGTGTCATAGCAAAAGAGTGTGATATACTTATGTAAGTGAGATATTTCTGTATTTCATTTTCAATACATTTCAAAACATTTCTGAAAACATGTTTTCACTTTGTCATTATGGGGTATTGTGTGTAGATGGGTGGGGGAAATAATAATATTTAATCCATTTTGAATTCAGGCTGTAACAAAACAAAATGTGGAATCAGTCAAGGGGTATGAATGCTTTCTGAAGGCACTCTATATATGTGGTTATTTGTTATATTGAGTAGTATCAAATAAGTGCATATATATGTCCTATAATGAAGACGTACGTTCACAATATAGAATACAGCATTCCTTTTCTCCATATGACGTTTCTAGTCAGACTCTTCTTTCACTTGTTATTAGTAACCTTATTCATGTAGTTAACTCATCTGTTTCCCTATGACCATGTAGACGTAGGAACATTACCTTCTCAGTAGATGGCAAGGTGTATGTCTATTCAAAGAAAATCCGGATTCTGTGTCTTGATATTGTGGTATCTGGATCAAAATGATCCTATTCCGATCCTTAAAAAATAAACTGGCTCAAAATCAGACAGATTGATCTGATCATGGATTTTGTTTTTAAAGGGGATAACACAATCCAGATCATTATTATCCAGATTTTTTTTTTTTTTAACTGGGCCCAGAGGCTTACCCAGTGCTCCCAGACTGTTGCATAAATAGTGTGTCAGGGGGTTGGGTACTGTGGCAGTAAAAATACACATTTCCTTTGTAATGATAAATTAAGAGCTATTCGAAGGAACTTTTATTTTGAAAGTCCCTTACGAATGATGTTGAATAAATGTGTAATGATGGTTGTTATGAATGATATTGCAACACTCATAAAGGTGTTATAACTGGTTTCATAAAGATGTTATGTATACTTCATATAAAGTGTTACCTGTGTTTCTGTGTGTGTGTATGTGTGTGTGTGTGTGTGTCTATGACTGCATGTGTGTACATTTCAATGTGTGCTTGTGAGTGTGTGTGTGTAAGAGTGTGCATGGGTTTGTGTGTGTATTTGCAGTAGGTGGAGGGTGGTATGTGCATTCAAATAAGGGAAATTATACATAAAACATTGATTTTAGTACGCTATAAGATGATCGGTTGAAGTTACTTAGGTTATTAATCCAAAAAGTTGTTACAAGGTATTACATTAACCGATTTTATTACATTATAAATATAAAATATATTACATTTAGACAAGTTATTACATTAACCTCCTGTAGCTCAGTTGGTAGAGTTTGGTGCTTGCAACGCCAGGGTTGTGGGTTCGATTCCCACGGGGGGCCAGTATGAAGAATGTATGTACTCACTAACTGTAAGTCGCTCTGGATAAGAGCGTCTGCTAAATGACTAAAATGTAAATGTTATTACATTAACCGTTGTTACAAGGGGGCCTCTATGTCTGCAGCATGTAGAGTGGCCTGTGTTTAATTCAACATTCATCAACACTGATTGCTTATCTTACATCACTCTATAGTGTGCAGAGGAAACAACTGACAAAGCGGGCAAAACTGGCTGCAAAACAAGGTAAAAAAAATGAAACATACTTTATTGCAACCAATTTTGCCTGCCGGGGAGGCCCTACACCAAAGCACACGGATCATATTCTGCAAGTCCAAACGCTCAGAGGCCCATCCATTGTGAAATTGAATTATAGGTCACTATTGTAAGAGAATATCTCAAACCCACTCAACAAATAAAAAATATTTTGTATGACTTTTGAATACACGCTGCAAAATAAAATGACATACACTATGAGCTATGAGTAAGACAACACTATGAGTAAGACTGATTACCCCAATTGTATAATGAACTTGAACTTTGAGCCTTATGTCGGCTACAGTAGGTAAGGCCAGAGAGTAGGCTACTGAAGACCAATTGGAACACTCCTTATTTCACTGATTAAAACTTGATATAGTAGTAAAATAAAAATAATTTTTTTTATCTGTCACATGTTTCGTAGACAACAGGTGTAGACTAACAGTGAAATGTTACTTACGGGTCTTTTTCCAACAATGCAGAGTTAAAGATAAGATTAAAATGTGTATAAAAAAGTGACACTGTGAATAACGAATAACAATAACGAGTAAAAATAACATGGCTATATACTCAATGACTATATAGATGCCCATTGCCCAAGGATGACCATCTAAATGCTTCAGTTTTTCATCATTCAAATATTTCTGACTTACCACATTTGGGATATGCAACTAACATGACATCATCTGCTCTTGCTTCCAGCCTCTCCATAGCCTTCAGGTTCTCCTCTGGACTCATGATGACAGGGTACAGCACTCCATTATATCTGTACAACTTATCCTCCTCCTTCATGTCTTTGGCCAGTTCCATTTTGGACTGAATTTTGGCTGAGAAAGAGCTGCTCATTTTGGATAATACTGCAGAAAATCTCAAGCTACGGAATATTCAGTTTCCACCCCTTACAGGCATCTAGTGTATTTGTGCAGCTGGGTGGCCACGAGCTCCGCTCTGTGTATGAGTGTGGGTGTGTGAATGTGGGTGGGTGTGTGTGTGAGAGAGAGTAAAGTAGGAGGAGAAGGAGGAGAAGGAGGCATGTCCTTCAAAGATAGAGCTTGCGTGAGAAGCAGGAGTTTCCTGGATTCTATAGGGGAGAATGGAAGATCTGGTTTCCTGTGTGTGATGGTGATTGATAGGGAGATGCCTCTGCAATACTAACCAGATGGGAGGGACTGCTAGATCTAAGACTACAGTAGGTCATTGACTGGCTGGAACTGTTTGGGTAGGGTATCCAATGACAGCTGGCCATGATCTTTAATCAGTACAGTTCATACTATTAATATATTTCCAATGTTGCATGGAAATACACTATTTCTATTAAATAAGTTTATTTCCTAAGGGTCTAAACACCACTGTGCTATCTGACAGCGAACATACTGTAAATGAATCACTTTGAGACAATGCTGTGTATCCCTTCCTATACATTTTGCCATTATGTAAATAGGGAGCGTTTGAAATATCCCAGATGTTGAAATGTCCTCTCACAAGTGTTTTTATAAACCATACCTATGTGGATGAATTTCCCTTAGAATCTAGTGGCCCCTATAGCTTCATCCACTCAAAGGCAAAAGTAAATACTGTTTCCTCATTCACATTTTTTACTGTCACTTGATTAACCGTTTCTGTACAATGTGACTATTCATGCCTATAGAAATAAGCAAATAAGCTTCCTCTCTGGCCTTCCTCTTGGCATGGTGCCACCAACTCAAACACACCCAGTGGGACATAAAGCATGGCATGTGGTTACGCTTCACATTTCCCCATACTCTTACTGGAAATTAATCATCTCTGAATAATGCTTTGGAAATTAGGCCCATTCAACAGTGCCGGCAATAAACAACGTCAGTGGGTCGGTGAACATTGAGATAGGAAAGTATTCACAGGGCGTAAATGAATAAAATGGGAGGTTTTCGTTAGATCATTTGCTCAGTTTCACTGCAAAGTGTATCCTGCTGTAATCTCCGTATGCATATGTCATTAATTCTCACTTTTAGGTTGTTGTTGTTGGACAATTCCTTACTGAAACATACATACAGGGACAATGATGATACCCCATCAACCCCATAAAGCCCAAAACAGAGAAGATATTTTTTTGTGCTTATTTAGGCCTAGATAGGCCTAGTTGTATGCGGCACAGGCTTAGTGGTGAAAGTGTGCATTGGATGAGATGTTGACATGATGTGACATGTTATGACTGGGGTTATTCTGACCCTGCTGATGTACCATCGACAGGACCGATACTCTTTTTCTGGATGACTTAGACAGGTTACATACTGTATACCACCCACCCACACAGAGCACTATAATGGAACGACTCAAGTGCACATAAGGGTGTTTTATCATCCAAAGCTGCACAGCAACCAGACTCTAACTCACCTTGACACATGTCAAAGCCGTTCGGAGAGAAAGAAGTTACTGCATTTCTAAAAGATGAGGTCCTCCTGTTCAAGCAGCCAGTCAGGAGATGTGCCCTGTGCTAAACATGTGAAGCTCTAGCAGGCCTCCAGTCTCTCCAAGTGACTACAGGACTTACAACGGCTGGATGGCCAAGTGAATTCAGTGAATGCGGATGCGAATCTGAACACAAACACAGCACAGCCTTCTCACATAGCTCTGCAGTGTTGTAGCAAGCCCATATCACTGTGATAACCTGGGGAGAAATAATGTAAACCGACTGTATGAGGTGCTGAGATACAGAGCGAAATACAGAGTAACTGTAGAACCAAACTGAACCATCACTGGCATGCAATGGTTCAAGTTCATGGATCACTCAAAATTGGCTCCCACTGCTGACAAGTGTTTGGCAGTCAAGATCAGCCTTGATTCACTGTGAAAGCACGTGTGGGACTGTATTATATAAAGACAGTAAAAGAGAGATACATTGTCTGTATGAGGGAGCCAAAGGTTTAAAGATCTGCTAATATTGCTCTTGTATTAGACACGAGCTGTTATCACTCAGCTGAATCACATAGCCTGCTGTTGAATAATCATTAATCACTTTGCTTTGTGTTATGTGTATTATTTCTATTATTATTTTAAGTCTCTGTAACTGCAGAATAATGCAGAATAATGCTTACGCCTACACTACGTGTTTCCAGTTATACAAGTTAAGTTGCTGGCCACACGCAACGTGATTATATCTTCTATTTTATTACTGCAGAATCCGAAGAATGTAGTAGTCACATGACTATTGTGGTTGTCAACCAAGAAAAAACGGGTGTGAGCAGATCTGGGTCCAGATTTACTGGGCTTTTGCACCTGTTCAACTTTTCTTTGATATTATTTCTAGAATCAATTAAAAATAAAAAGTACAATTAAGGATGAAAGACTCATATAAACACAGTTTCATGTTTGTTTGTTTTTCATTGTTATCTGCTTGGTTGTTCAAATATTTTGCTATCTATTTGTGCAAACTACCTACTATATAGTACTGTTTTTTATGTTTGTGGAAGCTATAGAGTCCATGAGCAATATCTACAGCTATTTAACAGTTGACTATGTAATGGTGTTGAAAATGAGTGGGTTGGGCCAGGTTGTAAAACACTGACAGACCAGTTAGGCAGCTTGTTGTATACACTGAGTTTACAAAACATTAAGATGAGGTCCAATATACTGTATAGTGCAGTGGCACATACAGTACTTAAAAGGACTTCCGTTTGTCATACCACAGTGTAATTACTTAACACTAACTCTCCTTGTTAGCTTATCGAATAGCATAGTGGCATCTGAATCTTTGTTGAAGTGTATTTCATTTACTGCCCATGTGGAAATGCCTTGTTTGACACTATTTCTGCATATGAATGAGGGAGTTCGATTAAGCTGAACAGGTGCACACCGGGCTACGTGGTCCTCTGTAGCTCAGCTGGTAGAGCACGGCGCTTGTAACGCCAAGGTAGTGGGTTCGATCCCCGGGACCACCCATACACAAAAAAAATGTATGCACGCATGACTGTAAGTCGCTTTGGATAAAAGCGTCTGCTAAATGGCATATTATTATTATTATTATGGCTCATGACATGAACGGGTCGAAAGCGGTGAGGGAGGAGCACCCTGCTCAAATAGAACTGTAATTTGCGCCACCAGGTCATATTGTCAACAAGGCAGCATGGTGCATTGTTCAGGAACATACAACATGTATTTTCCATAAATACATTTTACAATTATCAAACTAGTTTAAGGCAAATAAAGTACATATGCATTTTTATCAAGAGCAAACACTTTGCATATGTTGTAATCATTACTCCACGTGCTTGACATACATCACTTTGTTTTGAGCCGACTTCGCCATGTCACCTGGCTCACGCCCAGGAGGCAGCCAGGTTTAAAAATGAATGCAATCACTTTTCACCCGGTGAAATCTTCGCCAACCCGGGCCAGCTTAATCGAATCCCCTCATTGGAACTAAAAAAAATTTCAGAAAATCTGCAATGAAAGAAACCTATCCCAGCGACCATATTA
Source organism: Coregonus clupeaformis (assembly GCF_020615455.1). Classification (NCBI taxonomy): domain Eukaryota; kingdom Metazoa; phylum Chordata; class Actinopteri; order Salmoniformes; family Salmonidae; genus Coregonus; species Coregonus clupeaformis. Next base: position 28,446,612 of record NC_059192.1, read on the forward strand.
TTTTTGGAAGCCCAATTGATTCTGAATTCGGGCATTTAAAATGTATTGTTATGCTCAGACCGCTTGATAGATACTTGATACGAATAGACTATCCAATATCATAGCTTAGGCTACATTTCATTGCATAATATGCCTTCTTCAAGGGAAGGAGGTGAGAGACAAGTATTTTAAGATAGGCCTATGTTTCTTTGTTCTCTGTTTGTTATGATTTAACTGGATAGAACCCAAATGCAGACAAGTACACCAAGCCAGAGAAGTTTTAACAGGTTTATTATAATGTTCAATAGTCCAGGTTTCCAATAAATGGGGAAGAGCAAGTCCAGGTTACAGTGAGGGTACAGATCCAGGTCAGGGCAGGTGTGGTACCGTAATGTCCTAGTGTCCGTGGGGAGTCCAAAGGAGAGGTCCGATAGTGGAGAGCAGGATGGTGGTGGCAGGAGTGAAGCGGAGGCAGGAGTCAGGTTCCAAATATCTGTGGCACAGGAGAAAAAGTAAATAAACAGTCCAAAAAACACAAGCGCGAAAACAGACAGGTTGAGTCGGCAGCGAGACTAACATGGTTGTCTTGACTATGATCTGACGATGAGTGGCAAGTTTGACCGGGTCTTAAAGGGCTGAGGTGATTATGGTGAATGAGCTGCAGCTGGAACCCTGACTCCCGCACACCAGACTTCACTCCTGCAATCAAGGACAAACAGAGGGGGAGGGGAAGAGCAGAGAGAGAGCTACCTAGCAGCAGTAGGCCTAACAGTACCCCCCTCTACGGACGCCACCTGGCGGCCGACAGGGTTTATCGGGATGTAACCGATGAAATTCACGGACCAGAGCAGGATCCACAATGAAGCTCCTGGGCACCCAGGAACGTTCCTCAGGACCATAACCCTCCCAATCCACCAGGTAATGGAAACCACGACCCCGGCGGCGAACATCCAGAAGTCGCCGGACAGTGTAGACAGGACCCCCACCCACGATCCGGGGCGGAGGAGGGGGACGAGAGGGCGGGCACAGAGGGCTGACAGACACAGGCTTGATCTGGGATACATGAAAAGTGGAATGAACCCGTAGGGAGGCAGGAAGCTGTAGCTTAACCGCGCAGGGGGTTAACAATAGACAGTATCTTGAACGGTCCTATAAAACGCGGCGCCATCTTCTTAGATTCTACTTTCAATGGAAGATCACGTGACTTAAGCCATACCTCTTGACCAGGAGAGTAACCGGGAGCCTGGGACCGGTGACGGTTGGCTTGCCTCTGCATGTATGACGAAGCTCGGGACAGAGCTACCCTGGCCTTCCTCCAGACCTTGAAGCAGCGGCGCATGTGGGACTGCACCGAGGGTACCGCCAGTTCCCTCTCTTGAGAAGGGAACAGGGGAGGTTGATAACCCAGAGCACACAGAAAGGGAGACAAACCAGAGGAAGCGTTAGTCAAGGTGTTATGAGCATATTCCACCCAGGGGAGCATGGAGCTCCAAGACCCAGGGTTAGACCCTGTGACACAGCGGAGAGCGGTCTCCATCTCCTGGTTCGCTCTCTCGGCTTGCCCGTTGGTCTGGGGGTGATATCCAGAGGACAGGCTGGATGTGATGCCCAAAGCTTTACAGAAAGCTTTCCATACCTGGGAGACAAACTGGGGACCCCTGTCGGAGACAATATCAGTGGGCAGACCATGAGAGCGGAACACATGTTCAACCAAAATATCAGCCGTCTCTCTGGCAGTGGGCAGTTTAGGTAGGGCCAAAAAATGAGCAAACTTAGAAAAACGATCAATCACAGTAAGAATGACAGTCTTTCCAGACGAGGGGGGAAGTCCAGTGACAAAATCCAAAGCAATGTGGGACCAGGGCCGACTGGGTATTGGCAGAGGTCGTAGATGACCAGCGCTGGCCTGGGTGGAGTTCTTACTTCGTGCACAGACCGTACAAGCAGCAATGAAGGCTCGAGTGTCCGCCTCCATCCTGGGCCACCAGAACTTCCGTCGCACAAAGTCAAGGGTCCGAGTAACTCCAGGGTGACAGGTAAGGGGAGACGAGTGAGCCCACTGAAGTACCTGGGAGCGAACAGACTCAGGGACAAACAACCGGTTAGGAGGACCGCTCCCAGGGTCAGCTTGATGATGTTGAGCCTGTCTAACAATCCCTTCGATGTCACATGTAATGGCCGCAATACTGCAGGTAGGAGGCAAGATGGGTTCAGGGTTACTACCAGTATCAACAGCAGAATGAACACGAGACAGGGCGTCAGGCTTGACGTTGCGTGACCCAGGACGGTAAGACAGAGAAAAATTGAATCTCCCAAAAAATAGTGCCCACCTGGCTTGACGGGGATTGAGCTGCTTAGCTGACTGGATGTATGCCAGATTCTTGTGATCCGTCCAAACGATGAAGGGTTGTTCCGCCCCCTCCAACCAATGCCGCCACTCCTCGAGAGCCAGCTTAACGGCGAGCAGTTCACGATTGCCAACATCATAATTCCTCTCTGCCTGAGAAAGCTTCCGTGAAAGAAAAGCACAGGGATGCAGTTTGTTATCTTCAGGAAAACGTTGTGACAAAACCGCACCTACCCCAGTGTCGGATGCATCCACCTCCACGACAAACTGGCGGTCTGGGTCCGGCTGCATCAGAATGGGAGCCGAGGCGAAGCGATGTTTCAGTTCTTCGAACGCTGATTCGGCCCCTTCATTCCAAGCGAACGGTAGTGAGATGGAGGTGAGAGCGGTGAGTGGTGCCGCAATGCGGCTGTAGTCCTTGATGAACCTCCTGTAGAAGTTCGCAAACCCCAGGAATCGTTGAAGTTGTTTGCGGGTGGAGGGGGCTGGCCAGTCCGTGACTGCAGAGATCTTAGCTGGGTCCATCCGCAACTCCCCCTGAGCGATTATGTAACCCAAAAAAGAGGTCTCAGACACATGAAATTCACATTTCTCCATCTTCACAAATAGTTTGTTCTCCAACAACCTTTGCAACACCTGGCGCACATGTAGTTCATGTTCCTGGGAGGACTCTGAGAAAATCAGGATATCATCCAGATAGACAAAAACAAAACGATTCAACATGTCCCGAAGGACATCATTCACGAGTGCCTGAAAAACAGCAGGGGCATTAGACAAACCAAAAGGCATGACCAGATACTCAAAATGTCCCAAGGGTGTGTTGAAGGCAGTCTTCCATTCATCACCTTTACGAATGCGCACCAGGTGATACGCATTTCGTAGATCAAGTTTCGTAAAGATGGTAGCACCATGAAGGAGGGGAAAAGCAGAATTAATCAAAGGCAGAGAATACTTGTTCTTAATGGTGATATTGTTAAGTCCACGGTAATCAATACAGGGTCTGAGGGTCTTATCCTTCTTAGCAACAAAAAAGAATCCTGCTCCTACAGGTGACGAGGAAGGACGCATAATACCTGCCGCCAAGGAGTCCCGAATGTAGTTCTCCATAGCCTCCGTCTCCGGCCGGGAGAGATTGTACAGGCGACTGCTGGGGAGCGGGGCTCCTGGCTGGAGGTCAATGGCGCAGTCATAAGGCCGGTGAGGAGGAAGAGAAGTAGCTCTGTGTTTGCAGAAAACGGATGCCAGGTCATGATACGCGTCAGGAACAGCAGAAAGATCCATGGACTCCAGTGGAGGTTGAGGCACAGTACTGGCAGGAGTCTGAGCAGAACACAAACAATTCACATGACAAAAAGTGCTCCATGAAACAATGCTACCTGTCACCCAATCAATGTGTGGATTGTGTCTTATGAGCCAGGGGATACCAAGGACCAGGGGGGTCTGTGGGCAGTCGATAATATGGAATTGAATGTTCTCCTGATGATTTCCCGACACTCTAAGACACACAGGAACAGTCTGATGGGTAATACGGGTCAACAATTGTCCATTTAGACCCTTAGCCTGCAGCGGACAGTCCATAGGAACAGTCTCCAAATCCATCTGTTGAGCCCACTCTCTATCCAAAAAGCTTTCGTCGGCACCAGAGTCAATCAGCGCACTAACCGAGAAATTCTGAGACTGCCACTGGAGGGATGCCTGGAGCAGAATGCGGGGAGAAGAGGAAGAATCCGCTGCTCGGCTCACCAAAACTTCTCCCATTAATGATGAGCCGGGCCTTTTCCCGGGACGAACTGGGCAGGAAGGAACGAAATGACCAGCTTCTCCACAATACAGGCAGACCCGAGCCTGAATACGACGTGCACGCTCCTCTGAGGACAACCGTGCACGACCCACCTCCATGGCTTCGGGTTCAGTGCTCCTCGTATCGACTCGGGAAGACACGGCTTTCTCCGTAGGGGAAGATGCAGGGAGGAGTTTGTTGATGACAGACACTCCTCTCCCGGCGGCGCTCCCGAATCCGATTATCCAACCTGATAGTGAGTGAAATAAGATTATCCAGCGTAGGCGATTCATCATATGACACCAATTCATCCTTTAAAGTCTCAGACAAAGCATTGATGAACACTCCTTGTAATGCCTCGTCATTCCAACCACTCACTGCTGCTAAAGTCCGAAACTCCACTGCCATCTCCGCCACACTACGAACCCCCCTGCCGAAGAGAAAACAACCGTTTCGCAGCCTCCTTGCCTCGTACGGGGTGGTCAAAACCTTCCTCATCTCCGTGGTGAAGGCCACGTAAACGTTGCAAATGTCCGACTGACTCTCCCAGACCGCGGATCCCCAGGCACGAGCGGAACCGCTAGTAGAGTTGATAAGGTAGGCAATACGGGCTCTTTCTGAGGCGTAGGTGAGGGGCTGTTGTTCAAACACTAACGAGCATTGAGTCAAAAACTCGCCACAGGTTCCCATGTTCCCGTCATAGCGCTCTGGAGCAGGAACAAAAGGCTCTCTGATCTGGGCTGAAGGGGTAGTAAGGGCAGACACTTGATTGGTGAGTAATTGAACCTGATTAAGCAGCACCTGACTGTCCTCAGCAATCGTCTTAAACAGGGTATCATGTCGGCCAAGTAAAATGCCCTGATTGGCTATGGCAGTCCAAATTTGAGTGCACTCTGGGGTGGTATCCGAGCTACTGTCTGCTGGGTTCATGTTGGTCAGATCATACTGTTATGATTTAACTGGATAGAACCCAAATGCAGACAAGTACACCAAGCCAGAAAAGTTTTAACAGGTTTATTATAATGTTCAATAGTCCAGGTTTCCAATAAATGGGGAAGAGCAAGTCCAGGTTACAGTGAGGGTACAGATCCAGGTCAGGGCAGGTGTGGTACCGTAATGTCCTAGTGTCCGTGGGGAGTCCAAAGGAGAGGTCCGATAGTGGAGAGCAGGATGGTGGTGGCAGGAGTGAAGCGGAGGCAGGAGTCAGGTTCCAAATATCTGTGGCACAGGAGAAAAAAGTAAATAAACAGTCCAAAAAACACAAGCGCGAAAACAGACAGGTTGAGTCGGCAGCGAGACTAACATGGTTGTCTTGACTATGATCTGACGATGAGTGGCAAGTTTGACCGGGTCTTAAAGGGCTGAGGTGATTATGGTGAATGAGCTGCAGCTGGAACCCTGACTCCCGCACACCAGACTTCACTCCTGCAATCAAGGACAAACAGAGGGGAGGGGAAGAGCAGAGAGAGAGCTACCTAGCAGCAGTAGGCCTAACACTGTTGTGGACAGCCCTGGCATGGTCTGCTAGCAGTTTCCCACCTAGATGTTGACAGGTGCTCTTGCCTCCCTCTCCCTTCTCACTACCTTGGTGTGGGCAAGGCACTGCTTTTTCTGAGGTGGCAGAGACAGGCAGTTGACACCTGAGGTGGTTGACCTCTTCTTCCAGTGGGGTAGTCTCCAACTGGCATTAATAGATAGTTTGGCAACCATCCTGCGTTTGGAGGGGAATGTGCAGTCCCTCCAGTCTCCAGCACCATTTCCGGCACCAGTCCCCACACAACCACTACCTGCCTCCGTCCCATCTGAGCCGGTCCGCGAAATACCCCTGTCCTTCCCGGAGCGCTTTGACGGCGCGCCAGTGAGATGCAATTCGACCTGTACCTCGCTCGCTACGCCGAGGCTGTCTCCGGGAGAGACAGGGTTGCCACCATCATCTCAGCACTGACCGGACAGGCCCTGGACTGGGCTGCCGCGGTCTGGGAAACGGGAAAACCCGAGGTCGAGTCCTACGAGCGCTTCAACCTCCTCTTCCGCTCGGTGTTTGATCATCCTGTGGAGGGCCGAGAGGAGGGTGAGCGTCTACTCCGTCTAGGTCAGGGATCTAGGACTGCCTCTGTGTTCGCCCTGGTGTTCCTGACCATCGCGGCCTCCACCGGATGGAATGAGTCGGCTCTGGACACTGTTTTCCTCAGCGGACTGTAGGAGGAGGTACATATGGAGTTAGCTTGCCGTGATGACAACCTGTCACTCGACCAGCTCATCAGCATGGCGATCCGGTTGGACAACCTCCTGCGGTCCCGACGAAGACCTGTGCTTAATCCGGAACCCCTGGCTACACCTGCTCCGTGGCCAGAGCCGATGGAGGTGGGCTCTGCACGTTTGGCTAAGGCAGAGCATAGGAGAGGGAGGAATCTGGGCCTCTGCTCCTATTGTGGAGAAAGGGGTCATTCCTCCCTGACCTGCCCTCTATCCACTAATAGGCGAGGAGGTGACAAGCCAGGGAATTCCCTTGCTCCAACGCAGATAGGATGCAAGATCTCCTCTCCTTTTCTGTCATCTCAACCAGTGTGTTTTCCCATTCAATACCCTGAATACCCTACCCCCTCACTCCCGTTAGCTCTGATTGATTCCAGAGCTGCAGGGAATCTTTTAGATAGCGCACTGGCCACTGCATTACACATTCCTTTGGTTCCCCTACAATCACCCATTCCGGTTCGAGCCCTAGATAATCGTCCAATAGGGACTGGGCTCGTTCATTACATCATTGTTCCCGTTTCTCTGCTGACCCATGACACTCATTTAGAACAGATCACCTTTTTGATTATAGACACCCCCACGCACCCCGTTGTTTTAGGTCTCCCCTGGTTGAGTTGGCATAACCCTGTTATTTCCTGGTCCGAGAAGAGACTGCTGGGTTGGTTGTAGGAGTGTCAGGGGAGGTGTCTGTCAACGCCACTACGGTGGATTTACCTGAGAAATACCAGGATCTGCACCAGGTTTTCTCTAAGACCCAGGCTACACACCTGCCTCCTCATTTTCCCTGGGACTGTGCCATTGACCTGCTGTCTGACGCAGCCATCCCGACATGACAAGTCTATCCCCTCTCCTGTGCGGAGACCGAGGCCATGGAGACCTACATACAGGAGAGCCTCCAGCAGGGTTTTATCTGCTCCTCTACATCACCAGCCTACTCAAGTTTATTTTTTGTTAAGAAGAAAGATGGGGGACTGCATGTGATGAGTGTGATAGAAGGAGTCAGGCGCAGGAGGGTAATCACTGAATGCAGAGTTTATTCCGTCGTACACAAATAGCGCTGGATTGCGACAAGCGAAACAGGCACAGGGGAAAATCTACCCTGGAAATAATAAGGTACGAGTAGCTCCACCGAGCTACACTACTCTCACAAATAAACAATCACCCACAAGGACAAGGGAGGCAGAGGGACAACAATTATACACAGACTAATGAGGGGATAAGAACCAGGTGTGTGTGATTGACAAGACAAGATAAATGGAATGATGAATAATGGAGCGGCAGTGGCTAGTAAGCCGATGATGATGAAAGCCGAAACCTGCCGAACAAGGGGGGGGTTAATACGGTAATCAGGGGGAAGTAATAACCTATAAGTGACCTTGTTGATTCTCCTCAGGACTTTGAACGGCCACACAAACCGCGGGCTCAGCTTCCGGCAGGGCAGGTGGAGGGGCAGATTCCCGGTCGAGAGCCAGACCCGATACCCCGGTACGAAGACCGGGGCCTCACTGCGGTCACGGTCAGCGTTGGCCCTCTGACGACGCACGGCGCGCTGGAGGTGAACGTGGGTAGCGTCCCACGTCTCCGCCACGCGCCAAAACCAGTCATCCACCACAGGAGCCTCGGTCTGGCTCTGGTGCCACGGTGCCAGAACTGGTAGGTAACCTAAAACACATTGGAATGGCGTTAGGTTAGTAGAGGAGTGGCGGAGAGAGTTCTGGGCATATTCTGCCCATGGCAAGAACACCGACCACTCCTGCGGCCGGTCCTGGCAGTATAACCTACCCACATCCTGATTTACCCGTTCCACCTGTCCATTTGACTCGGGGTGGAACCCAGAGGTCAGGCTGACCGAGACCGCCAGACGTTCCATGAACGCCTTCCAAACCTTGGACGTGAACTGGGGACCTCGGTCGGACACTATATCCTCTGGTCCCCCGTAGTGCCGGAAGACATGAGTAAACAGGGCCTCCGCAGTCTGCAGGGCCGTGGGGAGACCGGGCAGAGGAAGGAGGCGGCAGGACTTGGAAAAGCGGTCCACAACGACCAGGATGGTGGTGTTACCTTGGGAGAGGGGAAGATCAGTCAAGAAATCAAAACTAAGGTGAGACCATGGTCGTTGGGGAACTGGTAAAGGTTGTAACTAACCCGCTGGGAGGTGCCTAGGTCACCCTCAAGTCCTTAGCCAAGGTAGTCCACCAGTACTTGCCGATCAGGCAGCGCACTGTACGACCGATACCTGGGTGACCAGAGGAGGGTGACGTGTGTGCCCAGAAGATCAGACGATCACGGATAAGAGCAGGGACGTACCAAAGACCAGCTGGACACTGACGTGGAGATGGATTTGTGCGTAATGCCTGCTCTATATCCGCGTCCATCGCCCATACTACCGGCGCCACAATGCAGGAGGCCGGGAGTATGGGGGTGTTGTCTCTGGGCCTCTACTCTGTGTCATACAGCCGGGACAGTGTGTCTGCCTTCACGTTTTTCGTACCCGGAATGTATGACATTGTAAAATCAAACCAGGTGAAGTATAGGGCCCACCTTGCCTGGCGAGGATTCAGCCTCCTCGCTGCCCAGATGTACTCCAGGTTACGGTGGTCCGTCCAGACGAGGAAAGGGTGTTTCGCCCCTTCGAGCCAATGCCTCCACGCGGTCAAAGCTCGGACAACAGCCAACAGCTCCCAATCACCAACGTCGTAGTTCTGCTCCACTGGGCTGAGGTTCTTCGAGAAGAAGGCACAGGGGCGGAGCTTGGGTGGCGTGCCTGAGTGTTGGGATTGGACAGCGCCTATCCCTACCTCGGACGCATCCACCTCCACTACGAACGGTAGTGATGGATCGGGGTGGGCCAGCATCGGGGCTGAGGTGAACAGACCCCAAAGTTTGCTGAAGGCCAGGTCAGCCTCAGCAGACCAGCGGAGCCGGGATGGCCCACCCTTCAACAGGGATGTAATGGGAGCTGCGACCTTGCCAAAGCCCCAGATAAACCTTTGATAGTAGTTGGCGAAGCCAAGGAAGTGCTGCACCTCCTTAACCGTGGTTGGAGTCTGCCAATTACGCACGGCTGAAATGTGATCTCCCTCCATCTCCACACCTGAGGTGGTAATGCGGTATCCGAGGAAGGAGACGGACTGCTGGAAAAACATACACTTCTCTGCCTTGGCATAAAGGTAATTTTCCAACAGTTGGGCCAGCACAGTTGCGAACCAGGGACACATGCTCGGCGCGCGTAGCAGAATACACCAGGATGTCATCGATGTAGACCACCACACCGCGACCAAGCATGTCCCGAAACACCTCGTTCACAAAGGACTGGAAGACGGATGGAGCATTCATCAAACCGTAGGGCATCACCAGGTATTCATAATGCCCCGCGGTTGTGCTGAATGCTGTCTTCCACTCATCCCCCTCCCGAACACGCACCAGGTTGTATGCACTCCTGAGATCTAATTTGGTGAAGAAGCGCGCCCCATGCATTGACTCAATCACTGAAGGAATGAGGGGGAGAGGATAACTAAATCTTATAGTCTCCTTGTTCAGTGATCGAAAATCAATGCACGGGCGCAGACTGCAGTCTTTCTTCTTCACAAAGAAGAAACTCGAGAAGGCGGGTGAAGTGGAGGGACGTATATACCCCTGGCCCAGGGACTCGGTGACGTATGTTTCTATAGCCGCCGTTTCAGCCTGCGACAGGGGGTACACATGACTCCTGGGAGGTAGAGCGTCTACCCAAAGGTTTATCGCGCAATCCCCCGCCCGATGAGGTGGGAATTTTGTTGCCTGTGTCTTAGAAAATGTGTGCGCCAGATCATGGTATTCGGGGGGAATGCGCACGGTGGAGGTACCGTCTGAACTTTCCACCGTGGTTGCACCAACGGAAACACCTAGACACCTACCCTGACACTCTCGCGACCACCCCTTGAGAACCCTCTGTGGCCATGAGAAGGTGGGGTTGTGGAGTGCTAGCCAAGGGATACCTAATACCACAGGGAAAGCAGGAGACTCAATAATCGAAAAAGTAACCTGCTCACAAAGAGTCTCCTGTGTGATCATGGTGACTGGTACAGTGACTTCCTTTACAAACCCGGACCCTAATGGTTGACTATCAAATGCTCTGATGGGGAGTGGAATGGATAGGGGAACCAATTAAATGCCTTGACAGTGTGAGAATGCCCTGTCCATAAAGTTCCCAGCTGCGCCTGAATCGACTAGCACCTTACACTGGGGAACTACCATGTGATCGGGAAAGTGGATAGGTAGGGTACAGTGCGCAGCAGAGAGCTCTGAACAAGTGTGGGTGTTCGATGCCTGGGGTGATGCGAGAGTGCCCTGCCTGCCGCCTCCAGGCCCAAAAGAACGTTGACCACGAAGTGTGGTGTACTGTCCCTTCGTGCCACAAGAGTGGCACTGTCGCTGTCATCCTCCGCTCTCTCGTACGGCGGCTCCACCCAGCTCCATCAGCTCAGGATCCGAGTCGTCCGGGGTGGAAACGGGCAGACCCCTACCAGGACGTCCTCTGGCTACCAGCAGGTTGTCCAAACGGATGGCCATGTCCACCAGTTTTGTGAAAGACAACATGGTGTCCCGGCAGGCTAGCTCCCGTTGGACGTCCTCCCGCAGATGGCACCGGAAATGGTCGATCAGGGCCCGCTCGTTCCACCTGGATCCCGCTGCCAGAGTCCGATACTCCAACGCGAAGTCCTGCACGGTCCTTGTCCCCTGCCTCAGGTGGACCAGCCGCTCGCCCGCCTCTCGACCCTCGGGCGGGTGATCGAAGACCGCCCGAAAGAGGCGAGCGAACTCCCCGTAGTCCTCCAATGCGGCTCCTCCTTCGTTCCAAACCGCGTTGGCCCACTCCAGGGCTTTCCCCGAGAGGCAGGAAACAAGGACGGACACCTTCTCCCGCTCCGATGACGCCGGCCTGATGCTGGAGAATTAAGCTCCAGTTGGAGGAGGAATCCTTGGCAGAGCGCTGCCGTCCCGTCGAACGCCCGTGGTCGGGATATCTGGATCCCTCTAGGTGCTGGGGTGTAGGTGGCTGGATCTGGTTGGCCAGCTGGTCTCGACAGATCAGGTCCTCTCCTCTCCAGGCGTTGGACGACCTGAAGAACCCGATCCATCGCTTCCCCCAAGCTGGCCAGCATCGTTCCCCCAAGCTGGCCAGCATCAGTGTGATAGAAGGAGTCAGGCGCAGGAGGGTAATCACCGAATGTAGAGTTTATTCCGTCGTACACAAATAGTGCTGGATAGCGACAAGTGAAACAAGCACAGGGGAAAATATACCCTGGCAATACAAGGTAACGGTAGCTCCAACAATAATAGGCACAGGGGAAATATCTACCCCGGCAATAATAAGGTACGAGTAGCTCCACCGAGCTACACTACTCTCACAAATAAACAATCACCCACAAGGACAAGAGGGGCAGAGGGAACACTTATACACAGACTAATGAGGGGATAAGAACCAGGTGTGCGTGATTGACAAGACAAGACAAATGGAATGATGAATAATGGAGCGGCAGTGGCTAGTAAGCCGGTGACGACGAACGCCAAAACCTGCCTGAACAAGGAGGGGAGGCAGCCTCGGCGGAAGTCGTAACACTGCGCCCCTGCATTGATTATCGAACACTGAATAAAGCCACCGTTATGTTCAGCTATCCTTTACTCCTCATCCCAACCATCATCGAACAAATGCACGGGGCGCAGTACTTCACAAAACTGGACTTGAGGAGCGCCTACAATCTGTATTTCGTAATGCCCTTTGGCCTGTCTAATGCTCCTTCAATCTTCCAGTCCTTTATTAACGAAGTGTTTCGGGACATGCTGGGACGGGGTGTAGTGGTTTATATAGACAACATTTTGGTCTATTCTGCTGACCGAGCCAAGCATGTCTCGTTAGTCAGGTCTGTGCTGGGAAGACTGTTGGAGCATCATCTCTATGTTAAACAAGAGACATGTTTGTTGTTCCAGCGGTCCGTGTCCTTTTTGGGCTACCTCATATCCACGGAGGGAGTGGAGATGGAGGAGCAACGCGTCAGCGCAGTCAGGTCATGGCTCATCCCCAACTCTGTGAAAGCTGTCCAGCGATTCCTGGGGTTCGCCAACTATTTCCGGAGGTTCATCCGGGGCTTCAGCACGGTGGTCGCGCCTCTTATCTCCCTGCTGAGAGGAGGTCCCCAGCTGCTTCGTTGGAGGCGGAGAGGGCGTTCGAGACACTGAAGGCCCGCTTCACCACTGCTCCCGTGCTGGCACATCCCGACCCCTCACTCCCATTCATCGTCGAGGTGGATGCCTCCGAAGTAGGAGTCAGGGCAGTGCTGTCCCAGTGCACCGGAACCCCTCCAAGCAGCTGAGCCCCGGCCAGAGGAACTACGATGTTGGGGACCGGGAACTCTTGGCGGTCAAGAAGGCTCTGAAGGCGTGGAGGCACTGGCTGGAGGGGTCCAAACACCCTTTCCTGGTGTGGACGAACCACCGCAACCTGGAGTACATCAGGGCAGCAAAGAGGATAAACCCGAGACAGGCCAGGTGGGCTCTATTCTTCGCCAGGTTCCAAATCACGCTTTCCTATAGGCCAGGCTCGAAGATCGTGAAGGCGGACGCCCTGTCTCGCCTCTATGATGCAGAAGAGAGGCAGGGAGAAGAGACCCCCATCATCCCTCCGTTCCGTATCATCGCACCAGTGGTGTTGGACGTGGATGCCGACATACGGCAGGCCCTGCATATGGAACCCGCACCTGCACAGTGCCGGGAGAACCGCGCCTACATGCCCACGGGTGTGCGGGACCACTTCCTTTCCTGGGCGCACACAGCGCCTGTGTCGGGTCATCCTGGGATAGGCCGTACCATCGCCTGCCTGACTGAAAAGTACTGGTGGCCCACCTTGGCTAGGGACGTCCGGGTTTAGGTCTCTTCCTGGTCCATCTGTGCCCAGTCTAAGACACCCAGACACCTCCCTTATAGAAAGCGCCTTCCCCTGCCGGTTCCACAATTACCCTTGTCTCACCTCTCGGTGGACTTTGTCACTGACCTTCCCCCCTCCCAGGGGAACACTACCGTTCTTGTTGTTGTGGACCGGTTTTCCAAAGCTTGTCGCCTCCGTCCTCTGCCTGGGCTCCCGTCGGCCATGCAAACCACAGAGGCTCTTTTTACACACGACATTGTGTCAGATCGTGGCCCTCAGTTCACCTCACGCGTATGGAAAGAGTTCATGGAACGCCTGGGGGTCACGTTCAGTCTCACCTCCGAGTACCGTCCTTAAGCTAATGGGCAGGTGGAGATGGTCAATCAGGAGGTGGAAAGGTTCCTGAGGTGTTACTCTCAGGACCGACCAGGGAAGTGGGCGGATTTCCTACCTTGGGCTGAGTATGGACAGAATTCCCTCCGCCACTCCTCCACTAACCTCACTCCTTTCCAGTGTGTGTTGGGGTATCAGCCGGCCCTGGCACCTTGGCATCCGAGCCAGACCGAGGCCCCTGCGGAGGACGAGTGGTTTCGGCGCGCTGAGGAAATCTGGAACGCTGCGCACACTCGTCTCCAACGTGCCGTGCGTCGGCACAAGGAACAGGCCGACCGCCACTGCAGTGAGGTACCTGTTTTCTCTCCAGGTGACCGGGTCTGGCTCTCCACCTGGAATCTGCCCCTCCGCCTGCCATGCCGGAAGCTGAGCCCGCGGTTTGTGGTGCCGTTTAAAGTCCTGAGGAGGGTTAATGAGGTAACGTATCGTTTGAAACTCCCTGTTGATTACCGCATTAACCCGACTTTTCATGTGTCTCTCCCCAGGCCAGTGGTGCGTGGTCCCCTCGCTGAGGCTGGACCCAGTGACGCCCCACCTCCTCTGTACATTGAGGGAGGTCCGGCGTACTCGGTCCGTGAAGTCCTGGATTCGAGGCGTCGGGCGGGGCGTCTACAGTACCTCATCGACTGGGAGGGGTACGGCCCAGAGGAGCGGTGCTGGGTTCCTGCGGTGGACATCCTGGACACTTCACTGACCAGGGATTTTAACCGTCGGGGCCCTGACCGACCCGCACCACGTCCCTGTGGTCGTACCCGAGGCCGGTGTCGTCCCGCTGTGGGGGGGAGGGGGGGTACTGTCACGGATCCCTCCGGTACTGCTGCTCATTCCGTTCACCAGCTCCGGAGGTCTACGTCACCGGCCTTCTAGGCGTCACTGACCTGGATCATTATAACCAACCATGTCTTGTCTCATTACACACACACCTGCTTCCTATTCCCCCTGATTATTATGTGTATATATGTGCCCTCTGTTCCCCATTGTCCTTGTCGATTATTGTCCCATGTCCGTTGGTCTCGTGAGTACCGTGTATTGTGCTCTTGCTATTACGGGTCTCGTCCTGTGTATGTATTTAGAGGTTTACACCTCGCTCTTTTGTTTGGGTTACAGCTCTGTGTTATATATATATACGTGTTTGTTTTGGGCTTCGTCCTCATAGTTTTTTATGACGTACCTTGTGTTGGGTGTAGAAATAACAACCCTAATACGTATTCCTGCGCCTGTCTTCCTATCATTATACAATGTACAGGTAGCATTCTCCTGGCATCCGCCAAACCCAGATTCATCCGTTGGACTGCCAGATGGTGAAGCGTGATTCATCACTCCAGAGAACGTGTTTCCACTGCTCCAGAGTCCAATGGCGACAAGCTTTACACCACTCCAGCCCACGCTTGGCATTGTGCATTGTGATCTTAGGCTTGTGTGCGGCTGCTCGGCCATGGAAACCCATTCATGAAGCTCCCAATGTTCTTGTGCTGACATTGCTTCCAGAGGCAGTTTGGAACTCGGTAGTGAGTGTTGCAACCGAGGACAGACGATTTTTACACGCTTCAGCACTCGGCGGTCCCATTCTGTGAGCTTGTGTGACCTACCACTTTGTGGCTGAGCCATTGTTGCTCTTAGACGTTTCCACTTCACAATAAGAGCACTTACAGTTGACCGGGGCAGCTCTAGCAGGGCAGGAATTTGACAAACTGACTTGTTGGAAAGGTGGAATCCTATGACGGTGCCACGTTGAAAGTCACTGAGCTCTTCAGTAAGGCCATTCTACTGCCAATGTTTTTCTATGGAGATTGCATGGCTGTGTGCACGATTTTATACACCTGTCAGCAACGGGTGTGGCTGAAATAGCTGAATCCACTAATTTGAAGGAGTGTCCACATACTTTTGTATATATAGTGTAACTCAGTAGGGGGAGTGCGAGTGCTTCTCAAATGTAATGTTTTATGCGTTCTCCACACAAGAGAACTTCCTCAGAGAACGCACTCGGAGCATGAGTGTGGAGCACGGTGGTGTACATATTGAGAAACACCCTGAGTGTACAAAACATTAAGAACACCTTCCAAATATTGAGTTGCACCCCCCCTTTTGCCCTCAGAACAGCCTCAATTCGTTGAGCCATGGACTCTACAAGGTGTCAAAGCGTTCCCCAGGGATGCTGGCCCATGTTGACTCCAATGCTTCCCACAGTTTTGTCAAGTTGGCTGGATGTCTTTTGGGTGATGGACCATTTTTGATACACACAGGAAACTGTTGTGTGAAAATCCCAGCAGCGTTGCAGTTCTTGACACAAACTGGTGCGCCTGGCACCAACTACCATACCCCATTCAAAGGCACTTAAATATTTTGTCTTGCCCATTCACCCTCCGAATGGCACACATACACAATCCATGTTACAATTGTCTCAAGGCTTAAACATCTTTCTTTAACCTGTCTCCTCCCCTTCTTCTACACTGATTGAAGTGGATTTAACAAGTGACATCAATAAGGGATCATAGCTTTCACCTGGTCAGTCTGTCACGGAAAGAGCAAGTGTCCATAACGTTTTGTACACTGTACATACCATGCACAATTTTGACAAGTTGGAAGATACATACTGAATTTATACTGTTTTTCATACCAAGATGGAGCAAGATATGTGTTGCTTTTTCACATATTTGTTAATTGGTTTTGCAAGAGTTGGTTGATTGGTCGTTTCATTGGTTTTCCAATATGTTCATGCCATTGATTTAAGAGTAATAATAGGATGCAATGTCCAACCCAAAATATAAGCTTGTTTTACTCCATTGTTTGTAAACAATATAATTGTACAAATAAATAAATGATGTTGGTTGCATAAATAATGATGATTACTAAATGTTACATGACATGTAAATATGAAATATGACAACCGAATGGAAACCCCTTTATTAGTATGTAGTGGCAATAATTCACTTAATGGTGAGGCATGGAATAATAAAAAAGGTATATTTTGTTATGCTGGGTGTTGGAAATTTGAGTAGGTGATTTGAGTCATGCCTCTTCACTAGTGGAATAAAGACAATTAGCACTTGAATGTTGTAAATTAATACTGTGTGTAAATACTTGAGTAATGTATGATTGTTTATCAAATTGATCATAGACCAATGTTTTATACTGTGTACATGTGTATGCAAGTACGTTGAAATTACGTTGTTTTCAACTCGTTGAAACGACCTGAAAAACTTATTTTCAACTTTCAACCAAAACCGAATGTAGATTGGACGTCGGGCATAGTAGTCTTTTCAACGACATTTTGCTAGGTAATTTCTGTATCATGTACAGGTCATGGATCATAAAGGGCCTAACAATTTTCTAATGGCAACTTTAGTCATGATTTTCTCAACAAGAAAAGACAGACTGGTAAAAAAAAACATCTACATTTCCAACATTGATACCAACTATGTTGGTAAATGTGTTCATGTAATTCTTATTGATACAGAATCTTTTTTTATTTTTATCAACCAGCAACATAGCTAACTAAAATAATGTCATTTCAAACAGAAAGTGCGCTTTCAATGTATCATTCAGAGATCTGTGATTTCATTAAATGAGCGCTTTTTTCCCAACAAAAACGGTATGTTCTCGTCTTCCATTGTATTGCGCCTAGTAAACAATGTTTCGGGATAGCCAAGAGCTAGATCACGAGTAGATGATCAGATCTGTGCATTTGCGCAGGCTTTCGAGAGTTGAATCGATTCATTTTGTAGCTGAAAAGTCCAAAATGGCGATGGACGGTGGCATGTCCACGTCTCCATCAGGACTATCGTATCACAATGTTGGGGACTTTTACCCCAGAAAATTCGGTTCCAAGCCGGACGTGGTGCCGACCGGGGTGACCGAGAGGAAAGTTGGCCCACTTGATAAACCTGACATGGTGGCGGTGGACGTTGTCAACATCAACGATTCAGGTAGCTAGCTAACGTTACCGGTAGCTAGTTATGTTATGCTAGTTAGCCAGTGCAATGTAGTAGGGGGTAACTAGTTAGCTGTCTAGCCACGTTTAGCGTTAGCTAGCCCCATAAACAGCGGTGAAGCCTCTTTCCAAAACTGTGTGTGTCGCTAGAGCTAGCTAAATCTTCACTTTAGCTAATGTATTGTCATTGTTTGCCAAGACAATACTTGCTTTGTAGAGCTTAACTGAATTCCGGAACAAAGCTAACTAACGTTAACGTATCTAGCTAACGTTAGGTATGTTTTATCTGCTAGCGTATCTATGTAACGTTAGGCTAGCTAGCTAGGCCAGGAAACCAAAGCAAAGATGGTGGATATTTGAAGATGTTCCACTCAGGCCGTTTACCATAGGAAAACAAGGGTCTGTTTAACGGGTTCGCTCTCCCATAGGCACAAATTCAACAGCAACTGCGGTTGGTGAGAGGGTCCACTCCTGTCAAAATCTGCCCACGTGGGAATACGGCGATTCTGCTTATGGCCAGCCTTCCCGCCTTTGGGACAACAACTCCCATTGTTGCCCCGTGTAGCTCAGTTGGTAGAGCATGGCGCTTGCAACGCCAGGGTTGTGGGTTCGATTCCCACGGGGGGCCAGAATGAAAAAAAGAAAAGAAAATATATATATGCACTCACTAACTGTAAGTCGCTCTGGATAAGAGCGTCTGCTAAATGACTAAAATGTAAATTGTTAGTGCGGAGACAAGACCATCTCGTCATTATATACAGTGTCTCTAGTCTGGTCTGCTTAGTTCATTGATTGTATATGAACCAGAAAGTTCCCTGTAGTCCCCTGTAGCTCAGTTGGTAGAGCATGGTGCTTGCAACGCCAGGCCACGGGGTGCCAGTATGAAAAATGTATGCATTCACTAACTGTAAGTTGCTCAGGATAAGAGCGTCTGCTAAATGACTAAAATGTAAAGAAACTGAGGGGGTTGGTTGTCTCGCTTCCTCTTCCGTCTCTGACCAAAGCAGATATAGTTAGCTAGGTGGCTGACTTGCAATCTGCAGAGTTTTTAAACCTTTGCCATCTGCATCCATTTTGCACGTTAACGTTACGACTAGAAGGAGAGCATTCCCTTTCAGTTATAAAGTTATGGCTAAAGTTAGGCACACATTAGACGACAAAAATCTTTACATCGTGGGAGCACTTATTCAATTGTCTGCATAATCTTTTCATCCTTAAGTCTGTGACCGGTGTGCTCACATTACACAAGTTTGCTCACATTGTGACCTGTCTATTGAAAAAAATATATAATAATAACACAAGGAATAAATACACAATGAGAAACGATAACTTGGCTATATAGGCCTACACAGGGTACTAGTGTTGCTTCCGTCCCTCTTCTTGTCCCAACCTGGGCTTGAACCAGGGACCCTTTGCACACATCGACAACAGTCACCCTCGAAGCACCGTTACACATCGCTCCATAAAAGCCGCGGCCTCTCCTCGCCCCAGCTGTTACATTGATGCTGTTGACCCGGATCACTGGGTGCTGCGGAAAAGGAGGAGGTCAAAGGGGGGTGAGTGTAACCGGTGTGAAATGGCTAGCTAGTTAGCGGTGCGCGCTAGTAGCGTTTCAATCGGTGACATCACTCGCTCTGAGACCTTGAAGTAGTTGTTTCCCTTGCTCTACTTGGGTGGTTGGAGTCTGACAATTTTTTGGTCCTTCCTCTGACACTGCCTGGTATAGGGATCCTGGATAGCAGAGAGCTTGGCCCCATTGATGTACTGGGCCATATGCACTACCCTCTGTAGCACCTTGCGGTCGGACGACCAAGCAGTTGCCATATACTAAGCGTTGATGCAGCCAGTCAAGATGCTCTCAATGATGCAGCTGTATAACTTTTTCAGCATCCTGAGGGGGCAAAGGCATTTTCGTGCCTTCTTCACGACTGTGTTGGTGTGTATGGACCATGATAATTCCTTTGTGATGTGAAAACAGAGGTACTTGAAGCTCTCGACCCTTTCCACTACAGCCCCATGGATGGGGGCGTGCTCGGCCCTCCGTTTCCTGTAGTCCACGATCATCAGCTCCTTTGTCTTGCTGACGTTGAGGGAGGGGTTGTTGTCCTGGTTTGTGGTGGTAAATGGACAGATACGAAAAATATAGATGAAAACTCACTTGGTAAATAGTATGGTCTGCAGTTTATCATGAGGTATTCTAATTCAGGCAAGCAAAACCCCAAGACTTCCTTAACTTTAGAGATCACGCCCCAGCAGTTGTTAACAAAGAGACACACACCTCCCCCTTAACCTTACCAGAAGCTGCCGTTCGGTCTTGACGATGTATAGGAAAAAACAGCTCGATATGTATTATCCATGTTCTTGTTCAGCCACGACTCTGAGAAACATAGGATATTACAGGTCTTCAGGTCCGGTTGATAGGATAGTCTTGAACGGAGCTTGTCCAGTGCTCTAGTGATTGTACATTCGTCAATAGAACGGAGGGTAGAAGTGGTTTATTTACTTGCTGACGAAGTCTCGTCAGGGAGCCCGCTCGTTTGCCTCTCTTGTGCCATGTCTTCCTCTCAAGTCCCGGGGATTAGGCCCTGGTCCGGAATGAGCACGTCCAGAGCTGCCTACTCATTGAAGTACTCCTGAGTGGCGCAGTGGTCTAAGGCACTGCATCGCAGTGCTAACTGTGCCACTAGAGATCCTGGTTCAAATCCAGGCTCTGTCGCAGCCGGCCGCGACCGGGAGACTCATGGGCGGCGCACAATTGGCCCAGCGTCGTCCAGGGTAGGGGAGGGAATGGCCGGCAGGGATGTAGCTCAGTTGATAGAGCATGGCGTTTGCAACGCCAGGGTTGTGGGTTCGATTCCCACGGGGGGCCAGTATAAAAAAAATTATGTATTCACTAACTGTAATTCGCTCTGGATAAGAGCGTCTGCTAAATGACTAAAATGTAAATGTAAAGTAGAAATCTTCATTCAAATCGAGGTTAGTGATCGCTGTTCTGATGTCCAGAAGCTGTTTTCGGTCATATGAAATGATGGCGGAAATATTATGTGAAAAAAAGAAATTATGACCAGCGTAAGAAAAACATACAAAATAGAAGAATTGGTCAGGAGCCCGTAATACGGCAGCTATCTATTGCAGCTTCATCTTCCATTGTCGCATCGTAGCACCTCCTTCACTGCACAAGATACGACTGGAAATGTCTGGCATACCAGAGAAATAATCAGGACCTAAGATACGGATCGCCAGAGCGCAAGACCCATAATTGCACGTCTTTCACCCGCTCACATTATGCGACCTTCGACGTCTTAGTTGTAGCCTACGACGTTAGGATTTGCCTGCAATCCCCAAAATTTGTTGTGGATCCCAGATCGTGGCAAAATTGCAGTTTAAAATCGTATGATGTATGGCCAGCATAAGCCAGACCACCCAGATTATTGGTGACATTTTGAAAACCATGCATAATCAGACATGCGTCGTCCTGCTATCTTGAAAATAACATTAGATTAAACTTGACTTTGTGTACAGTCTATATCAGTCATCTGTTGTTTTCTGTTTTTCATAACCAAATACTTTGCAGATATCCCAATCCACAGAAAAAAGCAAGAAACTGACGCATATGTGCTGGTAAGTTTTCCTTTTTGAAGACACCAGTTGGTAGGGTCTAAAGCACAGGTGTCAAACTCATTTTGCCGCATTTGGTCTTTAACGAGGTCCGGAGGGCCTTACTGAAAATTGGTTTGATTTCCTCACTGTCAATTTTTTTTTTTTTTTTCTTTCTCTCTATCCATCGTTTTTGGCATTTTCGATGCTCCCTGACTGTCTAGCTTTCATTTAGGTGATTATTAGCGAGCTGTACACTGTCAAACTGTATGAATGTAGGTCCATTATCATTTCCACACAGTTTCGATTTGGGTTTGACACCCCTGGTCTAAAGCTGCATTTTTTTTTTTTAACAGGCAGCCTACTGTAGCTAAATACGAAGGATAAACACTATAGTGTGAAACCACTAGATGGTAGTGTTATAGTATAGCTAGTATCCTTCTGCTTCTCTCTGAGTCCTTAATCTCACATCCTTCCATGTGACTGTGCGTTTGTGTGGTACCCACAGGGCACTATACACCCATTCCGGAAGACAGACAGATCCTTCTTCGGGAAACTCTCTCAAGAATTCCGCTTGGTGACTTCAGACAGACGGGTAAGGAATTAGTAAGGGGTGTGTGCATGCGTGTACATTAAAATGCCACAGGGACAACTGTTGCACAGTGCTCTTTGTTTTGGAATTCCCCAATTCCCCATCCCAGTAAAATGACCCTGACTTTATTATTGCATTATTCTGGTAAGCTGTTTAGACATCTCATCTCATAGGCAAGCACCTCATGTTAATCTTTCACTCCAGGGCTCCAGACTAACGTTTTCCCATGGTGGCACTGGTGCCACAAAAGTTTTTAGTTGGTGGCACCAGCCCATTATTTGGTTGCACCCAAAATGTTGTTTTTTGTTGCAGCGTCGCGCAATAGATAAAGGAGTAATCAATCATCTTATTAAATCATTCACAATGCTTTATTAAGAAGTGTAATAATAGACTACTGAGATGGTATTCAATAAATAAGTTGATACATCTAACAGGTCCAGGCAGAAATGCATGATTCAAGCTATTTTAATATTCAACCTAATCCAGTGATTGTCATGAATTTTTGGTTGACAATTAGGCAATTATTGCTAAATTTTACTGTTAAAATAGGGCGGCAGAATTTTTACATACATTTTTTTTCAATAGAGATGAATTGCCTTAATCTTTGCTCACTAATATTACATATACAGTTGAAGTCGGAAGTTTACATACACTTTAGCAAAATACATTTAAACTCAGTTTTTCACAATTCCTGACATTTAATCCTAGTAAAAATTCCCTTTCTTAGGTCAGTTAGGATCACCACTTTATTTTAAGAATGTGAAAGTCAGAATAAGAGTAGAGACATATATTTCAGCTTTTATTTATTTCATCACATTCCCAGTGGGTCAGATCTTTACATACACTCAATTAGTATTTGGTAGCATTACCTTTAAATTGTTTAACTTGGGTCAAACGTTTCGGGTAGCCTTCCACAAGCTTCCCACAATAAGTTGGGTGAATTTTGGCCCATTCCTCCTGACAGAGCTGGTGTAACTGAGTCAGGTTTGTAGGCCTCCTTGCTCGCACACGTTTTTTCAGTTCTGCCCACAAATGTTCTATAGGATTGAGGTCAGGGCTTTGTGATGGCCACTCCAATACCTTGACTTTGTTGTCCTTAAGCCATTTTGCCACAACTTTGGAAGTAGGCTATTTGGAAGACCCATTTGCGACCAAGCTTTAACTTCCTGACTGATGTCTTGAGATGTTGCTTCAATATATCCACATCATTTTCCTTCCTCATGATGCCATCTATTTTGTGAAGTGCACCAGTCCCTCCTGCAGCAAAGCACCCCCACAGCATGATGCTGCCACCCCCGTGCTTCATGGTTGGGATGGTGTTCTTCGGCTTGCAAGCCCCCCCCCTTTTCCTCCAAGCATAACGATGGTCATTATGGCCAAAGAGTTCTATTTTTGTTTCATCAGACCAGAGGACATTTCTCCAAAAAGTACGATCTTTGTCCCCATGTACAGTTGCAAACCGTAGTCAGGCGTTTTTTGGCAGTTTTGGAGCAGTGGCTTCTTCCTTGCTGAGCGGCCTTTCAGGTTATGTTGATATAGGACTTGTTTTACTGTGGATATAGATACTTTTGTACCTGTTTCCTCCAGCATCTTCACAAGGTCCTTTGCTGTTGTTCTGGGATTGATTTTCACTTTTTGCACCAAAGTACGTTCATCTCTAGGAGACAGAACGCGTCTCCTTCCTGAGTGATATGATGGCTGCGTGGTCCCATTGGGTTTTACACTTGCGTACTATTGTTTGTACAGATGAACGTGGTACCTTCAGGCGTTTGGAAATTGCTCCCAAGGATGAACCAGACTTGTGGAGGTCTACACATTTGTTTCTGAGGTCTTGGCTGATTTCTTTTGATTTTCCCATGATGTCAAGCAAAGAGGCACTGAGATTGAAGGTAGGCCTTGAAATACATCCACAGGTACACCTCCAATTGACTCAAATGATGTCAATTAGCCTATCAGAAGCTTCTAAAGCCATGACATCATTTTCTGGAATTTTCCAAGCTGTTTAAAGGCACAGTCCACTTAGTGTATGTAAACTTCTGACCCACTGGAATTGTGATACAGTGAATTATAAGTGAAATAATCTGTCTGTAAACAATTGTTGGCTTGCCAAAACTATAGTTTGTTAACAAGAAATGTGTGGAGTGGTTGAAAAACAAGTTTTAATGACTCCAACCTAAGTATATGTAAACTTCCGACTTCAACTGTAGGCCTAATTCAATTGGTGTTAATTAACCACCTGAGGAAATGGAAACTCAAAATACATTAGCTAGATCGCTAACTCAAAATATAACACTTACTGCTAGTAGCAATGTATGAATCTAACAGTAAATGTAATGTCCAAAAAAAAACTTTGCATCGGTAGTAGGCCTACTACCCCAAAATGTGTGCTTTGAGCTCAATAATGAGAAATGAGAAATACAAATTATACCTACAGAAAGCTGAGACCCTCATCTCTTTAGCATGGACAATAGAGAATGACCACTTATCGGCCAAGCCGATATATATCGTGCCGATATTGGTATTTTCTTGTCTTTCGGCTAATGGCCCTTCTCTATAAACGTTGCCAATAGTACCTTTACATAGCAAATCCAATGCACCCTCTAGTGTCGACTCTGAAAACTGCTGCTATCCCAGCTGCCACTCACCGTCTGAGCCAGGAGCACTGAACAGTGCTGAGGAATGTCTAGCTGGGAAAATCAGCAGCAAGATAGCTCATTCTCCAACAGAAAGGTGCAGTATTGAGAAACAGAAGAATTGACACATTGACCAAAATCAAACATGTTACAAATATGAGTTTACTTTATTCACTATTAATAAGGCTTGTGTCGACTTGCCCTGACATGCATGCAATAAGCAAGCTAGCTAGCTAAGCAGATCGCTATGTGACCTGTTAGCAAAGTTGATGATAACTAACCCTTTCATCTGTGGTGCTAGCTAGCTGTATTAGCTACTATGCTAGCTGGCTATACAAATATGGTGCTAAGATATCAGATAGGGGCTAAAAGCCAACGTAGCTAGCTAACATTAGCTGGTTATCATTTTAAACATGTGCCATTTTCTTCCTGATCGTGGAAAATTGAAAAAAATATACTATGCAAAAATAAACGCAACATGCAACAATTTCAAGGAAATCAGTCATTTGAAATACATTCTTTAGGCCCTAAGCTATGGACTTCACATGACTGGGCAGGGGCACGATCCCACAGGTAAAGAAGCCAGATGTGGAGGTCATGGGCAGGCGTGGTTACACGTGGTCAGCGGTTGTGAGGCCGGTTGGGCCAAATTCTCTAAAACGACGTTAGAGGCGTCTTATGGTAGAGAAATTAACATTAGATTCTCTGGCAACAGTTCTGGTGGATCTTCTTGCAGTCAGCATGCCAATTGCACGCTCCCTCAAAACTTGAGACATCTGTGGCAATGTGTTGTGTAACAAAACTGCACATTTTAGAGTGGCCTTTTATTGTCTCAAGCACAAGGTGCACCTGTTTAATGATCATGTGAATTAATCAGCTTCTTGATATGCCACACCTGTCAGGTGGATGGATTATCT
The DNA here is from genome assembly GCF_020615455.1 of Coregonus clupeaformis. Lineage (NCBI taxonomy): Eukaryota > Metazoa > Chordata > Actinopteri > Salmoniformes > Salmonidae > Coregonus > Coregonus clupeaformis. Next base: position 28,471,941 of record NC_059192.1, read on the forward strand.
TGGCAAAGGAGAAATACTTACTAACTGGGATGTAAACACATTTTTGGACAAAATTTGAGAGAAATAAGCTTTTTGTGCGTATGGAACATTTCTGGGATATTTTATTTAGGCTCATGAAATATGGGACCAACACTTTACATGTTGCGTTTATATTTTTGTTCAGCATTTTAGCTAGCTGTGGAGTGAGTTTACGGCATGTTGTTATGTCTTACACATGGGACAGTGGATGGTATCACCACCGGACTGTAAGGCTTCTGTTCACAGGGACACATTAAGTCTCGGGACTGAGGCTGCTCTCCACCAGTACACTGTGTACAATGAGGGTACATGGGGATCAATCCCCTCTTTTAGGAATAATCAGTTTGTGTTCTATCTGCCGGTGTACTAGTTAGCTCTGCTAGTGTAGCGCAGCCTGCCTCTACTGGAGGACCACTGGGATGGCTAGGCTGGGATAAGATGCTTTTGGATCCAAGTGGCCAATCTGCCAGAGGCAAAAGACCTAATTACATTTACATTACATTTTTGTCATTTAGCAGACGCTCTTATCCAGAGCGACTTACAGGAGCAATTAGGGTTAAGTGCCTTGCTCAAGGGCACATCGACAGATTTTTCACCTAGTCGGCTCGGGGATTAGAACCAGCGACCTTTCGGTTACTGGCACAACGCTCTTAACCACTAAGCTACCTGCCGCCCTACTACAGTAGGGACTAGAAAGAGAGTGGGCTGTGCTGTGGAGACCTCTGACTGCTGTCCCTAGAAGCTGTATGAAAGAGACTGGGTTAGGTTCTATAGGAACAGAGAGACTGATCGAGGTAAAGTCAATGGAGTTCACTTCACATGCATAGAGAGGAGATTACGTTTTCCAAAAACATGGCCTTACGAGAGAAAGTGGAGAGCAGTGTCTTTTCTTGATAAGGGTGTGATTATTTAGGTTAGGCTCACTGTGGCTGTAGACTGGGTGTCTGCTCCATCCATGCACCAGGCAGTGGGAGTTTTCCAGACTGATGCTGCTGTTGACCTGGCAGTAAAACTCTCCTCTCCTGTGCTGCTGAGTAGCCCTATATTCTGCTGGATTAAAGCTGATGATGTACTTGACGTAGGCATATTATTTACAGATGATATATCTGCAACAGTATTCTGTGACTCAGGGAGGCTGATGTTCCTGAAGGTATTTGGGAGTGTCACTCCAATGTAAGATTTAACCTAGACATGTTTACCTGCAATACCGCCTTCACCCAGAGGGTGGCAGTGTCATCTCGTTGTCCCCTGCTTCCCCAGAAAGAGTGTGTGTGTATGTTCATGTGTGTGTGTATATGTAAGTGTGTGGGTGGGGGGTTTGGATGTGTTGGGCAGCATGCTGTCGCTCTGTTTGCACACAGACACGGGCACAGCGATCTGCAGGGCCCTGAAGCCGCAACAGGCCCAAACACACTTCAGCTCCCATCTCTATCCTGGCTCCGGCTGTCACAAGACGCCCTAGCCCTGTCATAACACAGTGCACCGCAGTAATTGTAGATTTCACAGCACTCCAAGGACAGCCACTGACTCCAACACGAAGTGACAGACAAAGACGTGGTTGATGGCATTGAGTTTGTACAGTCTTCACATTTTTGTTTCCATTTTTTACATGTTTGTCTGATACAAAGCATTCCCTAAATTAGCAAATTAACAATACAATATTATTCGATTAGCCTAACTGACAGTATGAAAAAATTTAATAATAATAATTGTGCATGCACTCACTAACTGTAAGTCGCTCTGGATAAGATGTAAAATGTAAATGTTAGGCAATGGCGTAGCATAACCTATCATCCACCTGCATTAGCTATTAATATCCCACTCCAAGCAATCCTATAGATCTAAATGAATTAATTGGTTTAGAAAGCTCTGGTTAATGTTCTGTTTGTGTTTCAGTCATGGAGAATCCTGGTGTTCGGCATACTGAATGTTCTTTGTACTGGCTGCCTTCTGATGTGGTGCAGCTCCACCAACAGTATGGGTGAGTACTCATCTACATGACACAGTGTTCCACACAGCCAGCCAGGCAGAGTTAGCCTAGAGGTTAGAGGGTCCACTGAGTAAACAAGGACATCTATGGACTACCGCTTTGGATACTACGTAGTAGAGTACATCAGTGAGAACACTATGTACTGACATTGTTCTGATACTGTGCTCTGACATAATTCTGTTCTCCCTAAAGTTCTTCAACTAGGGCACTTGCAGTTCCCACCATTATAGTGATTATTCTCCAGCTTCCTAGATCCACTCATGATGTCACATATCCAGAGCGAGAGAGATCCCATATTACAGAGTCCTGCTGACCCATAGAAATAGTAATTAATCTACCATGTTCCGACATCCCACCCCCATGCAGATTAGATCTCTGCTGGTGTCGCAGTGTTATTGTGATGGTGTGTTCAGGGCTGTAAAGTGTAACCATTTTGATCGCATATGCTCCTAAATATTTTGCTGTGCGACTAGAAAGAAAATCGTCCAGATGTAATGATTAGGCTTCGCAGTACTGCTGTTTCCGAGTGCCGAAGACAAAAAAGCGAGCGCAGATTTGTGACCATGGTGGTCCTTTGTAGCTCAGTTGGTAGAGCATGGCGCTTGTAACGCCAGGGTAGTGAGTTCGATTCCCGGGACCACTCATATGTAAAATGTATATCCGCATGACTGTAAGTAGCTTTGGATAAAAGCGTCTGCTAAATGGCATATATTATATATAATATTATTGCACCATTACTACAGAGAAAACTGCTTGTCTCTAGCCCAAACCGTTCAAATGTTGTGACTATATTACCGGCGCTACTATTGCGCTTTGGCGCTGCAGCTGGATGCATCTCCATCGGCGGGCCGTATTTAACATTCATAAACCATGTCGCGGGCCGTTAGTGTATTAGAATTTGTTACTTTCGGTTCTTCTATCACTCCTACAGCATGGCAAGCGGTACCGATGCACCAAGTGTGGAACCAACAGGACTTCTAAACTCAAGCCATAAGACTGATAAATAGTTAGTTAAATAGTTAACCAAATAGCTACCCGGACTATCTGCATTTTGCACAAACTTTTTTTGGCTCATCACATACGCTGCTGCTACTGTTTATTATCTATCCTGTTGCCTAGTCACGAAGTTATCGTTACTCATTGTGTATTTATTATTACTTGTATTATTACGTGTCATTACTTTTCTATTATTTCTCTATTTTCTTTCTTTCTGCGTTGTTGGGAAGGGCCCACAAGTAAGCATTTCACTGTTAGTCTACACCTGTTGTTTACGAAGCATGTGATAAATAACATTTCATTTGTTTGATCAAATGTCTCACGTTTGGAAATCAACAGAATTTATTGAACTTATTAGAAAATGTATTAATTTGTTGTATTAAAGTTTAAATCATAAGACATGAACAGACTGCATCAGTGATTCGTATTCCCTGAAACTTTCTGAAGAGGCTACGGCAAGGGAATGCCCCTGTCTGTGTGTGTGCAGCAGGGGAGAATGACTGCTCCCTCTCATTGAAGCCACAGAAGTTCAATGCTGACCGCGGTACTGCAAGCATTGTTTGCAGAAAACAGGATCCCTCATTATTTTGAATGAAAAAATTGCAATCTTTGTGTAAATCAAAACAAAATTCTAAGACAATCATGGTACCCAATAATTGCTTCTAATACACCAAATGTATGTCCTTGAACCGATTTTTATTTTTAAATCACACAAAGAAGAAGATATAAGGATAATTTAGTTGCTAATGGCAGCCTGCAGTACCCCAGTCGGCCTTCAACTTGAGTTAGTCAATGAGAGGGGGCAGCACTGAACTAGCCTGCAACGTCACTTCCTGAAGTAGCTCAAACTGTTATGTCTCCATGAAATGCCATCTTAACAAACTTAATTTGGCTTCAATGTGCTATTGATTCTTCACATAGTAATGAATGGTGTCACGTGATCAATGGCTTTGTCCATTCATATTTACAGTCATTGGTGTGCGGAGCTCGTATGTCTAGTAGGGCTGGTCCAAAATATATCACAATATTTTTCTCATTTTTGATGTTATTTATGTTTTTATGTTCAAAATATGCTTCATGAGTTGTGCATGACCCTAGTGTGGCAACAAATACATTCTAAGTGATTTTAATTAGACTTTCTCTCTTCTGATAATTTTATACTGTTCAGTCAAAATGTTCTGCATTTTCATCAAGTTCTGCATTTCCTTCACTAGTTTATCATTTTCACACTGTACCACATTTGTTTTCTTTTTGTATGCCTCTATTTTGTAAAAAGGTAACTTTATCATTATAATTACACAGTGTTTATCTATACAGTATGTGTGTGTGCGCTGTACAAGCTTGTGGATGTTGTTTTAGCTGTGGGTTGTCTGCTTGGTGCTCAGACCGGAGCAATGCTGTAGTGGGCTGAGAGTTATTATAGTGTGTCTGTATGGCAAATTACACTGAACAAAAATATAAATGCAACATGTGAAGTGTTGGTCCCATGTTTCATGAGCTGAAATAAAAGATCCCAGCACATTTTATTTCTCTAAAATGTTGTGCACAAATTTGTTTACATCCCTGTTAGTGAGCATTTATCTTTTGCCAAGATAATCCATCCAATTGACAGGTGTGGCATATCAAGAAGCAGTATGATCATTACACAGGTGCACCTTGTGCTGGGGACAATAAAAGGCCACTCTAAGGCCACTTCTCAGGGAAGCTCATCTGTGTGCTCGTCGTCCACACCAGGGTCTTGACCTGACTGCAGTTTGGCGTGGTAACCAACTTCAGTGGCCTAATGCTAACCTTCGATGGCCACTGGCATGCTGGAGAAGTGTGCTCTTCACAGATGAATCCTGTTTTCAACTGTACCGGGCAGATGTGTGGGCTAGCGATTTGCTGATGTCAACGTTGTGAACAGAGTGCCCCATGGTGGCGGTGGGGATATGGTATGGGCAGGCATAAGCTATGGACAACGAACACAATTGCATTTTATCGATGGCAATTTGAATGCACAGAGATACCGTGACGAGATCCTGAGGCCCATTGTTGTCCCATTCATCCGCCGCCATCACCTCATGTTTCAGCATGATAATGCACGGCCCCATGTTGCAATGATCTGTACACAATTCCTGGAAGCTGAAAATGTCCCAGTTCTTCCATGGCCTGAATACTCACCAGACATGTCACCCATTGAGCATGTTTGGGATGCTCTGGATCGACGTGTAGAACAGCATGTTCCAGTTCCCGCCAATATCCAGCAACTTCGCACAGCCATTGAAGAGGAGTAGGACAACAGTCCACAATCAACATCCTGATCAACTCTTTGCGAAGGAGATGTGTCACGCTGCATGAGGCAAATGGTGGTCACACCAGATACTGGCTGGTTTTTTGATCCACACCCCTACCTTTTCTTAAGGTATCTGTGACCAACAGATGCATATTTGTATTCCAAGTCATGTGAAATCCATAGATTAGGGCCTAATGAATTTATCACAATTGACTGACTTTCCTTTTATGACCTGTAACTCAGTCAAATCTTTAAAATTGTTGCATGCTGCATTTATATTTTTGTTCAGTGTAGATCTCTTCCACATCTCAGGATGTTTTCCAGTCATTGCATAAAGACCCTGATGTGGCGCGCTGCGCGTTTGGTTTCTGGTTCATTAGACTCCCTGCTGAAAAGGAGATGTACGCTTGTCATACTTGCGTTGTACTGCCTCTGTTGCCTTGGGTGGACTTTCATTATTCAAAGAGTGTAATAATCATGACCTGAGTGACAGTGTGAAAACGAGAATCTCTAATTGCGTTTTATACGATAATGTACCAAGGCCATGCAGCAGGGAACCACAGAACGTGGGGTTTGTATAATCAGGTCATAATTTACCCTGTCAGCGACCATATAGTCACACAGGGCGAGGAAGAGTGAGGAAGGGCTGTTAGCCTGGTCTGAGAACAAGTCTGAAGTCCCCATCAGCAGCACCGAGCCTCATCACTGTGACTGGTCCTAGCTGTGAATGTAGCCGCTCAGTTGGGAGAAAATGGCTTCCTGAAGAGATCTCCCGTTGTAAACTTGAACGGGATCTGTGTTTCCATGACAAATACCTTGTAGAATCAATGTTCACTCCACAGAGTTTGAGTCAAATTGGAGGGCGACTGGGCCTTCACTGACCCGTAAAGTTCAAGCGCAGGGTTTGTTGTTGAGCGAGATGATGATTAACTAAGATAAAATGATCTCATTGTCTATGTATAGGGGTTTCCACTTTCCAATTCAGTGACACCCTCTCTCTGACTTTTAGGTATACTTAAAGTGCATTTCATAAAGCGGTTGTTAAACAAGCATTCATAACGTTACTTGGAAGAGAACACGTAATTAACAGTGGCATTGCAGCCTATTACTGGGCTTAGCATGTATGGTGAATAGAATACATCTAGGCCCTGCAATAGACTAGCGCCCTCTCAAGCTGCCTCACATTACAGAAACAGGAGAAAGGCTCCTGTCCTATGTGCTGTTCTGTCTCGTGCGAGGTTAGTTACTTATTTAGGTCAAATTTTTTGTATATAGAGTTTAAACTGTCTGGATGAATCGAGAACACCATAAATCCAAAAGGTGGCCTATCCCTTTAAGATGCCATTACCATGAAGTCGTTCAAATTCGAAAGGGAGACATTGCACTGCATCCAATTTTCAGTTCGTTTCTCATCTGAAAAAAAAAAGAGCGCTTGATCTCTTAGGAGGCTACTTTTGCTGATATATGTACATTATCCCGTCAGTAGCTAGCCTAATAGTGATAAAAAATAGTGAGAAGATATTCGCTTGTAATTTACTGAATTGTCGCCAATTCAGGAAGAATAATATCTAGCTAACGTTAGGCTCCGTGTTTTTAGCTTACTACATAAATAAATACGCTAGACTATTAGCCACGTTATGACTGACTTGTGATCATTGCCCTTGCTAGTTTGATATTATTGACATTCCAAGCCTTAGTTACATTCGTCCGTTTTTGTCCAAAATATTGAGTCATTGAAACTGAAACAGTGCATCCCGAATGGAGGCAACAAACAATGTACCAGGCCAGCTGTGATTTACAACCTGATAGCAATATTTTTGGGACTAACAACAAATGTATTGGTGAATTATATTAGCACACAATAGAACACTCCATCTCAGGTCATCAATCAATCAATCAATTTTATTTTATATAGCCCTTCTTACATCAGCTAATATCTCGAAGTGCTGTACAGAAACCCAGCCTAAAACCCCAAACAGCTAGTAATGCAGGTGTAGAAGCACGGTGGCTAGGAAAAACTCCCTAGAAAGGCAAAACCTAGGAAGAAACCTAGAGAGGAACCAGGCTATGAGGGGTGGCCAGTCCTCTTCTGGCTGTGCCGGGTGGAGATTATAACAGAACCATGCCAAGATGTTCAAAAATGTTCATAAGTGACAAGCATGGTCAAATAATAATCAGGAATAAATCTCAGTTGGCTTTTCATAGCCGATCATTAGAGTTTAAAACAGCAGGTCTGGGACAGGTAGGGGGTTCCATAACCGCAGGCAGAACAGTTTAAACTGGAATAGCAGCAAGGCCAGGCGGACTGGGGACAGCAAGGAGTCACCACGGCCGGTAGTCCCGACGTATGGTCCTAGGGCTCAGGTCTCTCAGTTGGCTTTTCATAGCCGATCATTTAGAGTTGAAAACAGCAGGTCTGGGACAGGTAGGGGGTTTCGTAGCCGCAGGCAGAACAGTTGAAACTGGAATAGCAGCAAGGCCAGGCGGACTGGGGACAGCAAGGTGTCATCATGCCCGGTAGTCCTGACGTATGGTCCTAGGGCTCAGGTTCTCAGAGAGAAAGAGAGAACGAGAGAATTAGAGAGAGCATACTTAAATTCACACAGGACACTGGATAAGACAGGAGAAGTACTCCAGGTATAACCAACTAACCCCAGCCCCCCGACACATAAACTACTGCAGCATAAATACTGGAGGCTGAGACAGGAGCGGTCCGGAGACACTGTGGCCCCATCCGAAGAAACCCCGGACAGGGCCAAACAGGAAGGATATAACCCCACCCACTCCGCCAAAGCACAGCCCCCCGCACCACTAGAGGGATATCCCCAACCACCAACTTACAATCCTGAGACAAGGCCGAGTATAGCCCACAGAGGTCTCCACCACAGCACAAACCAAGGGGGGGGCGCCAACCCAGACAGGAAGATCACGTCAGTAACTCAACCCACTCAAGTGACGCACCCCTCCCAGGGACGGCATGAAAGAGCACCAGCAAGCCAGTGACTCAGCCCCTGCAACAGGGTTAGAGGCAGAGAACCCCAGTGGAGAGGGGAACAAGTCATGGTCAACATGTACTCCCAGGTATTTATAGGAGTCGACCTGCTGGATGTGTTCACTGTGAATGATGACCTGGTTCCGGTCAGCCACTGACCTGGGGTCAAAGATAACCTCTTGTGTTTTTATGGACCAGAGAGTTTGCGTCACACCACTGCACAAAGCTGTTTACACTGTAGGTACAGTGGGAGGTTGCTGTTGTCATCCATTAAGGCCAGCAGGACGGTGTCGTCTGAGAACTTAATTATGTAATGCTTAGTGTTTTGACTTGTGCAATCGTTGTTGTACAGAATGAAGAGGACGGGTGAGCTCTCACAACCTTGTGGGGCACCGCAGTTGGTGACCACAGGAGTGGAGAGAGTGTTGTTTAGCTTGACCAACTGAGTTCTGTCACTAAGAAATTAGTGATACCAGTGAATGAGATGTGGGTCAATGTCCAGTTCTTTCATTTTGGCTAGTAGAAGGTGTGGTTGTATGGTGTTAAAGGCGGAGGAAAAATCTATAAAGAGTGCTCTGGTGTAGGTTTTTGGTTGGCCAAGGTGTTTCCGGATCAGGTGTGAGGGTGGTCACTGCATCCTCTGTACTGCGCCCGTTTCTGTAGGAAAACTGGTAGGGGTCCAGATTCCTATCTGCAGAGAGTTTTAGGTTCCAAACCACTATTCTCTCCAGAGATTTGACGAGCACTGAGGTCAGGGCCACTGGTCGGTATTCATTGTGCTATTTGGGGTATGGTTTTTCAGGATGGGGATGATGTGAGATGTTTTGCAGGCCTGTGATATTGTGTGTGTGTGTGTGAGTCGCGGGATAACTGGAAGATGAGTTGCCAGACTGGGCCATGCTCCTCAGCGGTCTTGAGGAGGAGTGGGCTCACATTATCTGGCCCAGAGGCCTTCCTTGGGTTCAGCTGTTTAAAAACCTTTGTCACCTGCTCTGTGGTAATGATGATTTCCTCTGCGTCAGAGGTAGGGACAGTCTGTAGGACTGCAAAGTAGGCATTTGTGTGATTTTGGGTGTCGCTGAGCAGCGCACTGCAAGTATCCGATAATGGTGCCTTCAACGGTGGTGTTTGGAGGTTTCCAGAGGTGAATCTCAATTGTATTTCCTTGATTCTTCGCGTCCTCTCTGCTCACCTCCTCCTCAAAGCGCATTGTGTGTGTGTGTGCGTAACTTATCCTAAAGTGGTGTGCTGTTCTGTAGCCTTTCAGAATAAAACAGATGAGTTTACAGGACACTGTTTGGTGTTGTCAGCTGGTCCAGATCAAATTTTGCACCGGTAGACTAGATAAAGTTTCAAGCTGTTGAAAAATGTCCACACTTTAATTTGATATGCGCATTCCTCTTTTGTCAACACTTCTTTTAGCTGGATCAATACTTGCTGGGGAACGTGGGTTGTGTAGGTCATTACAGACAAACACAAACTGACTGCATTGAGTTATTGTTTTCAAGGCCAATGATCCTCTAGGTTTATGCCCTTCTTATACTGTGTTTGTTTACCATGTCAATTATTCTGCTAAACTGATATGGGGGATTATACTGGATGATTTTAAAGGGTTACTTTTAAGCATGTTTAATGCTCTGTTGTGATTTCTGGAAATTCAGGACTTTCTTTTTCTACGTTGATGGTGTTATGGAACATGGACGGACACACACACACAGTCTCACAGAGTCTCACACAGAGTCTCACACAGAGTCTCACACAGAGTCTCACACAGAGTCTCACACAGAGTCTCACACAGAGTCTCACACACAGAAGTTAGTTGATCAGTGTGTGTGTTTTCATGTGATAGGTTAGGTTTGTGTTAGTTGGTGCAACTGATGTCTTTCTGCTCTGCTCCTTTATATCAGACAGCCTCCTGTCAGAAGCACTAGTCTCTGGCACTCTGTGTTCCCGCCGTACACTGTATTTCTACAGCTGGGGGAAGCCAAGCGAAAGGAGGTCAAGTGCCTGTTCTGCAGGCTTATAAACACCCCTCCTCCTCCCTTATCCCCCCTCTCCATCCTTCCTCCTGCTCAGGGAAAGAGAGAGCTGAATGAAAGGGTTTACCCTGTCGGATAACCCCCCTGGTCTGAGCTGCTGGCCCAGTGTGGCTCTCAGGAGACTGGCATGGTGGCAAACTCTATGCAGATGCCTCCCCCAAAAAAGTCTGACTGTGGGTAAGAGCGTGTGACTGACAGTGATGGAAAGAGAGAATGCGTGTGGCACTTGAGACTGAGTTTGTCCTCTCTAGGCTCATGCAGCATGTGTGTGTCCAACTGTCCGTGAGTTTGTTTGTTTATCAGTGTGTGTTTGTTTGTGTATGTGTGTGGCTGTGTGTGTAAGTGTGTGTGTGTGTGTGTGTGTGTGTGTGTGTGTGTGTGTGTTTTCGGTAAAGGGAGAGTTGGTTAGTCCCCAGGCCCCTCCTGTTCTTCCACGTTAGAGCACAGCTGGTGAAGCCACTGAGTCCCACAGGGCTATGAGTAAAGGGAACAGTCCTACATTCAGATTCACTGTCTGTTCCAAACGTTTCTCAGCTTTGCCTATCATAAACTCACTTACTTTATTCCCTATACGACCACATCAAGTAGATCACATCTGCTTTACTTAGAATCTGTCTAAGTAAAGCACACCGTGATCTAAACGATGTAATCGGTCCATAGGGTTAGCTTTATTCATAGAGATGTAGCTAATAGGCTAGAACTAGGTGATATGGACAGTATGTTCAGTACAGCTAGAGTACGTCCTCATCTGCCTCATTACCTTACGTAATCTCTTTAGAGCTACCATCCGTCCGAATTAGCTAATCTAATAGCAGCGTCCGGTTTTGTTTCTGTTAAATAAAGAGGAGACCGTAGTAAGACACCTAAGACATTCCACAGGCACAGACTGAGATCCACCCTGACGACAGGAGCTTATCCAAGTCAAGTCTGGCCAGAGACAGTGTATTCAGCTCAGGGTTGGAGCAGGGAGTTCGCTCTCCTGTCTCCAGGGCAGGGGACGATATCACTACAAGCTGGTGTGGAGCTCCTCAGGGGCCTGTCCTTGTACCCCTATTCATTTCTGACAGCCTACTTAAAGTGTAGAGTTCCAGCCTCCAGCTGCAGCCTCGCGTTACACAAGTTTATTCATTATTTGAAAAAAACAATGTGCTGCTCACCCATGTCTTCCTATTCACAGAGGGCTATATCCTACTAGCCTCATCCATCAGGATTCAGTGTAGCCTGTCACTCTGACAACAGTAGGGCCATCTTGTACAAAGGGGGGTGGGGGGTGGAATGGGGTGCTCAATTACACCAAACTTTGAAATAGGTGAGAATTGACGGGCAGGTAGTTATTTTTTGTTCTTGATGACAACTAGAAATGTCTTTAGGCACTGTGGCTGTGAAATCCCAACCTTCAAGAGTGAACAAGTGAGAAATCTTTACATAGAACCTGAAAGCAACTTTAAAGTTGTGGTTACAACCATAAAAATACAATCTCATTCAATTCTGTAGTTACAACACTATACCTTGATCATTATCAGAACACTATCCTACTAAATCAGTAATGTAACCATCTTCACTTTATTTCCAGTGAATGGTGAATTAAAATGTTGATCTCTGATGTCAGGTTTTCTTTCAAACAGTTACTCCATTTATTTAGTGGTCTGGTGAAAGTTTCTTAGTGAGAGCTGCTAGCTTCAGGTTTTGGTTACTGATGGGTCATGTTTGATGGATCAACTCTATCTCATCAACAATTGTGTTTTTATAGATATATGTGTTTGTGTGTATACAGTTGAAGTCGGAAGTTTACATACACTTAGGTTGGAGTCATTAAAACTTGATTTTCAACCACTCCACACATTTCTTGTTAACAAGCTATAGTTTTGGCAAGTCGGTTAGGACATCTACTTTGTGCATGACACAAGTAATTTTTCCAACCATTGTTTACAGACAGATTATTTCACTTATAATTCACTGTATCACAATTCCAGTGGGTCAGAAGTTTACATACACTAAGTTGACTGTGCCTTTAAACAGCTTGGAAAATTCCAGAAAATGATGTCATGGCTTTAGAAGCTTCTGATAGGCTAATTTACATAATTTGAGTCAATTGGAGGTGCACCTGTGGATGAATTTCAAGGCTTACCTTCAAACTCAGTGCCTCTTTGCTTGACATCATGGAAAAATCAAAAGAAATCAGCCAAGACCTCAGAATTTTTTTTGCAGACCTCCACAAGTCTGGTTCATCCTTGGGAGCAATTTCCAAACACCTGAAGGTACCACGTTCATCTGTACAAACAATAGTACGCAAGTATAAACACCATGGGACCACGCAGCCGTCATACCGCTCAGGAAGGAGACACGTTCTGTCTCCTAGAGTTGAACATACTTTGGTGCGAAAAGTGCAAATCAATCCCAGAACAACAGCAAAGGATCTTGTGAAGATACTGGAGGAAACCGGTACAAAAGTATCTATATCCACAGTAAAATGAGACCTATATCGACAACCTGAAAGGCCGCTTCGCAAGGATGAAGCCACTGCTCCAAAACCTCCATTAAAAAAGCCAGACTACAGTTTGCAACTGCACATGGGGACAAAGATCGTACTTTTTGGAGAAATGTCCTCTGGTCTGATGAAACAAAAATAGAACTGTTTGGCCATAATGACCATCGTTATGTTTGGAGGAAAAAGGTTGAGCTTGCAAGCCGAAGAACACCATCCCAGCCGTGAAGCACGGGGGTGGCAGCATCATGCTGTGGGGGTGCTTTGCTGCTGGAGGGACTGGTGCACTTCACAAAATAGATGGCATCATGAGGAAGGAAAATTATGTGGATATATTGAAGCAACATCTCAAGACATCAGTCAGGAAGTTAAAGCTTGGTCGCAAATGGGTCTTCCAAATGGACAATGACCCCAAGCATACTTCCAAAGTTGTGGCAAAATGGCTTAAGGACAACAAAGTCAAGGTATTGGAGTGGCCATCACAAAGCCCTGACCTCTATCCTATAGAACATTTGTGGGCAGAACTGAAAAAGCGTGTGCGAGCAAGGAGGCCTACAAACCTGACTCAGTTACACCAGCTCTGTCAGGAGGAATGGGCCAAAATTCACCCAACTTATTGTGGGAAGCTTGTGGAAGGCTACCCGAAACATTTGACCCAAGTTAAACAATTTAAAGGCAATGCTACCAAATACTAATTGAGTGTATGTAAACGTCTGACCCACTGGGAATGTGATGAAAGAAATAAAAGCTGAAATAAATCGTTCTCTCTACTATTATTCTGACATTTCACATTCTTAAAATAAAGTGGTGATCCTAACTGACCTAAGACATGGAATTTATACTAGGATTAAATGTCAGGAATTGTGAAAAACTGAGTTTAAATGTATTTGGCTTAGGTGTATGTAAACTTCCGACTTCAACTGTATATTTTTACAAATACCTAACGCAACAATGCTGTAACGTTAGGAGGTGATATGCGTCTTTCAAGTTATTTGCCACAGATATACAGTGGGGGAAAAAAGTATTTAGTCAGCCACCAATTGTGCAAGTTCTCCCACTTAAAAAGATGAGAGAGGCCTGTAATTTTCATCATAGGTACACATCAACTATGACAGACAAAATGAGGGGAAAAAAATCCAGAAAATCACATTGTAGGATTTTTAATGAATTTATTTGCAAATTATGGTGGAAAATAAGTATTTGGTCAATATCAAAAGTTTCTCAATACTTTGTTATATACCCTTTGTTGGCAATGACACAGGTCAAACGTTTTCTGTAAGTCTTCACAAGGTTTTCACACACTGTTGCTGGTATTTTGGCCCATTCCTCCATGCAGATCTCCTCTAGAGCAGTGATGTTTTGGGGATATCGCTGGGCAACACGGATTTTCAACTCCCTCCAAAGATTTTCTATGGGGTTGAGATCTGGAGACTGGCTAGGCCACTCCAGGACCTTGAAATGCTTCTTACGAAGCCACTCCTTCGTTGCCCGGGCGGTGTGTTTGGGATCATTGTCATGCTGAAAGACCCAGCCACGTTTCATCTTCAATGCCCTTGCTGATGGAAGGAGGTTTTCACTCAAAATCTCACGATACATGGCCCCATTCATTCTTTCCTTTACATGGATCAGTCGTCCTGGTCCCTTTGCAGAAAAACAGCCCCAAAGCATGATGTTTCCACCCCCATGCTTCACAGTAGGTATGGTGTTCTTTGGATGCAACTCAGCATTCTTTGTCCTCCAAACACGACGAGTTGAGTTTTTACCAAAAAGTTCTATTTTGGTTTCATCTGACCATATGACATTCTCCCAATCCTCTTCTGGTTCATCCAAATGCACTCTAGCAAACTTCAGACGGGCCTGGACATGTACTGGCTTAAGCAGGGGGACACGTCTGGTACTGCAGGATTTGAGTCCCTGGCGGCGTAGTGTGTTACTGATGGTAGGCTTTGTTACTTTGGTCCCAGCTCTCTGCAGGTCATTCACTAGGTCCCCCCGTGTGGTTCTGGGATTTTTGCTCACTGTTCTTGTGATCATTTTGACCCCACGGGGTGAGAACTTGCGTGGAGCCCCAGATCGAGGGAGATTATCAGTGGTCTTGTATGTCTTCCATTTCCTAATAATTGCTCCCACGGTTGATTTCTTCAAACCAAGCTGCTTACCTATTGCAGATTCAGTCTTCCCAGCCTGGTGCAGGTCTACAATTTTGTTTCTGGTGTCCTTTGACAGCTCTTTGGTCTTGGCCATAGTGGAGTTTGGAGTGTGACTGTTTGAGGTTGTGGACAGGTGTCTTTTATACTGATAACAAGTTCAAACAGGTGCCATTAATACAGGTAACGAGTGGAGGACAGAGGAGCCTCTTAAAGAAGAAGTTACAGGTCTGTGAGAGCCAGAAATCTTGCTTGTTTGTAGGTGACCAAATACTTATTTTCCACCATAATTTGCAAATAAATTCATAAAAAATCCTACAATGTGATTTTCTGGATTTTTTTTCTTCTCAATTTGTCTGTCATAGTTGACATGTACCTATGATGAATATTACAGGCCTCTCTCATCTTTTTAAGTGGGAGAACTTGCACAATTGGTGGCTGACTAAATCCTTTTTTCCCCACTGTAAAGCGCTCCGCACGTCATTGTCATTAACAGTTGGAAAAATGGCAGAGTGAGATAGGGAAGTGACAGCTTGTATGACAATACTTTTGAGAAGTTAAATAAGAAGGTGGTGAAATGCAAACTTTGCAATTGAGCTATGGTGGCAGTACAGGTGCAATGCTTAACCGTCTGGAAGGGAGGCACCGTGACCCCCAAACCGTTGCTGGCAGCAGCTCAGGCCCCCAACAACAGACATTAGACAGGCTCTTCACACGAAAGTGTGATAAGGGATGGAGTGAGAAAATCACAGCGCTGATTACAGAAATGATTACATTTGATATTCAGCCATTTTCAATGGTAGAGGATGTCAGCTTCAATGCCATGATGGCATATCTAGAACCAGACTACAAGATGCCATGTCGAAAAACCATGTGGCCCGGATGGAGAAATTGTACAATGATTGCTCTGCAAGTACAAAGTCCGAGCTCTTAAACACCATACGTGGCGTTAACAACAGATTGTTGGACATCTATGAACACGCTGTCATATATCGCTGCAACGAGCCATCACATTGATGAGAAGTGCGACAGGAAGTCCCATGTACTGACCACTGAGAACATGGAGGAGAGGCACACAGCAGAGAACCTAAAAACGCCATCAACTACCATCGTTGCTAAGTGGGTTGGGGACAGCATTAAGGTGAGTGCCGTCTGGTTGCCATCACTGCGGTATATTGAACTACATTGCCCCCTAGCTGTCACACGCAGGACCATATCTGCATTGTGAATTCACCATCGACATTAAAAGTGAGAGTGAAAACGCTGACATCATCCACGTATTCCTGTGGAAAACTCCTGAAGGCGCATGAGCCAGAAGTATTTGAATTTGAAGCGCGCCATATTGCTGAATGGGGCTAAATGGTACTACGAAATCACTAAGGATCATGGTGAAAGTGGCCGTAACTAGCAAAGGATCATGGTCGACGTAGTCATTTTCATCCTGCCTGAGCGAGTCAACCTTAATGTCTATGGCATGAGGGCTTAAGCCTCCTCATAGCCTGCCGGCCTGTAATTGGTTTGTGTTAGCACGTTGTCCTGTGTGACTACAGAATGGATCACTATTTAATTAAATATCTCGATTTGATCATAATAAACACATTTTGGGGGCCAAAACGGGCGTCCAATTTTTATTTTTGCTTGGCCGTTCTAGTGATCGTAATTTACATAGGCTTTCTATGGCAGACCAGGGCTTGTGACTTCACGCTCCAGACCGGATAGTGGGGGGCCTAGAATTCACATCATTTCATGATTTTTTTCTTATCATTTAAATGATAAAAAAGGGCAGTTTAAACATTAAGAAAAATCACATTTGTCACATCCCTAGTGTGTGTGTGTGTGTGTGTGTGTGTGTGTGTGTGTGCGCACGCTCTCAGCTCTCAACCCTATGTAGCAGGCAGCCCTGAGTGTGTGTTTCCCTGGTCTCACTTCCCCCCCATGTGGCCCAGACCAGCAGCCGCTTCCTTTGCACGGCTCCCATTTCCCCTGCCAGATGTTTCTGTGTAGTCAGTCAATAAAGCTTTTAGTTTACATATGGAGCGATTTATTGTTGTTTTAATGTGCCGCGTTGACAGACACCCGAGTGCCCCGGTCGATGCGTGTTTCTCTGCGCAATGACAGTCCACAGCTGCAGTTAGCAAATCTCTCCTATCTGAGATACTGTGTGTGGGTGGGTGGGTGGGTGTGGGCCTATTGAATATTTTCCAGGTATTTTACAAATGTTCCATCCTGAGAATAAATCACCTTTCTCCCGGGTATCACGGTATTTCCTGCCTAAACCGGAAGTTTCAGTCTAAAGCATATAAATAGGCTTTGATCGAAGATTCAATGATTCTTATGAGCCCTACATTAAAGACATTTTATGAGCCCAAACCGAAAAAGCCCAAATGATTGTGCTGTTATCCAACACATATGATATAGGCTACTGCACATTATGCACGACAGAAAGACATAATAGCCAATAGTCGTGGTCAAAAGTTTTGAGAATGACACAAGTATTGGTCTTCACAAAGTTTGCTGCTTCAGTGTTTTTAGATATTTTTGTCAGATGATTCTATGGTATACTGAAGTATAATTACAAGCATTGTATCAAAGGCTTTTATTGACAATTACATTAAGTTTATGCAAAGAGTCCATATTTGCAGTGTTGACCCTTCTTTTTCAAGACCTCTACAATCTGCCCTGGCATGCTGTCAATTATCTTCTGGGCCACATCCTGAATTTGTGGGTTTTTGTTTGCCCACCCGCCTCTTGAGGATTGACCACAAGTTCTCAATGGGATTAAGGTCTGGGAGTTTCCTGACCATGGACCCAAAATGTCGATGTTTTGTTCTCCGAGCCACTTAGTTATCACTTTTGCCTTATGGCATGGTGTTCCATCATGCTGGAAAAGGCATTGTTCGTCACCAAACTGTTCTTGGATGGTTGGGAGAAGTTGCTCTCGGAGGATGTGTTGGTACCATTCTTTATTCATGGCTGTGTTCTTAGGCATAATTGTGAGTGAGCCAACACCCTTGGCTGAGAAGCAACCCCACACATGAATGGTCTCAGGATGCTTTACTGTTGGCATGACACAGGACTGATGGTAGCACTCACCTTGTCTTCTCCGGACAAGCTTTTTTCCGGATGCCCCAAACAATCGGAAAGGGGATTCATCAGAGAAAATGAATTTACCACAGTCCTCAGCAGTCCAATCCCTGTACCTTTTGCAGAATATCAGTCTGTCCCTGATGTTTTTCCTGGAGAGAAGTGGCTTCCTCGCTGCCCTTCTTGACACCAGGCCATCCTCCAAAAGTCTTCGCCTCACTGTGCGTGCAGATGCACTCACACCTGCCTGCTGCCATTCCTGAGCCTGCTCTGCACTGGTGGTGCCCCGATCCCGCAGCTGAATCAACTTTAGGAGACGGTCCTGGCGCTTGCTGGACTTTCTTGGGCGCCCTGAAGCCTTCTTCACAACAATTGAACCTCTCTCCTTGAAGTTCTTGATGATCCGATAAATGGTTGATTTAGGTGCAATCTTACTAGCAGCAATATCCTTGCCTGTGAAGCCCTTTTGATGACGGCACGTGTTTCCTTGCAGATAACCATGGTTAACAGAGGAAGAACAATGATTTCAAGCACCACCCTCCTTTTAAAGCTTCCAGTCTGTTATTCTAACTCAATCAGCATGAGAGAGTGATCTCCAGCCTTGTCCTTGTCAACACTCACACCTGTGTTAACGAGAGAATCACTGACATTTTGTGGCAGGGCTGAAATGCAGTGGAAATGTTTTTGGGGGATTAAGTTCATTTTCATGGCAAAGAGGGACTTTGAAATTAATTGCAATTAATCTGATCACTCTTCATAACATTCTGGAGTATATGCAAATTGCCATCATAAAAACTGAGGCAGCAGACTTTGTCAAAATTAATATTTGTGTAATTCTCAAAACTTTTGACCACGACTGTAGATCTCTTGGGTAAATATATGATACAAGCTCCAGTAGGCTAATGTTTTTGAGTGTGAACTGTATTATTGTACCGTATTGAATTATATAGACTGGAATTACGCACCTCTTTCAAACCATGATAAAGCAGGGAAGAGAACATGTGATTCTGGTGCAGCACATGCTGCCTACAAAGTTACAAGTATAGGCTAGCAAATTTGATTTACATTTTGAAATATAATAGGGCCTATTTGTATAATTAGTAGGCTGACGCATATATACAGTGGGGGAAAAAAGTATTTAGTCAGCCACCAATTGTGCAAGTTCTCCCACTTAAAAAGATGAGAGAGGCCTGTAATTTTCATCATAGGTACACGTCAACTATGACAGACAAAATGAGGGAAAAAAAATCCCCGTGTGGTTCTGGGATTTTTGCTCACCGTTCTTGTGATCATTTTGACCCCACGGGGTGAGATCTTGCGTGGAGCCCCAGATCTAGGGAGATTATCAGTGGTCTTGTATGTCTTCCATTTCCTAATAATTGCTCCCACAGTTTATTTCTTCAAACCAAGCTGCTTACCTATTGCAGATTCAGTCTTCCCAGCCTGGTGCAGGTCTACAATTTTGTTTCTGGTGTCCTTTGACAGCTCTTTGGTCTTGGCCATAGTGGAGTTTGGAGTGTGACTGTTTGAGGTTGTGGACAGGTGTCTTTTATACTGATAACAAGTTCAAACAGGTGCCATTAATACAGGTAACGAGTAGAGGACAGAGGAGCCTCTTCAAGAAGAAGTTACAGGTCTGTGAGAGCCAGAAATCTTGCTTGTTTGTAGGTGACCAAATACTTATTTTCCACCATAATTTGCAAATAAATTCATTAAAAATCCTACAATGTGATTTTCTGGATTTTTTTTCCTCAGTTTGTCTGTCATAGTTGACGTGTACCTATGATGAAAATTACAGGCCTCTCTCATCTTTTTAAGTGGGAGAACTTGCACAATTGGTGGCTGACTAAATACTTTTTTTCCCCACTGTACCTTCCATAATATTTCCCCTAATGTTATTAGCCTACCTCCTCTTTCTCTCTCTATTGTTGCATCATTCCTTTCTCGCTTTCAACAGTTAAGTAAAATACGTTTTGTTGTCCTTATTTTCATCATTCTAATTATAAAAAATTATAGGTTAGAATTAGATGCAGATAGCTTTCACTTCTCTTCATGACCATTAAATGGTTATGGGTCTGAATAAATAACTGCTATAGCCTACCGCCATCGCGCGTTCGCTCTTCTTTCAAACTACCCATGAGTTCTATTGGCTGCTGTATTTAACATTCAGCAAACAAGAGCTTGCGTCGCTCTTCGAATAGTCTATTGGTATAAGAAATGCTACAAAACAAATGTCCAGCAAGCTATTCTAGTCTAGCTTTTCCTGAATGGGACTCCAAGAGCTATGGAGTGGTTTTTTAAGGAGAGAGGCCAGCGGAGAATAGGTGCGTGCGTATTGCGCAAGAGACAGAAGCTATGTACTCCCGAGTGGCGCAGTGGTCTAAGGCACTGCATCGCAGTGCTAGCTGTGCCACTAGAGATCCTGGTTCGAATCCAGGCTCTGGGAGACCCATGGGGCGGCGCACAATTGGCCCAGCGTCGTCCAGGGTAGGGGAGGGAATGGCCGGCAGGGATGTAGCTCAGTTGGTAGAGCATGGCGTTTGCAACGCCAGGGTTGTGGGTTCGATTCCCACGGGGCCAGTATGGGGGGGAAAAAAATATATAATAATAATAATAATGTAAGTCGCTCTGGATAAGAGCGTCTGCTAAATGACTAAAATGTAAATGTAATGTTAGAAACTTCTTATGCATAACCCATCATTCATTAGCTAAATATAAGGCTAATAATGCTTTGAATTTATTACCTGAAAGAGGTATATAGGACAGATAGATATCTTGAACAGGATGATCTATTTTGGATGCAATTTGAATGGAATTGATGCGGAGAGAGAGACTGCTCGCGCATGCTCTGATTTTAAAGCAACAATATTTGAGTGATAGGCTGTTTTAAAACTCTGCAGCTGCAATTAAGAAGAAAATATCTTTACAAGAAAAATAATTGACCCCCGAAAGCCAGATGGAGATGTGTAAATTAGACGTGCATTCGGTCCTTATGTTACTGTGGCATAGGCTATGCTGCAGCAAATGTAGGCCTACCTGTAACAAGAAACAAAGTTGCCATGATGAGATGATAGGTTTACATGCATTGTAAATGGCACTCCATACTGAGATGGGCTGTCTGTCCCCACCATGAGCGTTGATGATTTGATTATGCAGAGAGAAGGCCGTAGAGAAGCCAGATTTAGACATTGCATATTCATTTAACAGTTCCATTTCACGTCATGCTATTGATATAAATAATATAAATAATTGATTATAATTTACCGGTTTCTCGCAGTTATTTATCTCAGGAAAAGGGAGTGGTTTTGGGCGGTAGATCTTGGTAAATCTCGGAAACCGGGTTCCCGCCATTCCACCCTAGTGTATACCTGTGTGTAACCAGTGTCTATGCGCCAATACAGTTAGGACCCAGCATGGCCTGGCTCAGGGAAAGGTGATACACAACAGTGGTCCAAAGGCCCCTTTAACTTTTGCTTATCCTCCGATAACCAGGCAGCACTTAATGCCGTTAATGGGTTTTGTTCCCTGGGGTGGGTGCAGCTGATGGGCTGGTGCTAGGGGGTGAGGCTGGGATTGAGCTGGGGCTGGGATGGCAGGAAGGCATGGGGCACAGTCAGCCGATCAGACTTGTTTGGGCTTCTGCTCTGCAGACATCATTAAATATGCAGCTCCCGGGTCATATTCCTCCACTGTGCTCCTTTCCTTTTATCTCCCATTGATCAGGTCTGCAAACATACACAAGTGACCTTAATCTGGACACATTATGCTTCACGTATTGGGTTCAGCTCCGGACTCGTCTGGGTTATGACTAATGTACTTGTGCTGTATGATACCAGACAAGTGTGTGTATGCATGATATTTGGAGGGACGTCTATTTTGAAACAAAAGAGAGCAGAGACAGTTAGGTGGGTCGTTGTATAAACCGCTTAGCATTAAACTCTATCAGACAACTGGGTAGGATATGTGTCCTAACAGATGCAGTGTGTTGTGAATAGAACACTGTGGGATGGATGTAAAGTGCACTGTAAAGGCGCTGAGCCGGACACATCTCACCGTCTTTTGTTTTATTAAACATGGTCCGTCTTCTAATCATTGAGTGAATAGCCCATGCTCTGCACCAGGGCTTATCCGATTTGATCATTCATTTACCAATAGGCAAGTCAAGCCTATGTCCTCCCTGATGTTATAGTACCTTCACATGATTACACCTAATGTTAATGCCTGTACCACAGTGGATTTATAGGATTGGGCCAGATTTGAAAAGCCATATGGGATGATACCCTATAGGAGGTGATCTCATGTACCTGTGTGCTCTGGCGGTGACACAGTGCTGAGCTGTCACTGTCGCAGCGTGGCCTGTACAGTACAAACAGAGCTCAGTCAGTCCGATAGATCCACTGGGTGAACGGATAATGGATTACGTCAACTCAATTTGGTCAACATGGTAGAGCAGTGTGAAAACAAAATGTTCCTCTCCATGCAAAGCTTTGCTAATCTCCTCTCCATCATATTCAGCTTACATAAAGCCGGGTTTGCAGGCCGGCGGATATCACTCCGCCTCCACCTCTGTCTCCTCCTTGTCCTCCAGCCTACTGCTTCTCTACTCTACAGTGCCCCATAGGACCAGGGAGTTTGACTGTGAGAATGCCAAGGCACTACTCCCTGTGTTTTAAAGTCTAGATACATTGGGGAGCAGTAGGAGGCTGGAGTCTGGTTAAGGCCTGTTCACTGAATCTATTCACAATTACTGGCTGTGTATGTGTGCATGCGTGGGAGCTGGCATCTTAGTTCAGACACCACAGCTACACTGGCATCTCTACTGGAAAGGAATAACACCGTTTTTGTCAACCAAAGGATATTAATGTTTGTGTGTCCGTGAAATGGCTGGTACACTAAGGGTGTATTACAACTGATTTATCATCATAGAACATTTGTCTTGTTGATTGACAGTATATTCAATTGCGGTTTATCTCACCAAAATAGGCTATATTCATTCAACTGGTGTATCGCAGCTACCAGCTTCATACTTAAACATGTTGCAATAGCTTTTTACTGAGCAAAAAAGTATTTGCTTGATTTCTATTACAATAATTTCAAGTAAAATATAGCGCTCACTGATCATCTATTTCTCTTTCATTTCAGCCTTAACCGCATACACGTACCTCACCATCTTCGATCTCTTCAGGTGAGTAAGTGGGAATCCTGGGGTTCAATATGTTTTATCAGCACTGTCTGAAGAAGTTTTATTGTGCACCTAACATTTGTGTTGAGCTCTTTTTACTGCTGTGCAACTGCTTGTGTTGAGCTGTTGTTGTTAGTCATGATGACTTATGTGTACCTGTTGGCCCACAGTCTGATCACCTGTCTGCTGAGCTCTTGGGTGGCAATGAAGAAGCCTAGTCAGCTCTTCTCTTTTGGGTAAGTCCATTAGCACACTGATTCTACAGTAGCCTGTTTTCTAACATGATGACCCCCACTGTTAATCTTTATTTTAAAAATGTAGTCATTAGATGATCATGTTTCTATTGGCCTGTATTGATTATTAATAATATGTGTGGTGTTCTTTTGTGGTGCTTATGCAATAAATATATGTGATACAACACTTACACACCCACACAGCTTAGGTTGTCTAAGCCCCTGGGAAACGACGACGACTATGGATCGGTCTCCATCTGTTCGTACGTTAGTTTACTAAATAACACTGATTGGCCGAAGGGGGTGCTATAGTAATCAACTGAAATTCCAAATGTTGAACAAGCATATCTCCTGTCCCGTTTGAGCTACAGTCATGACAATTTGTACATATATGCATCTCCTCATGAGAAACACGTTTCCCATAAGGACCTATAAGCTCGGCCCATTACGTTTTCCTAAATTATACTTTTTGTCACCCACCAAACTCTGAACAAGCATCTCTTCTGTCCCGTTTGAGCTACAGTCATGACATTTTGTTGCCTGGCTACCCAGACTCCTTGCTCCGGCCAATCGCTACGCCGCACCCACAGACGTTAGTTTCTTCTCCGAAATGAGTCTGGATCTGAGTACCTCCCCGACCATTCACTGAATGCGAACACATTCAGGGCCGTCTGATTGGTCCAGAAACCAGTGGGTTGGGCCAAAGCCAGAACACACGTGGGTAAAGCGGCGGTTTGAAAACTCATCATTGGCATTGATACTCTGATTGATTGGTTAGAGATGATCCAATCGCTGATGACTTTGTTGTGTACAACACCCCTCGTGCCCTTCGTCACCACAAATGTCTTCAATGATTGCAGTCTCAGACTAAAGTATGCAGTGAGCGACAGAGGAAGAATTTAGTGTGAGTCGTCAGGCTAGACATTTTGTACATACAGTGAGGGGAAAAAAGTATTTGATCCCCTGCTGATTTTGTACGTTTGCCCACTGACAAAGAAATGATCAGTCTATAATTTTAATGGTAGGTTTATTTGAACAGTGAGAGACAGAATAACAACAACAAAATCCAGAAAAACACATGTCAAAAATGTTATAAATTGATTTGCATTTTAATGAGGGAAATAAGTATTTGACCCCCTCTCAATCAGAAAGATTTCTGGCTCCCACGTGTCTTTTATACAGGTAACGAGCTGAGATTAGGAGCACACTCTTAAAGGGAGTGCTCCTAATCTCAGCTTGTTATCTGTATAAAAGACACCTGTCCACAGAAGCAATCAATCAATCAGATTCCAAACTCTCCATCATGGCCAAGACCAAAGAGCTCTCCAAGGATGTCAGGGACAAGATTGTAGACCTATACAAGGCTGGAATGGGCTACAAGACCATTGCCAAGCAGCTTGGTGAGAAGGTGACAACAGTTGGTGCGATTATTCGCAAATGGAAGAAACACAAAAGAACTGTCAATCTCCCTCGGCCTGGGGCTCCATGCAAGATCTCACCTCGTGGAGTTGCAATGATCATGAGAACGGTGAGGAATCAGCCCAGAACTACACGGGAGGATCTTGTCAATGATCTCAAGGCAGCTGGGACCATAGTCACCAAGAAAACAATTGGTAACACACTACGCCGTGAAGGACTGAAATCCTGCAGCGCCCGCAAGGTCCCCCTGCTCAAGAAGGCACATATACAGGCCCGTCTGAAGTTTGCCAAAGAACATCTGAATGATTCAGAGGAGAACTGGGTGAAAGTGTTGTGGTCAGATGAGACCAAAATCGAGCTCTTTGGCATCAACTCAACTCGCTGTGTTTGGAGGAGGAGGAATGCTGCCTATGACCCCAAGAACACCATCCCCACCGTCAAACATGGAGGTGGAAACATTATGCTTTGGGGGTGTTTTTCTGCTAAGGGGACAGGACAACTTCACCACATCAAAGGGACGATGGACGGGGCCATGTACCGTCAACCTTGGGTGAGAACCTCCTTCCCTCAGCCAGGGCATTGAACATGGGTCGTGGATGGGTATTCCAGCATGACAATGACTTTTCTGAAAAAGTATAGTTTTTGTCCCCCACAATTGTGGTGGGGAATAGATTTTTTTAAATAAAATGCTGGTACTTCCTTCCTATATGATTTGATGACACTACATAACCGCCTGGTATTTTGTCACAAAACTTTGCACAATGTGCAAATGTGGCTATGGCGTGCTTGGCCCCCAGAATTGCTGCTTGCAGCTATATTTTCTTTCTAACTGATATTCAGATTTAGTTAAACATAACACCATTTTGCACCAGCTCTAATTACATATCTGTTTGTTAACTTCTTTTCATTGTTGTGAAATCAGAAACCTTGGTAAATTGTTAAAGACTGACCAAAAATGTAATGGTTGGCGTTAGGCTAATTAACTTAAATGTGCATGCATTAGATATTCTCAACTTAGTTTTTTTTGCGAGTACTTGATAATAATTTAAGGTGAGTACTCAAGGTGAAATTATTTAAAATGCCCTATTAGTGTCTTACATGCCTACTGTATAGAGACCGTTTGCATAAGTGTAAACGATCTACAACAATGGATTGACGTGAATATCTCAGTCAATTCATTGACATGGGACCATTATGTTACTATCAGTTTAGTCTAGTGAGACTACTATCAGTATAACTGTCTCTCGTCTGCCCATAAAAATAAATCCTGTTTTATATCAATGCTTCTCCCTATCAAGCAGTGGAGTCCATTCTCTGACATCCCATCCATTTTGAGCTATCAAGTTTTGATTTCCAGCAATGGGAAAACATTATTAATCGTTTTTTGTCTCTCTCTCATTAATCCACGCAACATACATTTGAATAATTGTCACTAATTGGCCCAAGGGGGGGCGCGGGACAACATGTTTACTGTTGCCTTGATGGGGTACGACAGTTGAACTAAGCTCATGAGGCATTTATAAGTTATTTTCTTCAATAATCAGTGGGTACATATCATTAATGTATAAGTCAAAAAAATGTATGTAGCAACTGCTGATTGCCCCTTTAAAGCTGGGAAGGCTTAAACTTTGGTATAAATGTACAAGGGTATATGATCACATACTGAGATATGGTATTTGAGATATGTACTTTTAATATGTGCCTTTACTTTCAACATTTTGGCCCCACAAATTTTGTGAAACATAAAGTAGCATATTTTATAACTGAAAATGATGCATATCCAAACTTGATCCCAGTTGTAATTTGGGGTTTTCGGTTAACGTTATCCAGTATGATTTTGAATATAATATAATATAATTTGTCCGTGGCCATTTTGTTCCCACAGTTTTTGGTCTAGTTTAGGACGAGCTCATTGATATGGATTTCCCTCCCAGTGAGTTAATGTGTTCACGCTGCTCTGTGACATCCAGGGGAACCCCATTTGATTTTGTTAGTTAGCATTTTAACATGGCATAAATCATGGCAGAATGTGTAGAATTTCATGAAATTCGCTTTAAAACTGCATGTTTTTCTCTCCACACCATGGCAACAATTTTAGGGGGGGGTGGGGGGTCAACCATATCTTGCTTAGGGCCCCCCAAAAGGCTCACAGTAGGACAGTACTGGGAGCCACGCTCCACTAATCTGCTACTCTCTGCTCAGCCCCTAATAGCAGTATTTAGCTTTTTATTTGGATCCCCATTAGCTGCTGCCAAGGCAGCCACTACTCTTCCTGGCATCCAAATAGGAACAACACATCGCAACAAAACAATAGTCTCTACACTTCTCTGTGAACTTGACTGGGCTTAGCGGGCAGGGCCGGGCCGGGGGGGGCAATATCGAGCCTTTGTTTTACAGGGGTTTGTTTGGTTTCAACTAAAGGGTCTGTTTGTGGTGCTGGCAAACACCAGAGTGACCCAGTGACATTTAGATGTTGGCTTGACTGCCCCACAGAATAGGACATGGCACTCTGTTGCCCAAACAACCCATTAGGCTTCATTTTGGGGATATGCGATGCCTCGCCCTCTTTTTGTGTTCTGCCTTTTGTGGCTAGTGTTATGGTGTGTTAGCAAAACAGTTGTTGGGTATGCAACATTTTACACACATGAGTTTACATTTGACATACTAGTTTCCAGTAGACATCAACCCAACTGATGTACATTAGCATTGTGGTTTGTCTTTAGGTTTTGGGCAGACCGCTGAGGATGGCGTACTGGTTTGTATCCCGGTCAGAGGAACAGGTTTTGAAGATGAATGGACATTTGTGTTATCTGGGATTAAAATGATACAGTAGCGCTTTCATTAAGGCTTACATGGAATTGTGCTGTGCATCATATCACCCAGTCCCAAAATGCATACATTGTATGTTGTTTTATTTATGTACATCTGTTATTGTTATACAGCATGTTTATATTTACTTCTCTGTTGGGGTTTTCATAAGACACAATGAGATCAGTGACAAAAGTTTTTTAAAATCTATTTTCAAGCGTCTTAGTAGTCTTTCAGTAGCTCAAATGAAAATGCGCGGTACAAAGCACATTCTCTGATGTCAGTCATGTATTTGTAGTTATGTCGGTTTGCTTGATTGCTCATGTATTGTATTGTGTGTATTCTGTGTGTGTGTGTGTGTGTGTGTGTGTGTGTGTGTGTGTTCGGTCACACTTTATTTGGATAGTCAGGATAGTCCATCTGTAGATGCCCTACAGATGGTCATCAGACCTGGTGCCAGGATAAAGTGACTAAGGGGGCAGTTGAAATCCGCGAGGGGGTAAAAACATTTTGGGTTCTTGCATTGGAATTATATTGAATTCTGCTTATATTATCACAATATACTACAATAAACGTAAAGTTCAAATGCCGAGACTCTGAGATCATTGAGTGCTTTTGAAATCTGTAGCATATCTCTGCTGCGCTGTATCAGCACAATGGACAGCGCCCTACAGCTAGGCCGTTTAGGTAATGAATATAGGCTACAAGATAGATAGGGCAATTCACCTATTACAAACAGCATATGTGAATGCAGCTGTACACACAGCTGTCTTACCAAAATAATGCAAACTAAATGCTGAAAGTAGTAACCTAGTATTCAAATCAAATCACATTTTATTGGCCACATGCGCCGAATAAAACAGGTGTAGACATTACAGTGAAATGCTTACTTACAGTCCTTAACTAACAATGCATATTTTTTTGTAAAAAAGTAAAATAAAACAACAACAAAAAAGTGTTGAGAAAAAAAGAGCATAAGTAAAATAAAATAACAGTAGGGAGGCTATATATACAGGGGGGTACCGGTGCAGAGCCAATGTGCAGGGGCACCGGCTAGTTGAGGTAATATGTACAGTGAGGGAAAAAAGTATTTGATCCCCTGCTGATTTTATGAGTATGCCCACTGACAAAGACATGATCAGTCTATAATTTTAATGGTAGGTTTATTTGAACAGTGAGAGACAGAATAACAACAAAAAAATCAAGAAAAACACATGTCAAAAATGTTATAAATTGATTTGCATTTTAATGAGGGAAATAGGTATTTGACCCCTCTGCAAAACATGACTTAGTACTTGGTGGCAAAACCCTTGTTGGCAATCACAGAGGTCAGATGTTTCTTGTAGTTGGCCACCAGGTTTGCACACATCTCAGGAGGGATTTTGTTCCACTCCTCTTCGCAGATCTTCTCCAAGTCATTAAGGTTTCGAGGCTGACATTTGGCAACTCGAACCTTCAGCTCCCTCCACAGATTTTCTATAGGATTAAGGTCTGGAGACTGGCTAGGCCGCTCCAGGACCTTAATGTGCTTCTTCTTGAGCCACTCCTTTGTTGCCTTGGCCGTGTGTTTTAGGTCATTGTCTTGCTGGAATACCCATCCACTACCCATTTTCAATGCCCTGGCTGAGGAAAGGAGGTTCTCACCCAAAATTTGACGGTACATGGCCCCGTCCATCGTCCCTTTGATGCGGTGAAGTTGTCCTGTCCCCTTAGCAGAAAAACACCCCCAAAGCATAATGTTTCCACCTCCATGTTTGATGGTGGGGATGGTGTTCTTGGGGTCATGGGCAGCATTCCTCCTCCTCCAAACACGGCGAGTTGAGTTGATGCCAAAGACCTCATTTTGGTCTCATCTGACCACAACACTTTTACCCAGTTTTCCTCTGAATCATTCAGATGTTCATTGGCAAACTTCAGACGGCCCTGTATATGTGCTTTCTTGAGCAGGGGGACCATGCGGGCGCTGCAGGATTTCAGTCCTTCACGGCGTAGTGTGTTACCAATTGTTTTCTTGGTGACTATGGTCCCAGCTGCCTTGAGATCATTGACAAGATCCTCCCGTGTAGTTCTGGGCTGATTCCTCACCGTTCTCATGATCATTGCAACTCCACGAGGTGAGATCTTGCATGGAGCCCCAGGCCGAGGGAGATTGACAGTTCTGTTGTGTTTCTTCCATTTGCGAATAATCACACAAACTTGTCACCTTCTCACCAAGCTGCTTGGCGATGGTCTTGTAGCCCATTCCAGCCTTGTGTAGGTCTACAATCTTGTCCCTGACATCCTTGGAGAGCTCTTTGGTCTTGGCCATGGTGGAGAGTTTGGAATCTGATTGATTGATTGCTTCTGTGGACAGGTGTCTTTTATACAGGTAACAAGCTGAGATTAGGAACACTCCCTTTAAGAGTGTGCTCCTAATCTCAGCTCGTTACCTGTATAAAAGACACCTGGGAGCCAGAAATCTCTGATTGAGAGGGGGTCAAATACTTATTTCCCTCATTAAAAATGCAAATCAATTGATAACATTTTGACATGTGTTTTTCTGGATTTTTGTTTTGTATTCTGTCTCTCACTGTTAAAATAAACCTACCATTAAAATTATAGACTGATCATTTCTTTGTCAGTGGGCAAATGTACAAAATCAGCAGGGGATCAAATACTTTTTTCCCTCACTGTACATGTGGGTAGATTTAAAGTGACTATGCATAAATAATTAACAGAGTAGCAGCGGCGTAAAAAGATGGGGTGGGGGTGGGGGTCAGTGCAAATAGTCCGGGTAGCCATGATTAACTGTTCAGAAGTCTTATGGCTTGGGGTAGAAGCTGTTGAGAAGTCTTTTGGACCTAGACTTGGCACTCCGGTACCGCTTGCCGTGCGGTAGCAGAGAGAACAGTCTATGACTAGGGTGGCTGTAGTCTTTGACAATTTTGAGGGCCTTCCTCTGACACCGCCTGGTATAGAGGTCCGGGATGGCAGGAAGCTTGGCCCCAGTGATGTACTGGGCCGTACGCACTACCCTCTGTAGTGCCTTGCGGTCGGAGGCTGAGCAGTTGCATGAAAACAAAAATACTGAATAGCAGTTTGGCTTAGAATACTGACAACCCTGAATGCGAACAGATGTTATTGCGGGTGTAGCAAAATGCTTGTGTTCCTAGCTCCAACAGAGCAATAATATCTAACAATACACACAAATCTAAAAAGTTAAAGTTTGGACACACCTACTCATTCCAGGGTTTTTCTTTATTTTTACTATTTTCTACATTGTAGATGAATAGTGAAGAAAACAAAACTATGAAATAACACATATGGAATCATGTAGTAAGCAAAAAAGTGTTAAACAAATCAAAATATATTTGAGATTCTTCAAATAACCACCCTTTCTTTGCCTTGATGACAGCTTTGCACACTCTTGGCATTCTCTCAACCAGCTTCACCTGGAATGCTTTTCCAACAGTCTTGAAGGAGTTCCCACATATGCTGAGCACTGGCTGCTTTTCCTTCACTCTGCGGTCCGACTCATTCCAAACCATCTCAATTGGGTTGAGGTTGGGAATTGTGGAGGCCAGCTCATCTAGTGCAGCACTCCATCACTCTCCTTCTTGGTAAAATACCCTGTACACAGCCTGGAGGTGTGTTGGGTCATTGTCCTGTTGAAAAACAAATGATAGTCCCACTTACGCCATCCCATCTGGTTTGGGCTATCACTGCAGAATGCTGTGGTAGCCATGCTGGTTAAGTGTGCCTTTGAATTCTAAATAAATCGCAGACAGTGTCACCAGCAAAGCACCCCCACACCATAACACCTCCTCCTCCATGCTTTACAGTGGGAAATGCACATGCGGAGAGCATCCATTCACCCACACCGCGTCTCACAAAGCCACGGCGGTTGGAACCTAAAATCTCCAATTTGGAGACCAGACCAAAGGACACATTTCCACCGGTCTAATGTCCATTGCTCGTGTTTCTTGGCCCAAGCAAGTCTCTTCTTCTTATTGGTGTCCTTTAGTAGTGGTTTCTTTGCTGCAATTCGACCACGAAGGCCTGATTCACACAGTCTCCTCTGAACAGTTAATGTTGAGATGTGTCTTTTACTTGAACTCTGTGAAGCATTTATTTGGGCTGCAATTTCTGAGGCTGGTAACTCTAATGAACTTATCTTCTGCAGCAGAGGTAACTCTGGGTCTTCCATTCCTGTGGCAGTCCTCATGAGAGCCAGTTTCATCATAGCGCTTGATGGTTTTTGCGACTGCACTTGAAGAAACGTTCAAAGTTCTTGAAATGTTCCATATTGACTGACCTTCATGTCTTAAAGTAATGATGGACTGTTGTTTCTCTTTGCTTATTTGAGCTGTTCTTGCCATAATATGGACTTGGTCTTTTACCAAAAAGGGCTATCTTCTGTATACCCGCCTACCTTGTCACAACACAACTGATAGGCTCAAACGCATTCAGAAGGAAAGGAGTTCCACAAATTAACTTTTAACAAGGCACACCTATTAATTTAAATGCATTCCAGGTGACTATCTCATGAAGCTGCTTGAGAGAATGCCAAGAGTGTGCAAAGCTGTCATCAAGGCAAAGGTTGGCTATTTGATTCAAATATAAAATATATTTTGATTTGTTTAACACTTTTGGTTGCTACATGATTCCATATGTGTTATTTCATAGTTTTGATATCTTCACTATTATTCTACAATGTAAAAATAAAGAAAAACCCTTGAATGAGTAGGTGTGTCCAAACTTTTGACTGGTAGTGTATATGACTTTCAACGTGGCACCATCATAGGATGCCACCTTTCCAACAATCAGTTCATCAAATTGCTGCCCTGCTAGAGCTGCCCCGGTCATCTGTAAGTGCTGTTATTGTGAAGTGGAAACGTCTAGGAGCAATGGACTTTGGAGCAGTGGAAACGCGTTCTCTGGAGTGATGAATGACGCTTCACCATCTGGCAGTCCGACAGACAAATCTGGGTTTGGCGGATGCCATGAGAACGCTACATGCCCCAATGCATAGTGCCAACTGTAAAGTTTGGTGGATGAGGAATAATGGTCTTGGGTTATTTTCCATGGTTCGGGCTAGGCCCCTTTAGTTCCAGTGAAGGGAAATCTTAACGCTACAGCGTTCAATGACATTCTAGACAATTCTGTGCTTCCAACTTTATGGCAATTTGGGGAAGGCCCTTTCCTGTTTAGCATGACAATGCCCCCGTGCACAAAAAGAGGTCCATACAGAAATGGTTTGTCGAGATCGGTGTGGAAGAACTTGACTGGCCTGCAGAGAGCCCTGACCTCAATCCCATCTAACACCTTTGGGATGAATTGGAACACCGACTGCGAGCCAGGCTTAATAGCCCAACATCAATGCCCGACCTCACTAATGCTCTTATGGCTGAATGGAAGCAAGTTTCTAGTAGAAAGCCTTCCCAGAAGAGTGGAGGCTGTTATAGCAGCAAAAGGGGGACCAACTCCATATTAATGCCCATGATTTTGTTGTTCAACGAGCAGTTGTCCACATACCTTTGGCCATGTAGTGTATATATGTATATACTGTATCATTTGCATTCGGAAATGATTCAGACCCCTTGACTTTTTCCACATTTTGTTATGTTACAGCCTTATTCTAAAATTGATTAAATAAATACATCTAATCAATCTACACACAATACCCCATAATGACAAAGCGAAAACAGGTTTTTATTTTTTGTGCACATTTCTTAAAAATAAAAAACAGAAATACCTTATTTACATAAGTATTCAAACCCTTTGCTATGAGACTCGAAATTGAGCTCAGGTGCATCCTGTTTCCATTGATCGTCCTTGAGATGTTTCTACAACTTGATTGGAGTCCACCTGTGGTAAATTAATTTGATTGGAAATGATTTGGAAAGGCACACATCTGTCTATATAAGGTCCCACAGTTAACAGTGCACGTCAGAGCAAAAACCAAGTCATGAGGTCGAAGGAATTGTCCGTAGAGCTCCAAGACCGGATTGTGTCAAGGCACAGCTCTGGGGAAGGGTACCAAAACATTTCTGCAGCATTGAAGGTCCCAAGATGGAAGAAGTTTGGAACAACCAAGACTCTTCCTAGAGCTGGCCGCCTGGCCTAACTGAGCAATCGGGGGAGAAGGGCCTTGGTCAGGGAGGTAACCAAGAACCCGGTGGTCACTCTGACAGAGCTCCAGAGTTCCTCTGTGGAGATGGGAGAACCTTCCAGAAGGACAACCATCTCTGCTGCACTCCACCAATCAGGCCTTTTATGGTAAAGTGGTCAGACGGAAGCCATTCCTCAGTAAAAGGCACATGACAGCCCTCTTGGAGTTTGCCAAAAGACACCTAAAGGACTCTCAGACCATGAGAAGCAAGATTATCTGGTCTGATGAAACCAAGATTGAACTCTTTGGCCTGAATGCCAAGCGTCATGTCTGTAGGAAACCTGGCACCATCCCTACGGTGAAGCATGGTGGTGGTAGCATCATGCTGTGGGGATGTTTTTCAGTGGCAGGGACTGGGAGACTAGTCAGGATCGAGGGAAGATGAACGGAGAAAAGTACAGAGATCCTTGATAAAAACCTGCTCCAGAGAGCTCAGGACCTCAGATTGGGGCGAATGTTCACCTTGCAACAGGACTATGACCCTAAGCACACAGCCAAGACAACACAGGAGTGACTTCGCAAGAATGGGACACTCTCCCCAAATACAGGTGTGCCAAGCTTGTAGCATCATACCCAAGAAGGCTCGAGGCTGTAATCCCTGCCAAAGGTGCTTCAACAAAGTACTGAGTAAAGGGTCTGAAAACTTATGTAAATGCGTTATTTCAGTTGTTTTTTATAAATTAGCAAAATTTACAAAAAAATTGTTTTTGCTTTGTCATTATGGGGTATCGTTTGTAGAGTGATGAGAAATATTTTTTTAAATCCATTTTAAAATAAGAGCGTAACGTAATAAAATGTGGAAAAAGTGAAGGGGTCTGAATACTTTCCGAATGCACTGTATATGTGTGATGTTGGACAAAGTTTGTGATATCAACAGAGGTATATTTTCTGGGTGACCTAAATATTGACTGGTTGTCATCAAGCTGCCCACTCAAAAATAATCTCTAAACTGTAACCAGTGCCTACAATCTGGTTAAAGTAATCAGTCAACCTACCAGGGTATTTACAAACAGAACAGGAACTAAATCATCCACTTGTATTGATCACATCTTTACTAATCCAGAAATCTGCTCTAAAGCAGTATCCACACCCATCGGATGTAGTGATCATAATATAATAGCCATATCTAGAAAAACCGATGTTCCATAGACTGGACCTAAAATTGTTTACAAACGATCATACAAGAGGTTTTGCAATTATTCCTATGTCGAAGATGTGAAAAATATTTGTTGGTCTGATGTGTGTAATGAGGAACTTCTGGATGCTGCACTTGAAGCATATATGAAACTGCTTCTTCCGTTTACTGATAGGCATGCCCTGCCTCCAACTGTTTGCTTAGAAATTCTAGGGACAATAAGGAGGCCTGCATCTTGTGACCATAGCGTAAGTGTAGGTATGTACTGCAGGACCAAATCGGAAAGATAGGTAGGAGCAAGTCAATGTAATGCTTTGTAGGTTAGCAGTAAAACCTTGAAATCAGCCCTAGCCTTAACATGAAGCCACTAGAGTAATATGATCAATTTTTGGGGTTATAGTCCAGATTTTAGCAGCTGTGTTTAGCACTAACTAAAGTTTATTTAGTGATTTATCCGGGTAGCCTGAGAGTAGAGCATTGCAGTAGTCTAATCTAGAAGTGACAAAAGCATGGATTAGCTTTTATGCATCATTTTCTGACAAAAGGTTTCAGATTTTTGCAATGTTACGAAGATGG
Organism: Coregonus clupeaformis; assembly: GCF_020615455.1. NCBI lineage: Eukaryota > Metazoa > Chordata > Actinopteri > Salmoniformes > Salmonidae > Coregonus > Coregonus clupeaformis. Next base: position 28,507,471 of record NC_059192.1, read on the forward strand.
AAGAAAGCTGCCCTTTAAATATTCTTGATATGTTCGTCAAAATAGAGATCAGGGTCCAGAGTAATGCCGAGGTCCTTCACAGTTTTATTTGAGATGACTGTTCAAACATCAAGATTAATTGTCAGATCCAACAGCAGATCTCTTTGTTTCTTGGACCCTAGAACTAGCATCTCTGTATTGTCCGTACTTTGAACCCATCCACTTCCTTATGTCTGAAACACAGGCTTCCAGGGTAGGCAATTTTGGGGCTTCACCATGTTTCATTGAAATGTACAGCTGTGTGTCGTCCGCATAGCAGTGAAAGTTGACCTTGTGTTTCCGAATGACATCACCAAGAGGTAGAATATATATAGTGAAAACAATAGTGGTTCTAAAATGAAACATTGAGGAACACCGAAACGTACAATTGATTTGTCAGAGGACAAACCATCCACAGAGACAAACTGATATCTTTCCGACAATTTAAGATCTAAACCAGGCAAGAACTTGTCCGTGTAGACCAATTAAGGTTTCCAATCTCTCCAAAAGAATGTGGTGATCGATGGTGTCAATAGCAGCACTAAGGTCTAGGAGCACGAGGACAGATGCAGAGCCTTGGTCTGACGCCATTAAAAGGTCATTTACCACCTTCCCTAGTATAGTCTCAGTACTATGATGGGGTCTAAAACCAGACTGAAGTGTTCCGTATACATTATTTGCTGCGCAACAGCTTTTTCTAAAATTTGTGAGGAATGTGAGATTCGATATAGGCCAATAGTTTTTTTTACATTTTCCAGGTCAAGGTTTGGCTTTTTCAAGAGAGGCTTTATTACTGCCACTTTTAGTGAGTTTGGTACACATCTGGAGGATAGGGAGGCGTTTATTATATTCAGCATAGGAGCGTCAAGCACAGGAAGTAGCTCTTTTCAGTAGTTTAGTTGGAATAGGGTCCAGTATGCAGCTGGGAGGCCGTGAGTATTTTTGTGAATGTGTCGAGATACAGGATAAAAAAACTTGAGTGTCTCCATTAATCCTAGGTCCTGGCAGTTCTGTGCAGACTCAGGGCAACAGAGCTTTGGAGAAATACGCAGATTCAAAGAGGAGTCCGTAATTTGCTTTCTAATGATCATGATCTTTTCGTCAAAGAAGTTCATGAATTCATCACTGCTGAAGTGAAATCGTCTCTTGGGGAATGCTGCTTTTTAGTTAGCTTTGCGACAGTATCAACAATAAATATTGGGTTGTTCTTGTTCTCCTCAATTAGGTTGGAAAAATAGGCTGATCGAGCAACAGTGAGGGCTCTTCGATATTGCACGGTACTGCCTCTCCAAGCTAGTCTGAAGACTTCCAGTTTGGTGGAGCGCCATTTCTGTCCCAAATTTCTGGAAGCTTGCTTCAGGGCTCTGGTATTTTCTGTATACCAGGGAGTTAATTTCTTGTGACAAATGTTTTTAGTTTTTAGAGGTGCGACTGCATCTAGGGTATTACGCAAGGTTAAATGTAGATCCTCAGGTGGTTAACCGATTTTTGTACTCCGACGTCCTTGGGTAGGTGGAGGGAGTCTGGAAGGGCATCTAGGAATCTTTGGGTTGTCCGAGAATTTATAGCGCAGTGTTTGATAATCCTTGGTTTAGCAAACGTAATAAAATGGTGTTCTGATAGTCTAGGATTATGAGGAAAAATATTTAGATCCACAATTATTCCTCGGGACAAAACTAGATCCCAGGGTATGACTGTGGAAATGCGTAGGTCCGGAGACATGTTGGACAAAACCCACTGTGTCGATGATGGCCCCTGCCCCCTGGTAAACAGTGTATGATCACTGGATGATTGTTTTTAAGTCTAATATTGTGGGTAATGGAGTCGCCAATGACCTAGGATTTTCAATTTGTCAGAGCTAATGGTGGGAGGCTTCAGCAGCTCAGACCCCGTAACGGGTAGAGGAGAGACCTGAGAAGGCTCGGCCTCTGACTCCGACTCGTCGCTTAATGGGGAGAACCGGTTGAAAGTTTCTGCCGGCTGAATGAGCGACACCGGTTGAGCATGCCGACATAATTTATTTCCAGAAGCCTTGACAAAATTGTCCGGCTGCGGGGACTGTGCGAGGGGATTTATACTACTATCTGTACTTACTGGTGGCACAGACGCTGTTTCATCCTTTCCTACACTTAAATTGCCCTTGCCTAACGATGGCGTCTGAAGCTGGGCTTGCAACTCGGCTATCCTCACCATAAGGCGATAGTTTTCCTGTATATTATGAGTACAGCGACTGCAATTAGATGGCATAGCGTTAATGTTACTACTTAGCTTTTTCGGCTGGTGGAGGTCCTGTAGAACCATGTCCAGATAATGCATCCGGGGTGAAAAAGTTGAATGAAAAAAGTTGAGCAAGGAAAAAACTAAGATGTTGGTAAATGTGTTAAATGCAGAGTTGTTATTAAAAGTTTTTAAAAAACGAAACATTTGGCAGGTAACCAAGTAGCAACAAACAGCACAGCAGCACGGAGACAACGTGGAAGTGTGACATATTGTATTTTGCACTGTACTATGTATTAGTCCTAGATATTGTGTGTATGTACTGATATGTAGGCTATGTGTGACATTTTTAAATGTATGTATTTCAGTCCTTGACTAATAATGTTCTGTATTATGTCATGTTTCATGTGGACCCCAGGAAGAGTAGCTGATGCTTTTGCAGCAGCTAATGGGGATCCTGATAAAAAGCATATACAAAAGCATATTTACAGTCAATAATGTGAAAAATATCGTGATATGATATTTTGCCCATATCGCCCAGCTCTAGCAGCCATGCACAGCTGTCTTTCCAGATAAATAGGCATGTACAGACCCGCTTCAAACATGGAAAATCATGCCGCTCGCTCATGAGTTCAGCAACACGTTGTGATATGGCACAATACACTTCTGTGGAGCAAATTCGACCCACATAATCAATTAAGGAATGCCTACCATAAACACGTTTCCAATACATACAGTTCCATTTACAGCAATGAAAACCAATAGGCTACCAAGAAAATCAGAATAGCATCTGCAGTAACCAAGTATTCCAGCCACTCTTTTCCTATGAACCAATTGCTAAAATTGCAATTGCTGGGGTAGGATTCTAGGCTAACCTGGGCTGGCTCCTCTGTTCCAAGAACAGTTGGAGGTGGAGGCGGCTGTGGAGCCATTATCCTGGCTGCTGCGCTTGTGGAAGGGTGGGTAGGCTCTGCACAAGGAGTTAGCTGGAGCTCGGCAGCATCATCGCTGCTGTGCTTGGCGGCGGCCTTGGTGGTTTGATGCTGCTGCTCATCACTTTCATTCTCCTTTGTTTGGCTAAGAAGCTAACTAAACTCTGTTATGGTGGGGCGTGAGGCAGAGTTAAGTGAAGCAGCTTCAACTGTAAACTTTACCCCGCCCTTATAAATAAAAATAAAATATTACAGGCAGAGGCACATCACGTTATTCACTTAGCCTACCACAGATGAGAAGCGTTTTTTCACGCTTTCTATGGAAACCCAAAGGAGTCATACCTAACCACCCATTGGTTTTCCATTGTCCCCAACACACACCGCTGTGCATCCTGTCCATTGTGCTGACACAGAGCAGAGGAGATACTTTTTTTTGCCGCAAACCTGTCACACAGTCATTTAAACTTTTTTTGCTATATTTAAATAGGGACATAAAACTAAACTTAGCCCCCTCGTGGAGCTGACCCCATTGGTCATACTATCAACAAACTATCTGTTGTTGATAAGCAACTGCTTGCTAAGGTTACAACTAGGGTCAGGTTTAAAATAAGGGTAAGGGTTAAGTTTAGGGGTAGGATAAGGGTTAGGGCTAGGGTTAGTAGATAGTTAATTGAAATGTAACTGATAGTCTGTAGACCGTCTACAGATAGACTATCCAAATTAAATGTTACCATGTGTTCCTCCAGGTTTGAGCGGCTGGAGGTCCTGGCTGTGTTTTCCTCCACGGTGCTGGTGCAGCTCGGAGCTCTGTTCATCCTGAAGGAGAGGTGGGTGGAACCAGGGTTTACCCCTGTTTGTGACACGGGATGGAGTAGGGTGGGGGACGGGGGCTACTGAATATTTCAGAGCTGTGGGAATGTCTCATGCCTGTGCCCACACCTAGGCCCAAGCGCCCAGAACCAGGGTTTATCCAGCGGTCACGGCTCAGGCAGGGAAGGGGTGAGGAGGGGAGTGGAGTGCTGCCAACTAGTACATCAACCACGTGTGTGCAGTGTGTGTGTGTGGCCCTTAATTCCAATAGCATAGAGAGTAAGAGAGAGAGAGAGACTGAGTGGGGGGGGTCTGAGGAGAGGATGTTTGTGTTGATGAGGGCCGTGGGAATGTTTGTTCCTGCATATGTCCACACCTTAGCCTGAAGCACACATTAGAGAAGACATGGTTTATCTAACAGTCACGTTTCTGTCAGTGAAGGGGAGGGAAGAGATGATGATGTTTCACCGTCCATTTCACATGGCTGCCGAACAACATGTCAAGCATGTGTGTAACAAGGCTTCCGGCATTCAGAGAGAGAAACGGAGGGGGAGGGAAATATGAGAGAATTCATACTGTGTATTTGTGGTAAGTGTATGGTAAATATAGACTGGCTGCATGCCTTCTTCCCTCCATGCCACCATGAATACTGGACACAGGTTTTGATCGTCCACCTTAAAACGGTCAAGTTGCTGTTGCCATGTTTACATATCGGAATCTATCCTGGAGAAATATGCAAAAACACTTCTGTATAGCCTTGAGGGGTGTTTCTGATGGCTGTTGTCACGGTGAGTGGTATCAGACTTAATCGGCCATTTAGCTCCCAGGGTGTCCTGGCCATCACTTCTATTACACTACCAGTCAAAAGTTTGGACACACCTACTCATTCAAGGGTTTTTCTTTATTTTTACTATTTTTTACATTGTAGAATAATAGTGAAGATATCAAAACTATGAAATAACACATATGGAATCATGTAGTAACCAAAAAAGTGTTAAACGAATCAAAATATATTTTATATTTGATATTCTTCAAATAGCTACCCTTTGCTTTGATGACAGCTTTGCACACTCTTGGCATTCTCTTAACCAGCTTCATGAGGTAGTCACCTGGAATGCATTTAAATTAACAAGTGTGCCTTCTTAAAAGTTAATTTGTGACATTTCTTTCCTTCTTAATGCGTTTGAGCCAATCAGTTATGATGAAACTGGCTCACATGAGGACCACCACAGGAATGGAAGACCCAGAGTTACATCTGCTCCAGAGGATAAGTTCATTATAGTTACCAGCCTCAGAAATTGCAGCCCAAATAATTGCTTCACAGAGTTCAAGTAACAGACACATCTCAACATCAACTGTTCAGAAGGGACTGTGTGAATCAGGCCTTCATGGTCGAATTGCTGCAAAGAAACCACTACTAAAGGACACCAATAAGAAGAAGAGACTTGGGCCAAGAAACACGAGCAATGGACATTAGACCGGTGGAAATTTGTCCTTTGGTCTGGAGTCCAAATTGGAGAATTTTGGGTCCAACCGCTGTGTCTTTGTGAGGCGCAGTGTGGGTGAACGGATGATCTCTGCATGTGTGGTTCCCACCGTAAAGCGTGGAGGAGGAGTTGTTATGGTGTGGGTGTGCTTTGCTGGTGACACTGTCTGTGATTTATTTAGAATTCAAGGCACACTTGACCAGCATGGTTACCACAGCATTCTGCAGCGATATGCCATCGCATCTGGTTTGCGCTTAGTGGGACTATCATTTGTTTTTCAACAGGACAATGACCCAACACACCTCCAGGCTGTGTAAAGGCTATTTGACCAAGAAGGAGAGGAATGGAGTGCTGCATCAGATAACCTGGCATACACAATCCCCCGACCTCAACCCAATTGAGATGGTTTGGAATGAGTCGGACGGCAGAGTGAAGGAAAAGCATCCAACATGTGCTCAGCATATGTGGGAACTCCTTCAAGACTGTTGGAAAAGCATTCCTCATGAAGCTGGTTGAGAGAATGCCAAGAATGTGCAAAACTGTCATCAAGGCAAAGGGTGGCTATTTGAAGAATCTCAAATATAAAATATAATTTGTTTAACACTTTTTTGGTTACTACATGATTCCATGTGTTATTTCATAGTTTTGATGTCTTCATTATTATGTAGAAAATAGTACAAATAATGAAAAAACCTTGATTGAGTAGTTGTGTCCAAACTTTTGACTGGTACTGTATATCACTCCACCTTAGCATCTCAGCACAGACAACAGCAACAGCCCAACCAGAGTTTTTCCTGGTCAGGTCACGTGGTACCTTTCTTTCTTGTTTGTTTATTTACTTGTTCCATATTGCCTCATGTTTCTGTGTGACAGTTTTTCTTCCCTTCTGTTATTTTGTCAGTGTGGAGAGATTCGTGGAGCAGCCGGAGGTGCACACGTAAGTAGGCGCCGGTCCAAACACGCACGCCCACACACCCCTGTTCCACATACATACTCCAGGGAGAACATCAGCCCAAACAAACATCACAGCTGGGTCTGGGTCCAGACAGACTTAGCCTTCGATCCCTGTCATCCCTCTAAACTGAACGCAATGGGATTTTCAGCTAATCAGGTTGCCAAACCTTGCTGCAGCTGCACCATCCTGAATCGCCATTATGAAACAAAGATTAGTAGTTTGATGAAACACAACCGATTTAAACCTGTCTTCGTTGATGAGATTACCTTTCAAAGCAGTGGAACATTGGAGATGTGATGTTGGGTGTAATGCAGGGCACTATCACTAAAACAACAGATTATTATCACTGCTGGGCAGCAGGTGCCAGCCAGGCAAGACACTACATGTTCTAGATACCACAACACTTAATCTAGTGGGGAACATCCATTTAAACTGCAGCACCAACTGACTTCCCTCAGCATTAAAATCTGCCTCTGTTGATTGTTTGTGTGGAGTTTTTTAAATGGGTTGTCTCTCTTTTGATGTTTATGTGGGTGTTTGTGTTTTGGAAACGTTTACACGTGTTTGTTTTCCATTATGATTCACTTATTTCCAAATTAATTGTAGCAATAATATTACTATTTTATCTTGTTTGTGTGTGTATATAGTAATTAGTACTTGTGTGGTGTAAGTCAACAGAGATGACTGTACAAGCCATGGAGAGTATGTGCTATGTTTGACACGAATGTGTTACAAGTGTGCATCTATTTTGTACTGATAATGGTCCTCTGTGTATGTAGGGGTCGTCTGTTGGTGGGGACCTTTGTAGCTCTGTTCTTCAACCTGTTAACTCTGCTCTCTGTGAAGAACAAGCCCTTTGTCTATGTCTCAGAAGGTAGGTCAACGCTGACTGTCCTCACCTCTCACTGCCTAGTATGTCTGAGTTTATAATAAACTGCTATACTAACTTACTGTATGTAAAAATAACTTATTTTATGTAAAAAGAGGTAGACAATATTAGTTTAAATTATAGTATAATAATAGTATGAAATGTATGCCAATTATAAAGCATCATTATTGTAGTTCATTCTGGGATACTATCAGGTTTTCAGCTGTTTCTGTCAGTATTGGATTCCACACAGTCATTGATAATCAATTATATCTGTAGTACATGCCAGCCCTAGTAGTCCCCTGTAGCTCAGTTGGTAGAGCATGGCACTTGCAACGCCAGGGTTGTGGGTACGATTCCCACTGGGGACCAGTATGAAAATGTATGCACTCACTAACTGTAAGTCGCTCTGGATAAGAGCGTCTGCTAAATGACTAAAATGTAAAATGTACCATGGTGCCTCCCAGCTGTGCCTGGTGCTGCTGTACGTGGCTCTGTCTGCTGCAGTCTGGCTGTTATTCCCCTGAGCTGCCAGCAGGGGGCCTGGCGCAGCACAATGCCTGTGGCTGCAGTCCTCCACTAAGCAGGGCCCAAGCTGTCATGGCTCACTGTTTGTTTGTAAATCCTCATTGACACAGTTATGGACTCTATGACAATCCAGACCCCAGACTAGTTGACCCCCTAAATCTCAGTGCCTGAAATCCAATGAGACTTTTAATTTTATACACCATGTACACACAGCCCTGGGCACGTCACTAGCCCAAAATAGAACCAAAGATTCAGAGAAAAAGTTTGCTGGAGGGATGCGGTAAGGCGAGAGAAAGAGATGAAAATGGCCATAGAAGAGAGCCGGAATGAATGAATGGAGGGAGACGGGAGGAAAACACAATCCCTGGAGATCACACAGTCAGCACTTTACCTAGTAGAGGCCAGCGTAGAAAGCTGACCCTCCTGTCTTTGTTTGTTTTGAGCCCAATGTTTACGACACAAGCAAAATGTTGTCTGAGTCCCCTTCACCTATGGTTTGTGCTGTATTAATGTCAGCTCCGATTTGCTCAATGTTTTTGATTGGTCCAGATGCGGTCCATTTGGTCCATGGCCTCTTACAGAGGCTATATAGCTTTGCTCTTATGTAATTAAGGGCTTTAATGGAGCAGTATGCTAGATTAAGAGCACTACGACTGTCTTGCCTTCCTCCTTCGCCTTTCATTGGAATTACTTAATCTGCTCGAGGAACATTATGACTCGAGACAAGACGTGCTTAGATCATGGACGACTTGTCTTCTCTGTCGGACTGTCTGTCACCCAGTCACGTGCCACAAAGAAGAGCTCTGAATAGCTCTGGTTGTACCTCTCTCCACCAGTCCTCTCCTTGGCTTGAAAGGATTTCTTCCCGTGTTTTGGCCCTTAGCAGGTTGTGTTGAGTAACAGTGATGTAGTGCACAATGACTGATGATAATTGTCATGTTAGTATGCACATTTAGATTGTGCTGTTTGTGATTGATGAGTTGTGGCGAAGCTGTACATTGGGTAAATTTTGTCTAGGTCATTCACTTTTGTCTAGGTCATACCCCACACTCAAATAAACAAGGCTAAGTAAACAGGCTAACTTAATTTAAGATCTCATTGCCAGGAGTGCATTAGTCAGGCTAATTGCACACACACACGTGCGCACAGATGCGTGCGCACACACACACAGTTGTATTATATAAGCATGTTCCAGACGGCAGTGCCCTGAGGCAGCCAGACAGGCTGCCATATCATGAATAAGGCACTCTGCTAAAATGGTTCATTCATGGAGTTGGCCCAGCAAAAGTGCCCTTCCTGTGGCTTTACTCAACACAAGTCCCCAGAATGGGGGTGGGTTTCATGTGTTACTCTGACTGTTTTTGTACACTTAGATGGTTTACATTATGATTGTAAGTCATTGTTTTTATTCATAATGTTGAGTAATTTATTATTCAAATGAACATTTATAGACTAAAACACCTTTTTATAATGCTGTAACAGAAATGGGGATATGGGACGGTAAACTTGAAAGAGGGTTGCTTATCTGTTGGTTAGCAAGCAGACGTATGGCTTTCTAGGACTATTCCTGTCTACATCACAAGCACCTCAGACTCCTATCCTTAAGAAGCGGTACATGATACTAGGGTTGGGGTATTTTACGATTGCATCGTCTATAGACCTTTTCAACTGTCAAATCAATAACACGTTCTACACTACATAACCAAAAGTATGTGGACACATGCTCATCGAACATCTCATACAAAATCATACAAAATCATGGGCATTAATATGGAGTTGGTCCCCCCTTTGCTGCTATAACAGCATCCACTCTTCTGGGAAGGCTTTCCACTAGATGTTGGAACATTACTGCAGGGAGCATTAGTGAGGTCGAGCACTGATGTTGGGCGATTAGGCCTGGCTCGCAGTCGGCGTTCCAATTCATCCCAAAGGTGTTCGATGGGGTTAAGGTCAGGGCTCTGTGCAGGCCAGTCAAGTTCTTCCACACCGATCTCGACAAACCATTTCTGTATGGACCTCTCTTTGTGCATGGGGGCATTGTCATGCTGCCACAAAGTTGGAAGCACAGAATGGTCTAGAATGTCATTGTATGCTGTAGAGTTAAGATTTCCCTTCACTGGAACTAAGGGGCCTAGCCCGAACCATGATAAACAGCCCCAGACCATTATTCCTCATCCACAAAACTTTACAGTTGCCAATATGCATAGGGGCAGGTAGCGTTCTGCTGGCATCTGCCAACCCAGATTCGTCCATCGGACTGCCAGATGGTGAAGCGTCATTCATCACTCCAGAGAACGCATTTCCACTGCTCCAGAGTCCAATGGCGGCGATCTTTACACCACTCCAGCTGACGCTTGGCGCATGGTGATCTTAGGCTTGTGTGCGTATCGAACTGTACAAATCCTAAATATAGGCCTACAAGTTATAAAATAAATTAATGTTGTGTAAACAAAATAGGAAACAACCTAAATTAGTTAAAATATATTTTCAAGGTTTGATGGAATATTTTTCGAAAAGATGCATCTGGATTTGAATATAGGCTACGTTTTTTAATTAAATCCAAAAAGTGAAATTATGAACCACTAGGCCTACGTAAAGGTTTCTGGCAAGGAACACCAGCATTTTAATAGCCACGGGAAGTAAGGGTGCTGAGGGTGCTGCAATCGAAAAATATATATTATTGAAACAATTATTATTACTCCTGTATGAGCGGAGAAAAATAATCATCCGCAGAGCAGAGAAAAAAAGCAATCGCTTTGGATTGTTTTTCCAAGATGGCGTAGCAGTGCGGTCGCTTTTATTTCATCGTCCTGTGTAAATATCCCGTTTCTTGTTTTTTTTGTCTATTTTGTATATATTTCTCAATTTTTTACTTTCATTCTTTAACTAAATATACTTTCCTGCAACCCGCCTCACCCAACGTGGAAAGGATTCTATTATTTCTTTATAACTTTCATCAAGAACCGTAAGCTGAAACGAGTGTAGCCGCAATCTGAATGGCTACCTGCTATTAGTCAACGTTAGCGTCTTCACCACTGTCCGTGGCCTACACTATCCACCAGCCAGCTCTAGCTCTAGCCTGGACAATTCGTCGGCCAGTCTGCACAGCGTGCTATCGACCCAGCGTGCTATCGACCCAGAGCTTATTGGACTTTCTGCCGGAATCACTGGACCCTAGCGCCGGATCATCACAACCAGCTAGCTAGCTGCAACCTGTTGTTGGCTGATTACCATTGCCCTATAGCAAGCACCAGTTAGCCTTGAGCTAGCCTCAGGCCCATCTCCCCGGCTATCTACCTCTCTGTCAACCGGACGGGACCTCCTAGTGTTGACACTGAGCCCCGCCCGATCCAACACGACTGGTTTGCCGACGAAATAGTCTGATGTGGTTTCAACAGGCTTCCCGTTGCGACGACCACGAAGATCCATCTGCCAGCCCCGGCCCGCTAGCACACGCAAACTACAACTGTGCTCCCTGCTAGCTGTACTGAAGCACCAATTTGAACTGCTCTCGGACTCACATATTGCTGTTCACTGGACCTTATGATCACTCAGCTGCACAGCTGATGCCTGCTGGACTGTTCCTTTACACGGTACCCTGTCCTGTTTATTCTGTTTAGTCTTAGCCCAAACGTTATCGCTATTTCCAGTTGTGTCTTAACTCTCTCTAATAACACCTGTGACTGCTTTATGCCTCTCTCCCATGTCAATTATGCCTTGCCTATTGCTGTTTGGGTTAGTTCTTATTATACAATTTCACTGTAGAACCCCTAGTCCCTCTCAAACTGCCTCATATAGTTCCTTTGTTCCACCCCCCCATACACGCCGAGACCGGCTCAATCGATGCCTCCAATGACGCTATCTCTTTCATTGTTACCCAACGCTTAGGGTTACCTGAACTGCACTCATATCCTTCCATATCCTTTTCTGTACATAATGCCCTGAATCTTTTCTACAACGCCCGGAGAACTGCCCCCTTTATTCTATGTACCCAACGCACTAGAAGGCCAGTTCTTAAAGCCTTTAGTCGTATCCTTATTCTAGTCCTCCTCTGTTCCTCTGGTGATGTAGAGGCTAACCCAGGCCCTGCAGCCCCCAGTATCACTCCTACTCCCCAGGAGCTATCATTTGTTGACTTCTGTAACCGTAAAAGTCTTGGTTTTCTGCACATAAATATCAGAAGCCTCCTTCCTAAGTTTGAGTTATTCACTGCGTTAGCACACTCCGCCAACCCTGATGTTCTAGCAGTGTCTGAATCCTGGCTTAGGAAGGCCACCAAAAATTCTGAAATTTCCATCCCCAACTATAACATTTTCCGTCTAGATAGAACTGCCAAAGGGGGGTGGAGTTGCAATCTACTGTAGAGATAGCCTGCAGAGCTCCATCATACTATCCAGGTCTGTGCCCAAACAGTTTGAGCTTCTACTTCTAAAAATCCACCTTTCCAGAAATAAATCTCTCACTGTTGCCGCTTGCTACAGACCCCCCTCAGCCCCCCAGCTGTGCCCTGGACACCATATGTGAATTGATTGCCCCCATCTATCCTCAGAGTTCGTACTGCTTGGTGACCTAAATTGGGATATGCTTAACACCCCGGCCATCCTACAATCTAAACTAGATGCCCTCAATCTCACACAAATTATCAACGAACCTACCAGGTACAACCCTAAATCCGTAAACATGGGTACCCTCATAGATATCATCCTGACTAACTTACCCTCTAAATACACCTCCGCTGTCTTCAACCAGGATCTCAGCGATCACTGCCTTATTGCCTGCGTCCGTAACGGGTCCGCGGTCAAACGACCACCCCTCATCACTGTCAAACGCTCCCAAAAACACTTCAGCGAGCAGGCCTTCCTAATTGACCTGGCCCAGGTATCCTGGATGGATATAGATCTCATTCCGTCAGTAGAGGATGCCTGGTTGTTCTTTAAAAGTAATTTCCTCTCAATCTTAAATAGACATGCCCCATTCAAAAAATACAGAACTAAGAACAGATATAGCCCCTGGTTCTCCTCAGACTTGACTGCCCTTGACCAGCACAAAAACATCCTGTGGCGTACTGCATTAGCATCAAATAGCCCCCGCGATATGCAACTTTTCAGGGAAGTTAGGAACCAATATACACAAGCAGTTAGGAAAGCAAAGGCTAACTTTTTCAAACAGAAATTTGCATCCTGTAGCACTAACTCCAAAAAGTTTTGGGACACTGTAAAGTCCATGGAAAATAAGAGCACTTCCTCCCAGCTGCCCACTGCACTGAGGCTAGGAAACACTATCACCACCGATAAATCTACAATAATCGAGAATTTCAACAAGCATTTTGCTACGGCTGGCCATGCTTTCCACCTGGCTACCACTACCCCGGCCACCAGCTCTGCACCCTCCGCTGCAACTTGCCCATGCCCCCCCGCTTCTCCTTCACACAAATCCAGACAGCTGATGTTCTAAAAGAGCTGCAAAATCTGGACCCCCTACAAATCATCTGGGCTAGACAATCTGGACCCTTTCTTTCTAAAACTAGCCGCCGAAATTGTCGCAACCCCTATTACTAGCCTGTTCAACCTCTCTTTCGTAACGTCTGAGATCCCCAGAGATTGGAAAGCTGCCGCGGTCATCCCCCTCTTCAAAGGGGGTGACACTCTAGATCCAAACTGTTACAGACCCATATCCATCCTGCCCTGCCTTTCAAAAAGTTTTTGAAAGCCAAGTCAACAAACAGATCACCGACCATTTCGAATCCCACCGTACCTTCTCCGCTATGCAATCCGGTTTCCGAGCTGGTCATGGGTGCACTTCAGCCACGCTCAAGGTCCTAACGATATTATAACCGCGATCGATAATAGACAGTACTGTGCAGCCGTTTTCATTGACCTGGCCAAGGCTTTCGACTCTGTCAACCACCGCATTCTTATTGGCAGACTAAATAGCCTTGGTTTCTCAAATGACTGCCTCGCCTGGTTCACCAACTACTTCTCAGATAGAGTTCAATGTGTCAAATCGGAGGGCCTGTTGTCTGGACCTATGGCAGTCTCTATGGGGGTGCCACAGGGTTCAATTCTTGGGCCGACTCTTTTCTCTGTGTATATCAATGACGTCGCTCTTGCTGCTGGTGACTCTCAGATCCACCTCTACGCAGACGACACCATTTTGTATACATCTGGCCCTTCATTGGACACTGTGTTAACAAACCTCCAAACGAGCTTCAATTCCATACAACACTCCTTCAGTAGCCTCCAACTGCTCTTAAACACTAGTAAAACTAAATGCATGCTCTTCAACCGAACGCTGCTTGCACCCGCCCACCCGACTAGAATCACTACTCTCGACGGGTCTGACCTAGAGTATGTGGACAACTACAAATATCTAGGTGTCTGGTTAGACTGTAAACTCTCCTTCCAGACTCACATTAAGAATCTCCAATCCAAAGTTAAATCTAGAATCGGTTTCCTATTTCGCAACAAAGCCTCCTTCACTCATGCTGCCAAACATGCCCTCGTAAAACTGACTATCCTACCGATCCTTGACTTCGGGCGATGTCATTTACAAAATAGCCTCCAACACTCTACTCAGCAAATTGGATGTAGTCTATCACAGTGCCATCCGTTTTGTCTCCAAAGCCCCATACACTACCCACCACTGTGACCTGTACGCTCTTGTTGGCTGGTCCTCACTACATATTCGTCGCCAAACCCACTGGCTCCAGGCCATCTATAAATCACTGCTAGGCAAATCCCCGCCTTATCTTAGCTCATTGGTCACCATAGCAACACCCACCCGTAGTCTGCGCTCCAGCGGGTATATCTCACTGGTCATCCCCAAAGCCAACACCTCCTTTGGCCGCAATTCCTTCCAGTTCTCTGCTGCCAATGACTGGAACAAATTGCAAAAATCTCTGAAGCTGGAGACACTTATCTCCCTCACTAACTTTAAGCATCAGTTGTCAGAGCACCTTACCGATCACTGCACCTGTACACAGCCCATCTGAAATTAGCCCGCCCAACTACCTCATCCCTATATTGTTATTTATTTTGCTCATTTGTACCCCAGTATCTCTATTTGCACATCATCTCTTGCACATCTATCATTCCAGTGTTAATACTAATTGTAATTATTTTGCACTATAGCCTATTTTATTGCCTTACCTCCATAACTTGCTAAATTTGCACACTGTATATTATATGTATTTCTGTTGTATTTTTGACTTTGTTTTGTTTTACCCCATATGTAACTCTGTGTTGTTGTTTTTATCGCACTGCTTTGCTTTATCTTGGCCAGGTCGCAGTTGTAAATGAGAACTTGTTCTCAACTGGTTTACCTGGTTAAATAAAGGTGAAATAAAAATAAAAAAATAAAATAAAAAAATAAACATTTTGTGTTTTTGCGCATGTACACTACCGTTCAAAAGTTTGGTGGCACTTTGAAATGTCATTTTTTTTCGAAAGAAAAGCAATTTTTTTGTCCATTAAAAGAACATCAAATTGATCAGAAATACAGTGTAGACATTGTTAATGTTGTAAATGGCTATTGTAGCTGGAAACGGCTGATTTTTTTTATGGAATATCTACATAGGCGTACAGAGGTTCATTATCAGCAACTATCAGTCCTGTGTTCCAATGGCACGTTGTATTTGCTAATCCAAGTTTATCATTTTAAAAAGCTAATTGATCATTAGAAAACCCTTTTGCAATTATGTTAGCACAGCTGAAAACTGTTGTGCTGATTAAAGAAGCAATAAATTGGCCTTCTTAAGACTAGTTGAGTATATAGAGCATCAGCAATTGTTGGTTCGATTACAGGCTCAAAATGGCCAGAAACAAATAACTTTCTTCTGAAACTCATCAGTCTATTCTTATTCAGAGAAATGAAGGCTATTCCATGCGAGAAATTGCCAAGAACCTGAAGATCTCGTACAACGCTGTGTACTACTCCCTTCACAGAACAGCGCAAACTGGCTCTAACCAGAATAGAAAGAGGAGTGGGAAGCCCCGGTGCACAACTGAGCAAGAGGACAAATACATTAGTGTGTCTAGTTTGAGAAACAGACGCCTCACAGGTCCTCAGCTGGCAGCTTCATTAAATAGTACCCGCAAAACACCAGTCTCAACGTCAACAGTGAAGAGGCGACTCCGGGATGCTGACCTTCTAGGCAGAGTTACAAAGAAAAAGCCATATCTCAGACTGGCCAATAAAAAGAAAAGATTAAGATGGGCAGTCTGAGATATGGCTTTTTCTTTGCAACTCTGCCTAGAAGGTCAGCATCCCGGAGTCGCCTCTTCACTGTTGACGTTGAGACTGGTGTTTTGCGGGTACTATTTAATGAAGCTGCCAGTTGAGGACCTGTGAGGCACCTGTTTCTCAAACTAGACACACTAATGTATTTGTCCTTTTTTGTAGTCTTTCTCAAGGCCTCTCTCACTTATCTGCCTAAACCACAGTAAACTAGCCAATATGGACTGAGAGGTTTGCTCTGTAGCCATTTGTGTTTAAACATCACAGATGGCGGTGGGATACTCTAAAATCATATGTGCCCTCCCCTGGTCAGTCATCTGTGAGTGTAACCCATCCTGTGGGGTGGACAGCTGAGGACACACTCCGCTTGCTGATCAAATGGCACTCAGGCTCCTGTTACGGCCAAAACAATGGCCGCTGTGGAGGAAGATATATTGGAACAGACTGCAGATAAGGGCTGCTAGAGTGATGCTCTCTCACTGTGTTGATGTTTGTCATTCTTACCCCCGTCTTCTGTCTTCTCTCTCTCTGTTTTCCTCCATCCCTCACTCTCTCTCACCCTCTCTCTCCCCCCCATCCTCCCAACAGCTGCCAGCACCAGTTGGCTCCAGGAGCATGTCGCAGACCTGAGTCGAAGGTAAGATCCTGTTTCAATGAGTCATCCTGCTGTATTGATCCTCCTTGTTTTCCCCATGTAGTCCAGAAGTGGACAGTTTCCCTCCCAAGAATCCCTCAGGAAATGGATGCACCACAGTGTATGTGTGTAATGTGACTAGCAGTCTGTTCCAATCAAACTGAGGCTAAAGGGTAAATAGACACACAGATTACCCTACACCTTGACCTCTTTCTCCCCTTTCTCCCAGATGAAATCCTGCGACTAGTGAGGTCTGGCCGCCCGACAACCTGCCCGCTCAACCCCATCCCCTCCTCCCGTCTCCATACCATCTCTGGAGACCTTCTCACTTCCCTCATCAACTTATCCCTGACCACTGGCTGCGTCCCTTCTGACTTCAAAATGACCCGAGTCGCTCCCCTCCTCGAGAAACCAACACTTGACTCCTCTGACGTCAAAAACTACAGACCTTCTTTCTTTTCTTTCCAAAACACTTGAGCGTACTGTCTCTGATAAACTCTCTCACTATCTCTCCCAGAACTATCTTCTTGACCCTAACCAGTCAGGCTTCAAGACGGGTCACTCAACCGAGATTGTTCTTCTCTGTGTTACAGAGGCTCTCCGCACTCTCCTCTGGTATCATCCTCCGAGATCCATCAGCTGCCTTCGACACCGTAAACCATCAGATCCTCCTCTCCACCCTCTTAGGGCTGGGCTTCTCAGGATCTGCACACTCTTGGATTGTATACTACCTAGCAGGCCACTCCTACCAGGTGATGTGGAGACGATCTGTGTCTGCACCACATACTCTCACTACTGGTGTCCCCCAAGGCTCAGTTCTAGGCCCTCTTCTCTCTGTACACCAAGTCACTCGGCTCTGTCATATCCTCACATGGTCTCTCCTATCATTGCTATTTGGATGACACGCAACTACTTTTCTCCTTCCCCCTTCTGACACCGAGGTGGCGACACACATCTGCGTGCCTGGCAGATATCTCAGCTTGGATGTCAGCCCACCACCTCAAGCTCAACAACACGGAGCTGCTCTTCCTCCCGGAGAAGGCCTGCCCGCTCCAAGACCTCTCCATCACGGTTGACAACTCGACGTTGTCCCCCTCCCAGAGTGAAAGAACCTTGGCGTGACCCTGGACAACACCCTGTCGTTCTCTGCAAACATCAAAGCAGTGACTCGCTCCTGCAGGTTCATGCTCTACAACATCTGTAGAGTACGACCCTACCTCACACAGTAAGCGGTGCAGGTCCTAATCCAGGCATTTGTCATCTCCCGTCTGGACTACTGCAACTCGCTGTTGGCTGGGCTCTCCGCTTGTGCCATCAAACCCCTGCAACTTATCCAGAACGCTGCAGCCCGCCTGGTGGGTAAGTTCTCCCATGTCACCTCGCTCCTCCGCACACTCCACTGGCTTCCAGTCGAAGATCACATCCACTACAAGACCATTGTACTTGCCTACGGAGAGGCAAGAGGAACTGCCCCTCCCTACCTTCAGGCTATGCTCAAACCCTACACCCCAACCCGAGCACTCTGTTCTGCCACCCCTGGTCTCTTGGCCCTCCCAACCCTACGGGAGGGCAGCTCCCGCTCAGCCCAGTCCAAGCTCTTCTCTGTCCTGGCACCCCAATGGTGGAACCAGCTTCCACCTGAAGCCAGGACAGTAGTGTCCCTGCCTGTCATCTGAAACCCTACCTCTTCAAATAGTATTTTAAATAATCCCCCCCCCCCCCCCCACCCCCCCTACTAGTACTGACTTCACTGATAGCTACTTTATTGAGGAAAAATGTACTTACTATGAATGTGATATGTGGTTGTTTCATTTTATGATAGCTAACTGTGAGTCACTCTGGATAAGAGTGTCTGCTAAATGACTAAAACATTAACAAATGTAGAGTACCAGTCAAAAGTTTGGACACTCCTACTTTTCCTTTATTTTTACTATTTTCTACATTGTAGTTTTGATGTATTCACTATTATTCTATGAAATAACACATATGGAATCATGTAGTAACCAAAAAAGTGTTAAACAAATCAAAATATATTTATATTTTAGATTCTTCAAACTAGCCACCCTTTGTCTTGAAGACAGCTGTGCACACTCTTGGCATTCTCTCAACCAGCTTCATAAGGAATGCTTTTCCAACAGTGTTGAAGGAGTTCCCACATATGCTGAGCACTTGTTGGCTGCTTTTCCTTCACTCTGCGGTCCAACTCATCCCAAACCATCTCAATTGGGTTGAGGTCGGGTGATTGTGGAAGCCAGGTCATCTGATGCAGCACTCCATCACTCTCCTTCTTGGTCAAATAGCCCTTATATAGCCTGGAGGTGTGTTGGGTCAATGTCCTGTAGAAATACAAATTATAGTCCCACTAAGCGCAAACCAGATGGGATAGCGTATCGCTGCAGAATGCTTTGGTAGCCATGCTGGTTAAATGTGTCTTAAATTCTAAATAAATCACTGACAGTGTCACCAGCCAAGCACCATCACTCCTCCTCCTCCATGCTTCATGGTGGAAACCACACATTCGGAGATCATCCGTTCACCTACTCTGCGTCTCACAAAAGATAGTGATGGCGCCGACGGAGATGGCAGCCTTGCGACTAGCTCTTAGGAAACTTTGCGGTATTTCGTTTTTTTATCTACAATTTTTTTATATTATTAGCTCAGGAAATATTTTGTGTCATTACATACAGCCGGGAAGAACTATTGGATATCAGAGCGGCGGTAACTCACCAGAAATACCAGCATTACGTCCTGGAATACGACTTCCCCGGAGCAGATCCTTTGTTCGCTCTCCCCAGAGCAATTGAACTGATTCCAGAGGCCCACCCAAAACATCGCCGGCAGAGGAGAGGCGCTCGAGGCGGCCTGCTGGTTCGACTTAGGAGGCACGCACACCACCCACCGCTTCTGAGTATATTACTCGCTAATGTTCAGTCTTTGGATAACAAAGTCGATGAGCTCAGGACAAGGATTTCTTTCCGGAGAGACATCAGTTTCTGTAACATACTTTGTTTCACGGAAACATGGCTCTCTCAGGATACTCTGTCAGAATCGGTCCAGCCAGAGGGATTCTCAGTTCATCGCGCAGATAGGAATACATATTTCTCCGGGAAGCAGAAGGGCGGAGGTGTGTGTTTCATGATTAACGACAAGTCCTTTTGTTCACCGGACCTAGAATACCTCACAATTAAATGCCGACTATGTTATCTCCCAAGAGAATGATCCTCCGTTATAGCCACGGCCGTTTATATCCCGCCTCAAGCCGATACCACGACGGCCCTCAAAGAACTTCACTGGACTTTATGCAAACTGGAAACCACATATCCTGAGGATGCATTTATCCTTTAAGCAAATCTGACCACGACTCCATTTTGCTTCTCCCTTCCTATAGGCAGAAACTCAAACAGGAAGTACCCATGCTAAGGACTATTCAACGCTGGTCTGACCAATCGGAATCCACGCTTCATGATTGTTTTGATCACGTGGACTGGGATATGTTCCGTGTAGCTTGCGAAAATAATTTAGACTAATAAACCGATACGGTAACTGAGTATATCAGGAAGTTTATAAGAGATGTCGTACCCACTGTGACTATTAAAACCTACCCTAACCAGAAACCGTGGATAGATGGCAGCATTCGCGCGAAACTGAAACCACAAACCACATTTAACTGCATTTAACCATGGCGAGGTGACTAGGAATATGGCAGAATACAAACAGTGTAGTTATGCACTCCGCAAGGCAATCAAACAAGCAAAACGTCAGTATAGAGACAATGTGGAGTCACAATTCAACGGCTCAGACATGAGACGTATGTGTCAGGGTCTACAGACAATCATGGACTACAAAAGGAAAACCAGCCACGTCGCTGAGACCAACGTCTTGCTTCCGGACAAGCTAAACACCTTCTTCGCCAGCTTTGAGGATAACACAGTGCAACTGACGCGGCCCGCTACCAAGGACTGTGGGCTCTCCTTCTCCGTGGCCGTCGTGAGTAAAACATTTAAACGTGTTAACCCTCGCAAGGCTGCCGGCCCAGACGGCATCCCAAGCCGCGTCCTCAGAGCATGCGCAGACCAGCTGGCTGGTGTGTTTATGGACATATTCAATCTCTCCCTATCCCAGTCTGCTGTCCCCACATGCTTCAAGATGGCCACCATTGTTCCTGTACCCAAGAAAGCAAAGGTAACTGAACTAAACGACTATCGCCCCGTAGCACTCACCTGTCATCATGAAGTGCTTTGAGAAACTAGTCAAGGAACATATCACCTCTACCTTACCTGCCATCCTAGACCCACTTCAATTTGCTTACTGCCCAAATAGATCCCATCTTAACAAGAGGAATACCTATGTAAGAATGCTGTTCATTGACTATAGCTCAGCATTTAACACCATAGTACCCTCCAACCTCATCATTAAGCTTGAGGCCCTGGGTCTGAACCCCGCCCTGTGCAACTGGGTTACTTTGAAGAATCTCAAATATAAAATATATTTTGATTTGGTTAACACTTTTTGTGTTACTACATGATTCCATATGGGTTATTTCATAGTTTTGATGTCTTCACTGGATACTCTCAGGTCAGCCACTTCCTGCCCCTGGCCCTCACCCCTGGAGACCCTGTGCAGGGCTGGGAATAGGCTTGACAGTGAAACTCCACCCCTTATAGCTTTCCTCCCTCATACAGTAGCTTCCAGGATGATGAATCGCCTCACTTGTTTTATCTGAATAATGGATGTTGGTGGGTTTTGTTTCAGCCCAGAGTGTTGAGATCATTTGCACCTCTACTGTCTCTGCTGGTGCCCCGGTCTGGAACATGCCACTCAGGAAGTGGAAAATGACAAAAGGCTGATTCATGTTTGGAGGAGGAGGACTCACTGAAAAAGAAAACCCCCCTTACCTCCTAATGGGTTATGTGAATGAGCTGCTAAAGGTCATTTGAAACAAGCCGTTACCTCATTGCAGGGCCGGCTATCTTTTGCTTTCCTTATGCAGGTGTTCCCTCATAGCTATAACATCCTGATCCCAAAGAATATTCCAGTAGCACTCTATGAAACAAAACTAGGCCTAAATAAGATTGATTCTGAGAGCGTGCGTTTGGCCATCACTGAAGTCTCATAATCTATTCTAAAACCCCAAATATTATGAAGTGGCTTTCTGTCGCATTCCATCCTGAATAGTAAAAGGCACATACAATTCCACCCACTCTCCAGGTTACCTAGGGCAAAAGCACCAGTGCCTTCAGAAAGTAGTCATTACCCCTTCACTTATTCCACATGTTGTTGTGTTTACAGCCTGAATTCAAAATGTATTAAATATATATTTTTCCCACCCATCTACACACAATACGCCACAATAACAACATTTTAGCACATTTATTGAAAATGCAATACAGAAATATGTAATTTACATAAGTAAGCACACCCCTGAATCAATACATGTTAGAATCATCTTTGCAGCCATTACAGCTGTGAGTCTTTCTGGGTACGTCTGTAAGAACTTTACACACCTGGATTGTACAATATTTGCACATTATTGTTTTAAAAATTATTCAAGCTCTGTCAAGTTGGTTGTTGATCATTGCTAGACAGCCATTTTCAAGTCTTGCCATAGAATTTCAAGCCGATTTAAGTCAAAACTGTAACTGAGCCACTTAGAAACATTCTACGTCGTCTTGGTAAGCAACTCCAGTGTATATTTGGCCTTGTGTTTTAGGTTATTGTCCTGCTGAAAGGTGTATTTTTCTCCAACTTTCTGTTGGAAAGCAGACTGAACCAGGTTTTCCTCTAGGATTTTGCCTGTGCTTAGCTCTATTCCGTTTCTTTTTATCCTAAAAAACTCCCTAATCCTTGCCGATGATAAGCATACCCATAACATGATGCAGCCACCACCATGCTTAAAAATATGAAGAGTAGTACTCAGTGACGTGTTGTTAGATTTGCCCTAAACATAACACTTTGTATTCAGGACATGAAAGTGAATTTAATTGCTAAATTCTTTGCAGTTTTACTTTAAGTGTCTTATTGAAAACAGGATGCATGTTTTGAATATTTTTATTCTGTACAGGCTTCCTTCTTTTCACTCTGTCATTTAGGTTAGTATTGTGGAATAACTACAATGTTGTTGATCCATCCTCAGTTTTCTCCTCTCACAGCCATTGAACTCTGTAACTGTTTTAAAGTCACCATTGGCCTCATGGTGAAATCCCTGAGCGGTTTCCTTCCTCTCCGACAACTGAGTTAGGAAGGATGCCTGTATCTTTGTAGTGACTGGGTGAATTGACACACCATCCAAAGTGTAATTAATAACTTCACCATGCTCAAAGCGATATTCAATGTCTGCTTTATTTTTTATTTTTACCCATCTACCAATAGGTGCCCTTCTTTTGCGAGGCATTGGAAAATCTCCCTTGTCTTTGTTCTTGAATCTGTTTTTGAAATTCACTGCTTGACTGAGGGACCTTAAAGATAATTGTATGTGTGGGGAACGGAGATGAAGTAGTCATTAAAAAATCATGTTAAACACTTATTGCACACAGAGTGAGTCCATGCAATTTATTATGTGATTTAAGCACATTTTTACTGCTGTTTTTATTTAGGCTTGACATGACATAAAGGAGTTGAATACTTATTGATACTTATAGATTTTTTTTATTAATTTGTAAAAATGTATATTCCACTGACATGATGGGGTATTTTGTGTAGGCCAGTGACACAAAATCTCAATTTAATCCATTTTAAATTCAGGCTGTAACACAACAAAATGTGGGAAAATTCAAGTAGTGTGGATACTTTCTCTGTATAACAGAGTAAAGTTCTGATTGTCCTGAATAGAAGGCACAGTGGACAGGATGTCCCGGACGACTTTGACTCATCGTTTCATTATCTGCTGTAATCGTGTCATGCATGTCTCTGGGCCTCACCACCCTCCCTGGTGTTTGGTGGGTAGACATTATATAACCCTCGGAGCTAGTCCACTGTGTACTATTGTTTGGGCAACGGCGTTTAGCCTGTATTTATAGCCGACCGATCATATCAAGTGTTTGTTTGTCTCACCGTAATCCCACAATTTCTGTCTCTAGTGGGTGGGATTATACAAACAGTTACTCTGGAACAAAGCCCCCTCTATCCACACAGTGTTCTCTCTCTCTCTCTCTTTCTCTCTAGGCAGCGCCGGCCGCACAGACTGTGCAGACAGACGGCCGTGGAATCACACGACCCTGTCCCTAGTACTCAAATTATATCAATGCAGCGGGGAGATTACGAGATTATTGGGATTGTAAATCCTGCTTCCCGCTCACCCCACTCCCTCCCCTCAAAAATGTTGGCTTCAAATTAAGTGACTGGAGGTCGAGCTTCTTTAGGTTAATGGGTTTTCTTTTCTTTTTGAAAGATAATGCCTATTGTTTTTTGTGTCCTTGTTGGACATCAGAGGACTAGTGTCCATGTATAATAAGAGGTTGACATTGGACTGTGATGCAGTTTAAAAACACTATATAGAATTAATCTTCTCAGTATTTAACTAATCATGACGTATTTAAAATAATAATATGCCAAGATCTGTGTATATCGCTGTGAATACAAAAACAGGGCTAAATGTCAGTGCTTGATGTCACACTGGCTAAATGTGAGTGAACTCATTGCCCTCTACTCCCCTTACTGATCCTGATGTGTATGATGTGTGGTCTCAGAAACTGTGATCCCCAGTGTTGACAGCACCCATCTGTCTGAGTAGGGCATCACTTCATATCATATCATCACGCCTACTCTGATGGGTTACACCTCCTAATGCACTACATTAACATCTCTGATTAAACACAGATAACTGATCTGTAAACCATGCACACTGCCTCATCGCACAACTGTTAAGATCGGAGGGGGTTCCACTCACTATAGGGATCTGGTTTCTCTTCTTGTGAAATGAAAGCAATGTATTTATTTTAGTCACATGCTGAAAAGCAGCACACATTCATTCTTAATGCCCATTATATGATAACGGCATTATGAAAGGCTAGCCATTTGAATTAGATCAGACATTGGTCATTTATGAACAGGATGCAGCGCATCCCAAACAGAAAATATAAAATCTGATCCAAAAACCTCACCACGTAGAGAGAACACAGGACGAATGCATCCATCTGTCTGTAAAATAATACATTGAAGAGTTGGGTCCCAAGAATATACACTACACGGTCAAAAGTATGTGGACACCTGCCCATCAAACATCTCATTTCAAAATCATGGGCATTAATATGGAGTTGGTCCCCCTTTTGCTGCTATAACAGCCTCCACTCTTCTGGAAAGGCTTTCCACTAGATGTTGGAACATTGTTGCGGGGACTTTCTTCCATTCAGCCACAAGAGCATTCGTGAGGTCAGGCACTGATGTTGGGCGATTAGGCCTGGCTCGCAGTCTGCGTTTCAATTCATCCCAAAGGTGTTTGATGGGGTTGAGGTCAGGGCTCTGTGCAGGCCAGTCAAGTTCTTCCACACCGATCTCAACAAACCATTTCTGTATGGACCTCGCTTTGTGCACGGGGGAATTGACATGGTGAAACATGAAAGGGCCTTCCCCAAACTGTTGCCCCAAAGTTGGAAGCACAGAATGGTCTAGAATGTCATTGTATGCTGTAGGGTTAAGATTTCCTTTCACTGGAACTAAGGAGCCTAGCCCGAACCATGAAAAACAGCCCCAGACCATTATTCCTCGTCCACCAAATTTACAGTTGCCACTATTCATTGGAGCAGGTAGCGTTCTCCTTGCATCCGCCAAACCCAGATTCTTCCGTCGGACTGCCAGATGGTGAAGCGTGATTCATCACTCCAGAGAAAGCGTTTCCACTGCTCCAGTCCAATGGTAGCAAGCTTTACACCACTCCAGCCGACGCTTGGAATTGCACATGGTGAACTTAGGCTTCTGTGTGGCTGCTCAGCCATGGAAACCCATTTCATGAAGCTCCCGACGAACAGTTATTTTGCTGATGTTGCTTCCAGAGGCAGTTTGGAACTCGGTAGTGAGTGTTGCAACTGAGGACAGACGTTTTTTACGCGCTTCAGCACTTGGCGGTCCCGTTTTGTGAGCTTGTGTGGCCTACCACTTCTTGGCTGAGCCGTTGTTGCTCCTAGATGTTTCCACTTCACAATAACAGCACTTACAGTTGACCGGGGCAGCTCTTGCAGGGCAGACATTTGACGAACAGACTTGTTGGAAAGGTGGCATCCAATGACGGTGGCACGTTGAAAGTCACTGAGCTCTTCAGTAAGGTCATTCTACTGCCAATGTTTGTTTATGGAGATTGCATGGCTGTGTGCTCGGTTTTATACACCTGTCAGCAACGGGTGTGGTTGAAATAGCCGAACTTTTGTATATATAGTTTATATTAGTGTTTTATTTGTCATTACATTTTTTACAAATGTTAGAATTCTTCTTCCACTGACAGTATTTTCTGTAGATTGTTGACAAAAAAATGACATTCATTTTAATCCCACTTTATAACACAACAAAATGTGGAAAAAGTAAAGAGGTGTGAATACTTCCTGAAGGCACATTGAACAACACAGCAACTTTTTGGCATGTTTTGTTATTTCCTTATAACCAAAAATTGATGACGATGTTTGGGGTCAATGGGAAAGAATGTTTTGTTTTCCCCAATTTGTGGCCGTGGTCAAGGGGAATTCCTTCTTATGACATGAATACTGACTCGAGTATCAACAATGTTTGACAGCCATCGTCGATGGTGACGGCATCGTGATGTCACAAACAATGGTTTAGCATATTTGAATTTGACTGCAACTCCGGAATCTGGCAGCACAGTGAGCACACCAGCCACCCTTACAGCTGTTGAAACTGAGGAGTATTTCTGTCTGTAATAAAGCCCTTTTGTGGGGAAAAACTCATTCTGATTGGCTGTGCCTGGCTCCCCAGTGGGTGGGCCTGTCTCCCAAGTGGGCCTATGCCCTCCTAGGCCCACCCATGGCTGTGCCCCTGCCCAGTCATGTGAAATCCATAGATTAGGGCCTAATGAATTTGTTTCAATTGACTCATTTCCTTATATGAACTTTATATGAACTTTAAATCGTTGACATTGTTGCATTTTGCATTTATATTTTTGTTCAGTAGATTGTAGAAAGAAGATTACAATCACTTAGTCTCAGCAATATTAATATTTTCACTTTTAAGATGGACGTGTATATTACAGGTGCTTTCTGTGAGTCCCTGTCTTGGATTGTTTGTGTAATTTATTTTGTTGCCCTTTGGTAATGTGTGTTGTCACAGTAACTAACAAGTTTAGACACGTTTGGAGCATCACCGTAGGGTTGAATGGTTCAGTATAGTAATCTTATTTTTGTGTTTGAATGTTTTCAGCCTGTGTGGGATCATCCCTGGCCTCAGCAGTGTCCTTCTGCCTCGTATGAATCCCTTTGTCTTAATCAACGTGGCCGGAGCTCTCTCACTCTGCATCACCTACATGCTCATTGAGATCAAGTAAGTCCTCCCCTCCGACATGGTGTAATTGCATTAGTTAGTGGATTCGGGGAAGTTATAAATCAATATTGTTGAGGAATAATGTGTACGCTGAATTGTGTTCCCACAAAGCCCTCATTATCAACCTGATGTGTGTTTGACATCCCTCTTGTTACTTATCAACCTCCATGATAACTCCTGACATAGAGCTTGGACGATAAACCGAAAATTGTCGACACCGACCACTTATCGTGGACATTTGCTGATATCGTTCCTTACGATAAGTAGCCTATACTAGAGAAATGTGAAGTTTGAAATGAAATAAGTCTGCTTATATGTAAATAGCCTTGCACAAGCCGCTCATAGGGCAGGAGCCTATCTTCTGTTTCTGTAGCGTGAGGCAGCTTAATGTACATGTACACCCCCTGGACAGAACGCTAGTCTATCACAGGGCCTTACCCTCAATCTATCTCCTTAATGCTGAGTGCCAAGCAGAGACTCATCAGGTGCCAGTTTTACAGTCTTTACTCGGCCGGGGATCAAACTCACAGCCTTCTAATCTCACGGTGGACACTAACCACAAGACCACTGAGTTGGTGATTGTTATATGGGTGATTGTTAGTAACCGTGGTCTACATGAATGTTATTAACTTAGAAACGTATCGTTATCATGATAATTCAGTCAATTTATGGTGATATGGATTTTTGTCCATATCACCCAGCTCTATCCTGACATAGATATATGCTCCTAACTTTATAACTTACCGATATTATATATTATGAAGTACTTTATTTTATTTTATTTTATTTCACCTTTATTTAACCAGGTAAGCCAGTTGAGAACAGGTTCTCATTTACAACTGCGACCTGGCCAAGATAAAGCATAGTAGTGCAATAAAACAACAACACAGAGTTACATATGGGGTAAAAAACATAAAGTCAGAAATACAACAGAAAATATATATACAGTGTGTGCAAATGTAGCAAGTTATGGAGGTAAGGCAATAAATAGGCTATAGTGCAGAATAATTACAATAGTATTAACACTGGAATGCTAGATGTGCAAGAGATTATGTGCAAATAGAGATACTGGGGTGCAAATTAGCAAAATAAATAACAATATAGGGATGAGGTAGTTGGGTGGGCTAATTTCAGATGGGCTGTGTACAGGTGCAGTGATCGGTAAGGTGCTCTGACAACTGATGCTTAAAGTTATTGAGGGAGATAAGAGTCTCCAGCTTCAGAGATTTTTGCAATTCGTTCCAGTCATTGGCAGCAGAGAACTGGAAGGAATGGCGGCCAAAGGAGGTGTTGGCTTTGGGAATGACCAGTGAGATATACCTGCTGGAGCGCAGACTACGGGTGGGTGCTGCTATGGTGACCAATGAGCTAAGATAAGGCGGGGTTTGCCTAGCAGTGATTTATAGATGGCCTGGAGCCAGTGGGTTTGACGACGAACATGTAGTGAGGACCAGCCAACAAGAGCGTACAGGTCACAGTGGTGGGTAGTGTATGGGGCTTTGGAGACAAAACGGATGGCACTGTGATAGACTACATCCAATTTGCTGAGTAGAGTGTTGGAGGCTATTTTGTAAATGACATCGCCAAAGTCAAGGATCGGTAGGATAGTCAGTTTAGAGGGCATGTTTGGCAGCATGAGTGAAGGAGGCTTTGTTGCGAAATAGGAAGCCGATTCTAGATTTAACTTTGGATTGGAGATTCTTTATGTGAGTCTGGAAGTTGAGTTTACAGTCTAACCAGACACCTAGGTATTTGTAGTTGTCCACATACTCTAGGTCAGACCCGTCGAGAGTGGTGATTCTAGTCGGGTGGGCGGGTGCCAGCAGCGTTCGATTGAAAAGCATGCATTTAGTTTTACTAGTGTTTAAGAGCAGTTGGAGGCTACTGAAGGATTGTTGTATGGCATTGAAGCTCGTTTGGAGGTTTGTTAACACAGTGTCCAATGAAGGGCCAGATGTATACAAAATGGTGTCGTCTGCGTAGAGGTGGATCTGAGAGTCACCAGCAGCAAGAGCGACATCATTGATATACACGGAGAAAAGTGTCGGCCCAAGAATTGAACCCTGTGGCACCCCATAGAGACTGCCATAGGTCCAGACAACAGGCCCTCCGATTTGACACACTGAACTCTATCTGAGAAGTAGTTGGTGAACCAGGCGAGGCAGTCATTTGAGAAACCAAGGCTATTTAGTCTGCCAATAAGAATGCGGTGGTTGACAGAGTCGAAAGCCTTGGCCAGGTCGATGAAGACGGCTGCACAGTACTGTCTATTATCAATCGCGGTTATAATATCGTTTAGGACCTTGAGCGTGGCTGAAGTGCACCCGTGACCAGCTCGGAAACCGGATTGCATAGCGGAGAAGGTACGGTGGTATTCGAAATGGTCAATTATCTGTTTGTTAACTTGGCTTTCGAATACTTTCGAAAAGGCAGGGCAGGATGGATATAGGTCTGTAGCAATTTGGATCTAGAGTGTCACCCCCTTTGAAGAGGGGGATGACCGCGGCAGCTTTCCAATCTCTGGGGATCTCAGACGTTATGAAAGAGAGGTTGAACAGACTAGTAATAGGGGTAGCGACAATTTCGGCGGCTAGTTTTAGAAAGAAAGGGTCCAGATTGTCTAGCCCAGCTGATTTGTAGGGGTCCAGATTTTGCAGCGCTTTCAAAACATCAGCTGTCTGAATTTGTGTGAAGGAGAAGCGGGGGGCATGGGCAAGTTGCAGCAGAGGGTGCAGAGTTGGTGGCCGGGTTAGTGGTAGCCAGATGGAAAGCATGGCCAGCTGTAGCAAAATGCTTGTTGAAATTCTCGATTATTGTAGATTTATCGGTGGTGATAGTGTTTCCTAGCCTCAGTGCAGTGGGCAGCTGGGAGGAAGTGCTCTTATTCTCCATGGACTTTACAGTGTCCCAAAACTTTTTGGAGTTAGTGCTACAGGATGCAAATTTCTGTTTGAAAAAGTTAGCCTTTGCTTTCCTGACTGCTTGTGTATATTGGTTCCTAACTTCCCTGAAAAGTTGCATATCGCGGGGGCTATTTGATGCTAATGCTGTACGCCACAGGATGTTTTTGTGCTGGTCAAGGGCAGTCAAGTCTGAGGAGAACCAGGGGCTATATCGGTTCTTAGTTCTGTATTTTTTGAATGGGGCATGTTTATTTAAGATTGAGAGGAAATTACTTTTAAGGAACAACCAGGCATCCTCTACTGACGGAATGAGATCTATATCCATCCAGGATACCTGGGCCAGGTCAATTAGGAAGGCCTCCTCGCTAAAGTGTTTTAGGGAGCGTTTGACAGTGATGAGGGGGTGGTCGTTTGACCGCGGACCCGTTACGGACGCAGGCAATAAGGCAGTGATCGCTGAGATCCTGGTTGAAGACAGCTGAGGTGTATTTAGAGGGTATGTTAGTCAGGATGATATCTATGAGGGTACCCATGTTTACGGATTTAGGGTTGTACCTGGTAGGTTCGTTGATAATTTGCGTGAGGTTGAGGGCATCTAGCTTGGATTGTAGGATGGCTGGGGTATTAAGCATATCCCAATTTAGGGTCACCAAGCAGTACAAACTCTGAGGATAAATGGGGGCAATCAATTCACATATGGTGTCCAGGGCACAGCTGGGGGCTGAGGGGGGTCTGTAGCAAGCGGCAACAGTGAGAGACTTATTTCTGGAAAGGTGGATTTTTTAGAAGTAGAAGCTCAAACTGTTTGGGCACAGACCTGGATAGTATGATAGAGCTCTGCAGGCTATCTCTACAGTAGATTGCAACTCCACCCCTTTGGCAGTTCTATCTAGACGGAAAATGTTATAGTTGGGGATGGAAATTTCAGAATTTTTGGTGGCCTTCCTGAGCCAGGATTCAGACACTGCTAGAACATCAGGGTTGGCAGAGTGTGCTAACGCAGTGAATAACTCAAACTTAGGAAGTAGACTTCTGATATTTATGTGCAAGAAACCAAGACTTTTGCGATTACAGAAGTCATCAAATGATAGCGCCTGGGGAGTAGGAGTGATACTGAGGACTGCAGGGCCTGGGTTAGCCTCTACATCACCAGAGGAACAGAGGAGGACTAGAATAAGGATACGGCTAAAGGCTTTAAGAACTGGTCTTCTAGTGCGTTGGGTACATAGAATAAAGGGGGCAGATTTCCGGGTGTTATAGAAAAGATTCAGGGCATTATGTACAGACAAGGATATGGAAGGATATGAGTAAAGTGGAGGTAACCCTAAGCGTTGGGTAACAATGAAAGAGATAGCATCGCTAGAGTCATCAATTGAGTCGGTCTCCCGCGTGTATAGGGGGAGGTGCAAAGGAGCTATCTAATGCAGGTTTAGCTAGGCTGGGGGTCTACAGTGATATAGTACAATTAGAAATAACCGAAACAACAATAAACTAACCATGTTTGGGCTGAGGCTAAACATAAACAGGATGTAGTACCGTAAAAAGGAACAGTCCAGCAGATATCAGCTGTATAGCTGAGTTATCATAAGGTCTGGTGGTGAAGCACTAGTAAGAGGCCACGGCTAGCGGGCCAGGGCTAGCAGATGGATGGAATCTTCGTGGTTAACGTCGTAACCACATCAGACGATTTCGTCCCGCAGACCAGTCGTGTAGGATCGGCGGGGCTCCGTGTCAACACTAGGTGGTCCCGTCCGGTTGACAGAGAGGTAGATAGCCGGGAGATGGGCGATGGGCCTAGCTCAGGATGATTTGATTAGCCAGACCACAGCGTCCGTTTTGTTGTAGCTGGCTGGTGGTAGCTAGCTGGTAGCGATGAAATCCGGAGTTAAAGGTCCAGTGATTCAGTGATTCCGGCGGAAAAACTGATATGTTCTGGGTCGATAACGCGCTGTGCAGACTGGCCGAATATCCGGTGATCAATGTCCAGTGATTAAAATTAATCCCGCAGAAAAAAATCCAATGTCCTGGGTGAAACACCGCTAGCTGTGGCTAATAGCAAATAGCAAGTAGCTAGTTAGCTGGCTAGCTAGTTTCAACTGGAGATTCTAGATTCTAGATAAAGGTAAGTCAAGGTAAGTCAATAATAGAATCCGTTCCACATTGAGTGAGGCGGGTTGCAGGAAAGTATATCTTGTAGAAGGATGAAAAGTCTGATAGGGAAATATGTACGAAAAATAGGGTATTTACAGGCTATTTACAGACAGACGATAAAAACACAACTGCACTACTACGCCATCTGATGACGCTCTCTCTCTCTGACTGCAGTAATTACAATGCTGTGGACACGGCCTCTGCGGTGGCCATCGGCCTTATGATCTTTGGCACCATGTATCCTATGAGTGTGTACAGCGGGAAGGTGCTCCTTCAGGTAGGCTATTCAAACATGTCCACAGTCTAAACTGAACTGGATCATTGAATTCTCTGTAGGATGTGATGTGGATCACAACTTTACTATAACTCAACTCCGTAAACTCTTGGAATGATTGAGTTATGTTCTGTCCGGATTATGTTTGGCTTACATTGTTTGTTGTAAGATAGTATCTTCTTTGATGGACCTTAGCGCATTACTCGTTAAAGGGAAAATCCACTCAAAAATGATATTTTGGAATGTTTTTTGTCATTTGTCCACTGTTGATACAGTCCCAAAATATTTTGCATGTCAGCAGTCAAGTTTTCAAGATATTGGACTTTTAAGAAGCAATGTGTCACCTGCCACATCATGATGATTCAAAATGGAGACATTTTAGAACTGTATCAACAGTGGACTAATGAAAAAAAGATTAACATCTGGCTGTGTTGTGCTTTCTCCTCTTTAGACCACTCCCTCCCATGTCATCGGTCAGCTTGACAAACTGCTCAGAGAGGCAAGTGGGGTGCCTTTAATTACCTATTGAAATAGGACGGGAGGTCAATTGAGCAGGTTAGGAGAATTAGGAAAAGGGTCACTTCAGTCGTAGCTGGACTCCATCTAGACAAAACCAATGAGGACAACCCTAGTTGTAATTTGTAAGTTGCTCTGGATAAGAGCCTCTGCTAAATGATGTAAATGTTGTGGGGAGAGGAGATCATCCTAATAATATCAACAGGGTCATTTAAATAGCACTAAAGTTAGACATGAAATACATTTTAGTCATTTAGCAGACGCTCTTATCCAGAGCGACTTACAGTTAGTGAGTGCATACATTTTTTCATACTGGCCCCCCGTGGGAATCGAACCCACAACCCAGGCGTTGCAAGCGCCATGCTCTACCAACTGAGCTACACGGGACCACATGTTAATAACGAGGCATGTGAGGCAGAATACATATAAACTATTGACATAATACAGGATATTTACACAGTGATCAAACCGTCTACATAAAACATTTTAATTTCTCGTAAATGCCCTGCTTATGGCCCTTCATATATTTTTGTTGTTGCAACAAACATAAAAAAAAAAGACAGTCGAAACGTGTATTGAAGCCAATTTTTGTCTCTGTGCTTTACATGTATATATTATTGAAGTGTATTTCAGTGTGCTACAACTTGCAATGATTCCCTACCGCGTTTTAAAATATATTGTGCCCCTTGGGATCCTATTGTGCCATTCTACCTATTTTACATTTACATTTTACGTCATTTAGCAGACGCTCTTATCCAGAGCGACTTACAGTTAGTGCATACATTATTCTTTTTTATTTTCATACTGGCCCCCCGTGGGAATTGAACCCACAACCCTGGCGTTGCCAACGCCATGCTCTACCAACTGAGCTACCTCCCTGCCGGCCATTCCCTCCCCTACCCTGGACGACGCTGGGCCAATTGTGCGCCGCCCCATTGGTCTCCCAGTTGCGGCCGGCTACAGCAGAGCCTGGATTCGAACCAGGATCTCTAGTGGCGAGCACTGCGATGCAGTGCCTTAGACCACTGCGCCACTCGGGAGGTACCTATCAATATTATAACTAGAGCCAGTCCATGCGAGTTGACTGGGGCTGGTCACACGGTCAGGTTAAACTGTTCCACTCATGGCAGAGACTGTTGTGTGCCAACAAAGATTGTGGCGCGGTCATCATTTTTCATGATGCGGTCAGATCCTGCAGATTATTTGGAAACGGACGTCTTTCTGCTTTGTATGCGTTATCCCACCTATTGTATTAAAAGCACCTCTTTGTCGCGTTATTCACACACCCTCAGAATTTCGCTGCTTCAAGTTCAGTAGCCTACCTCTCCTCTCCTAGTTGGGTGTGCGAGATCAAGTGAGCCTAGTATATGTGTGGTCTCAATGAAGTAGAGTAGGCTGCCTATGCATGGGCGGAGAATCACGTGGCTAGATGTTTTTTTGCGTCCAATACTGATTCCGATTTTTGGGGGGACAAAACATCTGCCAATATATATCTGCCGGCTGTTTTACGCCGGGGAAATTAAAATGTTTAATTTTCCCACACTGAATTTTCATAAATTTGCTAGCAATTGTCCAAGAAATATGCTTAAACATTTGATTTCTTACATTTTGAAATTAATGACATCATGGGAATGGCCGCAAGTGTTCAGATAAGCATGAGATTCCCGTTTTTCATCGTATTTATTGAATATCAGTTATTGGTGGAATTATCAGCCGATACAGATAAAGCATTAAAAGGCCAATATCGCCGATAATATCGGGCTCTACACGTGGCAGTTATCTTTCCAAGGAAATTAACTTAACTATGATTAGGCTATAGTTTACTACAGTGTCTGTAAAGTAATATTGATAATGGAAAGAAGTGGCGGGTGCTCAACCAACGTGAGTCCAGGTGCAATATTGAAAAGGAAGAGGTGCATTGCACCTTTTCCTTTTCAATAAATATTTATTACCAATTTATTTGTCTCCGCCTGCAAATCGTCCTGCTCCTAAAAGGTAGGCTACATCCTATATGCAAAACGTAGCTCAAGATAAAGTTTGTGTCCGCCCTCATCATTCTGGATACTGCTTCAGGTTCAGTATCCATACGTGCAAGATCAGGTGCACATCAATTAAATAGAGAATGCTATAGCCTTTGCATGGGTGGAGAATCACAGCGCAGTTATCTTTCCAAGGAAATTAACTTCCTAAAAATGATAAGGCTATAGTTTACTACATTGCCTAGAAATAAATATTGATCACCCATATGTCTCCATCTGAAAATTGTTCCGCTCCTAAAAAGGTAGGCTATAAAATGTAGTTCAAGAGAAAGTGCAAGTGTCCGCTTTCTCTGCAACTCTGCTCTCTTCAAACTCCATCTGGCCTGTTGGCTGATATAGCCCAGTAATACCTACCGATAGCCTAATATAATGGGCCATGTGACGTAAGAATCTTCTTAGGTTATTTTGGCACATTTTGATATTGCCTATAGGGTGCAGAATTGCTGGGACCATGGCTGGCAAGTGAGCTGTGTCACATACTCCTAAAATAACATTGCGGGACTGCGGTTGGGTTCGGGACCAGTTATTGCGGGAGCGAGTGGGAGTCGGACAGAAAGCCAGCGGGAGCAGGATGAAAACAATCTGTGCCGTGCAGACCTTTAGACTGTATGTACTGCTGTACTACCTCTATCACGCTGTACATGTGTAACACTGTACTTGTCTTCCATCAGGTCTCCACTCTGGATGGGGTCCTGGAGGTCCGTAACGAACACTTCTGGACGGTGGGCTTTGGCTCTCTGGTACGCCATCATCGTTCTGTCCCTGTTGTCTCCTCATTATACCCAGAAGACTCCCAGCATAATGCGTCACGCTCTGTTTGCTCTGCCTCTAGGAGAAGCAAGGCCATGTTCCTTGATTCCCATTGTGAAGACAGAGTAGTCACACAAAAAGACAGTAGTCACATCGTACATAAAGACGGAAATGGAGTCATTCTGGTTTCATTGAAATGCCTGAGATGTAAATTGTTCAGACTGTGGCTCTAACAATGTTGCTTCATGTAGAATGACTTAAGAAATGAAATACAGATTCTGTCAGGTCTGCTGCTATGTTAAATTTCATTCAATGAAATAACACTTATTTGCACTCTGCATAATAGCAGCATAATGTAATGGTAACATTATGCAATTACAGCATCACTGCTGTCATATCGATAAATTGGCCAGCTTCTTGGCTGCGCTCGTAATTCCCGTGTAGACTAAGTTTAAACAGTGGTTTTGCTGCTGTGCTCAGTTGTTGTCACACAGTTCTGGATTGTTGCCACACTCTCTCCAGACTGTATGCCCTAGGGTACTGCCAGTAGAGCTAGAGAGAGAGAGGGAGAGAGAGAATGTAGAGTAAACACACAGACTGGCTCTTTAACTCCTTGTCTCCTCCACCGGCTTTGTGTGCAGGCTGGCTCCGTCCATGTCCGAATACGCCGGGATGCCAACGAGCAGATGGTGCTGGCCCATGTGACCAACCGCCTCTTCCCCCTCGTGTCCACGCTGACGGTTCAGATTTTCAAGGATGACTGGATCCGGCCTTCCCTCATGGCCGGAGTGCTCCCAGCCAGCACACTCAGCCCCTCTGACTACGGGGGCCTGTCCAGCTTTGTTCCCCCTCCCCCCAAACCCTCGGCGGACATGGACCGGCTCACCTCCACCCCATCCAAACCCAGCAGCCCACCGCCAGAGTTCTCCTTCAACACCCCGGGGCGGCATGTCCATCCTGTGGTTCTCCCCAGCACCCAGCATCAGAGGCCCTACAGCATGGGCCTCAACTACGGAGCCTTCCCCTACACCAACATGCTCAACCAGAACCTAGCCCGGCCGGGGGGTGAGCTGGGGATGGGTATGAACCTGGGAATGGGTGTAGGGATGCCTTTATCACAACAAGGTTTCAGAACTGCCTTAGGCGCAGCGCCACAGCGATTTGGAAGCAACCCTCTCCCATCACAGTACAGCCAGTACAGACCCTGATGTTTAGAACATAAGGTATAGAAATGGGATATTCAGAGAGAGAATATATTATGGTATTTATTTTGATGGGACCAGGACATACATTCTGACCTTTGGTGGATTTTCTATCTTTCTATATTTTTTTGTACTATTCTTCAAAAAGCAAGTGAGTTGGAAATTAACTGTAGGCCTGTGTTCTTTATATGATATGCCAGTTAACATTTTTCAGGGGCAATACGTAATGGGGTAATTAGACTCTTTATTATGTTTTGCTCCATAACTGCCACATTAAAGGCATCACTTTGTTACACTATAATGTTTCTTAATGCCAACCTCATTGTGAAGGAGTGGTCTGTATTATGCCTTTTTACCTTTTATGGAAAACAAAAACGTGTCATTTTCCATTTCAGTAGAGTCTGCAATAAATTAAAAGCAAACTCTCATGAAAAATTACTGTACTTGCCCTATTATTTGTCACTTACTCTAACTTTCTAGGTCAATGTCCATTGAAAGACTCTCCAATGAGTTTGGCGACTTGGCGTGGAACGTGAATTATCCTAGGTATATAGGCCTGTCAGCTATCTGGATCAGAGTATGGGTATAAGAAATTAGGTAGGCCTACTTAAAATGTTCCAACATAATATCCTGACCGAAGCTTTAAGACATTGAGTATAAAAGACCCGCCCTGGGCTACCTTTTGAGTGAGATGTTGAGAGTGAATGTTGAATAGTCTGGTTGTATTTCTCTTTTTGTTACTCTTACTGTTTGATAACAGTAATTCATACAAAGTGTGTTAGGCTAAATTGGACTTTTTCATTTATTGGCAATTGGCTAAATAAAATCAGCAAAATAAAATCCGAGCACAAGACCATA
This sequence comes from Coregonus clupeaformis, assembly GCF_020615455.1. NCBI lineage: Eukaryota > Metazoa > Chordata > Actinopteri > Salmoniformes > Salmonidae > Coregonus > Coregonus clupeaformis. The sequence goes on from NC_059192.1 coordinate 28,545,327, forward strand.
ACTAAAAGTAGATGGTAATTTTCCATGAAGAAAAATTGTGTGACTTGCTTCAGCTCTTTGAAAGTATTTTTGTGGTAGTGGAAGAAGTTTAAAATGTTTTACTTAAGTGAAGCGGTGAAATATAGTCAGTTAAAATATCTGGTCTGATTTCTTTGATAGACTATGTCAACCTAATTACTTTGGAGTTTGGAGCAGTTAGATCAGTGTTTGCAACTCCAGTTCTGGAGTACCCGCAAAAGCACACATTTTTGTTGCTGCCTCGGACAAACTCACTTGATTCAACTCATTGAGGGCTTGATGATTAGTTGACAAGTTGCATTAGGTGTGCTTGTCCGGGGCTACAACACAAAGGTGTACTGTTGGGGGTACTCGAGGACTGGAGTTGGAAAACACTGAGTTAGATCACATTTCATCACAAATAACTACACTCAGACTACTCTACCTTTACTCATAAGGAATTAGAAAAGTTTTAGCCTATTATTTGGGGATAGAAATATGATGTTGCATCTAGTAGAATAAGTTTGTTAGTATTGAAACATTGTGGCTGGTGATGTAGAGGGAGTGACTGTTTTATAAATAGATGATAGTAGCCTTCAGTGGGAGACCTAGGTAGAAGTAGTGGTAAGTAGCCCGGAAGTACTAGTAGCAGTACATTGCAGTAGCAATAGTGAATGTTTTAGATAGGTAGGCCATGGGTTAGCTATAGTAAGTGGAGTCGCTATTGTATTATACCGTCATTTGATTGATAGAAGCTCATTCTATTCTGAATTTAGATTTGAATAACAGAGAAGTAGAATAAGGTATTGTATGCTCAAAGTTTTTGTCTAACTTGTTGGGAAAGTGGTCAAATTAGCTGATTTGTGTCAAAAGTCCCATTGTTTACTGTAAATATAATGTTGGAAGTCGTGAGTTTTTAACAATGGGACCTTTATGTAAACTGGATGAGGTTTTTTAAGAAGGACAAGTTTAATAGTATAAAAAGTATACATTTTATCAAAAAGTTGTATACAAGCAACTTAATCCAGACCAGTCTACACATTTTAAAGTTTGAATGACGGTTTTATCTTAAACGGTGTACGAAAAATTGCGTTCCAAATAATAAGTCAGAAATAATTTATACATTATTTAAAGTGGGACTTTGTGCTTTCGCAAGTCCCATTAAAGAGGCCTATAGCCTAAAATGCCTGTAGGGAAATGTGATATTCAGTTGAAAACTATTAATGTGGGACTCGCAGTTGAAAACGTAAATGTAAATGTTAATGTGCGTATTACAAATTTATAGGCCCACCAAACATCAGAATGTCCTTTTCGCGCTTGTTTTCTCATGTTTTGACCGCACGCTCTTTCGCGCTCTCACATCGGTGGCCTGGCGTGCAACAAGGGACAGGCTGGCACATCCCCTTTCTGAAAGTGTATTGCACGGACAAATTGCCTATGGTAAAGAAAAACTATCCTTGTGAGTCTATAGCCTACTATAGTGAGCGTGAAGAAGCTGTAGGCAACCTTTGGCTAAAGGTTTCTGCGTGAAAGGTAAGCAATCCAATGCAAATTCCCTTTGCCACAGAGCCAGAGGTCTCAATTATGTAACACTATCGGGTTTTCTGAAAACGAATCATATAGTAGGCCTATACCTAGCCTCAGGGCCAGTTCCAGGCATAAGGGGTCACTTAGTGCCCAGACCCAAAAACTCTGTCTGTGTCTCCACTTACTATTGAGAGTAATAGTAGAATGTCCTATATCGACCTTGAGAAACCAGGACATGACATTAAGAGGCATAAATAATCTGTTACCAAATGCACTGATTTGCTGAGTTGAAAGGAGATGGAAAGCTAACAAATGAATTTACTCAAGTAGGCAAGTAATAATAATTTAGATCAACGTTCTTCACTGAAAAATATATGATGTGAAACGATCTGGTGTGATTGGTCAAAAGACCGATTAGTAGAAAAAATATCAGAATTGGGCTGCCTGTGTAAACACAGCCTTCGATCAAGTTGGCTGGATGTCCTTTGGGTTCTTGATACACACGGGAAACTATTGAGCGTGAAAAGCCCAGCAGCGGTGCAGTTCTTGACAAAAAAACGTACTACCATACCCCATTCAAAGGCACTTAAATATTTAGTCTTGCCCATTCACCCTCTGAATGGCACACATACACAATCCATGTCTCAACTGTCTCGAGGATTAATAATCCTTCTTTAACCTGTCTCTGCCCCTTCATCTACACTGATTGAAGTGTATTTAACAAGTGACATCAATAAGGGATCATAGCTTTCACCTCGATTCACCTGGTCAGTCTGTCATGGAAAGAGCATGTGTCCTTAATGTTTTGTACACTCAGTGTATGTGACAATAAAACATATTTTTTATATTTTTGACATCCATCAGAAGCAAGTTATTTATGTGTGAAAGCTCAAAATTATAAATCAAAATTATATTGTGAATATTTACATAGCTCTCATATTTTTTGTTTTTATCCCAGTCTTTATGAAATCCCATTAAAATAGGATCTTGATCAATCAATCAGATCAATTTCTCACACATAATGCCTCAGGTTGTAATGATTTTTATAAGCGTGCTTTTTAATTCGAGTGCATTTCTCGTAATGGGTCTTTGGTACATTGTCTGGGGATGTGTGCGTGTCCATATTCATTCTATATTTCTGAATTGCCATGATCTTCTTCATACTTATCAGTGCAATTTGCACTTCACGTCTGTCAAGTATTAATTGTTTAGCCCACTGCAGCTCCAAAGTGGCACAGATGGACTGAATGACTATGTAGATGATTTATTCTGTTCTGTGCCATTTCTGTTTAGTAGTACTATTTATTGGGATCCCCAATGAGCTGCTGCCTTTCCCGGGGTCCAAAAAGGAAACAAAACACAAATAAAATACATAATATAATATATATAATACTACATAATTTCCTGCCTCTGCCTCTCGAAACAGGAGATGGCTCCTGCCCAATGAGCCGTTCCGGCTTGCACAAGCCAAGGTTTCGTGCAAGGCCACCCACCTATATAATACAATAAATAGCTCAGTTGGTAGAGCATGGTTGTGGGTTCGTTTCCCACGGGGGGCCAGTATGAATTTTTTTATGCACTCACTAACTGTAAGTCGCTCTGGATAAGAGTGTCTGCTAAATTACTAAAATGTAAAATATATAAAAATGGACGTGTCTCTTCACAGTCCCCGTTGTGCCGTATGGTGTTCTTTTATCTGTTTTTTTGTATCTGTTTTTATTGCTAGCATGAGTTACCTGGGGTAGCAGAGAGTTTCATGTAGTCATGGCTCTATTTAATACTGTGAATTTCCTAGCCTCTGTTCTGGACCTAGGGACTGTGAAGAGACCTCTGATTGCATGTCTTGTGTTGTACCGATGAGTGCCCGAACTGTTAGCCAACTGCTTGAACAGACAGTTCCGTATCTTCAACACCTCCCACAAAGACCAATAGTGATGCAGTCAATCTCTCCTCAACTTTGAGACAGGAGAGATTGACATGCATGTTACTGACTTTCGCCCTCCGTGTATGTCTATACTGAACAAAAATATAAACGTATAGTGTTGGTTTCATGAAGCGTGAAATAAAAGATCCCAGAAATGTTTCATACGCACAAAAAGCTTATTTCTTGCAAGTTTTGTAAACACATTTGTTTACATCCCTGTTAGTGTGCATTTCTCCTTTGCCAAGATAATCCATCCACCTGACAGGTGTGGCATATCAAGAAGCTGATTAAACGGCATGATCATTACACAGGTGCACCTTGTGTTGGGGACAATAAAAGGCCACTCTAAAAAGTGCAGTTTTGTCACACAACACAATGCCACAGATGTCTCAAGTTTTGAGGGAGCATACAATTGGCATGCTGACTGCAGGAATTCCCCCCTGAGCTGTTGCCAGATAATTTAATGTTAATTTCTCTACCATAAGCCACCTCCAACGTTGTTTTAGAGCATTTGGCAGTACGCCCAGGACCTCCACATCCGGCTTCTTCAGTTCTGGGATCGTCTGAGACCAGCCACCCGGACAGCTGATGAAACTGTGGGTTTGCACAGCCGAAATAATGTTGCACAAACTGTCAGAAACCGTCTCAGCGAAGCTCATCTCCATGCTCGTCGTCCTCACCAGGGTCTTAACCTGACTGCAGTTCGGCATCGTAACCGAATTCAGTGGGCAAATGCTCACCTTTGATGGCCACTGGCAAGCTGGAGAAGGGTGCTCTTCAAATCAAATCAAATCAAATTTTATTGGTCACATGCGCCGAATGCAACAGGTGCAGACATTACAGTGAAATGCTTACTTACAGCCCTTAACCAACAGTGCATTTATTTTAAACAAAAAAAGTAAAAATAAAACAACAACAAAAAAAGTGTTGAGAAAAAAAGAGCAGAAGTAAAATAAAGTGACAGTAGGGAGGCTATATATACAGGGGGGGTACCGTTGCAGAGTCAATGTGCGGGGGCACCGGCTAGTTGAGGTAGTTGAGGTAATATGTACATGTGAGTAGAGTTAAAGTGACTATGCATAAATACTTAACAGAGTAGCAGCAGCGTAAAAGGATGGGGTGGGGGGCAGTGCAAATAGTCCGGGTAGCCATGATTAGCTGTTCAGGAGTCTTATGGCTTGGGGGTAGAAGCTGTTGAGAAGTCTTTTGGACCTAGACTTGGCACTCCGGTACCGCTTGCCGTGCGGTAGCAGAGAGAACAGTCTATGACTAGGGTGGCTGGAGTCTTTGACAATTTTGAGGGCCTTCCTCTGACACCGCCTGGTATAGAGGTCTTGGATGGCAGGAAGCTTTGCCCCAGTGATGTACTGGGCCGTACGCACTACCCTCTGTAGTGCCTTGCGGTCGGAGGCCAAGCAGTTGCCATACCAGGCGGTGATGCAACCAGTCAGGATGCTCTCGATGGTGCAGCTGTAGAATTTTTTGAGGATCTGAGAACCCATGCCAAATCTTTTTAGTCTCCTGAGGGGGAATAGGCTTTGTCGTGCCTTCTTCACGACTGTCTTGGTGTGTTTGGACCATGATAGTTCGTTGGTGATGTGGACACCAAGGAACTTGAAGCTCTCAACCTGTTCCACTACAGCCCCGTCGATGAGAATGGGGGCGTGCTCAGTCCTCTTTTTTTTCCCTGTAGTCCACAATCATCTCCTTTGTCTTGGTCACGTTGAGGGAGAGGTTGTTGTCCTGGCACCACACGGCCAGATCTCTGACCTCCTCCCTATAGGCTGTCTCATCGTTGTCGGTGATCAGGCCTACCACTGTTGTGTCGTCGGCAAACTTAATGATGGTGTTGGAGTCGTGCCTGGCCATGCAGTCATGGGTGAACAGAGAGTACAGGAGGGGACTGAGCACGCCCCTGAGGGGCCCCCCGTGTTGAGGATCAGTGTGGCAGATGTGTTGTTACCTACCCTTACCACCTGGGGGCGGCCCGTCAGGAAGTCCAGGATCCAGTTGCAGAGGGAGGTGTTTAGTCCCAGGATCCTTAGCTTAGTGATGAGCTTAGAGGGCACTATGCTGTTGAATGCTGAGCTGTAGTCAATGAATAGCATTCTCACGTAGGTGTTCCTCTTGTCCAGGTGGGAAAGGGCAGTGTGGAGTGCAATAGAGATTGCATCATCTGTGGATCTGTTGGGGCGGTATGCAAATTGGAGTGGGTCTAGGGTTTCTGGGATAATGCTGTTGATGTGAGCCATGACCAGCCTTTCAAAGCACTTCATGGCTACAGACGTCAGTGCTACGGGTCGGTAGTCATTTAGGCAGGTTATCTTAGAGTCCTTGGGCACGGGGACTATGGTGGTCTGCTTGAAACATGTTGGTATTACAGACTCAGTCAGGGACATGTTGAAAATGTCAGTGAAGACACTTGCCAGTTGGTCAGCACATGCTCGGAGTACACGTCCTGGTAATCCGTCTGGCCCTGCGGCCTTGTGAATGTTGACCTGCTTAAAAGTCTTACTCACATCGGCTACGGAGAGCGTGATCACATAGTCATCCGGAACAGCTGGTGCTCTCATGCATGCTTCAGTGTTGCTTGCCTCGAAGCAAGCATAGAAGTGGTTTAGCTCGTCTGGTAGGCTTGTGTCACTGGGCAGCTCGCGGCTGTGCTTCCCTTTGTAGTCTGTAATAGTTTTCAAGCCCTGCCACATCCGACGAGCGTCAGAGCCAGTGTAGTACGATTCAATCTTAGACCTGTATTGACTCTTTGCCTGTTTGATGGTTCGTCGGAGGTCATAGCGGGATTTCTTATAAGCGTCCGGGTTAGAGTCCCGTTCCTTGAAAGCGGCAGCTCTACCCTTTAGCTCAGTGCGGATGTTTCCTGTAATCCATGGCTTCTGGTTGGGGTATGTACGTACGGTCACTGTGGGGACGACATCATCGATGCACTTATTGATGAAGCCAGTGACTGATGTGGTGTACTCCTCAATGCTGTCTGAAGAATCCCGGAACATGTTCCAGTCTGTGCTAGCAAAACAGTCCTGTAGCTTAGCATCTGCGTCATCTGACCACTTTTTTATTAACCGAAAGTCACTGGTGCTTCCTGCTTTAGTTTTTGCTTATAAGCAGGAATCAGGAGGATAGAGTTATGGTCAGATTTGCCAAATGGAGGGCGAGGGAGAGCTTTGTATGCGTCTCTGTGTGTGGAGTAAAGGTGGTCTAGAGTTTTTTTCCCTCTGGTTGCACATTTAACAAGCTGGTAGAAATTAGGTAGAACGGATTTAAGTTTCCCTGCATTAAAGTCCCCGGCCACTAGGAGCGCTGCATCTGGATGAGCGTTTTCCTGTTGATTAATGGCCTTGTACAACTCATTCAGTGCAATCTTAATGCCAGCATTGGTTTGTGGTGGTAAATAGACAGCTATGAAAAATATAGATGAAAACTCTATTGGTAAATAGTGTGGTCTACAGCTTATCATAAGATACTCTACCTCAGGCGAGCAAAACCTCGAGACTTCCTTAGTATTTGATTTTGTGCACCAGCTGTTGTTTACAAATATACACAGACCGCCACCCCTTGTCTTACCGGAGTCAGCCGTTCTGTCCTGCCGATGTAGCGTATAGCCTGCTAGCTGAATGTTATCATTGTCGTCGTTCAGCCACGACTCGGTGAAACATAAGATATTACAGTTTTTAATGTCCTGTTGGTAGGATAACCGTAATCTTAAGTCGTCCACTTTATTTTCAAAAGATTGAACGTTGGCTAATAGGATTGATGGAAGAGGCAGTTTACTCGTTCGCCGTCGGATCCTTACAAGGCACCCCGATCTCCGTCCACGATATCTCCGTCTCTTCCTCACGCGAATGACGGGGATTTGGGCCTTGTCGGGTGTCTGTATGATATCCTTCGCGGCCGCCTCGTTGAAGAAAAAATATTCGTCCAATACGAGGTGAGTAATCGCTGTCCTGATATCCAGAAGCTCTTTTTGGTTATAAGAGACGATTGCAGAAACATTATGTACAAAATAAATTACAAATAACGCGGAAAAACACACATAATAGTACAATTGGTTAGAGGGCTGTAAAACGGCAGCCATCTTCTCCGGCGCTGTTTGAGTAGTATCAGGCAGATGGCGTCGTGTGGGCGAGTGGTTTGCTGATGTCAAAGTTGTGAACAGAGTGCCACCATGGGGCAGGCATAAGCTATGAACAACGAACACAATTGCGTTTTATCAATGGCAATTTGAATGCACAGAGATACCGTGACGAGATCCTGAGGCCCATTGTCATATCATTAATCCGCCGCCATCGCCATGATAATGCACTGCCCCATGTCGCAACGATCTGTACACAATTCCTGGAAGCTGAAAATGTCCCAGTTCTTCCATGGCCTTCATACTCATCAGACATGTCGCCCATTGAGCATGTTTGGTATGCTCTGGATCGACGTGTACGACAGCATGTTCTAGTTCCTGCCAATATCCAGCAACTTTGCCCAGCCATTGAAGAGGAGTGGGACAACATTCCACAGGCCACAATCAACAGCCTGATCAACTCTATGCGAAGGAGGTGAGTCATGCTGCATAATGGTGGTCACACAAGAAACTCACTGGTTTTCTGATCCATGCCACTACCTTTTTTTTAAGGTATCTGTGACCAATAGATGCAAATCTGTATTCCCAGTCATGTGAAATCCATAGATTAGGGCCTAATTGACTTAAATTGACTGATTTCCTTATATGAATTGTAACTCATTCAAATATTTGAAATTGTTGCATGTTGCATTTATATTTTTGTTCAGTGTAAGTGCAATATGTGCTGTTCTGTTCTGGACCAACTGCAATTTACCTATGTTCCTCTTTAAGGTGACTACACAACTGGGCACTAGTCCAGTTGCGACAAAACTAGGGCCTGTAGGACCTGTCTGGTCGACTGAGATGTCAAGAAAGCAGAGCAACACCTTATCATGGACAGATCTCTTCCCATTTTAGCAACCATTGAGTCAATATGTTTTGACCATGACAGCTTGCTATCTAGGGTTACATCCAGCAGTTTAGTCTCTGCAACTTGCTTAGACAGAATGTCAGCCAAATCAGTTTAGCTCTTGTGGATGAATAGCAAAAGCTTTGTTTTTTTCTAAAGCAAGGTGTTATTGTTTGAATGGAGCTGTGCTTACTAAAATGTCTACACTACTGTGATGTGCACTAACAAGTGGTGAAATAATCCCTTGGTGGGGTGTTAAAAGGGCCACAGCTGGTGTGAAAACTGGTGCTAGCCCTCAGCGAACACCCCAAGCATCAGATATGCTATGAAAGCTTAGCTGTCATATTGGATGAAGGGGAAAAAAGCTACACAGTACATTGGGAACCATTCCCAAGGAGGGAGTAATTGCGATGCCAACAAATGTTATCACCTTTCACCCCAATGCCCATGGAAATTGTATTGTCGGAATTCCCTTGCTTCCTCTCTTCCTCATTATTTTATGCACTTTCATCCAAGTAACTTCTTATCATGTGACTCCCAACCACTAACTGTATTGCTTTACTCTCAATGTGGATTGGAACAGACCACTTGATATCATAATCTGATTGCCTGCCAGTTACCTAAGAGAAGTGGACAATGCCACCACTGTGTTGGACTCATGTCTTGCTGACTGACTGTATTTCCATCTCATGAATTTGTGAAGATAAAATAGCACATTCCACAAATTAGGAACTAACAATTATCCCACAAAATTGTTTTATTTTGCTAAGCAATACATTGCCTTCGTTAGACAACATCCCTCCGTTTTGTGTTACGCAAATGACTTTTCCACTTGTGACTCAATAGAGATCTCAGTTTTTGGTTCCAAATCCGGATACAATTTGTCAGCGAATGTCTGACATCTAAATACAGTGTTAGAGAGTCAGTCCAGGGTCAAAAAATAGGTTTAAAGATGAACCAGAACCACTCTCCTGCTTCACAGTTCTCATTCAAGAAAAAAGAATCCTCTACAGACAGTGAAATGCTAGTTAATTTTAACTGTGGGATTTGACTAATGGCAGATGAGATCAGAATATCGCACCTGCAGTCACTGCCCAGGTGTTTTGACTGCACCTGCTCCCATTGGCTGTGCCCACTCTAATCTACAGTGACGGAAAAAAGTATTTGATCCCCTGCTGATTTTGTACGTTTGCCCACTGACAAAGAAATGATCAGTCTATAATTTTAATGGTAGGTTTATTTGAACAGTGAGAGACAGAATAACAAAAAAACAATCCAGAAAAACGCATGTCAAAAATGTTATAAATTGATTTGCATTTTAATACGGGAAATAAGTATTTGACCCCCTCTCAATCAGAAAGATTTCTGGCTCCCACATGTATTTTATACAGGTAACGAGCTGAGATTAGGAGCACAATCTTAAAGGGAGTGCTCCTAATCTCAGTTTGTTACCTGTATAAAAGACACCTGTCCACAGAAGCAATCAATCAATCAGATTCCAAACTCTCCACCATGGCCAAGACCAAAGAGCTCTCCAAGGATGTCAGGGACAAGATTATAGACCTACACAAGGCTGGAATGGGCTACAAGACCATCGCCAAGCAGCTTGGTGAGAAGGTGACAACAGTTGGTGCGATTATTCACAAATGGAAGAAACACAAAATAACTGTCAATCTCCCTCTGCCTGGGGCTCCATGCAAGATCTCACCTCGTGGAGTTGCAATGATCATGAGAACAGTGAGGAATCAGCTCAGAACTACACGGGAGGATATTGTCAATGATCTCAAGGCAGCTTGGACCATAGTCACCAAGAAAACAATTGGTAACACACTACGCCGTGAAGGACTGAAATCCTGCAGCGCCCGCAAGGTCCCCCTGCTCAAGAAAGCACATATACAGGCCCGTCTGAAGTTTGCCAATGAACATCTGAATGATTCAGAGGAGAACTGGGTGAAAGTGTTGTGGTCAGATGAGACCAAAATCGAGCTCTTTGGCATCAACTCAACTCGCCGTGTTTGAAGGAGGAGGAATGCTGCCTATGACCCCAAGAACACCATCCCCACCGTCAAACATGGAGGTGGAAACATTATGCTTTGGGGGTGTTTTTCTGCTAAGGGGACAGGACAACTTCACCGCATCAAAGGGACGATGGACGGGGCTATGTACCGTCAAATCTTGGGTGAGAACCTCCTTCCCTCAGCCAGGGCATTGAAAATGGGTCGTGGATTGGATATTCCAGCATGACAATGACCCAAAACACACGGCCAAGGCAACAAAGGAGTGGCTCAAGAAGAAGCACATTAAGGTCCTGGAGTGGCCTAGCCAGTCTCCAGACCTTAATCCCATAGAAAATATGTGGAGGGAGCTGAAGGTCCGAGTTGCCAAACGTCAGCCTCGAAAACTTAATGACTTGGAGAAGATCAGCAAAGAGGAGTGGGACAAAATCCCTCCTGAGATGTGTGCAAACCTGGTGGCCAACTACAAGAAACGTCTGACCTCTGTGATTGCCAACAAGGGTTTTGCCACCAAGTACTAAGTCATGTTTTGCAGAGGGGTCAAATACTTATTTCCCTCATTAAAATGCAAATCAATTTATAACATTTTTGACATGCGTTTTTCTGGATTTTTTTGTTGTTATTCTGTCTCTCACTGTTCAAATAAACCTACCATTAAAATTATAGACTGATCATTTCTTTGTCAGTGGGCAAACGTACAAAATCAGCAGGGGATCAAATACATTTTTCCCTCACTGTACATGTTCCTCTTTTAGATGGTTTATTGGCTTTGGTACCTGTGAGCATTAAATCATGGAACAGGAGGGTGGTTGGAAAACGTTCTGGGACATTTCCTCCACCAAGCCTGAACCTGATCTACAGGAAAAATAATCCTAATCCCCATAGTTAGGGAGGGGGGGGGGGAGTACCAATGGATGAGAGCCAGTGAAAAGGCCCCTTTTGACATCACCCTGTTCTGAATTGCCACTAAAGCAATGTGTGCCGCATACCCAGTTCAGCCCGTATGCTGTGCCTGTCCAGGAATGTGACAGGAGGGGTGTTTCCATGATGGCTGCTGGTGGAGCCTGAAGACTCCCAGCTCCGTTAGGGGTTCCTCCTCTCAACCTGAACAGACGCAGGGCACTAAAAGCCCCCAGCCAAGCCCGCCACTCAGTGTGTTCTCCACGCCTGCCTTTCACACAATGCAAACAGCCCACCCCTACTGGTGCAGAGACAGTGTGTCTGTTACTCGCTGCCACTAATGATCTCCTGGGTGCGCTCAGATCAGGGTCACCAGCTCACTGAAGCAGAACCATGCCTGTCAGGAATGCAGAGGCCTCAGCTCCATAAACCTACTCATGTAGGCACCCCTCTCTCCCTTGCGACTGTCCTCACTGTACACATATACATCCCTTTAGTGCCTCCCATACAGCCCCCCCACAGTGCACTTAACGAACAATCAAGAATGCTGAATGGATTTCCATGATATGTGGAATTTGGTCATTCATGCACGTTTGGTTTTGTGTTATTAGCAAAGACTGCATGCAATTTTCAATATTAATGCATGCATTTGATGCATTGCACCACATTCAGTGCAAGCTTAATATTTAGTGCAAGCTTATTTATCTATAGTCCCTTGTTACAAAGTGCAAGATAGTAACTCCTAGCCGTGTGTTTGTTTGTGTGGATAGTGTTGGCAGATGTGAAGATTTGACTGAGCCTTTGTGTAACATGATGTTGGCTCATAAATATGGCATTGAGTTGGTTTATAACACATGATATGGGCTAATGACTACATGTACATTTTTGTGCTGATATGGCAGAACTTTTGTATGGAGGAAAACGCCAGTCAGTGACCTACTAGCTCTTGACAAAAATATTTATCTGATAACCTCTTCCTTTATACATGCTAATAGCAATAAAGCATTATATCTGCAGGCTATAAGTAAATTACCAAAATGTCCACAAAGATAGATTGTCACACTGTGACAATTTCTTTTCTTGATATACAAAAAAGGTACATTTATAAACTTGCCATTTCTGGTTGTATTTCAAAGTAGCCTACTCCCTGGAGCTGGCTTGCTTGCCCATAGGGTACCGGACCAGTATAGAATGTGAAAACATTGATGTAGGTTGATATGACAACATACTCTGAGGGGGGAGGCAGCATGGTGTAAGGGAGAGTCCCATTTAAATGTCTTCCCTCCAAGTTGTAAATGTTACATAACAAGGATTAACCCACTTGGAAGCTATAAATATAAGTGTACACTGTGTACAGACATAGACAGACATTTAAGATCAGTGCATCTGTGATGGCTGAGATATGTCCGTACGGTCCTAATGCTTTATTGGATTCAAAGTAAAATATGAAAAAATCTTCTCTCCTAATTAGGTTGTCTTTTCACTTCAGATCTGGTTAGAATCAAGAGTTTGTGGATCAGCATCTGGTTGAGTGGGTAACACTCACCTCTGGATAGACCGGAGTCATATACTTCCCGGTGCGATCCCCGCTAGAGCCCTACGCACTTCAACTCTGTGTCTTTGCTTCTGCTCCAATCCTGTCATAAAAATTATTTAAAAACGTAAGGATTTATGAATTCTGTTCTCCCAATATATATATATATATATATATTTACAGTGCTATGAAAAGTATTTGCCCCCTTTCTAATTTTCTCTACTTTTGCATATTTGTGATACTGAATGTTATCAGATCTTCAACCAAAACCTAATATTAGATAAAGGGAACATAAGTGAACAAATAACACAACAATTACATATTTATTTCATAAACAAAGTTATGCAACACCCAATTCCCCTGTGTGAAAAAGTAAATGCCCCCTTACACTCACACTCAATAACTGGTTGTGCCACCTTTAGCTGCAATGACTCCAACCAAATGCTTCCTGTAGTTGTTGATCAGTCTCTCACGTCGTTGTGGAGGAATTTTGGCCCACTCTTCCATGCAGAACTGCTTTAACTCAGTGACGTGTGAGTTTTCAAGCATGAACTGCTCGTTTCAAGTCCTGTCACAACATCTCAATTGGGATTAGGTCTGGACTTTGACTAGGCCATTCCAAAACTTCCAATTTGTTTGCCAAAAAGCACCTGGATGATCATCAAGACTCTTGGAAGAACGTTCTATGGACAGATGATTCAAAAGTATAACTTTTTGGACGACATGGTTCCAGTAATGCCTGGCGAAAACCAAACTCTGCATTCCACAGTAAGAACATCATACCAAAGGTCAAGCATGGTGGTGGTGGTGTGATGGTTTGGGGATGCTTTGCTGCCTCAGGACCTGGACGACTTGCCTTAATAGAAGGAACCATGAATTCTGCTTTGTATCAGAGAATTCTACAGGAGAATGTCAGACCATCCGTCTGTGAGCTGAAGCTGAAGCGCAGCTGGGTCATGCAGCAAGACAATGATCCAAAACACACAATCAAGTCTACATGAAAATTGCTAAAAAGCAACAAATTGGAAGTTTCGGAATGGCCTAGTCAAAGTCCAGACCTAATCCCGATTGAGAAGTTGTGGCAGGACTTGAAACAAGCAGTTCATGCTTGAAAACCCACACGTCACTGAGTTAAAGCAGTTCTGCATGGAAGAGTGAGCCAAAATTCCTCCACAGCGACGTGAGAGACTGATCAACAACTACAGGAAGCATTTGGTTGGAGTCATTGCAGCTAAAGGTGGCACAACCAGTTATTGAATGTAAGGGGGCAATTACTTTTTCACACAGGGGAATTGGGTGTTGCATAACGTTGTTTATGAAATAAATGAAATAAATATGTAATTGTTGTGTTATTTGTTCACTTATGTTCCCTTTATCTAATATTAGGTTTTGGTTGAAGATCTGATAACATTCAGTATCACAAATATGCAAAAGTAGAGAAAATTAGAAAGGGGGCAAATACTTTTTCATAGCACTGTATACAGTGGGGGAAAAAGGTATTTAGTCAGCCACCAATTGTGCAAGTTCTCCCACTTAAAAAGATGAGAGAGGCCTGTAATTTTCATCATAGGTTACACGTCAACTATGACAGACAAAATGAGAAAAATAAATCCAGAAAATCACATTGTAGGATTTTTAATGAATTTATTTGCAAATTATGGTGGAAAATAAGTATTTGGTCAATAACAAAAGTTTCTCAATACTTTGTTATATACCCTTTGTTGGCAATGACACAGGTCAAACGTTTTCTGTAAGTCTTCACAAGGTTTTCACACACTGTTGCTGGTATTTTGGCCCATTCCTCCATGCAGATCTCCTCTAGAGCAGTGATGTTTTGGGGCTGTCGCTGGGCAACACGGACGTTCAACTCCCTCCAAAGATTTTCTGTGGGGTTGAGATCTGGAGGCTGGCTAGGCCACTTCAGGACCTTGAAATGCTTCTTACGAAGCCACTCCTTCGTTGCCCGGGCGGTGTGTTTGGGATCATTGTCATGCTGAAAGACCCAGCCACGTTTCATCTTCAATGCCCTTGCTGATGGGAAGGAGGTTTTCACTCAAAATCTCACGATACATGGCCCCATTCATTCTTTCCTTTACACGGATCAGTCGTCCTGGTCCCTTTGCAGAAAAACAGCCCCAAAGCATGATGTTTCCACCCCCATGCTTCACAGTAGGTATGGTGTTCTTTGGATGCAACTCAACATTCTTTGTCCTCCAAACACGACGAGTTGAGTTTTTACCAAAAAGTTATATTTTGGTTTCATCTGACCATATGACATTCTCCCAATCCTCTTCTGGATCATCCAAATGCACTCCAGCAAACTTCAGACGGGCTTTGACATGTACTGGCTTAAGCAGGGGGACACGTCTGGCACTGCAGGATTTGAGTCCCTGGCGGCGTAGTGTGTTACTGATGGTAGGCTTTGTTACTTTGGTCCCAGCTCTCTGCAGGTCATTCACTAGGTCCCCCCGTGTGGTTCTGGGATTTTTGCTCACCATTCTTGTGATCATTTTGACCCAACAGGGTGAGATCTTGCGTGGAGCCCCAGATCGAGGGAGATTATCAGTGGTCTTGTATGTCTTCCATTTCCTAATAATTGCTCCCACAGTTGATTTCTTCAAACCAAGCTGCTTACCTATTGCAGATTCAGTCTTCCCAGCCTGGTGCAGGTCTACAATTTTGTTTCTGGTGTCCTTTGACAGCTCTTTGGTCATGGCCATAGTGGAGTTTGGAGTGTGACTGTTTGAGGTTGTGGACAGGTGTCTTTTATACTGATAACAAGTTCAAACAGGTGCCATTAATACAGGTAATGAGTGGAGGACAGATGAGCCTCTTAAAGAAAAAGTTACAGGTCTGTGAGAGCCAGAAATCTTGCTTGTTTGTAGGTGACCAAATACTTATTTTCCACCATAATTTGCAAATAAATTCATTAAAAATCCTACAATGTGATTTTCTGGATTTTTTTTCTCAATTTGTCTGTCATAGTTGACGTGTACCTATGATGAAAATTACAGGCCTCTCTCATCTTTTTAAGTGGGAGAACTTGCACAATTGGTGGCTGACTAAATACTTTTTTTCCCCACTGTATATATATATATTTATTTATCAAGAGTTTGATCCAGACATGACTTGATGTGCTACTGTAAAGGTCAAATGCAGAGTGGTTTTACCATTAAGAATAAAGCATATTCGGAAATTATTCAGACCCCTTGACTTTTTCCACATTTTGTTACGTTACAGCCTTATTCTAAAATATATATATTTTTTTAATCCCCCCCATCAATCTACACACAATACCCAATAATGACAAAGCAAAAACAGGTTTTTAGACATTTTGGCAAATCTATATAAAAAAACGGAAATATATAATTTACATAAGTATTCAGACCCTTTACTCAGTACTTTGTTGAAGCACCTTTGGCAGTGATTACAGCATCGAGCCTTCTTCGGTATGATGCTACAATTTCGGCACACCTGTATTTGGGGAGTTTCTCCCATTCTTCTCTGCAGATCCTCTCAAGCTCTGTCAGGTTGGATGGGGAGCGTCGCTGCACAGCTATTTTCAGGTCTCTCCAGAGATGTTCGATCGGGTTCAAGTCCGGGCTCTGGCTGGGCCACTCAAGGACATTCAGAGACTTGTCCCGAAGCCACTCCTGAGTTCCTGAGCGCTCTGGAGCAGGTTTTCATCAAGGATCTCTCTGTACTTTGCTCCGTTCATCTTTCCTCGATTCTGACTAGTCTCCCTGTCGCTGAAAAACATCCTCACAGCATGATGCTGCCACCACCATGCTTCACTGTAGGGATGGTGCCTGATTTCCTCCAGACGTGACACTTGGCATTCAGGCCAAAGAGTTCAATCTTGGTTTCATCAGACCAGAGAATCTTGTTTCTCTTGGTCTGAGAGTCCTTTAGGTGCCTTTTGGCAAACGCCAAGCGTGCTGTCGTGCCTTTTACTGAGGAGTGGCTTCTGTCTGGCCACTCTACCATAAAGGCCTGATTGGTGGAGTTCTGCAGAGATGGTTATCCTTCTGGAAGGTTCTCCCATCTCCACAGAGGAACTCTGGAGCTCTGTCAGAGTGACCATCGGGTTCTTGGTCACCTCCCTGACCAAGGCCCTTCTCCCCCGATTGCTCCGTTTGGCCATGTGGTCAGCTCTAGGAAGAGTCTTGGTGGTTCCAAATGTCTTCCATTTAAGAATGATGGAGGCCATTGTGTTCTTGGGGACCTTCAATGCTGCAGAAATGTTTTGGTACCCTTCCCCAGATCTGTGCCTCGACACAATCCTGTCTCGGAGCTCTACGGACAATTCCTTCGACCTCATGGCTTGGTTTTTGCTTTGACATGCACTGTCAACTGTGGGACCTTATATAGATAGGTGTGTGCCTTTCCAAATCATGTCCAATCAATTGAATTTACCACAGGTGGACACCAATCAAGTTGTAGAAACATCTCAAGGATGATCAATGGAAACAGGATTCACCTGAGCTCAACTTCGAGTCTCATAGCAAAGGGTCTGAATACTTATGTAAATAAGGTATTTCTGTTTTAAATTTTTTATACATTTGCAAAAGTTTCTAAAAACCTATTTTTGCTTTGTCATTATGGGGTATTGTGTGTAGATTGATGAGGGAAAAATGTATTTAATCCATTTTAGAATAAGACTGTAACGTAACAAGATGTAGAAAATGTCAATGGGTCTGAATACTTTCCGAATGCACTGTATATTGTGTACTGACAGTCTCTTCATAGTGCTTAGTTATGAATTGCAGTATTGCTCACATTTTAATGCTTTTACAATCAATAAATTAATAGAAATAAGTTATCTGTAAACTATGATTTTCTTTGGATTTAAACAATTTAATCTTGAGTCATTACAGTAGGGCTCATTCCAAAACTTGACACACTTACCTCAGGGGACTCTTTCTTGAAATATGAAATGAGGGGATGTGAGGTTGTGTCCTCTCCTTCAGAACTCCAGTGCCTCTCCGCTCTGTCTGGTTGACTGGGCAGGTGAGCCTTATGCGCTGTGTCAGAGTGGAGCCCACAGGCCACCAGGTCGCCCAGTGGGACATTACAGGACCCAGGTCAACCCTGTCTGACTGACTGCCTGGCAGTGTTGGGCTGTGCCTCTTTCCCCTAACCCACCACAAGACAGTAGATAACCCATCAGCTAGACTCTCACCACTTTTGTGCCTATGGCAGTTTCTGGGATGAGAGGTGCTCTTACCAACAGAGAAGGAACTATGTGACATGATATTGGATTGGCTGACATGTAAAATCGAGGGCGTCATGGCTATGCTGAGGCAGCATCATGACGACACAGGTTTAGTGAGACGAGCCTGAACCTTGTGAGTATAGTTCACATACTTTCCCATAGTTGGTTCCTCTTGTTTCACTTCGGATGTTGGCTTATATCACTCACCTGTTTAAATGCTTGGTATGGACATGAACAAGTTAATGTACAGTTGGGAAATGCAGATTTGATCATGTACTTTCTTGCGGCCATGTATTTATACATTGTACATATAATTATTAATCTCTCCTTTCTGTTTGCAACAAATCTGTAGTGTGAGCTGTAAATTGGTTAAGCTAGAGAGGATAATCTGTTGAAACGCAATTTAGTACTTAATATGATTCCCATGTAATTGTAAGTATCCCGCTGATGACGTTTCCTGTGCTGTCATAAAGCACATTAGTGCCTGGTTTGGAGTGTTGTTCAACATGCTACTGTTGTATGAGTGCTGTCTATGGATGGTTATTAGTACAATGCAGTTTAACGATTGACCTAAGCATGGGGCCTAAACTTGTGATGGTGTGGGGTGTCCTTTCAACCGAGCATTTAACAATCTCCACTTAACCTCCAAAGCCTCTCAGTACTGTAGCTCTTTGCTAAATGATTAGTAGAACAGACACAAGTAGACAGAAACATTCATCCAAACTCAGGCTGAGATGACAGACAATGATAGAATACATTTCTGAAATAAAATGTTTTGAAACACACCTGAGCAGATTGTAGTGGTGTGGGGTCAGTAGAGGGCACTCTCTCCTCCGGACCAAACGAGTAGAAGACCTAATGGCCCAGTACATTGACAGCCATGACACTGTTGAACTATGTTGAGTGTAAATGAGTTTCAAGGTCTGACTTTTTCTGATATAGAGTTTGTATATTAATCAGGGCCGGACTACCGCATTTAGTCACGAGGCTAAGAGAAAATTTTCCAGTTTTAAATCAGAGAGAAAAATGTGCTGTTCCCTTTCAGTCAGTCAACTTCAGTACAACATATTATGGGGGAGTCGCACTCTCGCGACTTCGGTTGAAGGATCTACAATTACACCTGACAAGGCCAATGAAATCTGCTCCTCGCTGGAAGCCCCGCCTTCCACAGGTGATAAGTGTTCCGCTCTTCAATTATTCAGCTCTTAACCTCGGTGTGAATAGGAACGATTCACGCTACTAAAATAAACAATTGGAACATGAGACTGTCTTACGTTGCGCCAACTAAACTGTCCATTAGTGGTAGAGCGTCCTCACCACCTGGACATTCTGTGCTGAAGTTTGTATGATTCTCATAAGTTTCCTAATCACAAACAATTAGTTATTCTTCAAATTGCTTGGCCTGGCCTTAGCAATAAGTAAGATGGATAACGCAACTGAAACGACGAAGGCTAACAAGCCGGGTTCGGGTTCGGGTTCGCGTTCGCGACCATGCCCCAATGAATTAAAAGATACTCACGTTGGTTGTCTTGTATGTCTCGACTCGGTGCATGCTCAGGCTGCCCTCGCATGAATCTGTTTGTGTGCAAGACTAGGGGACGGCTGGCACTGTTCCCCTACTAGTCCGTGGCGCAGGTTCTCTTGACAATTGTGTAGCATTCTTTAGGGGGCTTGGTGTTTCCGATAGGGATTCCGTCTCCCGGGTGCCCATACCTCAGATAAGTATGAGTTGCGGGACGTGGAGATGGTTTGGGTCGTTGGTCGGGTCTAATATCTCCCAGCTCATGTACACTCTTTCGCCGGTTATGGGAGGCTACTCGAAGAGAGATGGTGACCAGGTTCTGTGAGTATCCCCCCGCCCCTGTGCAGCCTTGGTTAAGCACTGCTTGCATCTCTTCCCAGAACGGTCCGGGTCCTATCTCGGTGATCTGGTCCTACGTAGACTTTCGAGACCAGGCTAGCTAAGTGCTGCGTAGCGTGCTAGCCAGGTTAGCTAACTCACCGAGGCTAATCCTGACTCCCCACGGTGGAGTTGCTTGGGCATCAAATCAATAATTTAAAATGTTATTTGTCACATGCTTCACAAACAACAGATGTAGACTAACAATGAAATTTGAAATGCTCTCTTGTTTAGTATAAGTAGCGTTAAGTCACTTGGTTATTCTAAATGGACCGTGCTGCGGTCAGAGGCTAGCTAGCCTAGCTTAGACTAAAGAGCCTCCTCGTTAACGTCGGATAGCATACATAACTTCCAGTGAATTAAGCTTACTAGCGTTCCCCCGGCGCTATGGCAACCCCATTCCTATTTTCAATTCCTGGAGTTGGAGGGAGTAGAGAGAGCGGGGCTTGCGTGCTCCTCCAATGAGGAAGTAGCCCCCGAGCAGCTGTGCCACTCCACAAAAACATTGCTGTGAAGACAGTGCCCCCACTTTTAGTTACTTCAAACGGGGTACTGCGTCAGCCATTGCCGGAGCCCTTTGTGCCCATAAGGGGGCCGGGCTTCATGCAGGCTATACAGTCTCACGGAAGCAGAACCTGTGTTGGAAGTTTGTCCGTGTTTAATGCCCCTCTGGTACCCCACGTTCCATGGTGTTCACAGGGTTCAAGGAGTATAGCAATCTCCCAAGGGTGGGAATAATAAGTTGGGCGGTTCGCTCTCTGTCCACAAGGCACTCCTCCCCCATAGGTGGCTCATTAATGGGATTCATTGCTGATTCCTACCTGCAGCTCACTAGGCCCTATGAGGTGTCTAGTGACACAGGTTATGGGCCCTGTTGGCGATTGCTGGTTGGTAGCGGAGTCGAGGGAACAAGCAGGGTTGGACACGACCATGCTATTATCCCACACAAATATGAACCCCGAAATGAGCTGTCTTTTTCCAGCTCAGTGCTTTAGATTCAATTACGAATCGCCCCTGTCTGTTACCACAGATGGGGTCAGTTTTTCAGAGCTCTGTCCCATTCCCAGCTTGGTTAAAAGGTTCTTTGTTGCCAGCACCTACAGTGAGGGAAAAAAGTATTTGATCCCCTGCTGATTTTCTACGTTTGCCCACTGACAAAGACATGATCAGTCTATAATTTTAATGGTAGGTTTATTTGAACAGTGAGAGACAGAATAACAACAAAGAAATCCAGAAAGACGCATGTAAAACAAATATATAAATTGATTTGCATTTTAATGAGGGAAATAAGTATGGACTTTGCGTCCCATTCTAGACCTACAGTATGTGCCCTCAGCAAGCACCTCAGAGTCTACAAACTCAGAATGCTCACGAGCAGCCGGCTTTTACAGCCGATTGGCTGGTAGAGGCGGAGTCAAGGGGGCAAGAAGTGTTACACACATCCATGCTACTATCCCATATTCAGTCTCTAGGCTTCATACGAAACCAGAAAAATTGCTGTCTGACTCAATCTCACCGCATTTCGTTTCTGGGTCTCAAGCTAGACTCACTCGTGTATTATGCTTTACTATCCCCCCGGAGGGTGTCCGGGTTCTGGCTGTGCTTAGCCAAATTTCGGCTGGGTCACACAGTGCGTTTTCGCCAGTGCCTACGCCTACTGTGGATGATGGCTTCTGTGATGGAAGTCATTCCCCTGGGGCTATTGTTGATGCGGTCCTTCCAGCACTGAGTGCTAGCCACTCACCTGGACACATCTCGCAGCCTAAGCCGGTCGCTTCGGGTGTCCCTGTCAGGCCTACGGACCATGGCCCAGTGGTGGGACCCTCTGCTATGGTCAGGGGGCTCCCATGGGCTGAGTTGTATCCTGCAAGGTGATCACGACAGACACATCCCCCCAAGGGTGGGGTGCGCTGTACTGAGGCAACTCGATTTGGGAGGATGGACACTGGTGTGGAGCACACAGCATATCAATTACCCGGAGCTCCTAAAGGTGTATCTGGTGCTCAGGCGCTTCCCCCTGCTTTTGTTGGGCCGGCTTATGCTGGTCAGAACGGACAGTATGTCAGTGGTGGCATGCATCAACAGACGGGGAGAGATTCTGTCTATCCCTCCTAACCTTGGCTCGCTCTCTATTGCTGGGGAGCAGTGTGCACATGCTCTCGGTTTGGGCGACGCATGTCCCCGGTTGCCTTAACTCAGGTGCAGATATTTTATCCAGGTGGGACCCTCTCTCTCAGAAGTGGAGGCTGAGGCCTCCCGAGTGGGGCAGCGGTCTAAGGCACTGCATCGCAGACCCGGATTCGATCCCGGGCTGTGTCGCAGCCGGCCACGACCGGGAGACCCATGAGGCGGCACACAATTGTCGTCCGGGTTAGGGGAGGGTTTGGCCGGCCGGGATGTCCTTTTTCGATCCTTAGCGACTGCTTGTGGCGGGCCGGGCGCATGCATGCTGACTTTGGTCGCCAGTTGTATGGTTTTTCCTCTGACACATTGGTGTGGCTGGCTTCTGGGTTAAAGCGAGCATTGTGTCAAGAAGCAGTGCGGCTTGGCAGGGTTGTGTTTCGGAGGACGTATGGCTCTCAACCTTCGCGTCTCCCGAGTCCGTACGGGAGTTGCAGCGATGGGACAAGACTGTAACTACCAATTGGATATCAAAAAATTGGGGAGAAAAAAGGGTAACAAATAAATAAAGTGGAGCCTGGGAGACCACCCAGGTTACACCCCTGGGTGGTCTTCCAGGTATGGGACATTTTCGGCAGGGCCGACGTAGCTCTTTCCGCATCGCAAGAAAACGTGCCATGTCATCATATCATCATATCTCGATGAGGGACCCGAGTGCCACATTTGGAATGGACGATCTGGTGCACCAGTGGCCTCAGACCCTCCTTTACGTGTTTCCGCCAGTGGGTTTGATTTAGCCCACGTTGGAGAGGATTCGCCAGGAGGGCTTATCAATAACTCTTGTGGCTCCCCATTTGCTTAGGCAGCCTAGGTTCACGGAGATCATTCACCCATTAGGCGGAGACCCGTGGAAACTGCCGTTGCACAAGGATCTATTGTCCCAGACACACAGGCAGGTTTGGCAAGCAAGGCTGGACATTTGGTTACCATGGGCCTGGCCCCTGAGAGCACCAATCTGATTACCTCCAAATGTTATTGCTACCATTCAGTCTGCAAGGGCTGACGCGTACAAGTGGCAAGTGTTTGCGCTCTGGTGCCAAGATAAAGGACTTGTTCCTTTTCAGTGCTCTGTGAGGGACATCATTATGTTGCTGCAGGAGCTTTTCGAGCAGGGGCGGGCATTCTCCATGTTAAAAGTGTACATGGCCTCACCGGGGGCCCACCCGCTGGTTGTGCAGTTCCTGAAAGGTGTATGTCATCTCAGACCAGTCTCTAAACCTATTGCACCCACACTGGTTTTGGAGGCTCCTTTGAGCCTCTGGAGTCGGTGGATCTGAAGATCGTCTCCTACAAAACCTCCCTGCTCATGGCTTTGACCTCGGCTAAACGTGTTGGGGACCTCCTTTTGCTTCAGAAGAGCGATGGAGGTTATATGCCCTGTGTCCAGTGCGAGCTTTACGCACGTACATTGAAAGGACCTGGGATATCTGGTTATGTGACCAGCGCTTTGTCTGTTTTGCTAATCCAGCTTGCGGCAGGGCGCTACCTAAGCAGCGTCTCTCCCACTGGAATGTGAAGGCACCCACTCCACCAGGGGTCTTGTAGCATCTTGGGCGTTGTTTAACTACAGGAGATATTTGTGCTACTGCAAGTTGGGCATCATCACACACTTTTGTGAGGTTTAATTGCTTGGATGTCACTGCTCCCAGTGTAGCCCACAGGGTGCTTATGGCTAGGACAGGGAAAAGTCACTAGGCAGCGCACCATGTGCTCAGTACCCAGACTTCTGCATCTGGCAGGGTCAGGTCTGGGTGATCTGCCATGGGCTGTTTTAATTTAGTATCTGTTGCGGTCGGCTTGGGGCGTGATTATATTTCCCCATAGTATGTTGTACCGAAGTTGACTAACTGAAAGGGAACGTAATGTTATTCCCTGGAGGAGGGAATTGAGGTACAACACCTGTTTGGCCCCGCGCCGCCAGTTCCTGGGCTCTGTGAATACCGGAGGAGCACGCAAGCCCCGCTGTCTCTACTCCCTCCAACTCCAGGAATTTAAAATAGGAATAGGGTTGCCATAGCGCCGGGGCAACACTAGAAAGCTTAATTCACCGGAAGTTATGCATGCTAGCCGACGTTAGCCAGGAGGGTCTTTAGTCCAAGCTAGGCTAGCTAGCCTCTGACCGCAGCATGGTCCGTTTAGAATAACCAAGTGACTTAACGCTACTTATACTAAACGCTACTTATACTAAACAAGAGAGCATTTCACACACCTGTTGTTTACGAAGCATGTGACAAATAACATTTGATTTAATTTATTTGATTTGATACCCAAGCAACTCCACCGTGGGGAGGCAGGAATAGCTAGTAGTAGCTAGCTCGCTGTGCTAGCCTGGTCTGGAAAGTCTGCGTAGGACCGGATCACTGAGGTGGGACCCGGACCCTTCTAGGAAGAGATGCAAGCAGTCCTTAACCAAGGCAGACAGGGACGGGGGGATACTCACTGAACCTGGTCACCCTCTTTCTTCGAGTAGCCTCCCGTAAACGGCGACAAAGCACACAGGAGCCGGGAGACATTTCACCCAACCAACGACCCAAACCATCTCAACTCAGACTCAGCCGAGGTACGGGCACATGCTACACGACTGTGAAGAGAACCTACGCCACGGACTAGTAGGGGAACAGTGGCAGCCGTCCCCTAGTCTCGCACATGAACTGACTCGAGCAAGGGCAGACCGAGCATGCGCCGATCCATACAAGACAACCAACATGAGTATCTTTTAATTCATTGGGACATGGTCGCGAACCAAAACTCGGCTTGTTAGCCTCCGTCGTTTCGGTCGCGTTAGCCATCTTACTTAAAAATAACTAATTGTTTGTCATTAGGAAACGTATGAGAATCATACAAACTTCAGCACACAATGTCCAGGGATTGAACAAGCTCTACTACTAACGGACCGTTTAGTTGGTGCAATGTAAGACAGTCTCATGTTACAATTGTTTGTTTTAGTATTGTGAATCGTTCCTGTTCACACCGAGGTGAAGAACAGAATAATTGAAGGAATCGAACTTCCAGCGAGGTGCGGATTTCATTGGCCTTGTCAGGCGTGATTGTAGATCCCTCAACTGAAGTTCACATTTGCCATGGGGCTGAAAGAGAATTTTGCAGTTTTAAAGCTAATTTCCTGCAATTCTACACATTTTGCTATCATATGCTATCAGGGGAGCCCCCTGGAGGTCGGAGGCCCTGGGGCATGTGCCCTGTGAGCCAGTTCAGTAATCCGGGCTGATATTATTGGTTTGGGTGGGCAACATCTCCCAGAAATACTGTATAGCTTACATTTTATGTACTGCAGTGCTAGCTACAGTACCAGTCAAAAGTTTGGACACACCTACTCTTTCCAGGGTTTTTCTTTATTTTTACTATTTTCTACATTGTAGAATAATAGTGAAGACATCAAAACTATGAAATAGCACATATGGAATCATGTAGTAACCAAAAAAGTGTTAAACATTATATTTGAGATTCTTCAAAGTAGCCACCCTTTGCCTTGATGACAGCTTTGCACACTCTTGGCATCTCAAATTTGGACTCATCAGACCAAAGGACAGATTTTTACCGGTCTAATGTCCATTGCGCCAAAGGAGATGGCTGCCGTTTTAAGGTAAAAATAAAGAAAAACCCTGGAAAGAGTAGGTGTGTCCAAACTTTTGACTGGTACTGTAGCTAGCACTGCAGTGCATAAAATGTGGTGAGTACATTTACGTCATTTAGCAGGCGCTCTTATCCAGAGCGACTTACAGTTAGTGAGTGCATACCTTTTTCATACTGGAGTCGAACCCACAACCCTGGCGTTGCAAATGCCATACCAATTGAGCTACATCCCTGCCGGCCATTCCCTCCCCTACCCTGGGCCAATTGTGCGCCGCCCCATGGGTCTCCCGGTTGCAGCCGGCTATGACAGAGCCTGGATTCGAACTAGGATCTCTAGTGGCACAGCTAGCACTGCGATGCAGTGCCTTAGACCACTGCGCCACTCGGGAGGACAGTAGTTGATTCAAAAAGAGAGAAAGACAATCGTTGAACAGTTAACAAATTAATTTATTCAAAAATGACGGAGAAGCAAGAGAGAGAGATGTTTTGTTGTATTTTTTTCATTTTTACTTTCACTTACTTAGCGAATGCAGCTAGCTAGTTTAGCCTACTCAACCCATTGTGCTATTGTGTGTGTATTTTCGCGTTATTTGTAACTTATTTTGTACATAATGTTTCTGTCACCGTCTCTTATGAACGAAAAGAGCTTCTGGATATCAGGACAGCGATAACTCACCTCGTACTGGACGAAGATTTTTTATTTAACGAGTCGGACGCAAAGGATTTTCTTCAGACACCCGACAAGGCCCAAATCCCCGTCATTCGCATGAGAAAGAGATGGAGATATCGGGGACGTAGGTCGGGGTGCCTTGTAAGGATCCGACAGCGAGTGGGTAATCTGCCTCTACCATCAGTCCTATTAGCCAACGTACAATCATTGGATAATAAAATAGACCATCTACGATCACGGGTATCCTACCAACAGGACATTAAAAACTGTGATATTTTATGTTTCACGAGTCGTGGCTGAACGACGACATGGGTAACATACAGCTGGCGGGATATACGCTGCATCGGCATGATAGAACAGCTGCTTCCAGTAAGACAAGGGGTGGCGGTCTTTGTATATTTGTAAACAACATCTGGTGCACATCTCATGATAAGCTGTAGACCACACTATTTACCAAGAGAGTTTTCATCCATATTTTTCGTAGCTGTCTATTTACCACCACAAACCAATGCTGGCACTAAGAACGCACTCAATTAGCTGAATAAGGCCATAAACAAACAGGAAAACGCTAATCCAGAGGCGGCGCTCCTAGTGGCTGGGGACTTTAATGCAGGGAAACTTAAATCCGTTTGACCTCTAATTTCTACCAGCATGTTAAATGTGCAACCAGAGGGAAAAAACTCTAGACCATCTTTACTCCACACACAGAGATGCGCACAAAGCTTTCCCTCACCCTCCATTTGGCAAATCTGACCATACTCTATCCTCCTGATTCCTGCTTACAAGCGAAAACTAAAGCATGAAGCACCAGTGACTCGGTCAATAAAGAAGTGATCAGTTGACGCAGATGCTAAGCTACAGGACTGTTTTGCTAGCACAGACTGGAATATGTTCCAGGATTCTTACGATGGCATTGAGGAGTACACCACATCAGTCACTGGCTTCATCAATAAGTGCATCGATGACGTCGTCCCCACAGTGACCGTACGTACATACCCCAACCAGAAGCCATGGATTACAGGCAACATCCGAACTGAACTAAAGGGTAGAGCTGCCGCTTTCAAGGAGCGGGACTCTAACCCGAAAGCTTATAAGAAATCCCGCTATGCCCTCCGATGAACCATCAAACAGGCAAAGCGTCAATACAGGACTAAGATTGAATCATACTACACCGGCTCCGATGCTCGTTGGATGTGGCAGGGCTTGCAAACTATTACAGACTACAAAGGGAAGTACAGCCGCGAGCTGCCTAGTGGCACGAGCCTACCAGATGAGCTAAATTACTTCTATGCTCGCTTCGAGGCAAGCAGCACTGAAGCATGTATGAGAGCATCAGCTGTTCTGGACAACTGTGTGATCACGCTCTCCGTAGCCAATGTGAGTAAGACCTTTAAACAGGTCAACATTCACAAGGCCGCATGGCCAGACGGATTACCAGGACGTGTACTCCGAGCATGCGCTAACCAACTGGCAAGTGTCTTCACTGACATTTTCAACCTGTCCCTGACTGAGTCTGTAATACCAACATGTTTCAAGCAGACCACCATAGTCCCTGTGCCCAAGAACACTAAGGTAACCTGCCTAAATGACTACCGACCCGTAGCACTCATGTCTGTAGCCATGAAGTGCTTTGAAAGGCTGGTCATGGCTCACATAAACACCATTATCTCAGAAACCCTAGACCCACTCCAATTTGCATACCGCCCCAACAGATCCAGAGATGATGCAATCTCTATTGCACTCCACACTGCCCTTTCCCACCTGGACAAAAGGAACACCTACGTGAGAATGCTATTCATTGACTACAGCTCAGCGTTCAACACCATAGTGCCCTCAAAGCTCATCACTAAGCTAAGGACCCTAGGACTAAACACCTCCCTCTGCAACTGGATCCTGGACTTCCTGACGTGCCACCCCCAGGTGGTAAGGGTAGGTAACAACACATCTGCCACGTTGATCCTCAACACGGGGGCCCCTCAGGGGTGCGTCCTCAGTCCCCTCCTGTACTCCCTGTTCACCCATGACTGCATGGCCAGGCACGACTCCAACACCATCATTAAGTTTGCAGACGACTCAACAGTGGTAGGACTGATCACCGACAACGATGAGACAGCTTATAGGGAGGAGGTCAGAGACCTGGCCATGTTGTGCCAGGATAACAACCTCTCCCTCAACGTGATCAAGATAAAGGAGATGTTTGTGGACTACAGGAAAAAGAAGATGGAGCACGCCCCCATTCTCATCAACGGGGCTGTAGTGGAGCAGGTTGAGAGCTTCAAGTTCCTTGGTGTCCACATCAAACTATCATGGTCCAAACACAGTCGTGAAGAGGGCACGACAAAGCCTATTCCCCCTCAGGAGACTGAAAAGATTTGGCATGGGTCCTCAGATCCTCAAGTTCTACAGCTGCACCATCGAGAGCATCCTGACTGGTTGCATCACTGCCTGGTATGGCAACTGCTCGACCTCCGACTGCAAGGCACTGCAGAGGGCAGTGCATATGGCCCAATACATCACTGGGTCCAAGCTTCCTGACATCCAGGACCTCTATACCAGGAGGTGTCAGAGGAAGGCCCTAAAAATTGTCAAAGACTCCAGCCACCGTAGTCATAGACTGTTCTCTCTGCTACCGCACGGCAAGCGGTACCGGAGCGCCAAGTCTAGGGCCAAAAGGCTTCTTAACAGCTTTTACCCCCAAGCCATAAGACTCCTGAGCAGCTAATCAAATGGCTACCTGGACTATTTGCATTATTCCTGATTGACTGACCTTCATGTATTAAAGTAATGATGGACTGTCATTTCTCTATGCTTATTTGAGCTGTTCTTGCCATAATATGGACTTGGTCTTTTACCAAATATGTCTATCTTCTATATTCCACCCCTACCTTGTCACAACCCAACTGATTGGCTCAAACGAATTCCACAAATTAACTTTTAACAAGGCACACCTGTTAATTGAAATGCATTCCAGATGACTACCTCATGAAGCTTTGTGAGACGCAGAGTAGGTGAACGGATGATCTCTGCATGTGTGGTTCCCGCCGTGAAGCATGGAGGAGGAGGTGTGATGGTGTGGGGGTGCTTTGCTGGTGACACTGTTGGTGATTTATTTAGAATTCAAGGCACACTTAACCAGCATGGATACCACAGCATTCTGCAGCGATACGCCATCCAATCTGGTTTGCGCTTTGTGGGACTATCATTTGTTTTTCAACAGGACAATGACCCAAAACACACCTCCAGGCTGTGTAAGGGCTATTTTACCAAGAAGGAGAGTAATGGAGTGCTGCATCAGATGACCTGGCCTCCACAATCACCCGACCTCAACCCAATTGAGATGGTTTGGGATGAGTTGGACTGCAGAGTGAAGGAAAAGCAGCCAACAACTGCTCAGCATATGTTGGAACTCCTTCAAGACTGTTGGAAAAGCATTCATCATGAAGCTGGTTGAGAGAATGCCAACAGTGTGCAAAGCTGTCAGCAAGGCAAAGGGTGGCTATTTGAAGAATCTCAAATATAAAATATATTTTGATTTGTTTAACACTTTTTTGGTTACTACATGTTTCCATATGTGTTATTTCATAATTTTGATGTCTTCACTATTATTCTACAACGTAGAAAATAGTAAAAATAAAGAAAAATGTATGCACTCACTAAATACTGTAAGTCACTCTGGATAAGAGCGTCTGCTAAATGACTAAAATGTAAAATGTAAAAACCCTTGAATGAGTAGGTGTGTCCAAACTTTTGACTGGTACTGTAGCTGTAACTTATGCCTTCAGTACTATATTTTCTCTGATCCTTTGATTGGTTGGACAACATGTCACTTCAGAGCAGGAGCTCTGATAGGTTGGAGGACGTCCTCCGGAAGTTGTCATAATTACTGTGTAAGTCTATGGAAGGTGGTGAGAACCAGGAGCCTCCTAGGTTTTGTATTGAAGTCAATGTACCCAGAGGAGGACGGAAACTAGCTGTCCTCCGGCTACACCATGGTGCTACCCTACAGAGTGCTGTTGAGGCTACTGTAGACCTTCATTGCAAAACAGTGTGTTTTAATCAATGATTTGGTGACGTGAATACATTTAGTATATGTTTCACTATTTTTTTTTCAGAAAATCACTGAGGAGGATGGTCCTTCCCTTCCTCATATGAGGACCCTCCACTGGTGGAATCGGGCTATGACCATTTTATAAACATGTTTACTAACGAAACACAATTTAGTTTTATGTGAATTCCATATTTGAAAATTACAAATTAATAGGTATAGGTATTAAATAAATGGTAGCATATTGCTTTGAAATGAAGAACGACTGTATACGTCACCTCAGAAACATGAAAACTGTAGGCCATGTCATCCCACGTCGTTGTTGTTTATGAACTGGAAATGCTGACATCGATCCTTTCACTGCAGTTGTATCAAATGCCATGCATATCGAAGACCCACACATTGCACATTTTAATTGAATTTACATATGTTTAGACTATTTACTATTTATCTTTATTATTTATCTTTTATCCACATAAATATAAATTATTGAAGCGTAGTTGCACACAGAACAAATTTGAAAATAATTAATTAGGCTACTTGGGCTGATGGTCTTCACAGAAAAACACTTTACTGTGGTTTGCATTGAAATTGTTCATCTATATTTAGATTTTGTCCTTCACCTTGTTAGATTCAGCAACAATATCCGACTACTGGATAGGATATTGGATGCTGTTATGGTGTGGACTTATGGTGTGGAATTTTCAATGCAGCCATAAAAAAAGTATGTATTTGTTTCTGTTGATAAAACAAATATTTTGATATACTAGGCTACTTATAACTGAGTGTACAAAACATTAGAAACACCTTCCTAATATAGAGTTGCACCCCCTTTTGCCAGCAGAACAGCCTCAATTCGTCAGGGCATGGACTCTACAAGGTGTCTAATGCATTCCACAGGGATGCTGGCCAATGTTGACTCCAATGCTTCCCACAGTTGAGTCAAGTTGGCTGGATGTCCTTTGGGTGGTGAACCATTCTTGATACACACTGCAAACTGTTGACCGTGAAAAACCCAGCAGCATTGCAGTTCTTGACACAAACAGGTGTGCCTGGCACCTACTACCATACCGTGTTCAAAGGCACTTAAATATTTTTGTCTTGATCATTCACCCTCTGAATGGCACACATACACAATCCATGTCTCAATTGTCTCAAGGCTTAGTAATCCTTCTTTAACCTGTGTCCTCCCCTTCATCTACACTGATTGAAGTGAATTTAACAAGTGACATCAATAAGGGATCATAGCTTTCACCTGGATTCACCTGGTCAGTCTATGTCATGGAAAGAGCAAGTGTTCTTAATGTTTTGTATACTCAGTGTAGATGGAGGCTGCTGTTGAATTAGTTGAGATTGCAGTACCTTTTCCCTCCATAGTTGGTGTAATACTCCCTTCTTTGTACTGTGGAATGACTGGGCAAGCTTCAACAATCATACAGTACAGAGGTTAGGAAAAGGGGATAGTGGATAGTAGTTATGGAGCTGTAGATACTCTAAAGGGTACATTCGGATACTTGAACACACCTGAAGAACACTCGTTGTCTTTTCACACTATTTGACCACATTCATCACTGTTCTTCTATTGTTGTTGTGACCATCTTATCTGGATGATTACATTGTATGTGTTTGTTGAATGGAAAACATGCATTCCGACTATCCTGTACTCTCTGCTTATGTCTGCTTATGCCCAATTCATTGTTTTGTTACAGTAACATGGGATAATGAAACTATGTCTGCTTTGATTACAAAATTGTCCCGCTTTCAACAAATTCTGTTATCATCTAAATATATGATTAGAATTGTGAAATAAATATCCTAAATTGATGTAAAATATTTACTACATCACTCAAGCTGCTTTTGTTTGTTTCATGTCAACAGGGCAGTATAAATCCTGCAATTCTCATTTGTCAGCAGGATGTAAGTCTTAGTGTATACTGTGTGTCTGGCGAGTCCGACAAAATATAATCGAGCAATTTGGTATCCTACATAACATGAGATTTACTACATTCCTCTACACAGCACATGTAATCTATTATTTATTGTTTATTGCTGTATAATATAAAGGCCTGTTATACTGCCAGACGGGTGCCAGTGCTGGACTGAAGAAAAGCCTGCACACACTGTATTGTACTGTAGCTTTAAACGAAAGCCTAAGACAAGTGCTTATGGAGACTTATTTGATAATGTATATGAAACTAGCGTGAATACTAAGCTGTTGAAATCATTTACAGTCTAGGATTTTAATGCCAGCTTTTGATGTTTATTTTCTGGTAGTGTCGAACATGTACAGTTTGTTTATAGAAAACAAATATTGCCAGAATTTAGTTCATATTGGTAGCATTTCTGTATGATGAAGAGTCAGAGACTGTGTTTTTTGTACCGCTGCTTATCGTATGAGTATGTTGTAATATCTATCAGAATAGGTATTTTAATTTAAAGACCTCTTGAAAAGGATGTACACAAATGACGCTCATTAGACAGCTCAGCTATAGAGGTAGGGGGTTAATGGGCCGTTATTTTAGCTTGTTGTGATTTGATTATTCAGCCGTTGGTGGTAACAGGCCGCTAGCAGCACGCCATGCTAACCCAGCTGCCCGTCTGTGAATGGGCAGTGCCAGGCTGAGTGAGTGCATGTAATGAATAACAGTAACAGTGTCAGGAGTCTAATCATGGCTCCACAAGCCAGTGTTACTAGACATCAGCTCAGCACTCTAATGGAGGTTGCACACCTAAGATGGCAGGTAGATCATGCACTTCTTCTCTTCTCTCTTGTATGACTACAGTGATCCCTGTGTTCCAATGCAATTCACATTTTACACTCAGAATTATAAATATTCCCTCATTAGGCCTATAACTAGATATGTGCTATGATGTGCCTGCAAGTATTCATATGTTGTTATTTGTTGGACAGTGTTTTTTCTCTGTTATGAGTTGATGAGCTGTGTGTTCATCCTGTGCTGTGTATTTTTTCGCTAGGGTGAAGTCACAGCTGTGTTTGTGTGTGTATGCTTATGTGGGCAGTACTGTTTATTTGTGTATGTGTGTGTGTGTGTGTGTGTTTACAGTTTGTTTCTGTGAAACGGCATAATGTTACGGTACAGTGGTGTGTGTGTGTGTGTGTGTGTGTGTGTGTGTGTGTGTGCGCATGTGCTCAGTCAATGTGTACTCTGACTTGTGTTCACCTCTGTTCTGCAGTCTTACGTTAGCCAGGGCTGTTTGCTATTCCCTAAGCAGAGAGACTTCCATTAGCTCTGATCATCACATGTATGATCACTGATTAGGAGACAGGGGAAAAGGCTGTTTCCCCTTATTGCTCTTTTTCCTTCATTTATTTAGACCTATTCATCCTTTGATTGTCATGGGTTGCAGATGTCCCAGAAAACGGACTTATGGTGATTTGATGGTGATTGTAAATAATAGTACTCCACTTGATCTTAAGTGTACTTTTCTTTCTTACTATTTAGGGCAAATGTAAAGGCAGTGTACTGTCTCCCGCTTCCTACTGGGATGTAGTCTGAGAGGGTCACAAGAAATAGGACTAGACTGCAAAGTACCACTGCCAAATGCCAAACTAGACCCTTTTGACCTAGAGTCAAGATCTTCAGTGACAGGTCTCGAGGGGTACTGTATGTCAGTAGCAGTGGTGTAGTGGAGGTTAAACACACGTCATTGCCGTTTACTCACCTTTTTGCTCGACCGTTTACCCACCTTTTGCAGAAAAAATGCATTGAAAGTATAGGTAGCGTTACTTTTTTCACCGTGACCGGCGATTAGAGTTTACCCACCTATTTTTTTTTATCACTATATCACTGATCAGTAACCAACCCATTGCCAAAGTACTGGTATGAAGACATTTGACAATAAAAAACAAATAGTAAAATCTCATTGTAACTTGGGTGCCTGCTTCACTGCCTTTTCGCAGTGTAGTGCTGGTTTTCTGATTGGAATCAAGACAAGAACATTAGATAAAGGATAATTTTGTTCTATTCAGGGGTCGATACCGCAATTGCAGGGTCAATAGCAATCACAGTACCTGTGTGCATAAATATGGTCTTTACATGCATAAACCAGAGGGATTTTCTGTGGGATTGAACCCTGGGGCAGCTGTTAATATATGTGCTGGAGGGAACATGCTCTATAATTACCAGAGTGCCAGTACAAGATGCTTCAGGAAAATGTGTATGTTTATTTGGATTACAGAAAAACAGAATTCTGTCCTCCTGAGGGACATATAGGTTTCAAAGCTTAACTCTGGCATATATGATAATTTTCACTGTTGTTTTGAAAGAGGGGTAACAATAACTCAGGTCACATGGCACCTCCCATCTCCCAGCCTAGGGAACTAAATGCACGTATTCCAAAAGTGTGTGTGTGTGTGTGTGTATGTATTTAAATAATTTCAAATCCCAATGCCACAATTGTGATGACAGTGTTTACCCAAATTAGTACAACAGACTCTTCCAATAGGGGCTGAACTGTGGAGAAATCTTGAGAGTGCCTTTACTGCCTCAGAGGCAGATGGAATAGGTTACAGGGATGCACTGATCACAGGATCCTGTATGGTACTTTACCCACACAAGGTTTGAAAACATTGAGAGAATTATATTTTACATACAGACCATCAACGAACAGTGAAAGGTGAAGACACTTTTATGGAAATGAGTTTGAATGTATGTAGTAGAAGGGGGATAATGTTGCTGTAGAAAGAAAAAGGAGCAAGAAGGATAAACTACTTTAGTTTCAGGTCTTGATGTATCTGCGCATCATTATGTGATGGTCTGTAGCTAGTAATGCTTACTGGGAAGTTTCCATTGAAAACACAAGGCAGGTATTCAGGAGAAATGACTTGAGAGTGTTGCAACGGTTGTGTGGAGGACGAATCTGAACCTACAGAGCTTCTAATCTGATCCAGTAAGATTACAAAGCTGTTTAGTCATGAATTTCATCATGACTTTAAGGCGGCTTTGCAGTATGTCAAAACAAGCGCAAGTTGTACAAATAGACATTTCTGAGTGGTGTTTACACATAACAAATATGTCCTTGACCTTGTGTCCTTGTCCTTACTTCAGGTGTGACAGTTCCCTGCTTAGTTCTGAGTGAGAGGAGTAAACAAAACTTTCAAGAGGTTATCCTGAAGAGGTCACACATAACCTTAATCAGAATCGGTTGTCTTTACTAAATCCTGCTTAAACTATGGATCTATGGATTATGATTAAATGTTATTATTATAATTTGTTTATGTGTGTGTATAAGTGTGTTTTTCATTGTAAGAAATCTGCCCTTGACTTTGTTATGTCTTACAA
The DNA here is from genome assembly GCF_020615455.1 of Coregonus clupeaformis. Classification (NCBI taxonomy): domain Eukaryota; kingdom Metazoa; phylum Chordata; class Actinopteri; order Salmoniformes; family Salmonidae; genus Coregonus; species Coregonus clupeaformis. Next base: position 28,581,105 of record NC_059192.1, read on the forward strand.
ATCCCACATAGGCTTTCTGGATATTACATGGTTCAAGCATATAATCTTTAAAATTCCAGATAATTTACAATTGAAATGTTATTTTATACAGGGTTGAAATGTTTTCTTTTATAACGTCGTGCCCTTCTGAGATTTATATTATCACAGCTCTTAAACGATGGTGAACATCATAATCTCTTTGTCAAAGACCAGTCCTATAGTAATCAGACAGCCAAGCCTGATCGAATGCATATGGATCTCTTCCTTAGGAGCCACAAGGGGTTGTGATAACATTTCAAAGACATTATATCCCACTTTCATGCCTCTGCAGAGCACCAGGTAGTCTTAATTCAGGAAGACCAGGCTTGTCCTCTCTTTACAAATGGAGGATATCAGAACGGACACCAATTAGGAAGGAAAAAGGGGGATAAATCCTGTGCAACACAGTATGCAAAACTTTAAAAAAGTATCTTTAGGAATAGGTTAAGTGGAGAATACATTGTGCTCATGTTTTTGGGAACTTTGTGTTCAAATTTAGTTACAGACTTATAGGTCTGCAGTATATAATCTAATGGACATACAATTTCGAAAAATCCTGAAGAAAATAAAAAAATATATATATATATATTATAATATTGTCTTTGTATCTCAAATTCATTGTAATATGGTTAACCTTAAAAATGAAAATTATTCAAATCTAAAAGATAAAATTCAGCCAGTGCCTCTGCCGCCCTAGACCGTTGCACTTGAATCATTGCCACGGGGAATGGCTATGTTATGAAACCCCACACTATTGCAGAGACTTTGATATTACCGGCCGCAAATGATATGGTGAAAACAATGTGTGGGGAGGCAGAGGCACGGAAACTCATATCAATACCTTTGTCAGATAACACTGTTAAACGAAGAACTTATGCTATTGCTAGCTATCAAGAGTAAACTCTGACTGAACGACTCAAAAACTCCCCAGCTTATGCTCTACAAATGGACGTCAGCTGTGAGCAGTGCTTGACTTGGGCCGGAGCTGTCCGGAACGCCATACCGGCACTTCTACACTGAACAAAAATATAAACCCAACATGTAAAGTACTGGTCCCATGTTTCATGAGCTGAAATAAATGGTTTCTTACCCAATAAATTACTGGGAGTTTATACACAGAGTGTGCGACTCTCTTTATTTGTTTTTATAGCTTACAGTTTATTCTCCGTTAGTCAGCACCTCCACACTAAATAATGTTCTCTGGGTGTACGCCAGCTCATACTTTATTATTATTATTATTATTATTTATTTTTTTCTCGCAAATATATATATATATATATATATATATAACACACATACATACACATACATATACACATACATACATATATATACGTATACATACATATATATACATATCCTTTAAAAAAATATATTTTTACAATAATTCTATTTTGTTTGTTTTTACTCCTGAACCATCCTGTTTGCTTCTATATGCCATATCTTTCTAACTGTGCTCTTTCACAAAAGCTCTCAACCTATAACCTATATACTTATTATGGACACTGTATGCTTTACATGAGTTATCTTGTTGTTATTAGTTGTTGTTAGTCCCATCCTTCAACTCCATTCAACAACTCCCATCTATCTCTTAACACCATCCATATTGGATTTCTATTTGCCATATATTTTTCAACTGTACTGTAATGTTTTACAAAAGTTCTGAAACCTTCTATTCTCATTGTTTCTACAGATTGTAAATTGAAAATAAACATTTTTGCTAAAAGTATTGTTATATTATTGATCGATTGACTATGACTTTTCAGATCACCCAGTAGTGCTATCTGCAGGGTTAGCTCCAGGTAAATATTGCAATCCTTTAGCCATTCCTGGACCTGTGTCCAAAAACAAGCTACAAATGGGCAGTACCAAAACAAATGATCTTATGATTCTGTCTCTTTGCAGCAAAATCTGCAGAGCTGGGAAGATTGTATCCCCCATATAAATAACATTCTATTGGTAGCAATAATTTTGTATAATAATTTAAATGGAACAATTCTAAGTTTTGAATCCGGCTTCGTTTTGCATATCAGTTCATAAACACTATGCCATGAAATCGGTACGTCAAAAATCTCTTCCCAACTATTTTGCAATCTATATGGGACGGCTGTCAATCCTTTTGGTCCTTAAATGAAACTGGTATACTTTTTTATTTATCCCTATTTTCTTTAACCAATTATGTTCTTTAATGCAGGGCCGACAGACAAGTTCCTTACTTTTTCCCCCTTCCACTTTCCTCTTCCATTTTTGCGGTAATGCTGCAATTATTTGGTTGTAATTTTGGGTAGAGCAGACATTTCCATATGTTTTTGTTAGCTGCATGTGCGACATAACTCCACCAGTCCTACCTATGATATCATTTACAAAGATTATACCTTTTTTAAACATTTTGTCAAAAAATAATGTTTTTTTATCAATTAGTATATTTGAGTTTAACCACAATATTTGTTGCATTATTTGTTCTGTCGTTTTTGGCGGATTAAATTGAAATTGCAAACAACTTTCTATTGCTTGTTTTAGAAATAGTGATATTTGGGAGATTACTTCCTTTTCAAATAACTGAAAGTGAGAGGTTGTAATCTGAATAACGGGGAAAAGGCCATTCTTGAACATTGGGTGAGACAATCTTACTAATTTGCTAGAGAACCAGTTCGGATTTAAGTATAACTTTTGTATGACTGAAGCTTTTAGTGATAGGTCTAATGCTTTAATATTTAATAATTTCTGTCCTCCGAATTCATATTCATTATATAAATAGGCCCGTTTAAGTTTGTCTGGCATGCCATTCCAAATAAAATGGAATATTTTTTTTATCACATAATTTAAAAAAAATTTGCAAGGCGTAGGCAAGACCATAAGCAAATAGGTAAACTGGGATAATACTAAAGAGTTAATCAGGGTGATTTTTCCACAAATTGACAGGTATCTTTCCATGGTAGCAAGATCTTATCTCTTTTTGCTAACTTTCTATTAAAGTTTATTGGAGTGAGATCATTTATTTCATTTGGGAGATGTATTCCGAGTATATCCACATCACCATCAGACCATTTTATTGGTAAACTACATGGTAATGTACAATTTTTATTTTTAGTGATCAAATACGTAATATAGTACATTTATCATAATTTGGTTGTAATCCAGAGAGGTTAGAAAATTAGGCTGTGGAGGGATTCAAGTTGTGGATTTAAAAGAAAACATGAATCATCAGCGTACAATGACACCTTTGTTTTTAAGCCCTGGATTTCTAAACCCTTGATATTATTGTTGGATCTGATTTTAATAGCTAACATTTCGATGGCCATAATAAATAGATATGCCGATAGTGGACAACCTTGTTTCACTCCTCTTGACAGTTTAAAACTTTCAGAGAAATAACCATTATTTACTATATATGATTTTAACCCATTTTATAAGAGATTCTCCAAAATTGAAATGCTCCAGGCATTTATAGTGTTCAATTGTTTCCAGTACTTGCCTTATATTATCTCCAATGTATCGTCCATGTAAAAAACTTGTCTGATTAGAATGAATAATGTCCAACAATACCTTTTTAATTCTATACGCTATACATTTTGCTAGAATTTTTCCATCACAAAACTGAAGTGTAAGGGGCCTCCAATTTTTTTAATGGACTGGATCTATATATTTTCTACTTGTATCCTGTTTCAGTAATAATAAAATCAGACCTTCTTGAGTGTCTGATAATCTCCCATTTACATAGGAGTGGTTAAAACATGCTAATAACGGTCCTCTGAGTATATCAAAAAAGGTTTGGTATAACTCATGGGGCGGCGCACAATTGGCCCAGCATCGTCCAAGGTAGGGGAGGGTTTGGCCGGCAGGGATGGCGTTTGCAATGCCAGGGTTGTGGGTTCGATTCCCATGGGGGGCCAGTATGAAAAAAATAATGTATGCACTCACTAACTGTAAGTCGCTCTGGATAAGAGCGTCTGCTAAATGACTAAAATGTAATGTAAATGTAACTCGACTGGTAAGCCATCCAACCCTGGAGTTTTCCTGGACTTAAAGTCTTTAATTGCATCCAGAAGTTCCTCCTCTGTAATTTCACCTTCACATGAGTCTTTCTGTATGGCTGTTAATTTTACATTATCAATAGAAAAAAAGCTTCAGTTAGAGGAGATGGAGGCGACTGAAACGAAAACACATGCTTAAAGTACTTTGCTTCCTCCTTCAAAATATAATTTGGGGAATCATGGGTGACTCCATCATTTGTAACCAGTTTCAGTCAATTATTTTTAGTAGCATTTCTATGTTGAAGTATTCCATCCAGTTTGCTTTATTTTTATAATATATTACACTTCATCTTTCTTGAATAAGTTTCTCCATTTATTTTTGTTTTTCCTCTAATTTATTATTTTATGTTACAGTTTTTATAGCTGTTCTGTTAGACCTTCTATTTCCTTTGTTAGTATGGACTCTTTTGACCTAAATTGCTTTTGTTTTCGAGATGAGTACTGAATTGCATGGCCTATAAAGGCACATTTAAAAGTGTCCCATACAATAAGGGGATTTGCTGTACCTATGTTATGTCGGAAAAGATCAGTTATAAATTCCTCTGTCCTAGTTAAAAACAAGTTTTCATCCAATAGGCTTGATTACATTTCCAATATCCTCGCCCATGTGGAAATTCAGTAAGAGTAATGTATATGCCAATTATATGATGGTCCGACCGCATTCTGTCCCCTATCAACACTTTTTAAACTTTTGGTGCCAACGAGAATGACATAAGAAAGAAGTCAAGACGACTAGCTTGATTGAGTCTCGGCTATGTATATCTCACTAGATCAAGATATTTAAGCCTCCATATATCTACTAGTTCTAATGTATCCATGACATTCACGATTTCCTTAAGAGCATGAGGGTGATAGTTTGTAGTGTGATTTCCTTTACGGTCCATTGAGCTATTTAAAACAGTATTATAATCTCCCACCATAATAATATAGTCTTGTATTGCTTGCAGGGTTGATACTCTAGTATATATATTGTCAAAGAAGTGTGGATCATCATTATTTGGTCCGTAAAGGTTAATGAGCCATATATGTTTATGGTCCAATAACATATTTAAAATAATCCATCTACCTTGCGGATCTGTTTGGACAATTTGCACATTCGGATCGAAATTACTGTTAATTAATATCATCACCACTTTTGAGTTTCTTTGCCCATGGGATAAGTATATTTCGCCGCCCCATTCCTTTTTCCACGTAACTTCATCTAGAATTGTTGAATGAGTTTCCTGTAAACAATATATATTATATTCCTTCTCTTTGAGCCATGTAAATATTGTGTCATTGTACGCTGATGATTCATGTTTTCTTTTAAATCCACAACTAGAATCCCTCCACAGCCTCATAGAGGATCTAGATACATTTTCTAACCTCTCTGGATTACAACCAAATTATGACAAATGTACTATATTACGTATTGGATCACTAAAAAATACAATTTTTACATTACCATGTAGTTTACCAATAAAATGGTCTGATGGTGATGTGGATATACTCGGAATACATATCCCAAAGGAAATAAATGATCTCACTTCAATAAATTTTAATAGAAAGTTAGCAAAAATAGATAAGATCTTACTACCATGGAAAGGAAAATACCTGTCAATTTGTGGAAAAATCACCCTGATTAACTCTTTAGTATTATCCCAGTTTACCTATTTGCTTATGGTATTGCCTACGCCTAGCGAACAGTTTTTTAAATTCTATGAGAAAAAAATATTCAATTTTATTTGGAACGGCAAGCCAGACAAAATTAAAAGAGCATATTTATATAATGAATATGAATTCGGAGGACAGAAATTATTAAATATTAAAGCATTAGACCTATCACTAAAAGCTTCAGTCATACAAAAGTCATACTTAAATCCGAACTGGTTCTCAAGCAAATTAGTAAGATTGTCTCACCCAATGTTCAAGAAAGGCCTTTTTCCCTTTATTCAGATTACAACCTCTCACTTTCAGTTATTTGAAAAGGAAATAATCTCCCCAAATGTCACTATTTCTAAAACAAGCCATAGAAAGTTGGTTGCAATTTCAATTTAATCCTCCAGAAACGACAAACAAATAATGCAACAAATATTGTGGTTAAATTCAAATATACTAATTGACAAAAAACCTTAATTTTTTGACAGAATGTTTAAAAAAGGTATAATCTTCGTAAATGATATCATCGGTAGGACTGGTGGAGTTATGTCACACATGCAGCTAACAAAAACATATGGAAATGTCTGCTCTACCCAAAATTACAACCAAATAATTGCAGCCTTACCGCAAAAGTGGAAGAGGAAAGTGGAAGGTGGATAAAGTAAGGAACTTGTCTGTCGGCCTTGCATTAAAGAACATAATTGGTTAAGGAAAACTGTGATAAATAAAAAAGTATATCAGTTTCACTTAAGGACCAAAGGATTGACAGCCGTCCCATATAGATTGCAAAATAGTTGGGAAGAGATCTTTGACGTACCGATCCCATGGCATAGTGTTTATGAACTGACACGCAAAACGACACCGGATTCAAAAATTACAATCTTTCAATTTAAATTATTATATAAAATTCTTGCTACCAATAGAATGTATCCCCCATATAAATAACAATCTTCCCAGCTATGCAGGTTTTGCTGTGAAGAGACAGAATCATTAGATCATTTGTTTTGGTTCTGTCCATTTGTAGCTTGTTTTTGGACACAGGTCCAGGAATGGCTAAAGGATTGCAATATTTACCTGGAACTAACCTTGCAGATAGCATTACTGGGTGATCTGAAAAGTCATAGTCAATCAATCAATAATATAATAATACTTTTAGCAAAAATGTTTATTTTTAATTCACAATCTGTAGAAGCAATGAGAATAGAAAGGTTCAGAATTTTTGTAAAACATCACAGTACGGTTGAAATATATATGGCAAATAGAAATCCTATATGGATGGTGATAAGAGATAGATGGGAGGTATTGAATAGAGTTGAAGGATGGGACTAATAACAAATAACAACAAATAATAACAAACATAGCTAATAATGTAAGCATACTGTGTCCATAACAAGCATATAGGTTGTATGTTGGGAGCTTTTGGGAAGGAGCACAGTTAGAAAGATATGCCATATAGAAGCAAACCGGATGGACACCATGAAAATGATCGGAGAGGTTGAGAGTAGAAGAAGTTCAGGAGCAAAAAAAAAATATATATATATATAATATAATTATTGTAAAATTAACTCTGTCCATAAGGTGTAGATAGTAAGTATAGACCGGAAGTAGAGGCCTGGGCATTGTTGTTCACTAATTTACTCCAAGTAGGGAAAGGATGGTGGGGTTGAAAAGTAATAAAGGGGAGTATATATATAAAAAATAAAAAAAACATGGGGGATTGGAAGTGATGCAGACAATTACATTGATAGAAGATACAATCTATCTGCAATATTAAGCTGATCCATTCCCCCCCCCCCCAAAAAAAAATAATAATAATAATAATAATAATTTTTGTTCTTCTTTTGTTATTATCTGCTAAACCATTACAATTATAACTGGCTATACTTATTTCAACACATACCATAATGAGATACAAGTTTCAAATCTATTTATCATGATATATGTTTGTAAAGGTACCAATAAAAAATACCATAGTGATTGAGTGTCCATATAGCTGCACCATGATATTTGCATTGGTACTAAGTAACCCTCCAATTGTTCTCCACTATTCCCCCGCTAAAGCCCCTCCCCATCCCAAGTTGGGCCGTCATCCCAGTGATCGGCATACCACCCCTGTCCCCCCGGATTGCTAGGCCCCCGAGAGGCCAGGACCCATCCATCGAAAACAGCACACAGTGCCACCCACAAAACAGAAGTAGGTCAACCGCCAAAAGTATTTCCAATGCTCTCACCTCAATATATATATATATATATATATATATATATATATATATATATATATATATATATAGCTATTAAAAAATGTATATCTATTCAAATATCTTGCATATCTTAATTTCCATCATTATCAATTAATATGCGTAATGTCGGCAGTTCATACGTAGGATTGTTACCTATAACCCGGATTGCCATTGTATTACATTACATTTTTGTTAAGCAATTATTATTTTAGAAAACAATTATTGTGGTTCATCCTATATTCTCCCTAACAACCTTACCCCCTTGCAACAGATGTGGGATAAACACACACACACACGCACGCACATACTCTAACACACTCAACCCCTTTCCTCCGCAATCAACCATAAGATCAGATGCTCCACGGTTCATGCTTTTTATTAGAATGTAATTCATGAAAGCACACTTTTAAATATGATCAATCAATTAAAAAACGACATATCAGTCATTATCAGAATGACCCTTCAGTGCATGTCTGTGGTGATGCGTGTGTGCCAGTGCTAGTGGGCCGTTGCCGGAGTAGAGAGAGCGCGACATTTCAGCAGCAGGTAAAATAATGACAAACAGACTAACTAGATCACCAATTCAAAACATAACTTGTAGCAGTTATCTCGCTAGCTAACTATAGCTAACTAAGTATTAATTTCATTGTTGCCTTTCCACCGGTACTGTAGAGCCTAAATAAATCTGCACCGTTGGAAAGCTGGGATTCCCATCTATTAAACAGTAGCCATGTAACTGCGACAACGTAAAAAAATATATTTTAAGAATAGCCTAATTGACAAATAACTTGCTGTGCATAGATCTCCCCCGAAACATGAATATTTGAGCCTCATATATAAACATGTCTAGTTAGATACCTTGCTTTGAAGTAGCCTACCTTGTCCATTTGATCCCTGATTTATTGAATAGGGGAATCATTTTATAAAGACAAAAGTATTTGGTTGTAATGTTGAAAAAGCCAAGTCTGCACACCTAGGCGATCTCAAGATGGAGGGTTGTCAACATGTGACTAACAGTGCAGTTATATGTGGGGGGCTAAGTGCCTTGATCAATGGTACAACGGAAGGAGGTGGTAGGTCTACATGGGATCAGACACAGCAGCTTTCCAGTGTCGATAATGCTTACTTTTTCATGTAGGCTATAATAATAGTCATGAAGATTTGGATAAAAGTAATGGAGAAGTCATGGAAAATGTGTATAAACCATTAACAGTGAATAATCAGATGTCTCTATAGCATAATGTCATTTGTGAATTTCGATTAACATAGTCTAATGGACCGACATGGAAAAAGACAGCTCCTGCACTTCTTCCATCACAAGTCAAGCACAGATTGTGAGGGCTGAGATGCCCATGTATTTACTTTTGTTCGCTATTGTTGGTGAACTAAATTATATGGAGAGGGAGTACAAACCAACGACGCTAGACAGAGAGGAATTTGCTTAAGCAAAAGGCAGTTTATTAAACACAGAGATATCTTGTCCTGCTCAAGCTACATGCATGGACCCAATCAATTGCCTCTTATGGAGACAGTTGAGAAGGATGATTAAACAGAGTTTACAGCATTACTTTATACAATGTAACATAAAGGAAGGGGTCCTTCTTCTAGTCCCTTGATTGGTTCCCGAGGCGTAGGAGGCGGGTCTGCTCTGTCCAGAGCAGATGCCCCATTGGTGCACGGCAGAGTCCTCTGCCCTTGGCACCCGACCAGTAGACAGGGGAGTGGAGTTTGAGTGTGCGTGCACAGTGAAATGTCTGTGTGTGTCCAGGGAACTCGTGGGGAGTAACTGGTGGTTTATGGCCGGAGGTGGGGGTGTTGTCCTGTTATCGCATTCCTGCAAGACTAGGCCATCTGGTGACAAGATATGGTGTTCTCCTCTGTCCTTTGTTCTCTGACCTGGAACAGCATTTATTGAAAACAAGCTCCTAACACAAATGGGTCTTGCACAACATTTTAGTCAGACCAATCTATAACATTTTATATTTACTACGACAAATTATATTTACTACGACACTATACATGTCGGGGGATGCTATTCACGATGACATATTGTTCTGTCTCACCATACCCAAGCATGAAACGGCACAGGGGATGTTCAATGTGCTGCGTGGCTATAAACAGATGTGACCGAATGCATTCACAGGTCACTAGGGAGGGGTTTTGGTTCCTGACTCAAAGGGAATACCCTGACGTCTACCGCTGAGCATTAAATCGGCGTTCAAAACAACTGGGAACTCTGAAGTGGGAACTCCGACTTCCGAATTCAGTGCATTCATGACAACTGGGAACTCAGAAAAAAAAAGCTCTGACTGGGAAAAAATTGTTTTGAACGGTCATCCAACTCGGAATTCCAACTAGGGAACTCGGGCCTCTTTCTAGAGCTCCGACTTTCTGACCTGAAGATCACTGATGTCATGATTTGACCACATATTTGTCCGAGTTCCAAGTTGTCTTGAAAGCACCATCAGTGCTCTCGTCTGCATTAAAACCAAATATCGATACAGGTTGGATGTGACGGCAGAGATGAAGTGCGCACTGTTGACCACACCCCCTGACTTTGAGAAGCTCAGATGTGACATGTGTCAAGAACACCCATCTCATTAGTGGTGGTGAGATAAGATACATTATGTCAGACTAATTTGCAATTGACTGTCATAGCCCCACATTAACAGTGTGTGATGGTGAGTTGAGAAGACAATCAGAAATAGCCTACTGTTAGAATGTTTTTCAATTGACTGTCATGGCCCAAAAGAAAAAACTAAACGTTGGCTGTTAATTACATCATTTATTTCACATGGTTGGAGACAGGAGAATTTTCAAATATCAAAATGGGATGGTGGGTCCAAAAAAGTTTGGGAACCCCTTCTTTAAACGGTCACATGGCCAAACATACAGCATAGGCACAGCTAGACAAACTCCCAGTATCCTTGGAAAAACAATCATTATTTGATCAGTGTCAATTTACTTACTTGAATGGTGGGTCTTAAGTGCTGATGAATAACATTATGGTTGCACCCTGATATCCTATTTTGCTGACAGGACAGGCGAGTTATTGGGCGGATCACTTTTGTCAAGTCAATGATGGTCACCGCCTTTCAAAGTGTGTTGCATTATGGGGATAAAAATGGTCAGACTTGTGTCTACATGTCGACTGCATGAACTACAAAAATCATGTAATCAAAGGTCATTAAGTTTTGACTGCAGTTGCTCTTCACCAGCTTCATCATGCAGCCATCATCACAGTGGAGAAGGTGAAAATCTTCAAGTTCCTCGGCGTACACATCACTGACAATCTGAAATGTTCCACCCACAGAGACAGTGTGGTGAAACAGCGCCTCTTCAACCTCAGGAGGCTGAAGAAATTTGGCTTGGCCCCTAAGACCCTCACAAACCTTTACAGATGCACCATTGAGAGCATCCTGTCGGGCTGTATCACCGCCTGGTAAGGCAACTGCACCGTCTGCCACTGCAGGGCTCTCCAGAGGGTGGTGCGGTCAGTACACTGCCTGCCCTTCAGGACATCTACAGCACCCAGTGTCACGGTTCTACATCTACAGCACCCTGGTTCTAACGATGAACTTATCCTTAAGATGTCTTTGAGAAACCGGGCCCTGGACTGTTTGCTTAACTTGCACACTCACCCCCAGCTGAGGTCAAGGTGCCCAGCTACGCCCTGTCATCACAATGTTTGAAAAGTTTGAGATAATTAAAGATTATATCAAAGAAGGTAGGCTTACAGTATGAAGACATTCAGAAACGGCGATGTCATGGCGAGGTCATCGGGTCTAATGGCCGTGTCGCACCAAACTGTGCATGTGCAGGCCATGTGAAAGGCACTCCTTCGATATAAAGTTGTTTTTGACAAAAAGGAAAACGTGTTGGTTTTTCACTTCACGAGATTGTAGTAATGACAGGTTCAGCTACGTAAGACATTGGCTCGAATCTAGGTTTTTCTTTTAGAATTAGATTACATTTACAACTAAGGATTCCTTGTTCACTTCTCCCAATTACTTACCAAACCACAAATTCCGGTCTGGTCTGCTTCGCGACGTGTTCCCTGAAGTATCGCAATGTTGTGCCTCCGTTTGAAAACTGTGATTATATTTTACAAACAGACCATCAACAAACAGTGAAAGGTGAAGACACTTTCATGGAAATCAGTTTGAATGTATTTAGTTAGAGGGGGGATAATGTCGCTTTTGAAAGAAAAAGGAGCAGAAAGGTCAACTAGTTTCAGGTCTTCTTGTATCTGTGCAGCATTATGTGATGGTATAGCTAATAATGCTAAATGGGAAGTTTCCATTGAAAACATAAGGCAGTTATTCAGGAGAAATGGCTTGAGAGTGTTGCAGCGGTGAATGTGACCAACGGTTGTGTGGGGGACGAATCTGAACAAAACAAGCGCAAGTTGTAAATAGACATTTCTGCGTGGTGTTTACACATAACAAATACACTACATTGCCAAAAGTATGTGGACACCTGCTCGTCTAACATCTCATTCACAAATCAGGTGCATTAATATAGAGTTGGTCCCCCCCCTTTGCTGCTATAACAGCCTCCACTCTTCTGGGAAGGCTTTCCACTAGATGTTGGAACATTGTTGCGGGGACTTGCTTCCATTCAGCCACAATAGCGTCAGTGAGGTCGGGCACTGAGGTTGGGCGATTAAACCTTGCTCGCAGTCAGCCTTCCAATTAATCCCAAAGGTGTTCGATGGGGTTGAGGTCAGGGCTCTGTGCAGGCCAGTCAAGTTATTCCGTGCCGATCTCGACAAACCATTTCTGTATGGATATTCCTTTGTGCACGGGGGCATTGTCATGCTGAAACAGGAAAGGGCCATCCCCAAACTGTTGCAACAAAGTTGGAAGCACAGAAACGTCTAGAATGTCATTGTATGCTGTAGCGTTAAGATTTCCCTTCACTGGAACTAAGGGGCCTAGCCCGAACCATGATAAACAGCAACAGACCATTATTCCTCCTCCACCAAACTTTACAGTTGGCACTATGCATTGGGGCAGGTAGCGTTTTCCTGGCATCCGCCAAACCCAGATTTGTCCATCAGACTGCCAGATGGCGAAGTGTGATTCATTATACCAGAGAACGCGTTTCCCACTGCTCCTGAGTCCAATGGCGGTGAGCTTTACACCACTCCAGCCGACGCTTGGCATTGCGCATGGTGAGGCCCTTCTACTGCAAATGTTTGTCTAAGGAGACTGCATGTCTGTGTGCTCGATTTGATTCACCTGTCAGCAACAGGTGTGGTTGAAATAGCCATATCCACTAATTTCAAGGGGTGTCCACATACTTTTGTTTATACAGTGTATGTCTTTGGCCTTGTGTCCGTGTCCTTACCATAGGTATGACAGTTCCCTGCTTAGTCCCTGTTTGGTTCTGAGTGTGAGGTGTAAACAAAAGGTTCAATAAGTTATCCTGAAGAGGTCACACATAACCTTAATCAGAATCGGTTGTCTTTACTAAATCCTCCTTAAACTATGGGTTTATGGAGTGTTATTAAATGTTGTTGTTTTTTAAACGTGTGTATGTATATAAGTGTGTTTTTCATTGTAATAAATCTGCCCTTGACATTGGTATGTCTTACAAATCCCACATAGGCTTTCTGGATATTACATGGTTCAAGCATATAATCTTTAAAATTCCAGATAATTTACAATTGAAATGTTATTTAAAAGGGCTTGAAATGTTTTATTTTATAACGGCGTGCCCTACTGATATTTATTCTCACAATTCTTAAATAACGATAATGATAACATCATGATCTCTTTGTCAAAGACCAGTCCTATAGTAATCAGACAGACACGCCTGATCAAAAGCCTATGGATCTCTTCCTCAGGAGCCACAGAGGGTTGTGATAACATTTCAATGCCATTATATCCCATTTATGGCCACTTTCATGTCTCTGCAGAGCACCAGGGAGTCTTAATCCAGGAAGACCAAGTATATCCTCTCTTTACAAATGGAGGATATCAGAACAGACACCAATTAGGAAGTAGATCGGGGATAAATCCTGTACAACACAGAATGCAAAACGTATAACACTCTCAAGGAATAGGGTAAGTGCAGAATAGGGCAAGTGGAGAATACATTGTGCTCATGTTGAAGTTTTTTGTGAAGTTTTTTCAAATTGAGGTACAGATTTATAGGCCTACGGTATATAATCTAATGGACATACGATGTAACTATATTTTGATGGTGTGTGATGGCATTAAACTGTCACATGGCCAACCACGCAGCAAAGGCACAGCTAGACAAACTACCAGTATCCTTAGGAAAAACAATTATTATTTGATCAGTGTCAATTTACTTACTTGAATGGTGGGTCTGAAGTGCTGATGACTAACATTATGGTTGCACCCTGACACCCTATTTGGCTGACAGGACAGGCGGATGATTATCAAAGCCCATGGCTGTTTGCTTAACCTGCTCACCCATCCCCAGCTGAGGTCAAGGTGCCCAGCTACGCCCCGTCGTTACCACGATTAGATCACAAGTTGTCAAGCACAGCAGGGGAGGTCTCCATGATGGGGAGGTTGTGTGACTCTGAACTGGGGAATAGATTCCTTCTACCTGTGCTCAAGGAGCTATGTGAGGCCCGGGCCCATTTGGTAAAGGGCTATGTCTGCACTTATATTCATTTTGAACAATTGCAGCCTTCATCAGAGCTAATGAAGCTCTGATTAAGGCCTTGAGGCTGAAACGTTAGCGATGAATTAAAGTGATACTTTACCAGCGCAATGAGTGGGAGCTTCTTTTCTTTGAATCTAATTTCAACATATCTGAGGCACATGCTGAAGCATCCTTCAGGTGTGCTATTGTATTTAATTTGCAAAGGGTTATCCCAGCTAACAACAAACGTTCCCACAACTTTAGAGAATGTTCCCTTAAGAGTCTCATTAGTTAATTAACTAATGTTTACATAGCAATGTTCCCGTGATGTGCAAGTCATGTTTCCAAGAGACCATTCCCTTAATGTCAAATAGAACTTAGCCAGAACGTGGTACCATTTTCTCAGAATTTAAGATAGTCATGTTTTAGACACGTTTCATGGGAACATTGCAATAACTTTAATGTGTCCAGTTTTCTGTGGGTTAGGAGAATTTCCATCAATGTCCCCCCAAACATACACAGAACATGGATGCCATGTTCTCAGAACATATGGTATTAATGTTCTAGACACGTTTCATGGGAATTTAGCAATAACTTTTGTGTCCAGTTTTGAGGGTTAGGAGTATTCCATCAACGTCCCACCAAACATATACAGAACATGGTTGCCATATTCTCAGAATAAGATGATAATCTTGTAGACACGATTCATGGGAATGTAGCAGAAACATTTCTGTATATCAGTTGTCAGGACATTGCCTGATGGTCCCAAAGAAACGTTATCCCCCCCCCAAAAAAATGTGTTTTAATTCAACATCATGCCTTGTTACTGTTGCCAAGCCAATCAAGGCCCTGATTGGTGAACCACTGATCCATTCATAGCTCTTTGTGTGTTGGCAAGTGTAGGGATACTCAGACACACTGTGCTTTTAACATAGTGTTTTCAATTTACATATTTGACGTAGATGGTTACATTGTGCATGTTCATTTAGACCGTAATTATTATTCAACATGTCCTCATCTGGGATTTAAACTCACAACCTCTTGGTTCACGGTACTCACATCTTCCCTCTTCTACACCATTTCCGTGTTAGGTATTGGTTAATCTGACTATTGTCATCATTGATTTGATTGACTTATTTCAGGAATTCAAGGGCTTTCTGTATAGTTGTCTAATGTTGGCACTTTGAAGTAAATCTCAGCTCTGTAAAAACTACATTAAATTACACTTATTGATCATAGGGTTTCAGGTATCATTAATATGCCCCACCAACATTAGACAACTATACTGAAAGTCCTTAAATTGCTGAAGTAAGTCAATCAAATCAATGATGAGAATAGTCAGAATAATTTATACATGATACAAACATGTTGGCATAGCAGGAAGATTGGCATACCGTGATCCAAGAGGTTGTGAGTTCAAATCTGAGGTGAGGAGAGTTGAAAAGTAATTACTGTATAAATGAACATGCACAATGTAATCATGTACGTCAAAGTGTGTCAGATATGTAAGGTGAAAACACTATGTTAAAAGCACTGTGTTGGTATCCCTTGCCAACAGACAATAAGCTATGAATGGATCAATGGTTCACCCATCAGGGCCTTGATTGGCTCAGCAACAGTAACAAGGCGTAATGAAACAAAAACATTTTTTGAGAAAGTTTCTTTGGTTCCAACTGATACACAGAAAAGTTCTTGCAACGTTCCCATGAAATGTGTCTAGAACCTTAATATTGTATATTCTGAGAACATGGTAACCACGTTCTGGGTAGGTTCTGTTTCACATTAAGGGAATGTTCTCCTAACTAACGCCAAAACATGTTAAGAAGGTTCTCTGAAGGTTTTTGCTAACATAGAATGTTCCCCTAACTAACGAAAAACTGGACACTCGAACATTAGTGGAACATTACGGGTAACATTACAAAAACGTAGCTGGGGTGTCACCATGCATGCTCTACCCTGATTTTTTTGTTTGTCTGTCCTAGTTTAGGAGAGCTAGTCTAGCAATACCAGACCTCAACACTATATTCTCGTTCAAGAATTGAAGAAACCTAGAAGGCCTGGAGTCGAGGAGGCGAACTTGGCTCTCTGAAAACCTGACAATCCTGTCCATCCGCAGAGTTACTGTAGGTGTATGTCTGTGATCTAGCACTGTAAGATTGGACCATCTCTTCTTGTTGTTTTCAATAATTGGGTCAAGTATTTCACATCTGCATGAAGCCACACCCCCAAAATCCAAAATATTGTCTTTGGCTACTAAAGTAATCCTAGGTATTTGTCCTAGCGTTCGCCAAAGTATTAACCCTAGAATCCTGTCTTAGCACACTGAAATATAGCTGTCAAATGTATGAGCTACACATTTGCCCTTTTTTTCAGCAAATAAATGTCTGAACCCCATATAAGCCACTCGATGTAGCTCCGATTGTAGCCATTGGCCATATGAAATGTTGATACTTAGCCATCAGTAAGCGTCTATCACATTCCATGTTTAGTCAAAAGGGAGTATAGCATTAGCCCCCAGTGTTGCATCGGTTATTATCTACTGGAATATGTGGCCAACTGTAGTGTTGGCACCCATTATAATCCCAAGAATTAAAGCCTCCTGTTATCTCCAATCATTATCCCTTCACGTGTGCCTAACATTAGTGACCTATGTAAGCCCCTATAGTGGCCTTAAGTATCACCTCAGGTTAAGGAGTTGTGTCTAAGTAAACAGAATGTAGCTATGACTAGAATGGTTACAGCTGGCATGTGGGTATCTTACATGCTAGGCTAAAGTAGACCCTTAGCTGAAGTATTAACTGTAAACAATTACTTTATCCTCTACAATCTGAACACCTGCCTTTTTGTGAGCATGCAGCAATTAGAAACAAGTAGGCCTATAGGTTGTTTTTTAGGTTAAAATAGCCTATTTCATAGTTTTTTTGAAGCGATGATAATCAGTCACCTACAACCTCAGAGTATACAGATTTATCCCAGACACAATTTGACTTGTTTTCTCATAGGCAAAATAATTAATAAATAACATTGTGTTCAATTCGCTCCCATTGTTTTTAGGTTAAAATAATTGATGGCAGTTGATAGCATTGGCAAGTATGCAAATTGAAGTTTTCTCTATTGATTGCAGGCTATATTAGAACAGTATTAATCAGTTAAAATAAATTGGCTAACATTTGAGTATATATGATCTGGAAACGTTCTAGGCCTGACTGTGTAGTTTAGCCTATGCATCTGCGGCCACAGGGATGAATAAACATACTTTTTTTAGTGGCCAGTCCTTCAGGTGTGATGTGCGCTCGGGAGGGCATCTAAAGTGTTCATTGTTGCGTTGAGTGGTCTGGACTTTTTTATTTTACAGTAACATTTGTAATGTTTGGTAAACGCCTTAAATGTTAACAATACTCTAGGCTACACGTGAACGAATAAGATTCTGATGATGACACTATATTGTAACAGCCATGGGGCCCACAAATGGCTACTTATAGGCCTATACTGTGGGCCTAGTAGTCTAGAGAGGCTGCTCAACTGTGTATACTACACATAATATACTTATTTGGTTACAGGGCTCAGATAGGCTAATATGAAACCTGCACATGTGGAGATATTCAAACTCTTATCTCCTAAAACCAATTAGATTTTTAAAAACTATTTCCATTTTGTTTGTTTGTTGCCCGCCTCTCTTTTGATAGGCCAATATGCCAATGACATTGCAACTGCTATTACTTTTTCCAAATTATTCTAACAATTTGAACTTATGACCTGCTGCATGCATCTCTATTTCGCCTCTATCCTGCTATCATTGACAATTCATGGGGTACCCCATCATCAGATAGTGTCAGACCTAGGTATGTTGTCATTTTCTATAGTTTTTAAAATCTTTTCAATATCATCAAATAAAAATTCAATTTGCCAAATTCCAGGAAGAAAGACAAAGTTGTTCCGTATTGGTGTAATAGTAAAAAACCTTGTTCAAAGTAGCCTTCAATCATTTTTTTATAGTCAAGACAGTAATTCATACATTTGTTATACATAATAATTTTTAATATTTTGAAATACTACTAAATATTTTTTTTACATACCAGTTAATACATCTAAGTAATTTTTTACAAACTTACATCCTGTTGTATAAAGTATATGCCAATTAGCAGACACTTTTATCCAAAGCGACTTACAGTCATACGTACATTTTAAGTATTGGTGGTCCCGGAAATCGAACCCACTATCCTGGTGTAGAAAGCCCCATGCTCTACCAAGCTACAGAGGACCACAAAATTCTGCAGGAAGTTCTTGAAAAGTTTGTTTTGAAACAGAGAAACTGACATAAAATATAATTCTCCATTAAATTAATTACAATCAAACCATTTTAGACATCAACTTAATAGATGTTTGATATAAAGTAAAATGTCTTGCTAATTACTTAATGCAGGTGGAAAAGTTAATATTTTTCTCAATTGATCTATTTTCATGTCATAGAATACAATGTCCTTTATTTGGGAAGATGAAATTCCTACTTCAGGAATAGGCTATAAATGCAGTTAGTGCTATGATTTTAATTCCCACTCTGAATATTTAATATAATATTGAATGTGTATACATTGTAAGTCACGTTGAATGAAACTTTATGCTAAACTACCATGTTACTATTATCAAAATTACTACCATTAAAGCCATATTTTGTAATATTTCCAGCAATGATGTTTGCTTCAGATAATCTTGAAAAAAGTACCCTAATGCAATCAAATCCGTCAAATGTATTTTATAAAGCTCTTTTTACATCAGCAGTTGTCAGAAAGTGCTATACAGATACCCAGCCTAAAACCCCAAAGAGCAAGCAATGCAAATGCAGAAGCACAGTGGCTAGGAAAAACTCCCTAAAACTCCCTAATGTTGCATCATACAGAGTCCTAACTTCATCATTCCCTTCTGATCTGCTGCCAAAAAAGGCATATGAGGCGAGAGGGTAAACGTACAGTTGAAGTCTACATACACCTTAGCCAAATACATTAAAACTCAGTTTCACAATTCCTGACATTTAATCCTAGTAAAAATTCCCGGTCTTAGGTCAGTTAGGATCACCACTTTATTTTAAGAATGTGAAATGTCAGAATAATAGTAGAGCAAATAATTTATTTCAGCTTTTATTTCTTTCATCACATTCCCAGTGGGTCAGAAGTTTATATACACCCAATTAGTATTTGGTAGCATTGCCTTTAAATTGTTTAACTTGGGTCAAACGTTTCGGGTAGCCTTCCACAAGCTTCCCACAATAAGTTGGGTGAATTTTGTCCCTTCCTCCTGACAGAGCTGGTGTAACTGAGTCAGGTTTGTAGGCCTCCTTGCTCGCACACGCTTTTTCAGTTCTGCCCACACACTTTCTATAGGATTGAGGTCAGGGCTTTGTGATGGCCACTCCAATACCTTGACTTTGTTGTCCTTAAGCCATTTTGCCACAACTTTGGAAGTATGCTTGGGGTCATTGTCCATTTGGAAGACCCATTTGCGACCAATCTTTAACTTCCTGACTGATGTCTTGAGATGTTGCTTCAATATATCCACATAATTTTCCTTCCTCATGATGCCATCTATTTTGTGAAGTGCACCAGTCCCTCCTGCAGCAAAGCACCCCAACAGCATGATCCCTGTAGCTCCTGTAGCCTAGTTCCCCCACCCATACTAGATTGTAGTCGCTTTGTAAGCGTCTGCTAAATGGCTATTATTATGAGCTGCCACCCCCGTGCTTCACGGTTGGGATGGTGTTCTTCGGCTTGCAAGCACCCCCTTTTTCCTCCAAACATAACGATGGCCATTATGGCCAAACAGTTCTATTTTTGTTTCATCAGACCAGAGGACATTTCTCCAAAAAGTATGATCTTTGTCCCCATATGCAGTTGCAAACCGTAGTCTGGCTTTTTAATGGCGGTTGGATATAGATACTTTAACGCACCCTGTATCTGTCATTCAGCTTGCCCTTAACTCTAACTGTTTTCCACACAGCTTTAGTGAGAACCCCAACTCTCCCGCCTTTCATCTCCGCCCACATTCCCGCCCATCCTCCTTCGCAGTGCCAGGGAGCATAAGGGGCTCAGACATCACTGTCTGTATGCTAGAAAAGATCTCTACCGACCCAATTTAAGCTCTTTCATTGGTTATGTACAATCTCCAACACACTATCACAGCTTATTGTGAAATAGACACAAATTCCTTGTTTGAAAATACTTCGGCTTTTTTGTGTGTATTACACAATTTTTTTTCTTAACAACGCATTTCATGTACATTACACAGATTCCAATTTGTTGTGGCTAACGTTAGCTAGGCTAGCTAGGTGGCTAACGTTACCTATGCTAGGGTTTAGAGTTAGGGGTAGGTAACATGCTGTCTAAGTAGTTAAAGGGTTAGGGTTATGAGTTAGGTTAAAGGGTTAAGGTTAGGGTTAGCTCAGTCCCGTGTAGCTCAGTTGGTAGAGCATGGCGCTTGCAATGCCAGGGTTGTGGGTTCGATACCCACGAGGGGCCAGTATGAAAAAACAAAAACAAGTATGCACTCACTAACTGTAAGTCGCTCTGGATAAGAGCTTCTGCTAAATGACTAAAAATGTAAATGTAAAAAAATGTTAGAAGAAGGATTAGCTAACGTGCTAAGTAGTTGCAAAGTATCTAAAAAGTAGTAAGTAGTTGCTGCTAATTACATAAAATTCTAAAGTTGTTCATGATGAGATTTGAACATGCAACCTATGGGTTGCTAGACGTTGGTGTTCTACGCCAATCCCATCCTCCCCAACCAAGCTCCCTATCTCATTTCTGTCTTAAGTAACATTCTGTGATTGAAATGCACTGTATACAAAATCGTGTGCTGCACACAAAAAAATCAGGAATTTCCAATAAGAAATGTGTGTTTATTTCACAATCTGTGATACTGGGTTGACAATCTCATCAAATTTTCATTCCAGCTGTCAAGAGGTCAAAGCTTTCATAACTACAAAAGGTTGGCGATTAGCCTTGAGCAAGCGAGATTTACCCATGACTTTAAGGCTTTAAGGCTTTAATTACTTTAAAGTTATCAATAAATGAACCAATGTAGAATAATAACATTAAGGCTGGCGCTTAACAGACATTGGGAAAACTATAAGGAAAAAATTCAGGAAATGTGATGGTAATGTGAGGTTATAACCAAATCAACATTTCATTGACGTCATCTTCACCAACACTATGAAGCTAATATGAAAGATTAAGAATTATAGGCACTGAAAATGGGGTCCACCAAAGAGTATGACTGCTTTACATCTGACAATTTGCATGCCTAATCTCAAAGTACTTTAAATCAGATTGTGTTTGTAAAAAGCGAAGGAAATGAATGCATGCATACATAATAAACTGAAACGATGAGAAGAAGTGGAGTGTATCAGCCACCCTTTGTTCGTGTAAATGCAGAACTCTAAACAAAGAAAGCAATGCAATTGCTTATATGATTTATGTTAGTAATTTAAGCAATTATATAACAGTGGAATCACACTGGTTCTCAATTAAGCTAAATGATTTGACACAGTTCAAGGGATTTTTAATATTTTAAGACTATCAAACATTATAGCGACGGGAAGACAAAGACATATTACAAATCTTATTCATATGCCGTGTAATACTAAGGTCCAAGCGGTTCAGTTTTATGTTGTCAGAATACTTTTCTGCTGTGACCATTGCATTCCCCAATGTGATGTAGTGCTGGATAATATTGACCGAAATATAGTGGATAATACATTGCACACACTCTTAGAAAAAAAGGTTCCTTATAGAACCAAAAAGGTTATATCGCTTGCATTATATATGGAACCCCTAAACGTTTTGTATAGAACCCGTTTTTAGGGTTCTTTGATCAGAACCCGAAGGATTCTTCTTCACTGAACCAAAATTGGTTCCTTATAGAACCCTGTATGGTGCCATTTATGAATTATGGCTACTACTAATAAATAATATTTTTTGCTAAGAATATAAGATAATAAACTATTAAATATTGGCCAAAAGAATACTAGTATAGTTTTAAGATTTTATTGTCATTATATGCAATTATAGTTTGGAAATATGCACTGGTGGCCAGGGAGGCATCTCTTTGTTTGTTTGAATGATGGCCCACATCAATCTTGGTACCAACTCTGGCTGACTTCTTTATGTAACAGTACAGTATGGGTTGTTGCCTGGCAAGTTCCTGTGAAGAAGAAAAAAGGCGCAAAAACATGAGTTAATCTGCCAAAATGAAGACAAAATGCTATGCAGACATATCATTATTATGATGTAGATTAGAAGTATAATTTACATGCAGTTGTTGTCAGCAGCAGCCGAAAGAGAGATCCCCTGCCTCTGATAGTTGGGTTACTGCCAGACTAAGCGAAACATAGTGTGTTAAAGTCATGTAATAATTAAATAGGCTATTTAATCAGCAAGACTTATTATACATCATTTATTATAAATAATTTAGATGCATACATCCTCTGTCAGCCCACTACCCATCACCTGCATTCAACAGATGTCAGCAACAGTCTTCTAACGGTTTCATTAAATATAGTCCCCTCATCTGACTCAATAGTGAAATAAAAGTAACAATTAGCTAATTGCCAATGTCAGGCTGGGTGTGTAGCTAGCTCTATTTGGCATATTCCATAACAAAAAAGGTTTATTTGTAAGAGTTAGCTAACTAGCTTGTAAAGTGGCTAATTAAAGTAGCCTAGCTTTTTCCTGTCTAGCTAGCTGGTTGGTAGGTGATCAAATACTTATGTCATGCAATAAAATGCAAATTACTTAAAAATCATACAATGTGATTTTCTGGATTTTTGTTTTAGATTCCGTCTCTCACAGTTGAAGTGTACCTATGATAAAAATTACAGACCTCTACATGCTTTGTAAGTAGGAAAACCTGCAAAATCGGCAGTGTATTACATATTATTGTGTAACCACACATAAAGCATATAAAGTAATGATGTTGAAATGTTGCATGATTAAAATAATATCCAATGTTTTCATTGGGTTAAACTACAGTATAGGCTATATTTATGGTTATCCGCATTAATCCCATATGTTTCCTCATGTTTGTCATTAATTTACTTCAGTAATGCACTGTAACTTCCATGTGTCTTAACAAGCACATTCAAATGAATTGGACATGAATTGGACATGGAGTGAGTCAGCAAGTTCATGTATCAACACATTTAGTTTTAGTTTTAATTCAGGTATGTCCGTCCATGCTAGATGTAGACAATGTGTACTTATTTTGGAATGGAATGATGGAAATCTGATGTGTGTCAGTTGCCTACAATTTTAGAGCAATACAAAAAGTATCTCAGATGATATCCTGTAAACCTTTATGTGTGTCAAGAGAAGACAAAAGATGATTTGTCGTATGAATGAAATGGAAGAATAACAATCTTAATATTTGGTGTTGAATTTTACAAGTGTATTTACGTGTATGTGTACTGTAGCAAATAAGTATTGTAGATACAATACATCCGCTCTCATTTCTTCACTTTGAGATTAATATCTCTCTGTCTTCTCCTCTGATGAGAATCACATCCATACCGGAAGATGAGGTTTTTACCATGTTTTGAGTCTATACCGTGTTTGTTTACATTTACTTTGTTTACAAACATTGGAGCAAACCAAGCTTATATTTTGGGTTTTGACTATTTATTCTTATTGAAACGCATCTACCTTTTTTAAATTTTTTTACTCGTTCAGTCCAGGGGCGTAGGCAGATTGTGCCAAAAAAACATTATGCTCTATTTGTCAGTGTTCCAAACGTGTTTAAAAAAAAACCTAAACACAGTACTTGACTTGGACAGGAGCTCACCGGAACTGAGTACCGGCACCTCAAATGTTCTTG
This sequence comes from Coregonus clupeaformis, assembly GCF_020615455.1. Taxonomy (NCBI): domain Eukaryota; kingdom Metazoa; phylum Chordata; class Actinopteri; order Salmoniformes; family Salmonidae; genus Coregonus; species Coregonus clupeaformis. Next base: position 28,605,520 of record NC_059192.1, read on the forward strand.
CACTTCCTTTAGGATATTACCACAAATGTATTGAGGAGTTCCTGCACCTAAATACAATACATGACCAAAAGTATGTGGACACCTGCTCGTCCAACATCTAATTGGCTTTACAGGAAACAGGAAAGGGCCTTCCCCAAACTGTTGCCACAAAGTTGGAAGCACATAATCGTCTAGAATGTCATAGTATGCTGTAGTGTTATGATTTCCCTTCACTGGAACTAAGGGGCCTAGCCCGAACTATGAAAAACAGACTCAGTATTACTCCTTCACCAAACATTACATTTGGCACTATGGTAGCGTTCTCCTGGCATCTGCCAAACCCAGATTTGTCCGTCGGACTGCCAGATGGTGAAGCACGATTCATCACTCTAGAGAACGCGTTTCCACTGCTCCAGAGTCCAATGGCGGCGAGCTTTACACCCCTCCAGCCGACTCTTGGCATTGCACATGGTGATCTTAGGCTTGTGTGTGGCTGCTCGGCCATGGAAACCCATTTCATTAAGCTCCCGACTAACAGTTATTGTGCTGATGTTGCTTCCAGAGGCAGTTTGGAACTTGGAAGTGAGGGTTGCCCCTGAGGACAGACGATTTTTACACGCTATGTGCCTCAGCACTCAGCGGTCCCGTTCTGTGAGCTTGTATGGCCTACCACTTTGCTGCTGAGCCGTTGTTGCTCTTAGATGTTTCCACTTCACAATAACAGCACTTACAGTTGACCGGGGCAGCTCTACAAGGGCAGAAATTTGACGAACTGACTTGTTGGAAAGGTGGCATCCTATGACAGTGCCACGTTGAAAGTCACTGAGCTCTTCAGTACGGGCCATTCTACTGCCAATGTTTGTCTATGGAGATTGCATGGCTGTGTGCTCGATTCTATACACCTGTCAGCAACGGTGCGGCTGAAATAACTGAATCCACTAATTTGAAGGCGTGTCCACATGCTTTTGGCCATGTGGTGTATATTGACAATAATAATAATAATAATAATAATAATAATACATGATAGGCCTCCCGAGTGGCGCAGTGGTCTAAGGCACTGCATCGCAGTGCTAGCTGTGCCACTAGAGATCCTGGTTCGAATCCAGGCTCTGTCGTAGTCGGCCGCGACCGGGAGACCCATGGGTTGGCGCACAATTGGCCCAGCGTCGTCCAGGGTGGGGGAGGGAATGGCCGGCAGGGATGTAGCTCAGTTGGTAGAGCATGGCGTTTGTAACGCCAGGGTTGTGGGTTCGTTTCCCACGGGGGGGCCAGTATTAAAAAATTAAAAGAAATGTATGCACTCACTAACTGTAAGTCGCTCTGGATAAGAGCGTCTGCTAAATGACTAAAATGTAATACATTTCATTTGGCAGATGCCTATTAGGACACTCAAGGACATCTTATATAAAATCTAGGCCTATGTATAATGAATTTGATTTATGCTTGATTATTTACTGGGAAAAAAACTTTTAAACAAATTGTAAAAAAAATAAAAAAAAAAGTAATCAGCTTATCAATTTCTAAATAATGGACGGATTCTGACATGTATCACTTCACACTGATACCATGTGCAGTAAACAGTAGCTATCGTGTAGGCTAGGCTACACTGTGTAGGCTACTCACCATTAGCTACTAGCTAGCTAAGACTCACTAGCCAACTTGCCTAGCAAAAAAAAAGTACAATGGCCAAACAAAGCTCACTGTTAAATGTTTTCAAGAAAATAAAATGTTAGAGAAGTTATTAGTGATTTTGACATTGAAAGGCCTCCAGTCCCCCTCTATATCACAGATTGCATTGATCTAATCGAGTGCCTTCAATTCAGTTTCAGTACATTCAGAGACAATGATCAGCACTACACCGCTGGTTTTATTAAACGCTTTCTGAAATCATGAAACACGTGTCTCCACTTCGACTCACACTCTCTTCCTCCCTCCACTGAGACATGACCATCAAAGAAAAGCTCAATTTATTATTTACATTTACATTTTAGTCATTTAGCAGACGCTCTTATCCAGAGCGACTTACAGTTAGTGAATACATATTTTTTTATACTGGCCCCCCGTGGGAATCGAACCCACAACCCTGGCGTTGCAAACACCATGCTCTATCAACTGAGCTACATCCCTGCCGGCCATTCCCTCCCCTAACCTGGACGACACTGGGCCAATTGTGCGCCGCCCATGAGTCTCCCGGTCGCGGCCGGCTGCGACAGAGCCTGGATTCGAACCAGGATCTCTAGTGGCACAGTTAGCACTGCGATGCAGTGCCTTAGACCACTGCGCCACTCAGGAGCTCCAATGTGCTTCACAAGTAATAGGCTACAACAACTGACCTATTACCAGTGTTATCATATAACATAGCTTGATACTCAAGTTTTGAAATATAAGGGACTCATCATTATTTATAATAAGCGGTAGGCCTATTTGGAGAGAATCTGACCTCTCTTATTACATATGAAAATAGGCAAATGCATGAAACAATATATATTTCCAGACAATGTAAATAGCCTATCATTTTTAGGAATTTCATTTAATTGGAAATAGAACTTTGCCCTGTGCTTCTCAGCCCATGCACTATAGTTAGGCCTTATAGGCTATTGATAATTTAATTGATGTCACACAATACATTGTAGGCGCACATGATCTCCTGCGCCCAGCAGAGAATTGCACTCGGCTTGCATTTTGACTCATAAAGTGATCTCGACTAAGAAAAGGTTGGTGACCACTGTTGTAGTCTATATAGGCTATGGCTGCCTATTGTGATTATTACTGTTATATTAGGGCATTATGTTCTAGTCTCATAGTCTATTAATTATAGGCCTATTGTTTATTATGTGTAGGTCTATGTGAGTTGCATGTTAAATGCAAGACTCATGAACTATTTGGTCTGTAATGCGGAATCACCTTAGATGGTTTGTTGTGTGCGATAGATTTACAGTAGGGTTTAGGGTAGGCTTTTATGATAACTTGGGCACTCAAATCATAATTACATTTTGGCCCACAAACATTTTTGCTGGCCATGCCATCAACGGATTTCTGCCTACACCACTGATTCAGTCATGTGTATCTTTCTTGAATGTACTCCCTTGGTTTCTAATAAGCCTATCGCCATGGATATTTGTCAAGATTTGTTACTGTTATAACTTGTGTGCATAAGCCTATATGGAGATAACAAAATGTTATGTATAGTAATTTGACAATGTTTCCCTGATTATTAGTTTCAATGTTGGCAGTATCATAGTCCTCTTTTTGTGTCCAATACAGAATGTGTGGTTGTGGCCACCATGTTTTGTGGCTTTTGCATATTTTGTGATAGTGCACTTTGAAGTATTCAAAAGAAAAGTAATTCATACTATCTTTAGTGGATAGGCAAAGTTTCGCCGGGATCGGGCTTCATCGTAAGCATACACACTTCGTTAGTCTTTCCTTCGTGCCACATAGCAATATTTATATACATAGTTATATCCGGAACCTATTCATTCTCCCACCACCAATCTGAGTTATACACCGTTAGCCATGTAGCTCTACTTAGTGGCCTTGTTTTTGTTGTGTGACACTGATAAAGCCTAATCTTGGAACAGTCTCTGTCTATCCTGGAATGAACTCCTTTTCTTTTTAATGCTTCAATTTAATGAGTGTGGTCATTTCCTTTTCTCATCATTGACAATTTTGGGGTAAAAACACCATACTTATTTTTACTTGGTAAAAACAAATACCATTCCTTTGGAAGTATTTAAATCATAGCTTTGTTAGTGAGTAGTAGTCAGGATGATTTTTGGTAGTGTGGAAATGACTACGGGTATGCCTGTGCTATGCTTGAGAGTTATTGATTAGTAAAGTCCTCACCAACGGCCGGCCTAGGACATTGTTTGGTTACTCATGGGTCAGTGGATTGGCACTCATCCTTTAAACCCAGTCTGTAAGAGAGTCATTTTAATGCCCACTGACCAGAATAGCTCCTAACCTATAGTGTGTGTGTGTGTGTGTGTGTGTGTGTGTGTGTGTGTGTGTGTGTGTGTGTGTGTGTGTGTGTGTGTGTGTGTGTGTGTGTGTGTGTGTGTGTGTGTGTGTGTGTGCGTGTGCATGTGCATGTGTGTGTGTGCGTGCGTGTGTGCATGTGCACGTACACCAAAAATGTACGCGTGTGTGTATCTCCTCTCAGGCTCTGCAGAAAGAGTGGGGGATGGATGTTCCTTTTTTTTAAACTTTAGTTTATATAGTAAATATTTTCTTAACTCTTATTTTTCTTAACTGTATTGTTGGTTAAGGGCTTGTAAGTAAGCATTTCACGGTAAGGTCTACACCTGTTGTATTCGGCGCATGTGACAAATAAAATGTGATATGATTTGAATAGGCAAGTCGTTTTAGCTAAGTCGATCGAATAAATTATTTCTAAGCATTTGGCCATTTAAAGGTGAACTCATTGCATTATTGGTGGCATTATGATAGACATTCACCATCATAGCTCAATATTGTTTGATTTACAGAGCTTGTCCCACTTTTTTCACCTGCAGAGACCCTCCCCCTCAGTCCTCCAAAACCAAACCTAAGTAATGTTTAGGATGGAACTAGAAGCTACAGTGTTCCTTTAAATGTGAGAACAATTTCTTAGTTGTCTAACTTCAAAGTCAGTATAGAACATTTTTGGAGAAATTCATATTTTCTGCTTTGTGTCCTTGAGTATACATTCATGTTTTTCATTAATTTAATTTGCATGCTACATATCACATTTCAGGTAGTTCGTCAAAATTTATATAAAAATAATGTATAACATTTTGGTACCTAATCAACATCACATAATTTCATAGTGAAAATGGGAAATTTGAAGAAACGGTTTTGTATTTCTGATTCACAAAAAGTGCACTCTTTAAATGGCAATTCTGCCACTTTTCAACCTCAAATTCATTATCGACTCCAGCACCATACCAGTGTAAAAGCGGCTCGTTTCTATGATCTGTGGTTAAAAAGATACGAAGAAACGTCCTAAGAAATACTTTTCTGTGACATCACAGGGTAGGATTCAAAGTAAGAAATACAGTGATTTTCAAAACCTGTAATGAGTTTTAGCCAGAGACAGGGTATTTTCTTGCTCCTCATGACCACAAATCTCATAGCGTTTGAAAATCACTGTTTTTAAAATGTTTAAAATGTTGATGATGCCATCGGGTAGAACTTTTTAACTTTATATTTGTTTCTACAAAACGTAGAAATGCACTGTTTTCACATACAGTGAGGGAAAAAAGTATTTGTTCCCCTGCTGATTTGTACGTTTGCCCACTGACAAAGACATGATCAGTCTATAATTTTAATGGTAGGTTTATTTGAACAGTGAGAGATAGAATAACAACTACAAAATCCAGAAAAACGCATGTCTAAAATGTTATAAATTGATTTGCATTTTAATGAGGGAAATAAGTATTTGAACCCCCTCTCAATCAGAAAGATTTCTGGCTCCCAGGTGTCTTTTATACAGGTAATGAGCTGAGATTAGGAGCACACTCTTAAAGGGAGTGCTCCTAATCTCAGCTTGTTACCTGTATAAAAGACACCTGTACACAGAAGCAATCAATCAATCAGATTCCAAACTCTCCACCATGGCCAAGACCAAAGAGCTCTCCAAGGATGTCAGGGACAAGATTGTAGACCTACACAAGGCTGGAATGGGCTATAAGACCATCGCCAAGTAGCTTGGTGAGAAGGTGACAACAGTTGGTGCGATTATTCGCAAATGGAAGAAACTCAAAATAACTGTCATTCTCCCTCGGCCTGGGGCTCCATGCAAGATCTCACCTCGTGGAGTTGCAATGATCATGACAACGGTGAGGAATCAGCCCAGAACTACACGGGATGATTTTTTGTCAAGCAGCTGGGACCATAGTCACCAAGGAAACAATTGGTAACACACTACGCCGTGAAGGACTGAAATCCTGCAGCGCCCGCAAGGTCCCCCTGCTCAAGAAAGCACATATACAGGGCCGTCTGAAGTTTGCCAATGAACATCTGACTGATTCAGAGAAGAACTGGGTAAAAGTGTTGTGGTCAGATGAGACCAAAATCGAGCTCTTTGGCATCAACTCAACTCGCCATGTTTGGAGGAGGAGGAATGCTCCCTATGACCCCAAGAACACCATGCCCACCATCAAACATGGAGGTGGAAACATTCTGCTTTGGGGGTGTTTTTCTGCTAAGGGGACAGGACAACTTCACCGCATCAAAGGGACGATGGACGGGGCCATGTACCGTAAAATCTTGGGTGAGAACCTCCTTCCCTCAGCCAGGGCATTGAAAATGGGTCGTGGATGGTTATTCCAGCATGACAATGACCCAAAACACACGGCCAAGGAAACAAAGGAGTGGCTCAAGAAGAAGCACATTAAGGTCCTGGAGTGGCCTAGCCAGTCTCCAGACCTTAATCCCATAGAAAATCTGTGGAGGGAGCTGAATGTTCGAGTTGCCAAACGTCAGCCTTGAAACCTTAATGACTTGGAGAAGATCTGCAAAGAGGAGTGGAACAAAATCCCTCCTGAGATGTGTGCAAACCTGGTGGCCAACTACAAGAAACGTCTGACCTCTGTGATTGCCAACAAGGGTTTTGCCACCAAGTACTAAGTCATGTTTTGCAGAGGGGTCAAATACTTATTTTCCACCATAATTTGCAAATAAATTCATTAAAAATCCTACAATGTGATTTTCTGGATTTTTTTTCTCAATTTGTCTGTCATAGTTGACGTGTACCTATGATGAAAATTACAGGCCTCTCTCATCTTTTTAAGTGGGAGAACTTGCACAATTGGTGGCTGACTAAATACTTTTTTCCCCCACTGTATATATATATATATATATATATGTGTGTATATATACAGTAACCTATATATATTTATGACAGCCCTATATATACAGTTGAAGTCGGAAGTTTACATACACCTTAGCCAAATACATTTAAACTCAGTTTTTCACAATTCCTGACATTTAATCCTAGTAGAAATTCCCTGTCTTAGGTCAGTTAGGATCACTACTTTATTTTAAGAATGTGAAATGTCAGAATAATAGTAGATAGAATGATTTATTTCAGCTTTTATTTATTTCATTACATTCCCAGTGGGTCAGAAGTTTACATACACTCAATTAGTATTTGGTAGCATTGCCTTTAAATTGTTTAACTTTGGTAAAACGTTTCAGGTAGCCTTCCTTAAGCTTCCCACAATAAGTTTGGTGAATTTTGGCCCATTCCTCCTGACAGAGCTGGTGTAACTGAGTCAGGTTTGTAGGCCTCCTTGCTCGCACACGCTTTTTCAGTTCTGCCCACAAATTTCTACAGGATTGAGGTCAGGGCTTTGTTGTCCTTAAGCCATTTTGCCACAACTTTGGAAGTATGCTTGGGGTCATTGTCCATTTGGAAGACCCATTTGCAACCAAGCTTTAACTTCCTGACTGATGTCTTGAGATGTTGCTTCAATATATCCACATAATTTTCCTTCCTCATGATGCCATCTATTTTGTGAAGTGCACCAGTCCCTCCTGCAGCAAAGCACCCCCACAGCATGATGCTGCCACCCCCGTGCTTCAAGGTTGGGATGGTGTTCTTCGGCTTGCAAGCACCCCCTTTTCCCCCCAAACATAACGATGGTCATTATGGCCAAACAGTTCTATTTTTGTTTCATCAGACCAGAGGACATTTCTCCAAAAAGTATGATCTTTGTCCCCATGTGCAGTTGCAAACCGTAGTTTTTTATGCCGGTTTTGGAGCAGTGGCTTCTTCCTTGCTGAGCGGCCTTTCAGGTTATGTCGATATAGGACTTGTTTTACGGTGGATATAGATACTTTTGTACCTGCCTCTTCACAAGGTCCTTTGCTGTTGTTCTGGGATTGATTTGCACTTTTCGCACCAAAGTACATTCATCTCTAGGAGACAGAACGCGTCTCCTTCCTGAGCGGTATGACGGCTGCGTGGTCCCATGGTGTTTATACTTGTGTACTATTGTTTGTACAGATGAACGTGGTACCTTCAGGTGTCTGGAAATTGCTCCCAAGGATGAACCAGATTTGTGGAGGTCAATTTTGTTTTTTTCAGGTCTTGGCTGATTTCTTTTGATTTTCCCATGATGTCAATCAAACTGAGTTTGAAGGTAGGCCTTGAAATACATCCACAGGTACACCTCCAATTGACTCAAATTATGTCAATTAGCCTATCAGAAGCTTCTAAAGCCATGACATTATTTTCTGGAATTTTCCAAGCTGTTTAAAGGCACAGGCAACTTAGTGTATGTAAACTTTTGACCCACTGGAATTGTGATACAGTGAATTATAAGTGAAATAATCTGTCTGTAAACAATTGTTGGAAAAATTACTTGTGTCATGCACAAAGTAGATGTCCTTACCGATTTGCCAAAACTATAGTATGGTTCATTCTACAGAAGTGGTTGAAATTGCTGTCCACAATCAAATAAACTATTAAAAAACAATTGATGTCTTTATTGTCACATACACCAGATATGTGCAGTTTTACAGCGTCAGCCATAGTAGTATGGCGCCCCTGGAGCAAGTTAGGATTATGTGCCTTGCTCAAGGGCACATCAACAGATTTTTGACCTTGTTGGCTCAGGTATTCAAACCAGCGACCATTCGGTTACTGGCCCAACAGCCTTAAATCAAACTGTCACGACTTCCGCCGAGGCTGCCTCCCCTCCTTGTTCGGGCAGGCTTCGGCGTTCGTCGTCACCGGAGTACTAACCACTGCCGCCCCAATCATCATATAAATTGTCTTGTCAATCACACACACCTGGTTCTATTCCCCTAATTAGTCCATATATAGGGTGACATCAGCTAAATTGGGCCACTTTTTGGTAAATCGTTTGGGACAATAATACAATACCATATATGCCTTTTCCATGTGTTTTTATGATTAATAATGACTGTTTTTGATAATTTTGTGTTGAAATTATTTAATAAAATATAATTATTTAGGCCCTACAGTTCTTGAAACATCAGCTCTGCCAACATTTGTTGCATGAGCAGTTTCAGGTAAAATGGGCCACAGCTTCAGGTAAAATGGGCCAGTCAAACTCCAAAGGGAAATAGTCATTTATCATCAATTTTAATTTTAAAACACAGTTGCTTATACAGCCACATAACATTTAAACTGCATTAAACAAAAATTCATATGTGCCATTCAAAAAACATTTTGGGTGCAAACCCACATATTCAAATGTGCAATTAAAAAAATCCATTTTGGAACAGCATAGATCAGTGAACTGTCAGTGGTGTGTGTGTGTGTGTGTGTGTGTGTGTGTGTGTGTGTGTGTGTGTGTGAACAACACATTTAGAACAAAATGTGCATTCACAAAAATACAAAAATTCACATTCCAAATTATTAACTGATATGTTTGTGTGAAAACTTTTCAAACACAGTCTTTGCAAATGAAACCATCGTCAGCACAGATACCATTGTCTTCACCACAGCTCTCATGAAACCAGGCAGAACATGGAACACATTTTAACCATTCCTCAGTAGCCTTAGGTCATTTGGGTCACCATAGTGGGTGTTGCAGACTTTGCAAGGTGATTTGCTTCTCTTGCCCTGCTTTTTTTCCCCTTTCGGTTGCTTGCTGCCCGGTACCAGCTGGCTTGCTTGGCTGGATGCTTGCTGGATGATTTTTTTGTTTGAATATATTCAATGTGTTGCTCACTTGTTAGGTTATACGATGGTGGCTACTGTGGCCGTCAAGGAGGAGAAGATGGGGCCTGGGGGTCATCCCTGGGGAGGGACTGAATGAACATTTGACCCCATTCCAGAAAGAGGTCAGAGGTAATCCAGCCATTGTCTGAACACCTTACGCTGGTGTTCTCCGGGCATCCCTGTAGCCACTCAGAACGAACACGCTTCCCCTTAAAAATAATTATTGTTCGACTGTATGTACCTTCTGCATTGAAACGCTGCCAGACAAGTTGTTGTCTCCCCTTCTCTCCGGCACACACCTCCACACATGGCTGGCCAACCTGTCCAACAACCTTTGTCGAACTGAACTGGTCCTGAAGCCCAGACTCGTCACAGTTCCATATATGTGACGGTGTGCCCTCAATACCCAGCTCGACCAAAAGGTTCTCATACTGGTTAAACCACTGGCTAACCACCTCTTTGTTAAGTCCAGCAGCCCGTGCTGCAGACAGGACCTCTGGCTTGCGCATCCCAAGCTCTGGGTTTCGCTTTAGAAAGTTCTGAAACCAGTAATATCCGGCCCTTCCTGCTGTCAGGGAGAAACCAGATATGTCGTTGTTGGCTGCAAAATCAAAGGCCACTTGCTGGACATCACGCTTTGTGAAGGAAACCCCCTCTGCGCCAATGTCTTGAGGGTGGCAGCAAGCTCCCTTTCCGCCTCCTCTGGAAGGTAGGGCTTCCGCCCTGACACATGTTCACTGCCAGTCACCTTTCCGCTGATGCGTCTTTGCAGTGTGGATCGCGGCACACCCCCATGCTCGTGATAAGAAGTGCACACTCACTGTAATTCCTTTCTTCACTCCCTCCCTGTATTCATCTAAGGCACCCTTCATCCTCTCCTCTTTTCCACAGATTGTAGTTGTTTGGCCTTCCTTTCCCTCCCTGTTTTATCTTTGTATCCTTTCCTCTCTGGTCCTTGCTCCTCCCTCTCTTTTCTCTCGTTCTGTCTCCTCTCATTTCCCTCTGCATTCCTTTCTCCTCACCTGTTCTCTCACTTCCTGTCTCCTCTGCTTGTCTCCTCTCTCATCCTTCCTTCTCCTCTCACTTCCTCTCTCTTTCCTTCTCCCTCTCTCCTCTCCTCTCGCTTCCTTCTCGTTTGCCATACTCACTGTAAATAAAATACTACCATTATTACTGTTGGGGGGGGTCATGGTGTGTGTGTGTGTGTGTGTGTGTGTGTGTGTGTGTGTGTGTGTGTGTATGCACGTACATACACATACAAACACAAACACACACCCTTACACACAAACTCACTCACACACACTCAAACACATGTGTATGTGTGTTTGTGAGTGACACAAATGATGGCCCATTTTAGCTGAAACCATGTGGCCCATTTTACCTCAAGGGGTTAAGGTAAATTGGGCCCCCAAAAAAGCATCACTTTTTCAAAAATATGTTCATATACCAAACTAACAACATTATTTCTGATTGATGCCATCAAGACAGATATTATGCATAGTTTTTATGGGCATGTTGTTGTTTTTTACAGATTTATCATCCTTATAATAGTTTAGTTAGATTTGGTATGCCAGGCTACTCACCATGCAGCTTTCTGGTGCAGTCTTGATTTGAATTATTGCACTGCCCACCATAGCAACCATGAACCAATCAAATCACCTGTTACTTGTCAAGTACAGTTATGACAACAGTTTGAAATCCTTTGCAGTCATTGGCTCTAAATTCCAGAGGGGCTGGGACCCCCAAACCTTAAATGGCCCATTTTACCTGATGGCCCATTTTACCTGATATCACCCTACGTGTTCCCTCTGCCCCCTTGTTGGTTGTGGAGGTTAGTAGCTGGGTGGATCGCTGGTATTTGGTATCGACGGGAGTATTTTTCCGTGTGCCTTGTATTTTCCAGTGCACTCGTTTTGTGCCCTTGTGTGTGTTTGACGCATTTCTGCGTAAACCTGTATTTTTTGGATTAAAGCCTGTTTCTGTGATTTACCCTCCTGCGCCTGACTCCTTCAACAGCACCTTATCACACAAACATTTAAAGACTGTAGAATAAGGCATCATAGAACCGATTCCAATCCAAGTGTAAATGCCGTTTGTCAAACTCGACATGATCTCTTTGGCCACACACCAGTGGTGGGTTTTGCGTTGAAAAACATTTTATCCAAAAACCTGGTTGCCTCTGGAAGGAGGCTGACACTTGGCAGCAAGTGGGAATTCCAGCAAAACAATAACCCCAAGTTTACTCTTGTGGTGCTAAAACCATCCACTATGGGCAAAGCATTGAGCAACAAAGATGAAGGAAAAAGTACAGAAAGTCCAACAATAAACGGGCGTAGCTAGCCAGTTATGCTAACGTTAGCTAGCTAGCTAACCAAATGAGAATGTTGAGTTGAATGCCTCTAGAATCAACACAATGATTATAGCAATTCGGAACAGAACTTCCATTACATTTAGCTGTTTTTGCTGTAGTTCTCAGGTCAAAAGATTAAACAAATAATCCCAAAGTAGCCTACGGTAACAGCTTGTGACTAGTTCGTGTTGAACATGGATAACAAGTAAGCCTAGGCTAGATCTAATAGTTACATGAAGTTTTATATCAGACCTGGCTGAGATGTTGTTATTGTCTTAGGATATAGTTTTTTGTGTATTTTCTTCCACTATAATCAAAATATATTATACAACCCAATGGCATTTTAAATTAAAACATCTTATTTATATTTTTTTACATTTACATTTTAGTCATTTAGCAGACGCTTGTATCCAGAGCGATTTACAGTAGTGAGTACATACATTGTCATACTTTTTTCATACTGCATCTCTCTGCATTGTTGAGAAGGGCCCTTAAGTAAGCGTTTCACTGTTAGTCTACACCTGTTTTTTATGAAGCATGTGATAATTAACATTTGATTTGATTTAATCTTTAATTAGGGTCAAATTTGAACAATTTCTAAAATTGTGATTAATGGTAGTTAACTACAGTAAACAATTTTTAGCAGGGTAACTCGAGTTAACTTTTTGTAATTTTAGTGCACTAATTGTTTATCGCAATAAATTGCATTGTCTGAAAGCGTTGAAAAGACACTACATTTCACATCGAAAATACATAATCTATAGCCTACAGCTAAAAACAACGAGATGTCAAAACAAGTTGACATTGAGGTTAAAGAAGTGTGCTTTATCAATATACCTGTGTTTACATACCGTTAGCCTACTTTGGACAAAGTACATGATGTCAAGAATTATTGTAGGCTAATGCTTCTTGTATAAAAATCGGCTATCACATTGTTTCTGCAATGAATGCCATTTCTTCTTTGAGCCAAAGACACAAGACCCTCACGGTTTGTGTCTTCTATTCATTCAGGTGTGTTGTCTGTATTACAGACCTCATCATTCATCCAATGATACATGACAAGTAATCCAGTAAATCCTTGCAGAACAATTGGTTTTGAAATGTCTAACCCAGAGGCAATGCAATGTCTAACCCCGAGGCAATGTTAGATGCCCAAATATGAAGCTTATATTTGTCTGTAGTGAGGCCTACAGAAGCTTCTGTGTGCGAACTTCGGGGGAGTAGGGACAGCATTCATTTTTCGACTTGAAAACCAATTACATCCATTTGAATTGTGTAGCCGACTATTTATAATGAAAAGCTTTTATCGGGCTATACGTTGTGTACTGTTTCTGGATATTGTTTAAGGCAAATAATTGTTTAAGGCAAGGCTATACTCTGGAATATCTTCCTGAGAAGCGGTTTGTATGTTTTCTTCTTTAACTCTACTGTAGCACACACGTTTAGGCTGTATCAATTGAATAACGGAGGAATTATTTAAACGGATCCATAATAACAATGTATCTAAAGTGTTTTATCTGAACGTATCTAAAATATTTGACCTTTCTCGTGAATATAGGAGCTTGGAATAGTTACATTCTGATATCGTTAGCCTATGCTCTAGTAGAAATGCGATAATGCATGTAAAATGTGGAGGAGCATGACCAAAGTAGTCAAGAACAATACTAGTTTTATCTATGTGCTATATGAACAACAAACATAAGGATGATCACTCCAAGATAGAGGTATTTTCCCGCACACTGGCAGTAGCCTAATCTTGCGCACGTTGTAGAACTAAAACAATAGCCTACTTAAATCAACATGGTGCGCTAATTCTGTCCATATAATAGGGAAACCTATTTGTATTGATACGGTTTAAGTGAATAAATCCTCAAAATAAATAGCATAGTAATACTTCTAATTTTTGTATTCACGTGTTCAGACAGCTCACACCGCCAGCAGCATATTGCTTGACGCAAGAGCAATGCATGCCTCACGGTCCAACTTGTTTATGTTTTGTAAAGTCCAACGCCATGGATACAAAATAATCCTGAACACAGGGAGAATATTATTGTTTCTATCCCGTTTCTGTAGCATATAAGACATGGGCCTACCCTTTGTGTGATGTCTTGCTGTTCTCGTCACATCAAAGTTCCAATGCATCATTCTGATATTTTATTTCATTTTTATTTCCTAATATGGTTCCACTTTCTCTACGTTTTTGTCTTCAACAACCTTTCTAAACATTAGAGTATGAGCCCCCGAAACAACTCCGCCAACTAGCAAACTTGCGAGGCCTCCTCCACATCTAGCTCCTGGCTACTCTTGAGTGTGTAGCCCATGCCTTTACCATCAGGCCTATTATTTTTGGGACATAGGCCTAGAAATGAAATTAATGATTCAACGGGAACGTTTTGAATAGTGTATGAAAAGTAGGCCTACACTCTTAAAAAAAAGAAGGCGCTATCTAGGGTTTTCTGGCTGTCCCCATAGGATAACCCAGGTAGAACCCTTTTGGGTTCCATGTAAAACCCTTTCCACAGAGGGTTCTACATGGAACCCAAAAGAGTTCTACCTGGAACCAAAAAGGGTTCTACCTGGAACCAAAAAGGGTTCTCCTATGGGGACAGCCGAAGAACCCCTTCGGGACCCTTTATTCTAAGAGTGTATATGCGGTCCAATCACTCAAAGAAATGTGATCTGCACATATTAACCCAACACTTTCTGACTACTTTTTGTCCATTATTACTTTGAGTCCATTATTACACTTTTATTTGTACCCTATATGTTACACGTTTTGTGTGAGGCTTGGGTTAGTTGTAGACCGATTCCGTTCTTAAACGTGACATTAACCCTCAATCAGCCTCGCCTTACCCCAAACCCTGCAGATAGGGTGGAATCATTGTAATATAGCCCATATTAAATTACAAAAAATCATGAATATGTCGCTTCTGTCCAAATGGTTGTATAACAAAGTAGGCCTATAGTTCTACACTGTAGCGATATTGTTAGAGCTTCATTCATTTGGTCAATTTTTATAAATGTGGCATGGTTGGCACGTATTTTAGGTGGGATTGGGCTATGACCATTTTGTACAATTTTGTACTAACAAAACACAATCAATTTATGTTTATGTGAATACAATATTTGAAAATGATAAATGAATGGGCATAGATATTAAATAAATTGTAGCATATTGCTTTGAAATGAAGAATAACTGTATACGTTGCCTCTCAGAAACACAAACTGTACGCGATGTCACCCCACGTCATTGCAGTTAATGAAAGGGAAAGCGGACATCGATCCTTTCACTGCAGTTGTATCATATGCAATGCATATCGAACACTTGCCACACATTGCACATTTCAATTGAATTTACACGTTTAGACGATTTATTATTTATCTTTATTATGTATAGTTTTATCCACAGAAGTATACATTTTTGAAGCGTAATTGCACCCAGAACAAATTACACTGTCCTGCCTATTTCGATAATTAGAAAATAATTAATTAGGCTGCTTGGGCTGATGGTCTTCACCGAAAAACACTTTTTTGTTGTTGGGACAAACATAACCTATCATCTTTATTTAGATTTTGCCTTTCACCTTGTTAGATTCAGCAACAATATCGGACTATTGGATAGGATATGGGATGCTGTTATATGGTGTAGACGTTAAGCCCAATTTTTTGTGAATTTGCTAATTTTTCATGCAGCCATAACAAATAGCGTATTTGTTTATGTTGATAAAACACATATTAGGATATGCTAGGCTACATACACTGAGTGTACAAAACATTAGGAACACCGTCCTAATATTGAGTTGCACCCCTTTTTGACTTTAGAACAGCTTCAATTCGTCGGGGCATGGACTCTACAAGGTGTCGAAAGCGTTCCACAGGGATGCTGGCCCATGTTGACTCCAATGCTTCCCACAGTTGTGTCAAGTTGTCTGGATGTCATTTCGGTGGTAGACCATTCTTGATACACACGGGAAACTGTTGAGCGTGATAAACCCAGCAGCGGTGCAGTTCTTGACACACTCAAACCGGTGTGCATGGCACCTATACTATACCCCGTTCAAAGGCACTTAAACCTTTTGTCTTGCCCATTCACCCTTTGAGTGGCACACATACACGTTTCAATTGTCTCAAGCCTTAAAATCCTTCTTTAACCTGTCTCCTCACCTTCATCTACACTGATTGAAGTGGATTTAACAAGTTACATCAATAAGGGATCATATCTTTCACCTGGATTCACCTGGTCAGAGTGTCATGGAAAGATCAGGTGTTCCTAATGTTTTGTACACTCAGTGTAGTTTTCCTCTTGACTATTGACACTGATTGAAGTGGATTTAACAAGTTACATCAATAAGGGATCATATCTTTCACCTGGATTCACCTGGTCAGAGTGTCATGGAAAGATCAGGTGTTCCTAATGTTTTGTACACTCCGTGTCTGAATGTATAACAGTAGGTCTACATTAGATTTGTGTTGTTCTTTTTTCATTCATGATAGCAAACTTATTGCAAACGTGTAATGTCTTACACTTTAATCAAGTTTATTTTTTTCAAAAACATACAGCAACAAAAACAGACAATACTCACATTAGGTAGGCCTATTCTAACAACCAAAAGTGCAAAACTTTGAAATAACATTTACAAAAAAAATCGTCAACTTCGAAAATATAATGTTGTTAAATAAATAAACGTATAGTATTCCCAATAAATGAAATAAATCTGTCAAATGTTAGGCCAAAATGTGTCAAATGTAGCCTAATTGCTATTTATTGTGTTAATCAGCGCATTCTTCTCCTGTAGCCTATTAGTAGGCTACTATTTTGCTAGTAAATAGGCCTACTGGGTAATGAAAGCTTAACTGCTTTATTACAATAACAACGCAGAATGTTATTTCTTGGGATCAGCGTTTGCCAAACTGGTACTGTAGGCCTACCCCAGTGTTACGCAATCCAGATTCAGGAAGTAGACTATCAGTGATGATCTTGTTGTTGTATTTATTTGAATAGGCCTAGGTTAGGCTATATCAAACCCTTTTTATAGGCTATATCAAACATTTTTTCTCAGAATGTGAGGTGGGATATAGCCTATAACTGAAATCCTAAGGTAGGCTAATTTACAGTTGAGTAAAGTAGCATAACATGGGCAATAGCAAAGGGTCAGCAGACATTTTTGTCATTTTGTCAGGGCAATAGCTATAGGAAGCTGGTAGGCCTTATATACATCGTCATTTGAGTTTAATTATAAGAGGTAGACCTGACTAAGAAAAAATTGGGAACCACTGATTTAGAAGAGACATTCTATATTGGTGTGGATATTATAGGCTACGCCGGTTTGCCAAATTTATATTTGATGTAGCCTAATAAAACTAAATTATCAGACAATTAAAGGGATGTCTTGCAGGCCTGAATAGGTAGCCTATAACACCGTATCAAGCATGGCAAGGTTCAAGACAAGAGGAACTGGTTTTAACGAGAAACTGAAACCTCAAGTGCTTTATATGAAAGATGGAAACAAATGCGAACAAAGGGTCAGTCACCGGGCATGCTATTATACGAGGAGGTCTGCACTGTCATGCACTGTTGTATCCTATAATCTACATGCGCTCATTACGGCCCGATCAACAAAACAGAGGACAAAATAGGCTATAATTAACTTATGAGTACACACAAAACTCCACTTCTCTCTAAAATGTGTTGCATACATTACAGATACGGCAGTAGCCTAGAGTGGAGTCTATAGAAGGATAACCTGAGAAGACATAACTTGTAGGCTTTTGTTCAATCCCGCGTGTCTTATTAACCCTGGTCTGTATAAGGCGTTTTCCCAAAAAACTATTTCTAAATGAATTATTATATAAATAATGAATAATGCTGTATGTTTTTTCTTCAATACTGATGAATACACTGACAGTAAAATGTAAATACATTGTATAATAAATAGCCTACAAAACATAAATAAACGATTCAAAGAATTACAATCTTTGTACAAGATATAAATAGCCCGAAATATAGTTACATTTGGCAAGTCTAGTTAGGCCTACAGTTTAAAACCCACAGGTAACAACTTTTGTCCATTTAACGCAAAAATAATAATTCGTTGCACTTCAGGATAAATAGCCTAATATGGCCATATTTGCTTTGAGGAATTATCGTTTCTGACCTAATTAGTGATCACTGTTTGTTTACCCCTAGAATTGCCATTTCTATGGTGCTTTTATTTGTCCTTCCCATGTTTTAGTTGTGCCATCAGTTTAAGAAAGCATTTGGAGTGACCCTCTTTTGATGTGACAACACTCCTGGAAACCCGCTAGAAACTCCCGGTGAAAATGACTGTAGGGACGTTCTGAGTGAGTCCGAGAGCAGTGTTTGTGGCGAGCTCGTGGGTACACCGTAGCCCTGCGCGCTCTGCTGGAGATGCGGCGGCTGGTGCTGACTCCCTGAGACAAAGTAGCCACTCTGTCCCGATAATAGACCAGACGTGCTTACACCGTAACTGTTTGACAAGCCCAGAGCACCGACAGATACACCTAGATGGCGCGTAAGGTCCCCATTACTCAGCTGGTCCACCCCGGGGAGTAGGGACCCATACGCGTGCCCTTGGTTCAGAAATCCTGCTGATGATCCATTGTAATGAGGATGGTGCAATGATAAAAACGGCGAGATTTGCCAATACAGAGGGTTGTTTGCCCTATCGTTTATTCCCAAACCGAGAGGCGCGAAGCGCATTCCCCGTTTCATCGCCAGCTTGCCCCTGGAGGTAGCAGAGCGTCTCCGAAGTTTCCCCGTAGTTCCACCAATAAACACATCATCGCTCGAAGGGTCCAACATCCAGTAGTTCCCTTTGCCCGGGTCGTCGTAATGCCTTGGCACTTTCACAAAACACTTATTGAGGCTCAGGTTGTGGCGGATAGAGTTTTGCCAGCCTTGCTTGTGCTCCCGGTAATATGGAAAGTTCTTCATAATAAACTCATAGATACCGTTGAGAGTCAGTCTCTTCTCCGGACTCTGTCTGATAGCCATCATAATCAAGGCGTTGTAGCTGAATGGCGGTTTATCATATTTCCCATTTTTGCTAGGCTCTGTCGACCGCAAGGTACCCTCGTCTCCCTCCTTTTGTTTCTCCGCAGATTCCATATCAGGATCCAGGGATTTTTCCGAATCAGACCCCGAAGAAGCAGTGTTTTTTTCCGGTAGCACCGAGTCCTGTTGGTCACATTTTGAGGGAAGCAGCAGACTCTTGATACTAAACGAAGTAGATCGGTGCACCATCGGCGGCTCTTTCTGATCTTCCATGCCCGACACTGACAAAAATGATCGGGATTTGTGTTTAAAAAGTAAAAGGTAAGACGCAATCGGATCAGGACATTGCATGCATGAAGGAACTTGTAGGATAGAGAGTTAGCCGGGACTGGGATGTAGAAATTAGTAATTACGGATGTTCCGTTTTATCACTAGGCTACAGGGGAGGAGCCTGTAACTTGCAGATTTGTATCCCTCTTTCCCATTCGATATTGTTGAAACACGAAATAGACTTTCAGTGCACAATATAGCCTATAGAACAAACATTTTCGTAAGGATTTGACTGGACGGCTCAGTTGCTGTATCCGTTTACCCAATGGCATAGCGCAGTGTTACAGCCCGTTCTAAAGCTAATTTACTGTCATTCTAAAAATAAAATTAATGGATTATGACGTGTTAATATGCTCATAATATTTAATGTCAATGCTAATATGGCAAAAATTCGCTAGCTAGCTAACCAACAACTGTAACGATGTATTTGAGAGACAAGTGCTCATTGTGCAAATGTAGGCTATTTATTTAATTTTTTGAATCAACATTAGACGAAATATAGTTTACATGTTGACAACAATCTAAGCCAACCCCCTCTGTTTTGCCCCATAATTGGGCACGCTCAGTTTTGTTGCTAAACAACCAACCCATCTATGAGGCAGAGAGAAAAATGTGCAGTTTTATTACTAACTCGCCTCATGCTATTTTACACATTTTGCCATGAGGCTGAGATAAAATGTAGCTGTTTTAGAGCTAATTTCCTGCTATTCTACACATTTTGCCATGAGGCTGAGAGAAAATATTACAGTTTTAAAGCTCATGTCCTGTAAAAATTTAAAAAATGCATGGCTCATGACGTGTCATATAGCCTACTATCTGGAGGGGCCCGACCTCCGGGGGGACTCCAATCAAATAAAACACCAAAGCTCTGCGGGTGTGTGTTTACCATAAGAGTATGGCTGTATGGCATACGTTCATGCTCGTGTGACTGTTTCTGTCTATGTGTGGTGTGGTGTGCGCGTTAAAGTGTTCGTCGTAGTGAGCCCTGTTTTATGGAGGACAATGGTGGTTTGAATAGGCTACAATGCATTTAATAGGGGATTTGAGCATTGTGGATGCTCTCCAATTATACTATTGTTCTGAGTGCTGGACATATCAGAGGCACATCAGAGAGCCTCCTCAGGCTGAACACCGCTACTTGAGCGCCTCTAGTGTACTGTGATGTTCCTGCATTGAGTGCGCACTATTTGAGCAGCATGCAGGCCAGTTTTGTGACTAAATATAGGCTAATTGACTACAAACATAACATTTAGTGCTACTAACAAGCTGTGTAGCCCTATAAGTAACACGTTTGTGTTAGGCTATTCACTTAAAAATAGAATAGCCTATGATGTAGACTTGACTTGAACAAATAAGCAACAGCCTTAATTTGTTTTCAATCTCAGAAACTTTGTTTAGGACTGTGTAAAGAAGCTGTTACAACCAGGGTTGAAATGATAATTTCTATGGTTTTGTTTATTTGTACTTGTATATACATTACATTTTTCTGTAAATGTTATCCCCCATTTTGCAGGGCTCTGGCAGTGCTCCTCCTGCTCCTCCTTGCACAAAGGCGGAGGTAGCAGTCCTGCTGCTGGGTTGTTGCCCACCTACGGCCTCCTTCACGTCTCCTGATGTACTGGCCTGTCTCCTGGTAGCGCCTCCATGCTCTGGACACTACGCTGACAGACACAGCAAACCTTCTTGCCACAGCTCGCATTGATGTGCCATCCTGGATGAGCTGCACTACCTGAGCCACTTGTGTGGGTTGTAGACTCCGTCTCATGCTACCACTAGAGTGAAAGCACCGCCAGCATTCAAAAGTGACCAAAACATCAGCCCGGAAGCATAGGAACTGAGAAGTGGTCTGTGGTCACCATCTGCAAAACCAGTCCTTTATTGGGGGTGTCTTGCTAATTGCCTATAATTTCCACCTGTTGTCTATTCCATTTGCACAACAGCATGTTAAATTTATTGTCAATCAGTGTTGCTTCCTAAGTGGACAGTTTGATTTCATTGAAGTGTGATTGACTTGGAGTTACATTGTGTTGTTTAAGTGTTCCTTTTATTTTTTTGAGCAGTGTATCATAGGCCTACCATTACAATTGTGCAATTTCATATGATTATTATTAGTGTGTGTTGTTGTAGTAGTAGTAGTAGGACAGTTGTAATAGGAGCTCAGTTGGAATAGTAGTCTTTTATTTTTGATTCTTGAAGTATTGTTTGCACAGATTGTAACTTCAAAAGTTTTCATAACCAAGATTATTATCATCCTTGATATTATAAAAGTAATATGCTCTATCATGATACATTGAGGTGTCATTTTCATTTAGGATTTTTTTTTCAAATGTATTACCAACTTTAAATTACATTGAATTGAAAGTAATATTGGCTGTTAGGATTGATCACTGAACATCATCATCAACATATTGATGGTTCACCAGAGGTATTTTAAGAGGTATTTTAAATTATCAAATGTTGCGTTTGGGTAAATTAACCACTTACCAATTACCGTGTCAAGTGCTTTGAAACCTAGTGAAGAAATACAATTAGAAACATCTGAAATGTTTTAGGCTTTTAGCTTTAATTACTGCCTCTGTGCTTCCTTTATGTCAAACAATACCTTAATACTGTAAGTGATGCGGCTCCACTAGTAGGCCTTTGGGGTAAGAATGAATAACAAAACAGGCCAGGGACAAGGTTGTCTGAAATGATTGTAAACAGGTTTGGGTGTTATGTAAAATAAAATACTAAGTTGCCTCTCTATATTTAAGTTTAGATATCAATTCCATTTTTGTTTTTATTTAAAAAGGTACATTGTGAAGATTATATTACTTTATTGAAACAATAATACATGTATATTGTATTATAATTATATTGTACCTATCATTTGTGAAATTAAACTTTCCTTTTGAGGAAAAACACGATGGGATATAATTCCGTACATTTTGTGTCAGTGAGGTTGGCCTAAGGCTTTGATTACATTGCAATTGGGAATAATGTGTTGATTTTTAGATCATGCAGACTTTGTTTGTACTGTATGACAGCTGAGACAAAATCCTCCATTTAACAAATCTCAAACACAGCCCCAACAAATCTAATCTTAAGTGATGAGAAGCCGATATTGCCCCCTTTGTTTAGGCCTGTCAGACAGCAGCAGGTGTTATAAGGCTCCATATGCTCGGTCTAAAGGATCTGGGCCAGCGATATGCTATTTTGTTTTTATAGAGGAGCTGGTACGCAATTCCCCAGGTGAAGAAGCCGGATGTGGAGGTCCTGGGCTGCAGTGAATACACGTGGTCTGTGGTTGTGGATACACGGGGGCTTCTTGATATGCCACACCTGTCAGGTGGATGGATTATCTTGGCAAAGGATAAATGCTCTCTAACAGGACGTAAACACATTTGTGTGCAAAATTTGAGAGAAATAAGCTTTTTGTGTGTATGGAAAATTCTGGGATCTTTTATTTCAGTTCATGAAACATGGGAACAACACTTTACATGTTGTGTTTATATTTAGGTTCAGTATCACACTGGTATTAAATAGAGATATAGCTATTTTAGAAACAATTGGACATTAACCTCAGTTTCAGTCAAGTCACTACATTGCCATTGTTCCGTAGGGAAACACCTCAATGTTTCACTGTAATATCTCTACTATACTAGCCTCCCGAGTGGCGCAGTGGTCTAAGACACTGCATCGCAGTGCTAGCTGTGCCATTAGAGATCCTGGTTCGAATCCAGGCTCTGTCGTAGCCGGCCGCGACCGGGAGACCTGTGGGGCGGCGCACAAGTCGTCCAGCGTAGGGGAGGGAATGGCCGGCAGGGATGTAGCTCAGTTGGTAGAGCATGGCGTTTGCAACGCCAGGGTTGTGGGTTAGATTCCCACGGGGAGTATGAAAAAAATATATATAAAAAAAAAATGTATGCACTCACTAACTGTAAGTCGCTCTGGATAAGAGTGTCTGCTAAATGACTAAAATGTAATACACTGTACATCAGTGTGTTACCACAGACAGTCAGTTGGACAAAGTCAAGAAATAATTTCAATTTCCCCAGCAATCAATTATTCCACAGCTGCACAGATTAAAGCAGTGTTGCCACAATATGAACTATTTAAGAGCAAGTTTTACAGTGGGGAAATAAAGTATTTAGTCCAATTGTGCAAGTTCTCCCACTTAAAAAGATGAGATTTTCATCATAGGTACACGTCAACTATGACAGACAAAATGAGAACAAAATATCCAGAAAATCACATTGTAGGATTTTTAATGAATTTATTTGCAAATTATGGTGGAAAATAAGTATTTGGTCAATAACAAAAGTTTCTCAATACTTTGTTATATACCCTTTGTTGGCAATGACACGGGTCAAACGTTTTCTGTAAGTCTTCACAAGGTTTTCACACACTGTTGCTGGTATTTTGGCCCATTCCTCCATGCAGATCTCCTCTAGAGCAGTGATGTTTTGGGGCTGTCGCTGGGCAACACGGACTTTCAACTCCCTCCAAAGATTTTCTATGGGGTTGAGATCTGGAGACTGGCTAGGCCACTCCAGGACCTTGAAATGCTTCTTACGAAGCCACTCCTTCGTGAAAGACCCAGCCACGTTTCATCTTCAATGCCCTTGCTGATGGAAGGAGGTTTTCACTCAAAATCTCACGATACATGGCCCCATTCATTCTTTCCTTTACACGGATCAGTCGTCCTGGTCCCTTTGCAGAAAAACAGCCCCAAAGCATGATGTTTCCACCCCCATGCTTCACAGTAGGTATGGTGTTCTTTGGATGCAACTCAGCATTCTTTGTCCTCCAAACACGACGAGTTGAGTTTTTACCAAAAAGTTCTATTTTGGTTTCATCTGACCATATGACATTCTCCCAATCCTCTTCTGGATCATCCAAATGCACTCTAGCAAACTTCAGACGGGCCTGGACATGTACTGGCTTAAGCAGGGGGACACGTCTTGCACTGCAGGATTTGAGTCCCTGGCGGCGTAGTGTGTTACTGATGGTAGGCTTTGTTACTTTGGTCCCAGCTCTCTGCAGGTCATTCACTAGGTCCCCCGTGTGGTTCTGGGATTTTTGCTCACCGTTCTTGTGATCATTTTGACCCCACGGGATGAGATCTTGCTTGGAGCCCCAGATCGAGGGAGATTATCAGTGGTCTTGTATGTCTTCCATTTCCTAATAATTGCTCCCACAGTTGATTTCTTCAAACCAAGCTGCTTACCTATTGCAGATTCAGTCTTCCCAGCCTGGTGCAGGTCTACAATTTTGTTTCTGGTGTCCTTTGACAGCTCTTTGGTCTTGGCCATAGTGGAGTTTGGAGTGTGACTGTTTGAGGTTGTGGACAGGTGTCCTTTCTACTGATAACAAGTTCAAACAGGTGCCATTAATACAGGTAACGAGTGGAGGACAGAGGAGCCTCTTAAAGAAGAAGTTACAGGTCTGTGAGAGCCAGAAATCTTGCTTGTTTGTAGGTGACCAAATACTTATTTTCCACCATCATTTGCAAATAAATTCATTAAAAATCCTACAATGTGATTTTCTGGATTTTTTCCCCTCAATTTGTCTGTCACAGTTGACGTGTACATATGATGAAAATTACAGGCCTCTCTCATCTTTTTAAGTGGGAGAACTTGCACAATTGGTGGCTGACTAAATACTATTTTTCCCCACTGTAAGTGCGAGATTAAGATTTTTTAGTGTTGCTAAACATGAACTTGGCTGACACTCCTCTCATCCACTTGAAATGGATGTTCACAAGAGATGGAGAGTGAGGACTTTGGAATAAAGTCATATATGAGAGTCCTTTCAGAGAGGTTTTATTTTCTTCACGCTTAGTGTTTCATACTAGTGGGTGCTATTTCATTTATTGTGTCCAATGTCCCCTTTTCAAATCCTGGGAGTTCTGTCCTTTTGTGTAAAAATAGGGGTGGTAGCAGAGTAAATGTATTTATATATATTTTTGTTGTTGTTGTACTTTTACCCCTTTTTTCGTGATATCTAACTGGTAGGTCTTGTCCCATTGCTGCAACTCCCCTACGGACTCGGGAGAGGCGAAGGTCGAGAGCCATGCGTCCTCCAAAACACAACTCTGCCAAGCCGCACTGCTTCTTGACACACTGCTCGCTTAACCCGGAAACCAGCCACACTAATGTGTCGGAGGAAACACTGTCCAGCTGGCGACCGCCCGGCCCGCCACAAGGAGTTGCTAGAGCGCGATGGGACAAGGAAATACCGGCGACCAAACCCTCCCCTAACCCGGACGACACTGGGCCAATTGTGCGCCGCCTCATGAGTCTCCCGGTCACAGCCAGCTGTGACACAGCCTGGGATCGAACCCGGGTCTGTAGTGACGCCTCAAGCACGGCGATGCAGTGCTTTAGTCCGCTGTGCCACAGGTCTTTTGGAATTGATTGTTTTGAGTGAATTAAAAAAACATTGCATTCTATACCTTTTCAAGTGACTTCACAAGTCACCTGTCAACCTTTTAAAGTGAATATGAGAATATCCTATCATAATGCCACATTCACTACATAGAAACAGATTCTGACATTGTCTCTCAGAAAAGTTCAAACACAAGTTCAAACACAGCTTTACTAGAATGCAAGGATAGTCTTGACGGATGATAAAGAAAAGGACTGACTGTCAAAACATTAGTCTGGCCCATCAAACAGGAAATCTGTGTGCCATAGCACCCCCTAGGGATTATTGGAGGATCTACCATACATGTACTCTTAAATCCTCTTTTAGCCAAACGTTACACACCAACGCCAAACTAAATCAGGCTGAATCGGCAGCAGTTTCGGGGTCATTCCAAGTTTACTGCTATTTATAGAGCCGAGGTAAGGAGCCCTTTCCAGGGCTATGATGGTAATGCCCCAACACAGTGTGCCTGATTACTTCAGCTCCATCAGGGCTGGAAGAGACACAACGCAACAAACCAGGATGTTCCCACAGGGAAGTTATAGCTACCGTACACAGAACATCCCATTGTGGGCTTTCTGCTGCTCTAAATCTGGTCTATGTTGTCACACTTGCTCACATGAATGGGTTTTGTGTGTGAGTGTGTGCACATAATTCTCAGTAACATCCCACACATACAGTACCGGTCAAAAGTTTGGACACACCTACTCATTCAAGGGTTTTTCTTTATTTTTTAAAACTATTTTCTACATTGTAGAATAATAGTGAATACATCAAAACTATGAAATAACACATATGGAATCATGTAAACCAGAAAAGTGTTAAACAAATCAAAATATATATTATATTTGAGATTCTTCAAAGTAGCCACCCTTTGCCTTGATGACAGCTTTGCACACTCTTGGCATTCTCTCAACCAGCTTCACCTGGAATCTTTTCCAACAGTCTTGAAGGAGTTCCCATATATGCTGAGCACTTGTTGGCTGCTTTTCCTTCACTCTGCGGTCCAACTCATCCCAAACCATCTCAATTGGGTTGAGGTTGGGTGATTGTGGAGGCCAGGTCATCTGATGCAGCACTCCATCACTCTCCTTCTTGGTGAAATAGCCCTTACACAGCCTGGAGGTGTGTTTTGGGTCATTGTCCTGTTGAAAAACAAATGATAGTCCCACTAAGCGCAAACCAGATGGGATGGCGTATCGTTGCAGAATGCTGTGGTAGCCATGCTGGTTAAGTGTGACTTGATAAGTGTGCCTTGAATTCTAAATAAATCACTGACAGTGTCACCAGCAAAGCACCCCCACACAATCACACCTCCTCCTCCATGCTTCACGGTGGGAACCACACATGCAGAGATCATCCGTTCACCTACTCTGCGTCTCAAAAAGACACGGCGGTTGGAACCAAAAATCTCAAATTTGGACTCATCAGACCAAAGGACAGATTTCCACCAGTCTAATGTCCATTGCTCGTGTTTCTTGGCTCAAGCAAGTCTCTTCTTCTTATTGGTGTCCTTTTAGTAGTGGTTTCTTTGCAGCAATTCGACCATGAAGGCCTGATTCACGGTCTCCTCTGAAAAATTGATGTTGAGATGTGTCTGTTAATTGAACTCTGTGAAGCATTTATTTGGGCTGCAATTTGAGGTGCAGTTAACTCTAATGAACTTATCCTCTGCAGCAGAGGTAACTCTGGGTCTTCCATTCCTGTGGTGGTCCTCATGAGAGCAAGTTTAATCATAGCGCTTGATGGTTTTTGTGACTGCACTTGAAGAAACGTTCAAAGTTCTTGAAATGTTCCGTATTGACTGACCTTCATGTCTTAAAGTAATGATGGACTGTCGTTTCTCTTTGCTTATTTGAGCTGTTCTTGCCATAATATGGACTTAGCCCTATTTGGTAAAATACCATCTTCTGTATACCACCCCGACCTTGTCACAACACAACTGATTGGCTCAAACGCATTAAGAAGGAAAGAAACTGCACAAATAAACTTTTAACAAGGCACACCTGTTAATTGAAATACATTCCAGGTGACTATCTCATGAAGCTGTTTGAGAGAATGCCAAGCGTGTACAAAGCTGTCATCAAGGCAAAGGTGGCTACTTTGAAGAATCTCAAATATAAAATATATTTTGATTTGTTTAATAGTTTTTTGGTTACTACATGATTCCATATGTGGTATTTCATAGTTTGATGTCTTCACTGTTATTCTACAATGTAGAAAATAGTAAAAATAAAGAAAAACCCTTGAATGAGTAGGTGTGTCCAAACTTTTGACTGGTACTGTGCTTGCGCGCACGCGCACACATACACACACACACACACACACACACACACACACACACACACACACACACACACACACACACACACACACACACACACACACACACACACACACACAAACATACACACACACACTGACTGACACATATACACACTGATAGAATATGTTGCGGGAGTTTATATTGGTAATCAGATAATGTAGAAGTGTGTCTCAGCAATAATAAGGCTTCGAGCTTAGGTTAATTATCTGGAACGCCTCCAATAGAACATGAGGCTAAATCTGCCATTTTAGGTTGGGGAAGCTATTGTTTAATCTCCTCTGATTGAGGTTGGTTCCAGGGCTGCCACAGTGTTGCTCTAGCTTATTAAATCAATGTTTTTTAAAAAAGTTTTGAAGAAACGACTAACGTTTTACTCCATTTATTGTGGTCTGTTAAGAACTTGTATTTGTGATTAGCAGGTTCTCTAACCTGGGTTAGAGGTTAATAGGTCAGTTTGACGAAGTTCAGAGGGTTCATAAAGGTTCATAATACGTTCCTGGCAAACTGCCCTATTTAAGGTTTATTCAGAAGATCATGCTTGGAATTAATTACTGATACGAGTCACTCTGATACTAATAATGTTCATGCATATGTCATTATAAATGCTTATAAATGTGACGATACGAAGAGGCAGGACGCAGACGCAGGAATTAACAAGGTCAAGGTTTACTCAAACAATGACAAAGAGAATTAACAAAGAGAGAGTCCAGGGCTAAATAGGGGTGGTGATGAGATGATGAGATGCAGGTGCGCTGGAGGTGATTAGGGTGCGTTGGATTTCCATTCCAGTGTTGCAGAGGTGGTGCGCTCAGACCGGTGGCTCAGTAGACCGGCGAATCAGAGCGCCGGAGGGGAGCAACAGGAGGAGACGTGACAGTACCGCATGGCTCCAACCGCTGGACGTCGCCGGCCAGGAGGACGACCCCGAGGACGAGGAGCGGGCCGGTCAGGGCGGCGACGGTGGAAGTCCCGAATTAGATTGGGGTCCAGAACGTCCCCAGCCGGAACCCAGCTCCTCTCCTCAGGACCATACCCCTCCCAGTCCACCAGGTCCAGCAGGTCCCTCACCGCATACGCCGGACTCCCGTCAATGTCCAGGGGCGGAGGAGGCGTACCCCGGGGGACGGCATCCGCCAGAGGACCAGGAACCACCGGCCTGAGGAGAGACACATGAAAAGTGGGTGAGACACAGTAGTGAGGGGGAAGGAGCAGCCGGTACAATACTTAATTTATCTGCCGGAGGACCTTAAACGGCCCCACAAACCGGGGTTCAGTTTCTTGCAGGGCAGGCGGAGAGGGAGGTTCTTTGTGGACAGCCAGACCCGATCCCCAGGCTGGAATACAGGGGCCTCACTGCGGTGGCGGTCGGCTTGGTACTTCTGCCGACGAATTGCTCTCTGGAGATGGACATGGGCGGCGTCCCAGACCTGTTCGGCCCTGTGGAACCACTCGTCGACAGCGGGCGCATCGGTCTGGCTGGGTGTCCAAGGGGCCAGGGCCGGCTGGTACCCCAGGACACACTGGAATGGAGTGAGCCCCATGGAGGAGTGAACGAGGGAGTTCTGGGCATATTCTGCTCATGGAAGAAACCTCGCCCACTTACCCTGCCGGTCCTGACAGTGGCAACGAAGAAACCTTCCCAGCTCCTGGTTCATGCGCTCCACCTGCCCATTCGACTGACGCCTATACCCGGAAGTGAGGCTGGCCGTGGCCCCGATCTTCTCCAGGAAAGCCTTCCACACTCGAGAGGTGAATTGGGAGCCACGGTCCGAGACAATGTCCTCCGGAAGTCCATAATGCCGGAAGACCTGTTGGAACAGGACCTCAGCGACCTGGAGAGCAGAAGGAAGACCAGTTAGTGGTAAAAAACAGCATGATTTGGAGAACCGATCTACGACCACCATGACTGTGGTGAAGCCGTCAGAACGTGGAAGGTCGGTGACAAAGTCTATGGACAGGTGTGACCAAGGTCGCTGAGGCACTGGGAGAAGAACTAGTTTGACTGCCGAGGCATTCCGAGGTGTCTTCGTTTGGGCACATACGGAACAGGAGTTGACATAGCGGGACACATCAGAAGCCAAGGTGGGCCACCAGTACTTTTGTGCTAGAGAATGCAGGGTGCGCGTAATACCGGAGTGCCCTGCCGTAAGGGTGGTGTGCGCCCAGATCAGCAGGCAGTCCCGGACATTGGTGGGTACATACACGCGCCCCGGAGGGGCGTTGGCAGGCGCCGGGTCCTCCTGAGCCGCCAGGCGGATGTCTTCGTCCACATCCCAAATGACAGGGGCAACGATGAGAGATGAGGGCAGGATAGGGCCCCCCAGATCCTTCCTTTCTCCGGTATGGTGCATCCTGAAAAGTGTGTCAGCTTTCACATTCTGGGATCCTGGGCGGTAGGACAGAATTAATTGAAATCGAGTAAGGAATTGGGCCCACCTGGCTTGGCGAGAGTTCATCCGTTTCGCTGCCCGTATGTGCTCCAAATTCCGGTGGTCAGTAAGAATCCAGAATGGATGGACTGCGCACTCCAGCCAGTGTCTCCATTCCTCCAGAGCGAGGACCACCGCCAACAGCTCCCTGTCTCCAACTCCATAGTTCCTCTCTGCGGGGGTATGTTTTTTAGAGAAAAAGGCACAGGGATACATTTTCTCTGGCTTACCGTGCCGCTGGGAGAGGACCGCACCCACGCCCTCCTCCAATGCGTCCACCTCCAGGATGAAAGGACAAGAGGGATCTGGGTGTTTTAGGATGGGTGCTGTCGTGAGCCTCTCCTTCAGCCTCTTGAAGGGATCGTCAGCCTCAGGTTTCCAGGTCAGCTACTGAGGCCCACCCTTAAGGAGAGAGGTGAGTGGGGCGGCTATGGAGCTGAAGGACCTGATGAAACGGCGGTAGAAATAGGCGAAGCCCAGGAAGCTCTGTAGGCCCTTGATGGTGGTGGGAATTGGCCATGACCTGATGGCGTCCGTCTTCACTCCTTCCATGAACACCCCCTGAGGACTGATCCTGTATCCTAGGAAGGAGATGGCCTGTTGGTGGAATTCACATTTCTCCCCTTTCACCAACAGGCTGTGTTCCCGGAGGCAGAGTAGGACAGCTCGGACGTCCCTGACGTGCTCCTTGAACGTAGCCTGTTATCGTCGATGTACACCACCACATGTCTACTCAGCATGTCCCGGAACACGTCATTGACGAAGGACTGTAACGCAGAAGGTGCGTTGGTGAGGCCGTAGGGCAAGACGCAGTATTCATAGTGGCCTGAGGTAGTGCTGAATGCCATCTTCCACTCGTCTCCTTCCCAGATTCGGATCAGGTTGTAGGCACTCCTCAGGTCCAACTTGGTAAAGTACCGGGCCCCTCGTAGCTGCTCGATGGCCGACGGAACCAGAGGGCGGGGGTACCGGTACTTGGTGGTGACTGCATTCAGCCCTCTGTAGTCAATGCATGGTCTCAGTCTTCCGCCTTTTTTGGCCACGAAGAAGAAGCTGGCGGAGGCAGGAGAGGTAGAGCGTCTGATGAACCCCTGTGTCAGGGTCTCCGCCACATACTTCTCCATGGCCTCAGTCTCCGCCATGGAAAGGGGGTAAATGCAACTCTTCTGGGGGTGTTGTCCCTCCAGCAGGTCAATGGCGCAGTCCCAGGGCCTGTGAGGAAGGAGACACGTAGCCTTAGATGAAGAGAAGACATCGGAGAGATCTGCGTACTCATGTGGAATGTTGGGCTGGAGGGCAGACTCCGGACTCTCCACTTACGTGGAACAACAAACCACGGGCAGGCAGGTCTTCCGGCATGAGGTAGACCAGGCTGTGATCCTCTTGGTGATCCAATTGATGGTGGGGTTGTGTAGTCTGAGCCATGGCAATCCCAAGACGATCCGGTGAAGGGGAGACGTGACGATGTGGAATGACAGCTCCTCGTGGCGCTCCGGTAGTGTGGGAATGGTGACGGGGAGAGTGACGTGCGTAATGGTGCCTGACCCAAGGGTTTGATTGTCCAATGAGGTGACGTGTAGCGGAGATGGCAGTGGCACAGTGGGCAACCCCCATTCAGAAACCAGCTCCCTATGTATAAGGTTCCCCGTTGATCCGGAATCTATCATTACAGTAGAAATGGAAGATAAGGCATAACCAGTAACCGTTATGGGAACAAAAAACAATGGTTTTGTGATAGGAGATGATGTCACACTCGGTGGTGTAGGGGGTGCTGCCCACCTCCATGGGTGAGGACTCGGAATCAGGGCGGCTTCCATAGCTTAGATGGGGTGAGCGTCGAAGCCCCGGGAGGTGTTGGGAACACCGTCTCTCTCGCAACATTTCGTCAAGACGGATGGACGTGGTGATAAGGGTATCTAGGTCCATCTCATCGTCCCGACATGCGAGTTCCGTCTTAATGTCCTCCCGTAAGCCTCTCCTGAATGCCGTGCGCAGAGCACGCTCATTCCAGCCGGAAGACGCCGCCACTGTGCGAAAGCTCAGAGTGAACTCGAACGCGGGCCCCTCTCCCTGTTGTAGATGGAGGAGACGCTCACCCCCGTCCTTTCCCTCCGTGGGATGATCAAACACCGCCCTGAACCGAGCGAGGAAGGTGCGGTAGGGTAGTGCCACTGCCTCCTCTCCTTCCCAGACTGCCGTGGCCCAACCCAGCGCCTTCCCCTTAAGAAGTGAAATCACCAGCGCTATCCTGGCTTGGTCAGATGGATATGCCCCAGGCTGACGCGCCAGATAAAGTGACACTTGTAGCAGGAAGCCTTTACATTTAGTAGTTTTACTGTCAAAGCGCTCCGGTAGGGCGAGGGTCCCCGCAGAAGTGGGTGATAGCCCGGGGACAGGTGGATTGGAGGCACTCGCCGCTCCCTGAGGTAGAACCGGAGCGCTGGGCAGATTATGCAGAGTTTGGAGCACTTCCTGCATGGCGACGTTCAACTGGACAAGCTGGTGCTGATCGAGGCACTGGGAAACTCCTGCTGCATCCATTTTCGTTTGGTGTGTGATTCTGTGACGAGTACTGAGGATACGAAGAGGCAGGACGCAGACGCAGGAATTAACAAGGTCAAGGTTTACTCAAACAATGACAAAGAGAATTAACAAAGAGTACATGACACGAAGCAAAAACAATCACACACAACATATTACAGAACAGTACAGGGCTAAATAGGGGTGGTGATGAGATGATGAGATGCAGGTGCGCTGGAGGTGATTAGGGTGCGTTGGGTTTCCATTCCAGTGTTGCCTCAGTAGACCGGCGACCGCCGGAGGGGAGCAACAGGAGGAGACGTGACAATAAATGCTTTATAAATTAGGGTTATGAATTGTAATGCTTATAGCTGTAAATGTTTACAAATTATATAACACTTAATTATTAATTGTTTATAAATCACATATTTTTATTCGTTAAAATTATTATGAATGAGTATGTAACAATTAATTCACAAATTACCTATTTTAACCCAATTGCAGCATGTTTACATTGAAGTCCAGCTTATCTAATTGTGCCTGTTCTGTTTGTTGATGGAGAGTTAGCTTAGCTGTATTACCAGACAAAATGTTCCTCTTGTCATATTGATTATGCAGACACATTTAGCTGGGACTGGTGTGGCTGGGGAAAGCGCCTCTGAAGCCAGCCGTATACCCTGATGTAGCCTGGAGGGCTATGGGAGCAGAGGCCGCTTCCAAGTCAATTGTCCTCCCTGCAGTAAGTCAATGCCAATGGGTGCATACAAGTCTTCATTAAAGACCATACGCAGTGTATTACATAAAAAAATGGCTATGATGAATCATGCAACTAGGCCAACTATTAAGCCTATAGCTAATTTACATAATTACTGTAATGGATTTAATTTAATTAATGTATTGCATATTTAACGAGGATAGTCCACTCAGTAACAATCACAGGTGTTTTTCACAGAGTCATTGGATCCAACTGACCTGTATCTCTCTCTACATTAGTCAAGGCAAACAAGACTGAGGATAAGACATGCATACTCCAACGCTGCACCATTCACATTAGTTATTCACTGCTTTAAAACAGAATCAAATCCCATATGATCCAGACTAAGGCTGCGTTAGACAGGCAGCCCAATTCTGTTTTTCACTAATTCGTCTTTTGACCAATCAGATCAGCTCTGAAAAAGATCTGATGTGAAAAGATCTGATGTGATTGGCCTGTTTAAACGCAGCCTAAGCAACATAGACAGAGGCAAAGTTCAGAAGCATTATTCTCAGAACACTTCAGCAACTACTGTGCATAGTAAATCCTGCTTTACTGTATGTGTTCAGGGTATCTGACAGTGAGGAAATACAAACAATCCTCAGTATAGAAATAATCCCTAAAATGTTTGGACTCAATGGAATACAGTTTATGGGTTATACTCTTTGTGGTTTTATGTGATATCTTAGTGGAGGACCAATATAGCACATTACACCAGTTTAGCTTTATATAATTGCAGAGGATCAAAAGATGGATTAGAAAATGGATAGAAGACTTTCCCATGGATGATTGTGTTTGAAGCATTGTGGCTTTTTACTCGTGCTCCAAACATACAGTATATGACAAAATCTATCATAACATGTTATTGCACAATTTACAGTTGAAGTCAGAAGTTTACATACACTTAGGTTGGAGTCATTAAAACTCGTTTTTCAACCACTCCACAAATGTCTTGTTAACAAACTATAGTTTTGGCAAGTTGGTTAGGACATCTACTTTGTGCATGACACAAGTCATTTTTCAATTGTTTACAGACAGATTATCTCACATATAATTCACTGTATCACAATTCCAGTGGGTCAGACGTTTACATACACTAAGTTGACTGTGCCTTTAAACAGCTTGGAAAATTCCAGAAAATAATGTCATGGCTTTAGAAGCTTCTGATAGGCTAATTGACATCATTTGAGTCAATGGGAGGTGTACCTGTGGATGTATTTCAAGGCCTACCTTCAAACTCAGTGCCTCTTTGCTTGAAATCATGGGAAAATCAAAAGAAATCAGCCAAGACCTCAGAAAAAAATGGTAGACCTCCACAAGTCTGGTTCATCCTTGGGAGCAATTTCCAAACGCCTGAAGGTACCATGTTCATCTGTACAAAAAATTGTATGCAAGTATAAACACCATGGGACCACGCAGCCGTCATACCGCTCACGAAGGAGACGCGTTATGTCTCCTAGAGATGAACGTACTTTGCTGCGAAAAGTGCAAATCAATCCCAGAACAACAGCAAAGGACCTTGTGAAGATGCTGGAGAAAACAGGTTCAAAAGTATCTATATCCACAGTAAAATGAGTCCTATATCGACATAACCTGAAAGGCCACTCAGCAAGGAAGAAGCCACTGCTCCAAAACCGCCATAAAAAAGCCAGACTACGGTTTGCAACTGCACATGGGGACAAAGATCGTACTTTTTGGAGAAATATCCTCTGGTCTGATGAAACAAAAATTGAACTCTTTGGCCATAATGGCCATCATTATGTTTGGAGGAAAAAGGGGGTTCTTGCAAGCCGAAGAACACCATCCCGACTGTGAAGCATGGGGGTGGCAGCATCATGCTGTGGGGGTGCTTTGCTGCAGGTGTGGACTGGTGCACTTCGCAAAATAGATGGCATCATGAGGAAGGAAATCTATGTGGATATATTGAAGCAACATCTCAAGACATCAGTCAGGAAGTTAAAGCTTGGTCGCAAATGGGTCTTCCAAATGGACAATGACCCCAAGCATGATTCTAAAGTTGTGGCAAAATGGCTTAAGGACAACAAAGTCAAGGTATTGGAGTGGCCATGACAAAGCCCTGACCTCAATCCTATAGAAAATGTGTGGGCAGAACTGAAATAGCGTGTGCGAGCAAGGAGTCCTACAAACCTGACTCAGTTTCACCAGCTCTGTCAGGAGGAACGGGCCAAAATTCACCCAACTTATTGTGGGAAGCTTGTGGAAGGCTACCTGAAACATTTGACCCAAGTTAAACAATTTAAAGGCAATGCTACCAAATACTAATTGAGTGTATGTAAACGTCTGACCCACTGGGAATGTGATGAAAGAAATAAAAGCTTAAATAAATAATTCTCTCTACTATTATTCTGACATTTCACATTCTTAAAATAAAGTGGTGATCCTAACTGACCTAAGACAGGGAATTTGTACTAGGATTAAATGTCAGGAATTGTGAAAAACTGAGTTTAAATGTATTTGGCTAAGGTGTATGTAAACTTCCAACTTCAACTGTACGTTTGTTGCCCAGCTGGAAGTGGTTTTATTATTGAAAAAAATGGGGTTACTAATGAACTGCTTTTGTGATTTTAGCCTCTACAAAATCCACCCAAAATTCCATCCACCACAAACCCAGCGACAGCATCCTTTTACTGCGACCTAGCGTAGCATAATGTCCTAGTCTGTACCATTGAAAGACTTTGAACTGCTGCAGGTGTCTTTTGACAACTCCGTTGCTGTTCATGGATGTGCCCTAATTTGCTTTTCCCCCTTGGGTTTGTGTACACTAGCGCCTAGTGTTCCCGTGTCCTTTACAAAGGTCAATTTGGCTGCTTTGGTTGGCCACACACCACCTCCCTAACCAGCCTCAACCCCAGCCTGAGCCCAACACTGATCATCACACACATCAGGAAACAGGCGCCAGACCAGGGCCAACTGCCTATAATGTATTTAATGGAGCGCTATTTGCTGCCCCTTTGTTATGTAAAATCATTGATGTAGGTGTGTGCGCGCGCCGGTGTCAGTGTGAATTTTTGGGTTGTGTTCGTGTATGTTTGTTTGTACAGTGTGTGTGTGTGTGTGTGTGTGTGTGTGTGTGTGCGTGCGTGCGTGCGTGCACAGGGAGGGGAGATGGACTCTGGCCACGGGTGCATTCTGTTGGATGATATTACTAAAAGGAGCCGACATGTTACACAGCAGACATGGCGTAGCTTTGCCTTTCAGCTCAGCTCTCTGCCCCTGTGCCTGACAAGGCCTCAGGGATCACCCCAGTCCAAAGCGAGGCGCAGAATAGCACTCGACATCTTTCACAGACGCTGCAAAGAACACTGCGACCTAAAAACCCAGCTCACAGAAAACCCTGCATTCCAAACAGAAGAGTCATCCATGTGTGAACACAGTGAACACACAGGGAAATTAGATTACATCATCACTCCAATAATTTAGCAAGACTGTAAAATTGTTCCCTGTCGCCTGCAATGAGATGCAGGGGGCGGGGGAGAGGGGTGTTGTTATGGAACAGTAAAGTAAATATTTCCATAGGAGCAATCATCGTTGTTTCATGTGACGATCCTCAGCTGTCAGTTCTGCTGTTCTTCTGTCTCTTTCTCTCTTTATCTGTGGGTGTTTACGATGTCTGTGTCTGTATGCCTGTGCGTTGGTGTGTGTGCGCGCCTGCCTGTCTAATGGTATGTGTCTGCGCAGGCGCATCTGTCTATGTGTGTATCTGCGCACCTGTCTATGTGTGTGTATGTGTGTTTGTTTGTGTTCCAGCCTCTTTCATTTTGTGCATATGGTAATTATGCTCTGACCTTAGACACAAAATAGCTTGTTTGTAGAGGCTAATTAGATGAATGTCCCATGCAATCTTGGTAGCTAACCACCACAACCCTGCAGCTGTTTGCTAACTTTAAGCTTCATACAGACCTGCAGCTGTCTAGCACTTGTCTGAGATTGATATACCGGCTAACATGAGGCTACCAATCTGAGCTATCGGTAACTACAATACAGTGTTAACCTGGGGCTAAAGGATAACTAGGGCTCTCTGCGAACCTGGGGCCCCTTAGCTATGACCCGCAGCTACCTGCTGACTCAGAAATATGAGCTGAACTGGACTCCTGACTGATCTTTGCCTGCAGCATCAACACCACACTGACTCTGAGGGCAAAAGTATAAATAGCACTAATGTGCCATTCCTAACCCCTGGAATGAATTTCCACTCCAGATCCCAGAAAATAAATCCTCCCACCCACATTGACTCACATTTCCAAACCTAGGCAATACTCATGTTACATATCCAAGGGAAAACAGTTACATTAAAAAATATTCATTACTACCACTTTCAAATTCAAATACAGCTCTTATACATCTCCAGTCGAAAAATATTACCCCATTATATTCTAAACTAGAACTGATACTTTCCGGTTTATAAAAGTGAACCTTTATGCTCCAACCCAGAACATCCATTTACTTCCCCCTAGAGAAAATACCATCCTTAGGTTCACAGAGGGTGTAATAATGCAGCAGCAAGCTCTTAGGTTGTTAGAACCTGTTGGCTATGTGTCATTGAAGGCAAGTGTAAATCAGAGACTCTTAGCAAGCAAGTGTTACTTTGCTTATTTAGTGAAGTGCACTACGCTTAAAAAAACACAGAGCAATGGACACTTGCAAGAACCTAAATTAAGAAACGCAGATCATTTTATAGTATGGTCACTCACGAAGGGAATACTGTGCAATTGAATACTACAAGCAACTTGAAGACACCAACCTTGGACATGGCAAAATATCTCAAAATCTAAGGAACACAATTTTGCACCAGCTGCATCATTGGACATGGTGAATTCAACAGTTGTCCAGAATAATGTCAGGAGGAACTGGCAACAGAAAAGCTTGAGCCACTTTGTCCACTAGATGTCAGACAAACCATCCTGTCTAATTTGGCCCACAACTCTACTGCTGTTTTTAAACATATTTCCTAAAATAATCATATCTTGGATAGCCATGGTAAATGCCAGCCATTGGAGAGAAAAAAAAGCACACAATCAAAAAGTCTGTATTAGTGAGGATGTTAGTGTTGGAAAATAGCATTTAGCTGAAGGTTCAGTTCAGAAAATGACGTGCTCTATCGGATGGAAACAAGAGTTGATTTGATAGATCCCCCCAGGGTCTGAAATGACATACAAACAAACAACCTACTTAACCTGTAAAATACAGTGCAGAGTGGATATATACCCAACACACAAACAAATACAAACACGTGTAAATCAGATGAAAGCACACCCACAACAAACACACAGATACTGATACACATCAGAACAGCACAGCAGTAAAGCTCATATTATTTTCAGAAAACAGAAAACATCTACACACACATACTCAGTGTCATCAATAATTTGGGATCACTTAAACCCAGGCAGTCTTGTCTCAGGTCCCTCCATCGACCAGCTACTCTACATCAGCTACAGCTACTCTACACCAGCTACTCTACATCATTTTGCATCATTTGGCCACTGAAAATGTTAGGCTGTTGGATTTCAACGGGACAGACTTTAGTGAATTCAGAGTGACAGGGTCCAAGATGTGTTTCAATGAGCCAATGTGTACAGACAATCTAGGAAAATACCAAGCGATCAGCAGATGATGTCCCCTAAGCTTCTAATGCCTGTCCAGAACACACAGTAATCCACAGAGAGCTCATTCTATCAACACACATACACAGCTGGCAGGTCACCAACCCCCCCCAACACACAAACACACACACAGTATAAACCCAGTATTGTGGCAATTAGCCAGACAGAACATGGATCAGTCAGTAATGTAGTACCATATCCCAGTGATGCAATAACGATTGTGGAAACATAACGTGATTTAAATAGAAGGCTATATCAAATCAGATAAAGCGTTCCAATTTTTTTCTTCTTTTGTCCAGCACATGTTGGGCACAATGCCTGTCTGATTCAAAGTGATAAGAGAAATGTAAACACATTAACACAGAATAAGAGCATATGACCTAAGTAGGCTGCTGTAGCCGTTGGCAAATGCAGTACTGAATAAAATAGATCATTGTGGACTGTGAACCTAAGGATGGTATTTGCTGTAGGGGGAAGCAAGTGGATGTTCTGGGTTGGAGCATAAAGGTTAACTTTTCTAAACCAGAAACTATCAGTTCTAGTTTAGAATATAATGGGGCAATATTTATGCAATGCATTTTTTCTACTTGAGATGTTGTACAGTATATGAGCTTTTATTTGAATTTGAAAGTGGTAATAAATATGAATATACTGTATTTGAATGGAAATATATTCCCTTGGATATGTAACATGAGTATTGCCTGGGCTTGGAAATGTGAGTCAATGTGGGTGGGAGGATTTATTTTCTGGGATCTGGAGTGGAAATTAATTCCAAGGGTTAGGAATGGCACATTTGTGCTATTTATACTTTTGCCCTCAAAGTCAGTGTGGTGTTGATGCTGCAGGCAAAGATCAGTCAGGAGTCCAGTTCAGCTCATGTTTCTGAGTCAGCAGGTAGCTGCAGGTCATAGTGCATTCGGAAAGTATTTACATTACATTGTTACATTACAGGTTTATTCTAAAATGGATTAAATTAAAATTGTTCCTCATCAATCTACACACAATACCCCATAATGACAAAGCAATTATTATTTTTTTATGTATAAAAAATACAACAAACAGAAATACCTTATTTACATAGGTATTCAGACCCTTTGCTATGAGACTCGAAATTGAGCTCAGGTGCATCCTGTTTCCATTGATCATCCTTGAGATGTTTCTACAACTTCATTGGAGTCCACCTGCGGTAAATTCAATTGATTGGACATGATTTAGAAAGGCACACACCTGTCTATATAAGGTCCAACCGTTGACAGTGCATATCAGAGCAAAAACCAAACCATGAGGTCGAAGGAATTGTCCATAGCGCTCTGGGGAAGGGTACCCACAATTTTCTGCAGCATTGAAGATCCCCAAGAACACTGTGGCCTCCATCATTCTTAAATGGAAGACGTTTGGAACCACCGAGACTCTTCCTAGAGCTGGCCACCTGTGCAATCGGGGGAGAAGGGCATTGGTCAGGGAGGTGACCAATAGCCCGATGGTCAAGCTGACAGAGCTCCAGAGTTCCTCTATGGAGATGGGAAAATCTTCCAGAAGGACAACCATCTCTGCAGCACTCCACCAATCAGGCCTTTATGGTAGAGTGGCCAGACGGAAGCCACTCTTCAGTAAAAGGAACATGACAGCCCGTTTGGAGTTTGCCAAAAGGCACCTAAAGGACTCTTAGACCATGAGAAACAAGATTCTCTGGTCTGATGAATCCAAGATTGAACTCTTTGGCCTGAATGCCAAGCGTCACGTCTGGAGGAAATCTGGCACCATCCCTACGGTGAAGCATGGTGTTGTCAGCATCATGCTGTGGAGATGTTTTTCAGCGGCAGGGACTAGGAGACTAGTCAGGATAGAGGGAAAGATGAACGGAGCAAAGTACATAGAGATCCTTAATGAAAATCTGCTTCAGAGCGCACAGGACCTCAGACTGGGGCGAAGGTTCACCTTCCAACAGGACAAGGACCCTAAGCACACAGCCAAGACAACGCAGAAGTGGCTTCAGGACAAGCCTCTGAATGTCCTTGAGTGGCCCAGCAAGAGCCCGGACTTGAACCCGATCTAACATCTCTGGAGAGACCTGAAAATAGCTGTGCAGCGACATAATCGCTGCCAAGGGTGCTTCAACAAAGTACTGAATAAAGGGTCTGAATACTTATGTAAATGTGATATTTCAGTTTTTTATTTTTAATAAATTTGCTAACATTTCTAAACCTGTGTTTTGCTTTGTCATTATGGGATATTGTGTGTAGATTGATGAGGGGGAAAACATTTATTTAATTCATTTTAGAACAAGGCTGTAACGTATCAAAAAGTAAAGGGGTTTGAATACTCACCGACTGCACTGTAACTAAGGGGCACCAGGTTGGCAGAGAGCCCTAGTTATCATTTAGCCCCAGGTTAACGCTGTATTGTAGTCACTGATAGGTAGCCTCATGTTAGCTGGTATATCAATCTCAGACAAGTGCTAGACTAACTTTAAGCTTCAGACAGACCTACAGCTGCAGGGTTGACGTGTGTAGCTACCAAGATTGCATGGGTCATTCATCTAAGAAGCCTCTACAAACACGTTATTTTGTGACTAAGCATTCTTTTCAGATGTTTTCTGAAAATGAGTTTTACTGCTGTTCTGATGTGATTCTGTGTGTGCATCTGATTTACACGTGTGTGTGTTGGGTATATATCCACTCTGCACTGTATTTTACAGGTTAAGTAGGTTGTTTGTTTGTATGTCATTTCAGACCCTGGGGGGATCTATCAAATCAACTATTGTTTCCATCCGATAGAGCCAGTCATTTGCTGAACTGAACCTAAATGCTATTTTTCAACACCAACACCCTCACTAATTCAGACTTTGACAACTTACATTGTTTTGCTTGTGTGCTTTTTTCCCGCAATGGCTGGCATTTACCATGGCTATCCAAGATTCAGTATGATTTTCAGAAATATGTACAAAAACAGAGTTGTGGGCCAAATTAGACAGGATGGTTTGTCTGACATCTAGTGGACAAAGTGGCTCAAGCTTTTCTTTTGCCAGTTCCTTCTGACATTATTCTGGACAACTGTTGAATTCACCATGTCCAATGACGCAGCTGGTGCAAAATTGTGTTCCGTAGATTTTGAGATATTTGGCCATGTCCAAGGTTGGTGTCTTCGAGTTTCTTGTAGTTCTTAATTGCACAGCATTCCAGTCTAAATAAGCAAAGTAACACTTGCTTGCTAAGAGTCTCTGATTTACACTTGCCTTCAATGACACATAGCTTACAGGTTCTAACAACCTAAGAGCTTGCTGCTGCATTATTACACCCACCGTGAACCTAAGGATGGTATTTTCTCTAGGGGGAAGTAAATGGATGTTCTGGGTTTGAGCATAAAGGTTCACTTTTATATACCGGTAAGTATCAGTTCTAGTTTAGAATATAATGGGGTAATATTTATGCAAATACATTTTTTCTACTGGAGATGTATAAGAGCTGTATTTGAATTTGAAAGTAGTAGTAAATATGAATATATTTTAATGTAACTGTTTTCCCTTGGATATGTAATATGAGTATTGCCTAGGTTTGAAAATGTGAGTCAATGTGGGTGGGAGGATTTATTTTCTGGGATCTGGAGTGGAAATTCATTCCAAGGGTTAGGAATGGCACATTTGTGCTATTTATACATTTGCCCTCAAAGTCAGTGTGGTGTTGATGCTGCAGGCAAAGATCAGTCAGGAGTC
The DNA here is from genome assembly GCF_020615455.1 of Coregonus clupeaformis. Taxonomy (NCBI): domain Eukaryota; kingdom Metazoa; phylum Chordata; class Actinopteri; order Salmoniformes; family Salmonidae; genus Coregonus; species Coregonus clupeaformis. The sequence goes on from NC_059192.1 coordinate 28,648,643, forward strand.
CAGTTCTCATGTTTCTGAGTCAGCATGTAGCTGCAGGTCATAGCTAAGGGGCCCCGGGTTGGCAGAGAGCCCTAGTTATCATTTAGCCCCAGGTTAACACTGTATTGTAGTTACCGGTAGCTCAGATTGGTAGCCTCATGTTAGCCGGTATATCAGTCTCAGACAAGTGCTAGACAGCTGCAGGTCTTTATGAAGCTTAAAGTTAGCAAAGAGCTACAGGTTGTGGTGGTTAGCTACCAAGATTGCATGGGTCATTCATCTAATTAGCCTCAACAAACAAGCTATTTTGTGACTAAGCATTCTATTCAGATGTTTTCTGAAAATAAAATGAGGTTTACTGCTGTGCTGTTCTGATGTGTATCAGTATCTGTGTGTTTGTTGTGTGTGTGTGTGTGTTCATCTGATTTACACATGTTTTTATTTGTTTGTGTGTTGGGTATATATCCACTCTGCACTGTATTTTACAGGTTAAGTAGGTTATGTTTGTTTGTATGTCATTTCAGACCCTGGGGGGATCTATCAAATCAACTCTTGTTTCCATCCAATAGAGCATGTCATTTGCTGAACCTTCACCTAAATGCTATTTTTCAACACTAACACCCTCACTAATACAGACTTTGACCATTGACGTTGTTTTGCTTATGTGCTTTTTTCCCCCAATGGCTGGCATTTACCATGGCTATCCAAGATTCAGTATGATTGTTTTCAGAAATATGTACAAAAACAGCAGTAGAGTTGTGGGCCAAATTAGACAGGATGGTTTGTCTGACATCTAGTGGACAAAGTGGCTCAAGCTTTTCTGTTGCCAGTTCCTTCTGACATTATTCTGGACAACTGTTGAATTAACCATGTCCAATGACGCAGCTGGTGCAAAATTGTGTTCCGTAGATTTTGAGATATTTGGCCATGTCCAAGGTTGGTGTCTTCGAGTTGCTTGTAGTTCTTAATTGCACAGTATTCCCGTCGTGAGTGACCATACTGTAAAATGATCTGCGTTTCTTAATTTAGGTTCTTGCAAGTGTCCATTGCTCTGTGTTTTTTTAAGCGTAGTGCACTTCACTAAATAAGCAAAGTAACACTTGCTTGCTAAGAGTCTCTGATTTACACTTGCCTTCAATGACACATAGCCAACAGGTTCTAACAACCTAAGAGCTTGCTGCTGCATTATTACACCCACCTTCAGCGCCACAGGTGGGGTCTTGTTTACAACCCTGCAGTTAGTTCTTCGTTTACACCCACAGAACTCTTAGTACAGTCAATATGGAACCTATCATCATCATAAGTGAAGACTCAGTCAACTGTATAATCTAATAGGTGATATAGCCTTTTACATTTTTCAGTAATCATGTTTTCTCTGTTTCTTGTAGGGGTCTGTTTCAGAATGGTAAGTTCCTCCCACAAGACCCTATAACTGAATTTCAGTCAAATTAAAAAAAAAAAAAATTCTACACTGCTAAAATAAGTGCCCACCCCTAGCACTTTCACAGAGGAGATGTCAATCAACAGTATAGTGCCTAGTGATATCACTCCTGACTGTATGAATCATGTTCATTGCTGTCTCTCCCTCTTTCTCATCTTCTCTCCAGTACACAGAAAAGGAGGGTCTGAGACTGGGTCTGTGTGGCTGGGTGAAGAACACCAACAAGGGCACTGTGGTCGGTCAGGTTCAGGGGCCTGCAGACATGATCCGAGAGATGTAAGTCCTACACCACTATCTACTGCATTGAAAAACCACTCTGTTGCTAGCCAAGGCTCTGAACAGAGTACAAGCTCCACAGAGAGTGAAAGAAGCAAATGTAAGCAGTAGGAACACCAGTCTTATTTTGCATTGAAATATGGGCTTTGAAAATGTTCTAACCATTTTCAACCCTTTCTAAAAGTGATACAGAATGCAGTGCCAATCATCCCCTCCCATTGCTGATCTGTCTTAAAGACCCTGTGTTTTATATACACTGAGTATACAAAACATTAACCTGCTCTTTCCATGACATAGACTGACCAGGTGAATCCAGTTGAAAGGTATGATCCCTTATGGATGTCCCTTGTTAAATCCACTTCAATCAGTGTAGATGAAGGGGATGAGACCGGTTAAAGAAGGATTTTTAAGGCTTGAGACAATTGAGACATGGATTGTGTATGTGTGCCATTCAGTGGGTGGGCAAGACAAAAGTTTAAGTGCCTTTGAGGGCACTTAACTCAATATTAGGAAGGTGTTATGATGATAATGCCATTTTATTGTAAGAGCTATTTGAAAAGAAAGCCTGACATTTCAGTCTGTTTTGGTGGGATGGAGTTTTAGCCTGAATGGCGACATCACCAGGCAGTATAAGTTAATAGGCCAATAACAAAGAGAGTTTCAAACCTCTGCCAATAACAGCTAGTTGTCAGGTTACAGATCCCTCCCTTTAGGCTCATCCAATAAGGCCCCTAACTCAGACCACTCCCAGACAGTCCTAGCGAAATTCTTGCTTGAGAAATTGCTCTTTGCTAAGAAGCTATTTTTGTTTCTTTTTGACCATTTAATTGAACAAAATAACAGTAAGGTACTTAATTGTTACCCAGAAATGATTTGATATTGAGATAAAAATGGCTGCATTTGGCCTTTATTCAGTGCTTGACTTGGGCAGGAGCTGAATACCAGCACGTCAAATGTTCTACTCATTGAGCTCCTGTTCCTCTTATAGAATATTAGCTCAAAAGTATTGTGGAGCTGCTGCACCTAAATGTAAACAGTACCAGCATCCAAAATGAATACCAGCACGTATTTCACTCCAAGTCAAGCACTGCCTTTAATGATTTTCTCTTATTATACCAGCAGGTGGCACTATTAACCTATATAGACCAGTTCCAGCATTCAATAGTCCCTTACTTCACATTGGTCAGATGTTTTATAGAACTAAACTCAATAGAATTGAGACTTTTTGGAGTCCCTCTTCTCTCGTGATCATAGTTTTTACAACCCTTACAATCCTCGAGTCTGTCTATCCCCGTAGATCTGATTGGCTTTATTCTCCTCTGTTCTGGTGGGCAGGGCAATCACAGATTACTGCCTGCACATTCTATAATGATGAGATAGTGTTTTGGCATAGCCTTCCACTAGAACACCCTGATACATTCAGTTTCTCTGGGAGAGAAATATGACAAGATTCAGTACTGTACTGTATTTTCCTTCCAAGTTAAATGCTATTATCCAGACCTATTATTTTTACTGATCTTTGTGTGTTAGTGTGATATGAGTTGTTATTTATTGCTGTTGTTGGTGTTGGCTTTATCACACGTTAGCTGATTACTATGGCTAATGTGTTTCTTATTGTCAGAGAGTTTGTCCGAAATGTTCCCTTTGGGGGCCTCCCGAGTGGCGCAGCGGTCTAAGGCACTGCATCGCAGTGAGGCGTCTACCACACACCCAGGTTCGATCCCAGGCTGAGTCACAACCGGGAGTCACAGAGGGCGGCGCACAATTGGCCCAGCATCGTCCGGGTTACGGGAGGGTTTGGCCGGGGGGGGGCTTTACTTGGCTCATCACGCTTTAGCGACTCCTTGTGGCAGGTCGGGCGCCTGCAGACTGATTTCGGTCGTCAGTTGAACAGTGTTTCCTCCGACACATTGGTGCAGCTGGCTTCCGGGTTATGCGGGCGGGTGTTAAGGAGCGCGGTTTGGCAAGTCATGTTTTGGGGGACGCATGACTCGACCTTCACCTCTCCCGAGCCCGTTGGGGAGTTGCAGCGATGAGACAAGATCGTAATTGAAATTGGGAGAGTCTGTTTGGGGAACCAGCGACTCTCTGCTCTATTTCTCTTTTTCTATCTTTTCTTCTTTCTCCTCTCTCAACATTGCTCTCTCGCTCTCTTGCTCTCTCTCGTTCTCTCTCGCTCTCTCACTCTCTCTCGTCGATTGGCCGGGGAGTAAGTGTCTTGGTAGAGATAATCTCACCAACAGGGCTGGGGTCCGGGGGTGGGTCTCTCATCCAGATGTGAATCTGATGTCATCGGGGTGGAGGCAGCTCACAGAGATGACTTCATAATCTCAAGTGTGTTCCACAGAGAGCTAAAACAGAACAGTGTCTTTGGGACTCAGCAGGGGTCATCTCTTCCTGAGCTCAGCTTTGTTGAGTGTTCTGGATACCTCATTTTGTAGACATGGGATCATTGACAATGCAAACTAAACCCTGGTGCCTACTCACAAAGTCCAGCTGTGCGAGCTGCTATGGTAACAGTGCCATTCCTGGGCAATAAAACCTCTATTTAAAGAGCCCTAATGGAATTATCCCCAATTTGCGCTGATGTCTGGTCAGGAGAGAGAGAGTGGTTTGGCCAGTATCAGTCAGCTCTTGTGTTCCCTGATATGACAAGATTTCCTTCCTAATTGTTATTTTAGGCCACAGTCATTCTGGGTGGATGGATGAACTCCCCCTATTATTAGGCCCAGATCATATCTGCATGGCTGCTGCATCCATCCCTATTGAGACAATTCAATCAGCCATACAGCTACAATTTATTCTACTCAGATCATTAACAAGATTATTGCTTTAACAAATAGGTTGACAAATAATAATGTCTGAAGCTATTGGACAGTATGCAGCTGCTGCCTTGTAGCAGTGTTTTTGATTTTCTCTGAAGCTATACCCAGTACCCACGGCGGCAGGTAGCCTAGCGGTTGAGAGTGTTTAGCCAGTAACCGAATTGTCGCTGGTCGAATCGCTGAGCTGACTAGGTGAAAAATCTGTCAATGTGCTCCTCCTGTAAATCGCTCTGGATAAGAGCATCTGCAAAATGACTGAAATGTACCCACACACGTACCTGCATTTGGCCTTTTCCCAATGCTCTTTCCCTATCCTACTCTGTTCTGTGTTTGGATCATATTGCTTATTGGTATGTCAAAATAACTTATATGTATGGAACAGCAAAGCCACCACTGAAATCAAGCTAGAAGTCCCCACCTGTTCAATCAGTTTCCAGCTAGCTGATGTAGGCTAGTAGGCTGTATCAGACAGGGAGTGGCATATTGTTTTTATGTGTCACACACAGGGTTCTCTCATCCCTAAAATCAATGAAAGTGGATGGTGTTTTAGCTCTCTGTATCAGTTGTAACATGTATGCATGTGGTCCTCTGTAGCTCAGCTGGTAGAGCACGGCGCTTGTAACGCCAAGGTAGTGGGTTCGATCCCTGGGACCACCCATACACAAAAAAAATGTATGCACGCATGACTGTAAGTCGCTTTGGATAAAAGCGTCTGCTAAATGGCATATTATTATTATTATTATTATTATGCAGCACTGTGGGACTGACCTGCTGCCTGCTATAACTAATATAGCTCTCCTCTCTCCTGAGTCGTGTGACCCAAATCAGAACAACTTCTGTGTTTGAAGAGACCTACAAACTACCACTGGGAGGGAGGGAGGGATGATTGGGCAAGAGAGGGAGAAAGAGGAAATTAGAGAAAGCAAAAGGGAGAAAGTAAATGATGGATTAAGGGAGAGAGAGGGAGGGAGATTGAGTAAATCTATAAGAGAGAGATGGGGATAGAATGAGAACGAGAGAGGGAGAAGCAGAGGATGATCAGCGAGTGAGTGATGAGGGAGGATGATAAAGTAGTTAGATGGAGGATAGGAGGAACAGGGCGGTGGATGGGTGTGGCTGTAGGTGCCACTGTTTTCCCCAGGTCTCTGTCCATGGCGGCTGAGACCGCTGGTCAGCGAGTGGCGCAACGGTGACACAGATGGTCTGGATTCTGGCCCATTTAATCCCACTTAGCCCTGTTTTGATGGAGCCCAAACTAAAGCCTTAGTGCTCTCTAAAGCTATCTCTATATGCCACTATGCCCCCTATTCACTGCAGCTATGTGTAATGCACTGCATGCAGCTGTTGGGCTGATGACTGTTTGGGGACAGGGGTTTTCAGCCTATTACGAAGCTCAGACAGGCCCAGATATTTCATTTTGACCCTCTGCCAGCTCCACTGGTAAGATTTCCTCTGGAAGGGTTTTGGTTAAAGCAGCTGTTTAGGATCTCTTAGTGAACAAACATCCATCAATCAATAAGGAATCCATGTAGGTACAATTCTAGAACTGGCACTGCTCATCTCATACCCCCTTCACATTCCTCACTCAGAGAACACACACCTCCCTTAGAAAACACACACACACACCCACACACACACACACACACACACCCTACCATACCTCTCACATGAGGAATTCCTATGTGTGTGAATTCAGAAGTTACAGAGGGGTGATATTATGTGTGTATGAACAGTACATATGAAGTCACTATATCCCCCTCCTGCTAGAGCTCCCTCCCCCTGCGCTCGTCTCCCATAAGCTCAGGGACTTTCAAGCATTCATTCTGGGAGCATGTTGACATCAGGGATGTGGCTGTGTTCAGAGTATCAGCCACTCCCACAGATTGCTAACTCTCACTTACATCAAATGCACATTCCATAAGATTTCCTGCTGCTTATTGCTCTTTTTAAATCCTGAAACGTAAAGTATTTCACCAATTGGAAGATTAGACTACAATTGAAGGGTACAGTTCGAATCAGCCATCCCACATTATAATCCATACATATTAACATAACATAGTTTGTTTTATTTGACCGTATCACCCTTGTTCTTTTAAGCAGGAAATGTTCTAGCTGGCCTGGCGCTGTTCGTTTTTAAATGCTTTGGTACTATTTTCACAAGTATGTGGTACATTTTCACAACTCTTAGTACAAAACTCCAAACTGGTCACACTTGTAACTGTCACGTCTCCTCCCGTTGTTCCCCTCCGGCGCTCTGATTCGCCAGTCTACTGAGCCACCAGTCTGAGCGTACCACCTCGGCAACACCGGAATGGAAACCCAAAGCACCCTAATCACCTCCAGCGTACCTGCCCCTCATCATCTCATCACCACCCCTATATAGCCCTGGACTGTTCAGTGTTGTGTTGTGTGTGATTGTTAGTGTCATGTCGTGTACTCGCGTGTTGTTGTTCTCTTGCTCAGTGTTAAGTAAACCTTTACATTGTTTATTCCTGCGTCTGCCTCTTCATATCCTCAGTACTCGTCACAGTAACGCAGCCAGTCTTCTATTCAAAACTGGTCATTCTGCATTCATTTCGATTGTAAACATCTCTCACCACACAACCATTGAGTCAAAATATACGTGTATTGTAATGAGAACATTGGTTTAATCACCAAAACACAACATAATGACATCTTTTCAATTTAGTCATTTTAACTACCAGTTAATCCAATAGCAAACAATTGAAGATGCGTGTTTCAAATCACCCTTAAAAGTACTATGCTAAAGGACAGTTCACATTAAGCAATACACTTACAGTGCTTCGGAAAGTATTCAGACCCCTTGACTAGGTTACAGCCTTATTTTAAAATTGATTAAATTGTTTTTTCCCCCCTCATCAATCTACACACTACCCCATAATGACAAAGCAAAAACTGGTTTTTTGAAATATTTGCTAATTTATCAAAAATAAAAAAAAACGAAATAACCCATTTACGTAAGTATTCAGACCCTTTACTTAGTACTTTGTTGAAGCACCTTTGGTAGTGATTACAGCCTTGAGTCTTCTTGGGTATGACGCTACAAGCTTGGCACACCTGTATTTGGGGAGTTTCTCCCATTCTTCTCTGCAGATCCTCTCAGGCTCTGTCAGGTTGGATGGGGAGCGTTGCTGCACAGCTATCTCTCCAGAGATGTTTGATCGGGTTCAAGTCCAGGCTCTGGCTGGGCCACTCAAGGACATTCAGAGACTTGTCCCGAAACCACTCCTGCATAGTCTTGGCTGTGTGCTTAGGGTTGTTGTCATGTTGGAAGGTGAACCTTCGCCCCAGTCTGAGGTCCTGAGCAGTCTAAGGTCTTTTCATCAAGGATCTCTCTGTACTTTGCTCCATTCACCTTTCCCTCGATCCTGACTAGTCTCCCAGTCCCTGCCACTGAAAAACATCCCCACAGCATGCTGCTGCCACCCCCATGCTTCACCGTAGGGATGGTGCCAGGTTTCCTCCAGACGTGACGCTTGGCATTCAGGCCAAAGAGTTCAATCTTAGTTTCATCAGACCAGAGAATCTTGTTTCTCATGGTCTGAGAGTCCTTTAGGTGCCTTTTGGGAAACTCCAAGCTGGCTGTCGTGCCTTTTACTGAGGAGTGGCTTCTGTCTGGCAACTCTACCATAAAGGCCTGATTGGTGGAGTGCTGCAGAGATGGTTGTTCTTCTGGAAGGTTCTCCCATCTCCACAGAGGAACTCTAGAGGTCTGTCAGAGTGACCATCGGGTTCTTGGTCACCTCCCTGATCAAGGCCCTTCTCACCCGATTGCTCAGTTTGGCTGGACGGCCAGTTCTAGGAAGAGTTGGTGGTTCCAAACTTCTTCCATTTAAGAATGATGGAGGCCACTGTGTTCTTGGGGACCTTCAATGCTGAAGACATTTTTTGGTACCCTTCCCCAGATCTGTTCCTCGGCACAATCCTGTCTCTGAGCTCTACGGACAATTCCTTCGACCTCATGGCTTGGTTTTTGCTCTGACATGCATTGTCAACTGTGGGACCTTATATAGACAGGTGGTGTGTGCCTTTCCAAATCATGTCCAATCAATTGAATTTACCACAGGTGGACTCCAATCAAGTTGTAGAAACATCTCAAGGATGATCAATGGAAACAGGATACACCTGAGCTCAATTTCGAGTCTCATAGCAAAGGGTCTGAATACTAATGTAAATAAGGTATTGGTTTTGTATTTTTAATACATTTGCAAAAATGTTTAAAAACCTGTTTACGCTTTGTCATTATGGGGTATTGTGTGTAGATTGCTGAGGATTTTTTATTTATTTAATCCATTTTAGAATAAGGCTGTAACGTAACAAAATGTGGAAAAAGTCAAGGGGTCTGAATACTTTCCGAAGGCACTGTACATTACCCAACAAAATTGACAGAAAATCGATAATTTCCATAATATCTATCCAATGTGTAATCAAAGGTTTGATCAATGAAGACATCCTCTACAATCGTTCATGCAAAAAAAACATTACATTTTTCTGAAAGGTTTTTCCCGCGGTGCATGAACAATGAGGACATTCACTGTGATGTGGATGAGAATTTATGGCCAAATGCTCAAGACAGGCTTGATGCATATTAATGCGTGCTAAACGTTAGGTTTTATTTTAATTTAATTTGTAAGAAATTAAATGAAACAAATTAAATTAAAATAAAACCTAACGTTTAGCACGCATTAATTTGCATCAAGCCTGTCTTGAGCATTTGGCCATAAATTCTCATCCACATCACAGTGAATGTCCTCATTGTTCATGCACTGCGGGAAAAACCTTTTGGCAAGTCGAATGCAAGCTTGGCATTGGTCTGCATTGATGTCGTCGCATGCCTCATCCATGGCCAGAAGGAGGGTGGCACGCTCATGGGGATGGCAATCGTACACCTTCCACCTCCATGCTGAAACAAATTCCTCAAGAGGGTTAAGGAAAGGAGAGTATGGGGGCAGGTAAAGGGTCACGAATCGGGGATGGGCCCAAAACCATGCTTGAACCACATCTGCATGGTGGAATCTGACATTGTCCCACACAATGACATAGGTGACCCCTTCACCTTGACAGGCCTGCTCAATTTAATTGAGAAACAATGAGGTGTGCAGAGTTGTAGGATCCAAGTAATGGCCTACGTCCTACCACACCATCTTCAGAGATAGCTGCGCACATGGAGATGTTTCCCCCACGTTGTCCAGGCACTTGGACGGTCACCCATTGGGCGATGAGGTTCTGCCCACAGCGCCAAGTTTTGGCCAGGTTGAAACCCACTTTATCAACAAAGATATACTTGTGATGGTTCACAGCAGCATCAAGCACCATCTCCCTCTCAAAATATATTTTGGTAAGTTATTTTTATAGTATAGTTCCAACATGATATTGTTAAGTAGCATGGCATCAAACAGTAACAGTAATACAGTATATAGTGCTGTACCTGAACATACTCGGCCTGCAGTTGTTTCACCCAGTCGTTGTTTCTCTCAAAAGGCACCAGGTAAATGTGTTTCATAGATACCTGGTGCCTCTTCAAAAGGCGGGCGATTGTTGGTAGGCTGATGGAGGTGTCATCGTTCTCATCAATGGCCTGCTTTATTTCAGACAGCAGTATGTCATTCCTGACCTTCACCATTTCCACCACTGCCCACTACTGCTGGTCGGTCAGCACACGGCCACATCCATGGGGTCTTCTGTCAATTCTGAGGGTAGAACAGAGTATACTGTCAATAGATCATACTGTAACATGTTTTGTGAATTTACATGAATTGCAATGTAATTTACTATAAATGTAATGGTAAAGCATAGTGCATATCCTGCAGACTTACCGGTTTTCTTGGCGAAATGTTCTCATGATCGAATTGACAGTTGATCTTTTCAGATTGAGGTGAACTAATCTAGCAGCCTCTGCTATGGTAAAGCCTCTGTTTACCACATGGTCAACGACGATGGCCCGGACTTCATTAGATACAACAGTTCCCTGCCGTCTGCCTCCCTCGCTCTCTCTGATGTCCACCTCTTTGACTGGGCCCATGCCCACCTCTAAGACGGGCACCTTGTCCACGAGCTCTTTGACTTCTTCCTCTCCCTTGCTGTCTATTCTGCTCCATGTTGAAAGAAATTGCAAGTGTTTACACACACCCTTTTATATGGTGACCAATTGAAGTTGCCACTATGTGAAATCAATTAGCAATAACGAGTAGCTATTATGTATGGTTATAATGTATCATATATGTCATTTAGATATTTATACTTTACAAACACACATTTTATTTCTGTAGTTCTCAAAATCCATATACAGTGGGGGAAAAAAGTATTTAGTCAGCCACCAATTGTGCAAGTTCTCCCACTTAAAAAGATGAGAGAGGCCTGTAATTTTCATCATAGGTACACGTCAACTATGACAGACAAATTGAGATTTTTTTTCTCCAGAAAATCACATTGTAGGATTTTTAATGAATTTATTTGCAAATCATGGTGGAAAATAAGTATTTGGTCAATAACAAAAGTTTCTCAATACTTTGTTATATACCCTTTGTTGGCAATGACACAGGTCAAACGTTCTCTGTAAGTCTTCACACACTGTTGCTGGTATTTTGGCCCATTCCTCCATGCAGATCTCCTCTAGAGCAGTGATGTTTTGGGGCTGTCGCTGGGCAACACAGACTTTCAACTCCCTCCAAAGATTTTCTATGGGGTTGAGATCTGGAAACTGGCTAGGCCACTCCAGGACCTTGAAATGCTTCTTACGAAGCCACTCCTTCGTTGCCCGGGCGGTGTGTTTGGGATCATTATCATGCTGAAAGACCCAGCCACGTTTCATCTTCAATGCCCTTGCTGATGGAAGGAGGTTTTCACTCAAAATCTCACAATACATGGCCCCATTCATTCTTTCCTTTACACGGATCAGTCGTCCTGGTCCCTTTGCAGAAAAACAGCCCCAAATCATGATGTTTCCACCCCCCATGCTTCACAGTAGGTATGGTGTTCTTTGGATGCAACTCAGCATTCTTTGTCCTCCAAACACGACGAGTTGAGTTTTTACCAAAAAGTTCTATTTTGGTTTCATCTGACCATATGACATTCTCCCAATCCTCTTCTGGATCATCCAAATGCACTCTAGCAAACTTCAGATGGGCCTGGACATGTACTGGCTTAAGCAGGGGGACACGTCTGGCACTGCAGGATTTGAGTCCCTGGCGGCGTAGTGTGTTACTGATGGTAGGCTTTGTTACTTTGGTCCCAGCTCTCTGCAGGTCATTCACTAGGTCCCCCCGTGTGGTTCTGGGATTTTTGCTCACCGTTCTTGTGATCATTTTGACCCCACGAGGTGAGATCTTGCGTGGAGCCCCAGATCGAGGGAGATTATCAGTGGTCTTGTATGTCTTCCATTTCCTAATAATTGCTCCCACAGTTGATTTCTTCAAACCAAGCTGCTTACCTATTGCAGATTCAGTCTTCCCAGCCTGGTGCAGGTCTACAATTTTGTTTCTGGTGTCCTTTGACAGCTCTTTGGTCTTGGCCATAGTGGAGTTTGGAGTGTGACTGTTTGAGGTTGTGGACAGGTGTCTTTTATACTGATAACAAGTTCAAACAGGTGACATTAATACAGGTAACGAGTGGAGGACAGAGGAGCCTCTTAAAGAAGAAGTTACAGGTCTGTGAGAGCCAGAAATCTTGCTTGTTTGTAGGTGACCAAATACTTATTTTCCACCATAATTTGCAAATAAATTCATAAAAAATCCTACAATGTGATTTTCTGGATTTTTTTTCTCAATTTGTCTGTCATAGTTGACGTGTACCTATGATGAAAATTACAGGCCTCTCTCATCTTTTTAAGTGGGAGAACTTGCACAATTGGTGGCTGACTAAATACTTTTTTCCCCCACTGTATAGTAGACAAACCAGTTTAAAATCTATAGGTTTGCCAAACAGTTAAGTGATTAACCATTAAGCGCAATTGGATTAAGTGATGGTCAAATGTATTTAAACAAATGAGAAGAGAATAATATAAAAGGTATTGTGAAAGGCAATTACTTTATATGAAAGGTATTTCTAGATGAAATACTGATTTAGGTTTGGTGAAAAAGTTACTGTGTGATTTTGTGTGTTGTACTTAGTCAATTGTAAATGTCCCTAAAGTTTAGACTATCTGTTTTGAGTTTTGTACTAAGAGTTTTACCACATACTTGTGAAAATAGTACCAAAGCGATAAAAAACCCCTGTAACCTTGGCAGAGTATTGGAAGTCCAACTTCATTATAAACCATACAGAGCCATTAGCCAGCCAGGCCAGTTAAGATTGCTCTCCAGGAACAATGCAATGCCATAGTTTATTCTGCAGCAGAACGTTTTTTTAAAACACATTGAATTCCTTCCCATACACTGGTTTATGTTATCTCATTTCCTCAAGTGTGTGGGAAAAAGGAAATGTCCTTTCCTCTAGAGGCCTGGTCAGTCAGTCAGTCAGTCAGTCAGGCAGAGTGGATGCAGTGGGTGGCGCTCACTCAGAGACCAGGCCAGTCTTATCAACCCACCATCACATGGGCAATGTTAGGTATTGTTATAGCAGCAAATACAGTCATCGCTCTCTCGTCGCTCTCTCTCTGTCTTTCTCTCGCTGTGACACACACCACATGTTTTTTTCTTCTCATGTGCTTATTAGATCAGTTCACACAGTCATGTGCTTCTAAATTGGGGTAATTCACTTATTAGGGGGTGGACTGGGGGTAGCTTTGCTTAAGAGGTTCAACATACAAGTCAAAAACATCAAAGTCTATCTATTACCAGGACAAGAAGTGCAAATGCTTTGAACTAGGAAAATAGCCACAGACACATCATATAGTAGAGAGACAACCATCCTTATGCTCACACTCTTTTGGGTTCAATCCTCCATTTTATTTTGCAGAGTGAAGTCAGTGGAGATGAATATTTACCTGATGCAACGGGCGACTTAGAGCTAACCTGTAAGCCCTGTGATTGCTGTCAAATCTGCAGTCTGTGGGCTGTGTGCGACACTAGAGCAGAGTGGAGCAGAGAATGCAGAAGACGGAGATGTTGCCTCATCCCTCTCTCTCTCTCTCTCCCTCCATCTTGCTCTCTGTCATTGAGGCAGCTGTCAGTCAGCTGGCACGTTATGGGCAGCTATTGCGTTATGTCTCCGTGATCTGACTGAACTCCCGTCGCACCAGACCGTGCTTTAGGATGACCACATGTGGCGCACTGATCCTCTACAATCTCTCAACTAATCTACACAGACTAGGAAATAATGTAGCCCATAATAATCGGCCATGCAGCGACATGAGTGACAGGGTCTCAGTCACCAGAGCTTGACCTACATGCTGTAGAGTAAGCATGTTGCCTGTTACTCCACACTGGGCATGTCTCATGGTAAACTGAGGTTTAGATTTAAAACAGTGCTGAGTTATTCAATTCAATTTACTTGATTATGTTTGTGTTGTGCTTTTCCCAAAGTCATTTGTCATAGAGAACACTAGAGATGGTGCCAAGAAAAACTGCCTCCTATGCACTGTACCGAGGCCGGCTGGAGCTTGGACTCAGGCTATAGCTGAATCATTTGTCTTTGCTGACAGAGGTTAGGATCATGTTGCTGAACCATTTTTACCAGTCGGCTGAAACAGAGGTTGAAGTTTTAGTGAATACCCACAGCTGTTTGACTGATGACAAAAATCCCAGTTTTGCAAGGGATAGGAGGGACTATATTATAGGAGATACAGTCGATCTAGTGTCGCCCCCATGGGTTGGCCAGCTGTCTTAGAAAGCCTGCATTCCCTGTGTCCATCTGACATGTGACAAGCCTTATTTAGCCTTGGCACTGTTTGCTGAACAGAGGGGTCTCCAGAAAACCTCAGATTCCCTGCTGTCTAGAGCATGTTCAAACTCTCAAAGGTAATTTAAGCAATGTAATGTATGTTCCCAAGCTATAGAGAACATGGTTAGCTGTTGAGAGGATAAACAGATCATGTAGTAGCTTATATTAGAGAAAAAAGCCAACACGAGAACAGAGCAGAGTAATCTTTCTTTATGGGAAACAGAAGCAGTGTGTTGCCTAAAAAATGACCATCATTGACATAAGAGGGTGATGGATAACAGAACATCTTCTCTTTCTTTCCCTTTCTTTTCAATCTCTCCATCTTTCTCATTTCACAGGAAGGTGTGGCTGAGTAAGGAGGGGAGTCCCAGCTGTCGCATCACCCGAGCCTCGTTCTCCAATGAGAGATCCATTGACAAGGTGGAGCTCTTTGGCTTCAAGACACGCTTCTGAGGAACTCCCTTCATCCAACGCCACTCTAACCACACCCTCTCCAGTGCTTTTACCACATCAGTGTTACCTACTGTCTCAGTGGGTAGTATCCTTCCCCATACCACCTTATGTTTCTGAATGTATGGTTTCCTACCCAACGTTTCTGAAAAATATATTCAAAAATGTTAAGCTTTGAAATTGTGACATTTTCTTATGTACAAGCTCATCCAAATAGTTGCTCATCCAAAAGTTGTTGTTTTTTCTCATAAATGTATTCCCCGTCTGAACATTTTGAATGTTACATTCAGGCTGGCAGAGCAGCATCTATTGTCATGCAGCGTTGTGCTTTGCAGATTCTCAATGCTTTTCTTCAAAAAATGTAATGCAATAAAAAAAAACTTTCAAGCTCTATGTTATTAGAATTCAATACAAATGCACTATTAAATAGTTAATACAGGGACAAAATTATTTACTTATTTTTTGGTCCCTTCAAGATAGAGTCTCTTACTGTGTCTCTTTCCTATCTGGTCTCCTCTGGTCCTGAATAATGTTGTGTAAGGTCACGTGATTGTTTACCTAATCCAATTAAACACAGAGAAATCCAGCCAGAGTCAGACTGCACCATCACGCTGAGTCGCCAAGACACAACTGGCCAAGTCAGGAGTTTTGAACAACCCATTAGAGTTTGTGTGTGTGCAGATGTACATGCGTATCAGTAGAAGCTGCTGAGGGGAGGACGGCTCATAATAATGGCTAGAATGGAGTAAATGGAATGGCATCAAACACATGGAAACGTGTTTGATACCACTCCATTCCAGCCATTATTATGAGCCGTCCTCCCCTCAGTAGCCTCCACTGGTGTGTATACGTGTGTGTGTTTGTGTGTGCGTGCATGCGTCTGCATGATTTTCAGTTCATCAGACACGGTAGGCCTATGTGTGTGTTCTCCTTATCTCCATGGCTCTTGCACTTTCTCTTTCTCCCTGTCTTGACACTATGTTGTTGACTCCCAGCTGCCCCTGCCCTGACCCCTCTCTACCTTGCCTTGTGCCAACACCATCTCGTCATCACCCAGTCAAGTCTACCTGAGTAACAACATCCATTCAGGTCTGCTTTTTACCCAGCATGCAGTGTGGTGGTTAATCCCCCATGTGAGCAGGAGCAGGTCAAAATTATATTTTCTGACAGAGAAACTTGATTTAACCCAAGGGCTTATGCTCCAATATTGAGCCCAGAGTCTCCTACTGCTCTGCATGGGAATACAGTCTCAGAGAGAGAGAGAAGCATACTGTACCTGAGCTTTTCTCTACACAGCAGGAGGCTATAGTCCTTACAGCATGCATGTTTACCTATCAGGAAACCTCCAGTGATAATGATGCTTGTTATAGATTTAGCTTTATCTAATTATGCTATATGGGCAGTGCTTTATCTAATTATGATATATGGGCAGTGCTTTATGTAATTATGATATATGGGCAGCGCTTTATCTAATTATGATATATGGGTAGTGCTATATAATGTTTATGGTACATTTTTTTTTTTTTTACTTATTAGAGGACTTGCTATATTTCTGTCATACACAGACAAACAGGTTTAGTAAGCGGGGGCTTCTTGGTCAATGACTAATTGTTTAAGTGCCCTTTGAAGCCTCATGTGAAGGTTTTTCCTGGTCTCAGATGATTGGATAAAAGCCTTTAGTCTCCCCCTCACCCCCACCCCCACCCTTGGAAAGGATCTCCTGTAGTAAAAATCAGTGGCACACGTTAAGTGACCGGGTAGCCTAAGTAATCCCATTTCCTCCGGTCCATTACTACACTTGGGAACGGGGGTGTAATGGCCACTTAACAACAGGATGGAATGGAGAGACTGACGAAGGTAACTTCTTGATACAGTAGTATGATAACCCCACCAGTGCACACACATTACACCCACACAAGTCTCACTTATGTTTCAATGTTCAGTCACAAGATGCTCTCCACCCACTCATAACAGTATGTTATACACTGAGTGTACAAAACATTAGGAACATCTGCTCTTTCCATGAAATAGACTGACCAGATTAATCCAGGTGAAAGCTATGATCCCTTATGTTAAATCCACTTCAATCAGTGTAGATGAAGGAGAGGAGACAGGTTAAAGAAGATTTTTAAGCCTTGAGACAATTGAGACATGGATTGTGTATGTGTGCCATTCAGAGGGTGAATGGGCAATACAAAATATTCAAGTGCCTTTGAATGGGGTATGGGATTAAGTGCCAGGACAGGTCCACCGGTTTGTGTCAAGAACTGCACCGCTGCTGGGTTTTTCACGCTCAACAGTTTCCTGTGTGTATCAAGAATGGTCCACCACCCAAAGAACATCCAGCCAACTTGACAGAACTATGGGAAGCATTGGAGTCAATATGGGTCAGCATCCCCTGTCACGATCGTCTGAAGAAGCGGACCAATACGCAGCGCGTGGAGTGAACATGATGACTTTATTAAATAAAGCAACCACAAAAAACAACAAATGACGATAGTGAAGTCCTCTGTAACACTGACAGAAACATGGAACAAGGAAACAAAAACCCACAAAACCCAGGTGAAACCACACAGTATAAATATGGCTCCCAATCAGAGATAACGAGCCGACAGCTGACACTCGTTACCTCCGATTGGGAGTCACATGAATAATCAACAACAATCACCACACATAGAAATGAAACAACCAGAATGCCCAACATAGAAATACACCCAAACAAGGAAAATGAACAACCCTGGCTCAATAATAAAGTCCATGGAGCCAGAGTGTCACATCCCCGGGGAACGCTTTTGACACCCCGACGAATTCAGGCTGTTCTGAGGACAAAAGGGGGTGCAACTCAATATTAGGAAGGTGTTCCTAATATTTTGTACACTCAGTGTATAACTCCTCAGTCTAAAGAGTTGTCTGTCTGTTGTTTTCTACGGTACAGTGTTTGTCCCTGATATATTGCAGTGCTCAGTAAATCATTCCTAACTGTGTCCAGTCCAAAACACACCACCCTTATGATGTTCTCAGTACCCTCTCTCTCCCAGTGTGAGTAGGTTGGGTGCGATGCGTAGTGTGTTGCCATGCAACCCAGTCCCAGGGCCTTTCTCACTGGAGCCTCTGCGGGGACAAAGGAGGAGGCCCTCTGATTGGAGACGGCCAAAAGCAGTGGATTTATGTCCCCATGTGAATAGGACATGCACCACTAGAGACCCACTCATTTAGGCCCCAATCCGCTACAGTTACATAACCTATGCAATCCCCCATTGAACACGGTCTTCAGCCTTTGTCTGTGTGATGTGGTATTTATCCCAGTCCTGGCATTTCCATGACAAGGAGTCAGCGGTGTATCATTGATTCACAGGCTGTGTATTGTAACTGTACGTTTTTGTGCTGTAATGGTCAATGCTGTGCTGTAAAGGAATAATAGCCACCAGTGGTGCTCCCACATGGAAACAGTCCAGTGGCAACTCTCCTCTCTGGAAAGAGCTATCCATCACTAATGGGGAGAAAAGAGCACATTGCTGCTCGGTGTCGTGGCTACAGTGTAGGAGTACACACTTCCCATCCACACACACTAAATACACACTAAATAGGACTGTGAACACACACACTCTCACATACAGTACATACAACAAAACAAGCCCACACATCCTCCTACTCACATACTATAAAATGTGACAAAACACTATTATATAAGAAAAGCTATACAAGGGACAAGGGGACAGTCTTTAGCCCATCAGGCAGGAGATCAACCTGTTGCAGATGTTAATAGTAACAGGCCTATATCCCATCACCATGGAGAAACCCTCTGTAGTTCAGTAGTGTCTGACAGTGTGCATTGTTCAGTGTCTGGCTTTCATGCTTATTAGTCTCCCACAGTCTGTGCCATCACTGACACAAAGCCATGCCGCCTGAGGGCCAATATTTCATTACCAGTCATTCTGTCAAAGGTCCTCACTGAAAGCCCCCCATCTGATTGCATCAACACAGAACCAGCTCCAATTGAGACCGAGGAGGCAGAGAAAAGGCCCCTGACCATTCCTTGTAAGAGGATAAAGTGTTGAACATAAGCAGCTCTTTGAAAGCTTACTTACTGGCCTACTGTGCATGCTTAGAGAACGCAAACGCATAGCAATATATTCTCAGTCACCCTATTCAGCCATACAGTGCCATGCAAAAGTATTCATCCCCCTTGGCATTTTTCCTATTTTGTTGCATTACAACTTGTAATTTAAATGGATTTTTATTTGGATTTCATGTAATGGACATACAGAAAATAGTCCAAATTGGTGAAGTGAAATGAAATAAATAACTTGTTTCAAAAAATTCTAAAAAATAAATAATGGAAAAGTGGTGCGTGCATACAGTGGGGAAAAAAAGTATTTAGTCAGCCACCAATTGTGCAAGTTCTCCCACTTAAAAAGATGAGAGAGGCCTGTAATTTTCATCATAGGTACACGTCAACTATGACAGACAAAATGAGATTTTTTTTCTCCAGAAAATCACATTGTAGGATTTTAATGAATTTATTTGCAAATTATGGTGGAAAATAAGTATTTGGTCACCTACAAACAAGCAAGATTTCTGGCTCTCACAGACCTGTAACTTCTTCTTTAAGAGGCTCCTCTGTCCTCCACTTGTTACCCGTATTAATGGCACCTGTTTGAACTCATCTTTTTAAGTGGGAGAACTTGCACAATTGGTGGCTGACTAAATCATTTTTTTCCCCACTGTATGTATTCACCCCCTTTGCTATGAAGGCCCTAAATAAGATCTGGTGCAACCAATTACCTTCAGAAGCCACATAATTAGTTAAATAAAGTCCACCTGTGTGCAATCTAAGTGTCACATGATCTGTCACATGATCTCAGTATATATACACCTGTTCTGAAAGGCCCCAGAGTCTGCAACACCACTAAGCAAGGGGCACCACCAAGCAAGCGGCACCATGAAGACCATGTAGCTCTCCAAACAGATCAGGGACAAAGTTGTGGAGAAGTACAGATCAGGGTTGGGTTAAAAAATATATCTGAAACTTTGAACATCCCACGGAGCACCATTAAATCCATTATTAAAAAATTGAAAGAATATGGCATCACAACAAACCTGCCAAGAGAGGGCCGCCCACCAAAACTCACGGACCAGGCAAGGAGGGCATTAATCAGAGAGGCAACAAAGAGACCAAAGATAACCCTGAAGGAGCTGCAAAGCTCCACAGCGGAGATTGGAGTATCTGTCCATAGGACCACTTTAAGCCGTACACTCCACAGAGCTGGGCTTTATGGATGAGTGGCCCGAAAAAAAGCCATTGCTTAAAGAAAGAAATAAGCAAACACATTTGGTGTTCGCCAAAAGCCATGTGGGAGACTCCCCAAACATATGGAAAAAGGTACTCTGGTCAGATGAGACTAAAATTGAGCTTTTTGGCCATCAAGGCAAACGCTATGTCTGGCGTAAACCCAACACCTCTCATCACCCCGATGTTTTTCATCGGCAGGGACTGGAAAACTGGTCAGAATTGAAGGAATGATGGATGGCGCTAAATACAGGGAATTTCTTGAGAGAAACCTGTTTCAGTCTTCCAGAGATTTGAGACTGGGATGGAGGTTCACCTTCCAGCAGGACAATGACCCTAAGCATACTGCTAAAGCAACACTCGAGTGGTTTAAGCGGAAACATTTAAATGTCTTGGAATGGCCTAGTCAAAGCCCAGACCTCAATCCAATTGAGAATCTGTGGTATGACTTAAAGACTGCTGTTCACCAGCGGAACCCATCCAACTTGAAAGAGCTGGAGCAGTTTTGCCTTGAAGAATGGGCAAAAATCCCAGTGGCTAGATGTGCCAAGCTTATAGAGACATACCCCAAGAGACTTGCAGCTGTAATTGCTGCAAAAGGTGGCTCAACAAAGTATTGACTTTGGGGGGGTGAATAGTTATACACTCTCAAGTTTTCCGTTTTTTTGTCTTATTTCTTGTTTGTTTCACACATTTTTTTATTTTGCATCTTCAAAGTGGTAGGCATGTTGTGTAAATCAAATGATACAAACCCCTCAAAAATCTATTTTAATTCCAGGTTGTAAGGTAACAAAATAGGAAAAATGCCAAGGGGGGTGAATACTTTCGCAAGCCACTCTATATTTTAGTTATATTGTAAGCACTGTAAATGTATCGAACATCACCTTGTTTTATTTTTTAGTAATGCAGTGAAATTCCACTTTCATGCCATCAAATGCCCACTGGCTTGATGCCAAGCGCAGGCGGATGTAGGCAGAGAGAGTAAAGAGGAGAGAAGTGATCAGAGTGGAGCAGCACGGTGCACCCAGACCACCCACTCTCGTCACTCAGCGCTGCGCCACGTCTGAAATCAGGCGTAGAATATCTGCCCCCTCAACCTCTTCTCTCTGCTCTTCTCTTCTCTCTTCCGCTTCTTTCTCCTCCTCCACTTCACACACAGGCCACTTCCACGGCAACCAACAGAACCAACTCGCACCAGTGGCCATGGTAACCAAACTATGTGGAAGGATTTCAGAGAAACTAAAAGCGCTGAGGCCTTTTCCATCCTGTCTCTATATCTCCTAGCGCTCCATACAAAAGGGCTTCGTAATCAGCTGCTACGTAATAAAGGAGGTAGGATCTGATGAAAATCTCACAAATAATTATATTAGTCATATTGTTGTGTGGGTACACTTAATGGCAATGCAGACTCTTAATTTGAAAAGTGTGTTATATATTTTTAAGCAGTAGAAGAAATCAAATCAAATGTTATTTGTCACATGCGCCAAATACAACATGTGTAGACATTACAGTGAAATGCTTACTTACAAGCCCTTAACCAACAATGCAGTTTTAAGAAAATAAGAGTTAAGAAAATATTTATACAATAAACTAAAGTAAGAAAAGTAACAATAAAATAACAATAACGAGGCTATACACAGGGGGAACCAGTGCGGGGGTACAGGTTAGTCGAGGTAATTGAGGTAATATGTACATGTAGGTTGGGGTGACTATGCATAGATAATAAGCAGCGAGTAGCAGCAGTGTAAAAAAAAAGAGGGGAGGGGGTCAATGCAAATAGTCCGGGTAGCTATTTGTTTAATTGTTCAGCAGTCTTATAGCTTGGGGCTAGAAGCTGTTAAGGAGCCTTTTGGACCTAGACTTGGCGCTCCGGTAATGCTTACCATGCGGTAGCAGAGAGACAGTCTATGACTTGGGTGGTCTTTGGGCCTTCCTCTGACACTGCCTAGTATAGAGGTCCTGGATGGCAGGAAGCTTGGCCCCAGTGATGTACTGGGCCGTACGCACTACCCTCTGTAGCACCTTACGGTCGGATGCCGAGCAGTTACCATACCAGGCAGTGATTCAACCAGTGCTCTCGATGGTGCAGCTGTATAACTTTTTGAGGATCTGGGGACCCATGCCAAATCTTTTCAGTCTCCTGAGGGTGAATAGGCGTTGTCGTGCCCTCTTCACGACTGTCTTGGTGTGTTTGGACCATGATATGGACACCAAGGAACTTGAAGCTCTCGACCCGCTCCACCACAGCCCCGTCGATGTGAATGGGGGCGTGCTCGGCCTCCTTTTCCTGTAGTCTACGATCAGCTCCTTTGTCTTGCTCATGCTGCGGGAGAGATTGTTGTCCTGGCACCACACTGCCAGGTGTCTGACCTCCTCCCTATAGGCTGTCTCATTGTGGTCGGTGATCAGGCCTACCACCGTTTTGTCGTCAGCAAACTTAATGATGGTGTTGAAGTCATGCTTGGCCACACAGTCGTGGGTGAACAGGGAGTACAGGAGGGGACTAAGCATGTGAAAGCAGGGCATCACTTAGAGGTGTTAAAATATTGAGAAAAGTTCCCCCTCAGTCTGTACTGTTTGTACACTGATCTGATTCATTGCATATGGAATGGGTCAGATTTATGCCAGACTTTCCAACCAAATCCCATTATTTCATTGCTTTGGCTGACGGAAGCTCATCATGACCACAAAAACACAGTTCTTTCTCCCTCTGTATGGGTCCCTCATTACCAGTGACCAAACATTCTCAGTGCCTCCACAGTCAGCTCAAAATGACACCAATTATTATCCGTCCATACCATATCTGTTTTCACCTTTCTCTCTACATTACCATACAGCGGGGGCGGACATAGTCAACACATCACTTCACCTGTTGTTAAGTGTGTGCTGAGAGGAAACAGTTGCTAGGCAACTTACAAAAGTTACCGGCTAAGGCCAACTTTCTTGTATCAACATTTACAGTGATTTCATTGTGGGGGCGGTATTAGTAAAGCTGAGAATATATATTGTGTCACCTTGCTTGAGCTATCATTTGAATACAGTATTTTGCTTCATCTAAGTCCATTGTGCAAAAACAAAGCTGGGAGCAATTACTGCACATTTTCTGTGATGTAAACTATGTGGAAGATTGACAAGGCCTTTGTTCTCTCTCAAGTGTGACCTAAGGCAAAGTGATTTTCTAGTAATGTGGTTCAGACTATGTTAGGTTGGTTTGATCAATTGCTTTGACATGGGTGATGTTTAATTCCTATTCACTCCTATTTGCTGTTGGACAGAAGACGGACCTCTGGCCTTCTCACAGTCTCTCGTTTCATAACAAACATGGCGGTGCCTGTTCACTATGGTGTCTGGTGTCTGAATGGAAATACTCTATGTCATCATGAACACTACTGCCTCCTTTAGCTGACCAGATCCAATTCTGCCAGAGAGAATTCTGGGACCCCCTCAAGATCATCCAGAAAAGTTATCTTGAGAAGTAGATTGACATGGTTCTAACTACATAAGTAGAAACAGTGGTGGTCTCTTCAAATACGATATCTATCTACAGTGCATTCGGAAAGTATTCAGACCACTTGACTTTTTCCACATTTTGTTACGTTACAGCCTTATTCTACAGCCTTATTTTTCCCTCATCAATCTACACACAATACCCCATAATGACAAAGCAAAAACAGTTTTTTTTTAATGCAAATTTGTTACAAATAAAAAAACTGAAATACCTTATTTACATTAGTATTCAGACCCTTTGCTATGAGACTCAAAATTGAGCTCAGGTGCATCCTGTTTCCATTGATAATCCTTGAGATGTTTCTACAACTTCATTGGAGTCTACCTGTGGTAAATTCAATTGATTGGACATGATTTTGAAAGCCACACACCTGTCTACATAAGGTCCCACGGTTGAAAGTGCATGTCAGAGGAAAAACCAAGCCATGAGGTCAAATGAATTGTCCATAGAGCTCAGAGACATTGTGTCGAGGCACAGATCTGGGGAAGGGTCCCAAAAAATGTATTCAGCACTGAACGTCCTCAAAAACACAGTGGCCTCCATCATTCTTAAATGGAAGAAGTTTGGAACCACCAAGGCTCTTCCTAGAGCTGGCTGCCCGGCCAGACATGGCAATCGGGGGAGAAGGGCCTTGGTCAAGGAGGTGACCAAGAACCCGATGGTCACTCTGACAGAGCTCTAGAGTTCCTCTGTGGAGATGGGAAAACCTTCCAGAAGGACAACCATCTCTGCAGCACTCCACCAATCAGGCCTTTATGGTAGAGTGGCCAGACAGAAGCATTCCTCAGTAAAAGGCACATGACAGCTCGCTTGGAGTTTGCCTAAATGTACCTAAATGACTCTCAGACCATGATAAACAAGATTCTCTGGTCTGATAAAACCAAGATAAAATCAAGAATGCCAAGCGTCACGTCTAGAGGAAACCTGGCACCATCCCTACGGTGAAGCATGGTGGTGGCATTATCATGCTGTGGGGATGTTTTTCAGCAGCAGGGACTGGGAGACTAGTCAGGATCGAGGGAAAGATTAATGGAGAAAAGTACAGAGAGATCCTTGATGAAAACCTGCTCCAGAGCGCTCAGGACCTCAGACTGGGGCGAAGGTTCATCTTCCAACAGGACAACGACCCTAAGCACACAGCCAAAACAACACAGGAGTGGTTTCAGGACAAGCCTCTGAATGTCCTTGAGTGGCCCAGCAAGAGCCCGGACTTGAACCCGATCTAACATCTCTGGAGAGACCTGAAAATAGCTGTGCAGCATCGCTCCCCATCCAAACTGACAGAGCTTGAAAGGATCTGCAGAGAAGAATGGTAAAAACTCCCCAAATACAGGTGTGCCAAGCCTGTAGCGTCATACCCAAGAAGACTCGAGGCTGTAATCGCTGGCAAAGGTGCTTCAACAAAGTACTGAGTAAAGAGTAAAAATATATTTCAGTTTTTGATATATTTACATTTGCAAACATTTCTAAAAACCTGTTTTTGCTTCGTCGTTATGGGGTATTGTGTGTAGATTGATGAGGGGGGAAAAAATTATTTAATCGATTTTAGAATAAGGCTATAACGTAACAAAATGTGGAAAAAGTCAAAGTGTCTGAAAACCTTTCAAATGCATAAAAAAGTGTCCAAAAATAGAAAACTCAAGGAGACACATTTCTAAACACGATCACTATCCTTTTTGTATTAACCAAGTGGTAAGGTATAGTCACAACAACAAATCAGTGGTCCTCAAATGGACTGAATCATGGACTTCATTGTTTTGTGATCCAGCTGTGAGGCCATAGGACTAGGATTACTCATACTTCCACAGTGCGAGCAACAGCCACCACAGAGCAACAATGGCTTGTCTGTCTGAGTCATGCTGTCGCTGACTCCACAGCAGGAGGGACGATCTACTGCCTGCTGGACAGTTTCAGGACTACAGCCAAGATAGCTTTTCCTGGTAAACACATTGTCATGACAACCATACTTCGATCTAGCACAGAGATGAGTTACAAATGTTACCTTTCCCTCTGTATTTATTGAAAGTATAGTAGGCCTACTGTAAATTATGTGAAAATACTTTACATACATAATGAGCATGACAATGTCTGAATAAGTTACTGCAGAGAAGGGAAGGCACCTTAACAGACTACATATAATTCACTCCATGTAAAGAGGTTGGACCCTGTCCACTCAGACCCTACAGCGTGCGCATGCATGCACATGCCCCATGGGAGGAAACGAGATGTCCTGACCCAAGCTTGTCTCACTTTCTCAACTCCAGATGTTGGAAGTAGAGCCTGCTTATCAGAACCAGAGATGTGAGAAAATGGTGAGCCAGAAAATTAGAAAATGCTGTGTTAAACCAGATTGCCATGGTTCTGAACCTCTGTCCAGAGCTATGCCCCATACAGAGCATTAACAAACACACAAGTCTCCTGCTCTAATACCTCCAGCTGACACCAGGCCTATGGCCCTGTGTGTCACAGCACCACTGACTCTGCAGCAGCTGGGCTACAGACACTGTACTCCTCTAGTGGACTCATTTGTTGAGTTGTTATACTTTTGTATGATTGTTTTTAACAGTTTTCAATATACAGTATTTGTGATATACAAAACACATATGATGGGAATCTTGAAAGCTTCTTGTGACCGTGTCAGAGTTGCTTCATGTACAGTGTTTTCTGTCATTAAACAGACTCTGAGACACAGTCCATTACTTTACAGCACCTGTACCTCATTCACATGTTTAGGATTTCAGTGTTCTCTCTATGACCATTTACTGCACTAAAATGATGAGTAAACATTCTCTAATATTTTTAATGTCTCTCTCTATTTTGATAGAGAATAAACAAGAAGGCTAATCCCTAGAGACATAATTGGATTTGTTTTTGTGGAAATCTTTATTCTGGGCTGCCTGTATTTCCTTTTGTTATATAACACACTATTTTATCATCTGTGTCACGACTTCCGCCGAGGCTGCCTCCGTTCCTTGTTTGGGCAGGCTTCGGCATTCGTCGTCACCGGCTTACTAGCCACTGCCGCTCCATATATCATCATTCCATTTGTCTTGTCTTGTCAATTACACACACCTGGTTCATATCCCCTCATTAGTCCGTGTATAAGTGTTCCCTCTGCCCCCTTGTCCTTGTGGGTGATTGTTTAATGTGAGTTGAGTGTAGCTCGGTGGAGCTACTTGTACCTTGTGCCGGGGCACCTCCCAGCGGGTAAGTTACAACCTTTACCAGTTAAGTGTTGATTTCCTTACTGGTCTTCCCCTCTCCCAAGGTAACACCACCATCCTGATCGTTGTGGCCAGCTTTTCCAAGGCCTGCCGCCTCCTTCCTCTGCCCGGTCTCCCCACGGCTCTGCAAACTGTGGAGGCCCTGTTTACACAGTCTTCCGGCACTACGGGGTACCAGTGGATATAGTGTCTGACCGAGGTCCCCAGTTCACATCCAAGGTCTGGAAGGCGTTCATGGAACGTCTGGGGGTCTCGGTCAGCCTGACCTCTGGGTTCCACCCCGAGTCTAATGGGCAGGTGGAACGGGTAAATCAGGATGTGGGTAGGTTCCTGCAGTCCTACTGCCAGGACCGGCCGGGAGAGTGGTCAGTGTTCTTTCCATGGGCAGAATATGCCCAGAACTCTCTCCGCCACTCCTCTACTAACCTAACGCCATTCCAATGTGTTTTAGGTTATCAACCGGTTCTGGCACCGTGGCACCAGAGCCAGACCGAGGCTCCTGCGGTGGATGACTGGTTTCGGCGCATGGAGGAGATGTGGGACGCTGCCCACGTTCACCTCCAACGCGCCGTTCGTCGTCAGAAGGCCAATGCTGACCGCCACCGCAGTGAGGCCTCGGTCTTCGTACCGGGGGATCGGGTCTGGCTCTCGACCCGGAATCTGCCCCTCCGCCTGCCCTGCCGGAAGCTGAGCCCGCGGTTTGTGGGGCCGTTCAAAGTCCTGAGGAGAATCAACGAGGTCACCTATAGGTTATTACTTCCCCCTGATTACCGTATTAACCCCTCGTTTCATGTGTCTCTCCTCAGGCCGGTGGTGGCTGGTCCGCTCCAGAAGTCGGAGGTGCGGAGCTGCGCATCAAGGGGGGGTACTGTCATGACTTCCGCCGAGGCTGCCTCCTATCCTTGTTTGGGCAGGCTTCGGCGTTCGTCGTCACCTGCTTACTAGCCACTGCCGCTCCATATATCATCATTCCATTTGTCTTGTCTTGTCAATTACACACACCTGGTTCATATCCCCTCATTAGTCTGTGTATAAGTGTTCCCTCTGCCCCCTTGTCCTTGTGGGTGATTGTTTTATGTGAGTTGAGTGTA
Organism: Coregonus clupeaformis; assembly: GCF_020615455.1. Lineage (NCBI taxonomy): Eukaryota > Metazoa > Chordata > Actinopteri > Salmoniformes > Salmonidae > Coregonus > Coregonus clupeaformis. The sequence continues at coordinate 28,676,567 of NC_059192.1, forward strand.
GCTCGGTGGAGCTACTCGTACCTTGTATTGCCGGGGTAGATTATTCCCCTGTGCCTGTATTTTGTTGGAGCTACCCATACCTTGTATTGCCGTTGTAGATTGTTCCCCTGTGCCTGTTTTTGTTGTCGCTATCCAGCGCAACTGTGTACGACGGAATAAACTCTGTATTCAGTGATTTACCCTCCTGCGCCTGACTCCTTCTAATCACCCTTTCAACATGTCAATTTCACCCACAACTGAGTTTTTAATCACTAAAATACTATTTAACTACATTTGTTCCACTATGACCCTTCATCTAGTCCTCTAGGTATGGGTAATAACCTTGTAAAACAACAAAACAACAACAACAAAACACTACTTTGTACTTGACCTGTTGTTGACTTGTATTTGACCTGCAATTTGTCCTTTGACCTTTGTGCTAGAGACTAATGATCTTCTGTGCAGTAAAGATCTAACCATGATGATCACAAGGATATAAGTATGTTTTCCTTGTCATGTTCAGAGGCCGAGGGACAGATCTGAAGTTTGGCTAAAATTGAGCTAAAAATTGCATTAAATGTCTTCATTGATTGATTTACGACTTTAGTATAGTAATCAAACAGTTTGATCTCCATTTTGAACAGTTGGGTCTAAAAACTAATGGGGAAAAAGCATATGAAAGAGGACATTCCCGTCACAGGAGGTTGGTGGCACGTAATTGGGGAGGTAATTGGAGGTAATGGCTCATGGTAATGGCTGGAGCAGAATGTGTTTGGTTTCCATGTGTTTGATGCCATTCCATTTACTCCCTTCCAGCCATTATTATGAGCTGCCCTCCCCCAGCAGCCTCCTGTGATTCCCAGCTACTGGAAAATACATTTTGGGAGGTTAAAATCATATACTTGGTATACTTACTGTACTTACTGTATGGGTCAAATTGACAAGTGGTGTAAAGTACTTAATAAAAATACTTTAAAGTACTACTTAAGTCGTTTTGGGGGATATCTGTACTTTACTTTACTATTTATATTTTTGATTATTTTTACTTTTACTTCACTACACTTAGAAAAAAGGCTTCCAAAAGGGTTCTTTGGCTGTCCCCATAGACAAACCCTTTTTGGTTCCAGGCAGAACCCTTTTTGGTTCCAGGCAGAACCCTTTTGGGTGGGGTTCTTCAAATGGTTCTCCTAAGGGGACAGCTGAGGAGCCCTTTTAGGTTCTAGATAGCACCCTTTTTTCTGAGTGTACATTCCTAAAGAAAATAATGTACTTTTTACTCCGTACAATTTCCCTGACAGCCAAAAGTACTGGTTACATTTTGAATGCTTAGCAGGACAGGAAAAGGATCCAATTCATGCACATATCAAGAGAACATCCCTGGTCATCCCTACTGCCTCTGATTTGGCGGACTCACTAAACACACATGCTTCGTTTGTAAATGATGTCTGAGTGTTGGAGTGGCTATCCGTAAAAAAAACAATGGTGCCGTCTGTTTTGCTTAATATAAGGAATTTGAAATGATTTATACTTTTACTTCTGATAGTTAAGTATATTTTAGCAATTACATTTACTTTTGATACATACGTATATTTAACACCAAATACTTATAATACTTTTACTCAAGTAGTATTTTACTGGGTGACTTTTACTTGAGTCATTTTCTATTAAGTTACAGTATCTTTACTCAAGTATGAAAATTGGGTACTTTTTCCACCACTGAAATTGACCCGGAACAAAACTCGTGTAGCCTATAGCCTTTTCGAACATAAGGGAAGGGTTCAATATCAGTGGCAGCATAGAGATATAGACCGCAATAATATCCCACTTTTATTTTCAAACAGGTCTATTAAATACCCTAAATCACGCCTGTGGAGAGATGTTGACGAAGTAGCCCTGCGCAGAACCCACTTGGTGTGTGAATGAGACCTTACGGGCGAAATCTCCGCCCCTTGTTGAGATTGTGCTGGAGTTGGCGGTGCTGTTGCAGCAAAGGAGGTGGAGAGGACTCTTCATCAGGATTCTGCGTTTTTGTCGTCCAGTCTCTGGCTACGTGCTGTTTGCAGGCTTCTCCGCGGTGAAGTTCATTGCGAATTTGTTGATTGGTAAGTTTGAATATTTTATTGAGATAGGCTATTGGTTTGCTGCTCTTCTCGGTAATCTAAACTATGCACAGATTAGGGTGCGAAGAATTGTTTCATTGTATCTAGCATCAGTTGCAAAGATGTGGAAACGGGACAGATGTTTTTCTAACAACGTCGCTAGGGATGAAATCAGAGTTTGAAGTTGGTTCCTGTTCTTCTATTTACCCTGTATAAGTTGTTTTTGCTTGGAAGGCTATCCGATTTCTATTGTATTTGTGCAGCATTGTGTTTTTGAAAAGGCCATTCAGAGCTTCTATGAATCAGTTGGCCACTTCCCAGTCACAGAAGTGCGCCATGTTAATATGGAGGTTTAAGAGTGTATAGATAACGGTATACACACAGGAGCCTACAGCCTTTTGAAGAGATGCAGGCGTAGGCGCCCTGTATGTTGACAGATTGCAACGCTGAATTCAAACTAAACTGATAAATTGTGACATTCAAAGCAAAATCATGGAATGTATTATATTAACTGTGCGTAATGATGTTGAATCTGCGCCTATATGTAATTCTATCTTTATAACTTGAAACCATTATGTATCAGGTATTATAGGCGATGCATGTATCCCTCACCGTAGGCCTATGTCACATCTTGAGTCAGTGCTCTCTGCTACATGCGGCTCAAGGCTGCCCTTTGATGTTGCGTCGAGTTGAAACCATTCAGCTACTTCATGTCACTGGCACAATTTAAATCACACCCGAACTGCTGAAACGACCATTTGGTGGCGAAATCCCCCATTTGCCTCACATCTTCACAATTTGGTGCCAAACGGGGTTGTCACTATATTGAGCGAAGTGGGTTTTGAGGCCTTTTAATAATTGGTTATGAACGCCTTGTGATTATGAGACATCCATGGGCTTTGCTCGCCCGAGTTGCACTGACTGTCGTGATGCAGTTCGGTCGAAAAACATTGCTCTGCTGCAGGAACTCTATTGGGAGTGAGCAGACCTCTTGCTATTGAATATTAATATTTACCACACCATTTCACAAACCGCTTTTACCCATCTAGAGTATGGGATACTGCTCCATTAAGCCATCCAAGAGGAAACAGTGACGCGCATAGGCTACAAGTCAATAGCCTAGTCAAGTTCTCTGCTCAGTTGTTAGGACGGCTAGCATCACAGGCCATTGGCCTACTTGTGAACCCTTGGCGATAGTTTTGTGCTGGTTCGCTGTGCTCTAATATGAGTGTGACTGTGATTAGAATGATCAAAGAGTGTATCTCTCCATTTGTCTCTCTCTGTCTTTGCCTCCATCCTCTCTTGTTTTCTACCTATAAACCAGACCAGTATCTGTGTTGCCACAGTAATTAGTGCAGACACTGGGTAATGCAGTTTCTTTGGACTTCGGACCCCCTGCCCAAAAAATAAAATAAAATCGAATGCATCAGCCCGACAACCCCTCAAAGTATAGACTACTGATCACTGTCCATGGTGCTGAAATTGCGACATGTCTATGTGGCTGCCTATCAAATCGATGATGGGCTTTCTGTGGTGCCAGGGCATGTAGCCTATAGCTTTGCTTTAGCTAATGGATAAATGTTTATTGGTAAGCCTATTTGGTGATAATTTTCTCATGTTAAGCCTAACATTTCACAAAGCTATAGTGTCTCAAGGCTGCCTTTTAGACTGCTGGCTGGTGGCAATAATGTAATATTAAACCTGGAAATTCAAACATTGCAGATTGTAAAATACATTTTCGATACAACAGCATACTAATCAGCAACCAATATATATTTTTGGAATATACAACTGTCCTGTATAGCCTACCTAAACCTGCATGACATGGGTCGTCCTTGCACGCTCTCCCAGCTTGGATAAAAAGTTGTTGTGCATAAAACCAGTCTATTATTGCCAAATAAGACAGTCAGTCCACCCTTAAAACACTAGCTTACTAGGGATTGTTTCATTATGCGGTGTAGCCTACTATCTATAGTGCCTTCAGAAAGTATTCACACCCCTTGACCTTTTCCATATTTTGTTGTGTTACAGCCTGAATTTAGAATGGATTACATTTAGATTTTTGTCACTGACCTACACACAATACCCCATAATGTCAATGTGGAATTATGTTTTTTAAATATTTGACAAATTAATGAAAAATGGAAAGCTGAAATACCTTGAGTCAATAAGTATTCAACCCCTTTGTTATGGCAAGCCTAAATAAGTTCAATAGTAAAGATTTGCTTAACAAGTCACATTATAAGTTGCATGGACTCACTCTGTGTGCAATAATAGTGTTTAACATGATTTTTGAATGGCTACCTCATCTCTGTACCCCACACATACAATTATCAGGAAGGTTCCTCAGTTGAGCAGTGAATTTCAAACACAGATTCAACCACAAAGACCAGGGAGGTTTTCCAATGCAGGCATAGAATATCCCTTTGAGCATAGTGAAGTTATTAATTACACTTTGGATGGTGTATCAATACACCCAGTCACTACAAAGACTCAGTTGCCGGAGAGGAAGGAAACTGCTCAGGGATTTCACCATGAGGCCAATGGTGACTTTAAAACAGTTTCAGAGTTGAATGGCTTTGATAGGAGAAAACTAAGGATGGATCAACAGCATTGTTGGTCCCATGTTTCATGAGCTGAAATAAAAGATCCCAGACATTTTCCATACACACAAAAAGCTTACTTCTCTCAAATGTTTTGCAAAAATGTGTTTACATCCCTGTTAGTGAGCATTTCTCCTTTGCCAAGATAATCAATCCACCTGACAGGTGTGGCATATCTCAAGAAGCTGATTAAACCACATAATCATTACACAGGTGGACCTTGTGCTGGGGACACTAAAGGCCACAGTTTTGTCACACAACACAATGCCACAGATGTCTCAAGTTTTGAGGGAGCATGCAATTGGCTTGCTGACTGCAAGATTGTCCACCAGAGTTGTTGCCAGATAATTTAATGTTCAATTCTCTACCATAATCCATCTCCAATGTTGTTTTAGAGAATTTGGCAGTAAGTCCAACCGGCCTCACAACTGCAGAGCACGTGTATGGGGTCGTGTGGGCGAGCGGTTTGCTGATTTCAATGTTGTGAACAGAGTGCCCCATCGTGGTGGTGGGGTTATGGTATGGGCAGGCATAAGCTTCAGACAACAAACACAATTGCATTTTATCGATGGCAATTTGAATGCACAGAGACACCGTGACGAGATCCTGAGGCCCATTGTCGTGCCATTCATCCGCCACCATGTTTCAGCATGATAATACACGACTCCATGTCGCAAGGATCTGTACACAATTATTGGAGGCTGAAAATGTCCCAGTTCTTCCATGGCCTGCATTTTGGATGCTCTAGATCGACGTGTATGACAGCGTGTTCCAGTTCCCGCCAATATCCAGCAACTTCGCACAGCCTTTGAAGAGGAGTGGGACAACATTCCACAGGCAAAAATCAAAAGCCTGATCAACTCTATGCGAAGGAGATGTATCACGCTGCATGAGGCAAATGGTCGTCACACCAGATACTGACTGGTTTTCTGATCCACACCCCTACCTTTTTGTTTAAGGTATCTGTGACCAATAGATGCATATCTGTATTCCCAGTCATGTGAAATCCATAGATTAGGGCCTAATACATGTATTTCAATTGACTGATTTCCTTATATGAACTGTAACTCAGTAAAATCTTAAATTGTTGCGTTTTATATTTTTGTTCAGTATAGTTACTCCACAATACTAACCTAAATGACAGCGTGAAAAGAAGGAAGCCTGTACAGAATACAAATATTCCAAAACATGCATCCTGTTTGCAATAAGGCACTAAAGTAAAATTGCTAAAAATGTGGCAAAGAAATGTCCTCATACAAAACATTATGTTTGGGGCAAATCCTACACAATCCATCACTGAGTACCACTCTTCATATTTTCAAGCATGGTGGTGGCTGCATCATGTTATGGGTATGCTTGTCATCGGCGAGTACTAGGGAGTTTTTGGGGATAAAAATAAACTGAATAAGGCTAAGCACAGGGAAAACCCTAGAGGGAAACCTGGTTGTCGGCTTTCCAACAGACGCTGGGAGACAAGTTCACCTTTCAGCAGGACAATATACACTGGGTTGCTTCCCAAGATGACATTGAATGTTCCTAAGTGGCCTAGTTACAGTTTTTAATTAAACGTTTTTCAACGGCAGGGTCTGGGAGACTAGTCAGGATCGAGGGAAAGATGAACGGAGCAAAGTACAGAGAGATCCTTGATGAAAACCTGCTTGAGCGCTCAGAACCTCAGACTTTTTAGAATAAGGCTGTAACGTAACAAAATGTGGAAAAAGTCAAGGGGTCTGAATACTTTCCGAATGCACTGTACATCTCCAATGTCACAGATCTCCTTTAAAGTCAATTCAACACAGAATTTCCCCGTGAGTTGGTTTGGTTTCCCCATTAGTGGGTTTGGACTGACCTGTATAGCCTCACTCTAGCCTCTCCATCTATGGGACCCCTGGTCAGCTGTGCTGTGCAGCCCAGGCTGAGTGCTCTCCTCTGGGTGAGAATGGCTGTGGAGGCTGGCATGACCTTGCCTCGTGGGAACCTCTCTGGCTCTTCATCCACAATGTTGTAAGTGGGTTTGAGCCCCATCGGGGAGGGGAAAGGAGGCATGTTCTGGAAAGCTGCCAGCAGATAAGAAATGGAATAGTGCGACAGAGAACTGGTGCGTTTGCCCAGTAGCACAGTCCTGGCTAAATATAGACCACTCTGTTTCAGCCGGGAAGGTATTCAGCATCGCCCTCACCTTTTCTCTCTCTTTTTCTGCCCTTCCTTATTGGACGTTTTAGTTAATTCGATGGATACTCGCTCTCTCTCTCTCACGCCTCTTGTGGACTTGTCTGTATAAATGGAGAGATCGGAATTAATGGTTGAAAGCGGCTCTCAATGATATTTTCCTCTGTACCTCCCTTTCTTCTCCTTTACCTCAGGCTCTTTAGCATCCATTTAAGTAGTTTATTTCCCAGGCCACCACCACCTTTTTTATCATGCCAGAGATTACATTTTCCTCTTTCTGTTTACACTCTGCCGTACCCACAACCTGTGTGAGGCATGTAAAAAATGTCCAGTGTGGATCTTGCTTTGCCTCACGTTCTAATCACGGAGAGTTATGAGAGGAGAGGCCCAGGGATGACCTCAGCTTGGGTCAGTCTGTCTTTGACTTTACTACAGCTGTGCCCTGGGTGTCATCTATTCTAAACAACCTGTTGGCAGTGGAAGATTATGCAGCAGCACTGTTACTGTTGAAGTGGTAAAGAGTGTGTGTGTGTGTGTGTGTGTGTGTGTGTGTGTGTGTGTGTGTGTGATTTATGGGTTGTATGGAATCAGAATGGAGTGGAATTAAGATAATGGTGTTGCAGTGGGCATTGTGGACTGTGGTGGTGTTTTAGTGGGCAGTGGTAGTGTGTAGAGAGGCCTGGGCTGTGGACTGTGGTGGTGTTTTAGTGGGCAGTGGTAGTGTGTAGAGAGGCCTGGGCTGTGGACTGTGGTGGTGTTTTAGTGGGCAGTGGTAGTGTGTAGAGAGGCCTGGGCTGTGGAATGTGGTGGTGTTTTAGTGGGCAGTGGTAGTGTGTAGAGAGGCCTGGGCTGTGGACTGTGGTGGTGTTTTAGTGGGCAGTGGTAGTGTGTAGAGAGGCCTGGGCTGTGGACTGTGGTGGTGTTTTTAGTGGGCAGTGGTAGTGTGTAGAGAGGCCTGGGCTGTGGACTGTGGTGGTGTTTTAGTGGGCAGTGGTAGTGTGTAGAGAGGCCTGGGCTGTGGACTGTGGTGGTGTTTTAGTGGGCAGTGGTAGTGTGTAGAGAGGCCTGGGCTGTGGACTGTGGTGGTGTTTTAGTGGGCAGTGGTAGTGTGTAGAGAGGCCTGGGCTGTGGACTGTGGTGGTGTTTTTAGTGGGCAGTGGTAGTGTGTAGAGAGGCCTGGGCTGTGGACTGTGGTGGTGTTTTAGTGGGCAGTGGTAGTGTGTAGAGAGGCCTGGGCTGTGGACTGTGGTGGTGTTTTAGTGGGCAGTGGTAGTGTGTAGAGAGGCCTGGGCTGTGGACTGTGGTGGTGTTTTAGTGGGCAGTGGTAGTGTGTAGAGAGGCCTGGGCTGTGGACTGTGGTGGTGTTTTAGTGGGCAGTGGTAGTGTGTAGAGAGGCCTGGGCTGTGGACTGTGGTGGTGTTTTAGTGGGCAGTGGTAGTGTGTAGAGAGGCCTGGGCTGTGGACTGTGGTGGTGTTTTAGTGGGCAGTGGTAGTGTGTAGAGAGGCCTGGGCTGTGGACTGTGGTGGTGTTTTAGTGGGCAGTGGTAGTGTGTAGAGAGGCCTGGGCTGTGGACTGTGGTGGTGTTTTAGTGGGCAGTGGTAGTGTGTAGAGAGGCCTGGGCTGTGGACTGTGGTGGTGTTTTAGTGGGCAGTGGTAGTGTGTAGAGAGGCCTGGGCTGTGGACTGTGGTGGTGTTTTAGTGGGCAGTGGTAGTGTGTAGAGAGGCCTGGGCTGTGGACTGTGGTGGTGTTTTAGTGGGCAGTGGTAGTGTGTAGAGAGGCCTGGGCTGTGGACTGTGGTGGTGTTTTAGTGGGCAGTGGTAGTGTGTAGAGAGGCCTGGGCTGTGGACTGTGGTGGTGTTTTAGTGGGCAGTGGTAGTGTGTAGAGAGGCCTGGGCTGTGGACTGTGGTGGTGTTTTAGTGGGCAGTGGTAGTGTGTAGAGAGGCCTGGGCTGTGGACTGTGGTGGTGTTTTAGTGGGCAGTGGTAGTGTGTAGAGAGGCCTGGGCTGTGGACTGTGGTGGTGTTTTAGTGGGCAGTGGTAGTGTGTAGAGAGGCCTGGGCTGTGGACTGTGGTGGTGTTTTAGTGGGCAGTGGTAGTGTGTAGAGAGGCCTGGGCTGTGGACTGTGGTGGTGTTTGACAGGACAGGGGGGTGTTTATCAGGGGCTGGAGAGGAGCTTGGTGCTGGTCCAAATTTGTCTCTACTGCTCAACTGATAACAGCTACAGTTTTTCAATAGGTTTGGGTCTGAATGTGAAAAATCAGTCATGTGTATTCACTTATGGACCCAGGCAGTTTGTGTGAATACTTTTTGTGTGCACACCCAAGGGCCCATATGTGCATGGCCCTAGGCCTAGGATTCAATCCGTATCGCCGACGTTCCGCCTCTTGTAGCCAGATTTACATTTAAAGCAATGTTCATGTGTTAGCGGAGACTGCATTCACGGCAAAGGCTCAATTGGAAATTACCTTTTTCAGTTTCAAGCGCGCTACAGCATTGAACTTTGGCGATACGGATTGAATCCAGCCCTTATATTAAGAAGCAAAGTAGAATAGAGCATCATTCTGTTGAATCTTACAGCAAGCAGGAGGAACTGCGCTGCTTGAGAGACAGGGGGCAACGCTTGGTGTGTCTGGCAAGAGGAGAGAGGCGACAGAGGAAACTATAAAAACAGACGGCTGAGTGGCATTTTAAAATAATGCATGCAATATCGATTTTGCACATGTCAATGCTGCGATTTTGATATGAATTTGATTAAAGACTCACTCTGGGATCTTAAGCACAACAAATTCGTAACATATTGCAGAAATTGGATTTGTAACATATCACACGAAATGGATGATGTAGTATACAATTGGATGATGTAGTACACAGAAAACAGGTAGCCGTTTTGGCTCTCGAGCACCACTTTCAAAACGACTGGCTAAAATAATACAAAAGTTTGAGAATACATCTTTAATTGTGCAGCCCTATTTGTTGTGAATGTTTTTTTGCGTTAACCCTTAGGCTTTTGCCTTCTGCCTTTTGCTGATGGGAAACGATTTGCTTAGAGAGGGAGAGAGAGAGATGCGACATGACCTTCACTGGGATTACATTAATTTGATTTGCATGTGGCCAAAGGCGTGTCTGTTACATACAACATTAGCTGAAACCCTACAAACTCCCAGATGTAGCAGCTCAGGGATAATGGTATAGAGTGGGAGTAAAACACTAGCCAAGGAGCCATACACTCTTTGTTAATCTGTTCTATCTCTAAAGAATCATTCTGCAAACACCCCCACATAATGTCAACATAAGGAAATGAAAATGAAGCACCAATATACATTTTGTTTATTTTTCATTTTTGAGCCCATGAGATGTTTCGACACGGTTAGATTTCAGAGGCTTTGAGAGAGGGTGACATGGAAGAGTTAATGATAAAGTCAATGTGAAACCCAGTGTTTGCTCTGTACCTCCTTTAGATAGAGGAGCCTCAGGAGGTTGTTGTGGATATTAGCTGTACAGGCGGAGCCCCAGAATGAATCTACGGAAATGAGTGATTAGACGTCCCCCTGGGATAAGACGAGGGTCTTAAACTCTGCTGCATCTGGACTGGGGTTGTTCCTTTCCCTTTTTATCTTCCTTTTCTTGTCCTTTATTCACAGTAACAGTATGTGAATGTCCCGTCTTGCTGGCTGTTAGTGAAGTAATCTCGGGTCAGTTCAACCTTTCGCTATCTGTCCCTAGCTGTGGTGTGAAGCATTGTGAGTTAACCTTTGTCTTTCAGGGGTTAGAAAAACTGTTTACTATAAAGGGGTCATGCTGAGATTTGCTCTAATTGACCTGTTTCCCTCAGAGCCTAGTCCCCCTGTAGTGTGTGTGTGTACTTTTCATTGTGAGCTTTGAAGTTGTGCCAGTCTCACCCTCAGGATCACAGGATCAGCCAAGTTGGGCCTCGTCACTGTCAATAATATAGTGTTATAATGACAAAGCAGCTGATGGCCTCAACACTGTCTGGATCCTGTAAAGCCCTGTCTCCTCTACAGCCTTAGGGCTAGACGTCCCTGGAATAACTGCATATGTTGACCAGCATAATGGCAGAAGCTTTTCCAAAATAATATTGTACTGTAATATCCTACTACAGTGCTGCATCCAGATACTCCTTCATATGACATATGTTTGTTTGGAAATCTGAGTGCTTGTTTTTCAATGTGCCTGTGTGTGTGGGTGATTGTGTGCCTGTGAGAGTTTTACATTTTTTACCAAGGCTGGGGGCTCTGTGGGATTTGAGGGGTTGGGGGATGAGTTGTGCCGAAGAGGTATTAAGGAGATTTTCCCCTGGAGTATTATTTTCCCATAAATACATTCTGTTCCACACACAGCATGTTGGGAAAAAAGTGGAGGCCACAGGCAAAGCCCTTGGAGAGTGTCCTTGAACACATCATTCAACCCCATGGCTCACAGTGGCCACCCAGAATTGATTCCCCAGGAGACAGGGGGATTGTTTGATTGGCTGACCTGCCAATAATGTCACAGCAGGAGATTGACATCAGAGCTGAGAGTAACAAGAACTGGGGATTCCCAAGGACTACCCTTTTCCTGGCCAGGTCACATGGTCGGGAACAACACCTTATTGATGCACGGTATCTATGTGATGGGGTCGATCCTCGTCAGCTCACGGCGAGATTCAATCTCACGTCAACAACAGCATCTTGTACTCCAGAAGCTAGCGTGTTAAACCATTACCCTCCCAAAACAAGTGAGACTGACCGCTGTATTGCATTAGTGGAAACCAAGACTGTTCTCAGGGCAGACTGCAGGTTTTGACTAGCAGAAGTTACTTTTCGTAGCAGATTAGGATAATTTACACAGCAGATTAGGAGAATTAACATGGCATTTTAGGAGAATTAATGTGGCAGGTTAGGAGGATTCGGTTAAGGTTAGGAAAAGGTTTAGGGTAAGGGTTAGCAAAAATTGTCCCCGACGCGACTTGAACATATCAACCTACAACCAGGTCTGAGAAGATTCTTGGTTTCCACTGTGATGCTGGGTGCTGACCACTGGATGACCCAGCTGAGCTCCCGTGCAACTCTGCTCTAATAACAGAGTGATGTGAGCATGCCCAGAGACTCACGTATATAATCTAAATAGAGTAATATGACATCCCACAATGCACTGGGGGGGAGCAGCAGTATGGTCCAAGATGCCCTGGCAGTCATACAAGGTGAGATGTGATGGATTCATGGGAGGTTCTCCAATCTGTCCAGAGCTTTACGTGCTGGCTGTCGATCTGCCTAGGGCTGCACTGACGGAACACACTGAGGATGCTGGAGTATGTGCGTGCGCCTGCTCAATGCTCGGCTATGACACTTCTAGATGCATGGAGGAGTTACAGCACATACTGTAGTGAGGGTGGAGTTCAGGGGAGTGTTCTTCCTGTTCTCTGCTCCGTACGGACCTACAGAAGGTGGTAATGTAATGAGAGACGTGCTGCAGAAAGCCTGTGTAAATCCATTGTGGATATATAACAGATATGGCAGGGATTGGAGGAATTTTGGAATGTGTTGGCTCCCACTGGTGCTGCCAAAAGTGTACTTTATACACTGAGTATTCCAAACAGGAACACCTAATTTTGCCCTCAGAACAGCCTCAATTAGTCGGGGCATGGACTCTACAAGGTGTCGAAAGCGTACCACAGGGATGCTAGCCCATGTTGACGCCAATGTTTCCCATAGTTGCGTCAAGTTGGCTGGATGTCCTTTGGGTGGTGGACCATTCTTGATACACACGGAAAACTGTTGAGTGGAAAAAACACAGCAGCATTGCAGTTCTTGGCACCTACTACCATACCCCGTTCAAAGGCACTTAAATATTTTGCCTTGCCTATTCACCCTCTGAGTGGCACACATACACAATCCATGTCTCAATTGTCTCAAGGCTTAATAATCCTTCTTTAAACTGTTTCCTCCCCTTAATCTACATTGATTTGAAGTTGATTTAAAAAGTGACATCAATAAGGGATCATAGCTTTCACCTGGATTCACCAGGTCAGTCTATGTCATGGCGTTGTTAATGTTTTGTATACTCAGTGTATAGTCCTTATATACTAAGCACCTTGGATAATTTCAGATTTTATTTTACTGTGAGTTAAGTGACTTACAGTATATTCAGCATTATTGATTACTGAAAAAAGCATTTTTTTCTTAAACTCATTTCCCATCTGTTTTATACAATCATTGGAATGCATTACTATATAAACAAATGTGATTAAAATATTCGGTGCCTTGCAGTATTCAGATACCTCCTGACCAGTAACAGCCTAGATTTTAACACAGAATAAAGATATTGCTAATAGATGGCTACAAATAGCTTGTGTAGAGTCTAAGGGATGGTAGAAATGGGTTAGCAGTATAGATTTTAGTAAAGGATAAGTGACGAGAGTTGCTGAACAGATGCTGAACATTCTGGAAGCCACACTAAGCAGTAATCAGTCATGAGATCTTGGTCCTCCTCCCTTTCCTTGGCTGTGCACCAATACTGTCCCACCCTGGTCTGAGATTGGAACAACCTGTGCTGTCTGCAGTGCAAATGTCTGAGATGAACTTCAAAAGCCAAGAAAATGTAATAAAGACAGAGAGAACTGCTTGATAGATGCAGCGTGGGAGTGTTATTAAAACCTGAGGTCTAATCCAAAACTTGGCCTCCCAGTGACCGGTCAAACTCAGGTGAAGTCAAGCACTGTAGATAAATATTTGTTTTCCCAAAAAGGAGGACTTGTGGTTTATGGGGACAGTGGGTAAGTGTTATGACTGCTCATTAAAAACCAAAAGATGAAAGGGGAGACAAACTCTCTACCTGTGATTCCAGATGTGAACATTTGTCAGCCTTGACTTGCAAGCCTGCATGTAGTTAATTGTTGGCTGGGTTGTCCTGCTATATGTTGGCTTATGTTTAGGATGTCTTGGCCAAAGTTTGAATTGGTGCAGGCATATCAGCTTGCATTGGATGAAGTTAGCCACGTTACCGTTCCTCATTTAGGCGGGGAGTGAGATAGGAGATCTTGAGCTCTGAAGGGTCCTCTTGACCCTATTTGTCTCAAGTGCTTCCTGCCCATCTCAGAGGAATGGCAATTTGCACCCTTCACTTCCTAACTAAAGTGGTGAGAAATTTGAAGAATCCTTTTTCCATGCAAGACAATTATTTTTATTTCAGTAAGTGTCGTTAAAGTAGCATTAATAACTGTCTTTTTAATTGTCATGGATAGAATTGCTTACAGTTTGTGGTTTACAAAGGGTTTAGACAGACTTGTAGCTTAATCACAACATTGTTTCTCTCCCCAGTAATAGCTCCCAGTAGTCCTTTCCCTTGCTACTATCCCAACCGGTCTCTCAGCAAAGCTCCCGTTCAGTGGGGTGCCCTGTTCCGCCTCAGTGGAGACAGATGAAGCAGCCAGGATCCCAAACACAAATCAGATTATCATTAGGAGCTTCCTGTAAACGTGTTTTCACTTTCCACATGAATATTCAGCAGTCCATTATGCAATGAGCTGAGCCCTTCTGTGTGCTATCAGAGACCGGATTTAAGTGTGAAGTGTATTTTGCTGAGGAGAGTTCATTGTTTATTGACATTGTGGACGTCCTCTTGCTGTGTGCATGTGGCTAAGCTACAACGTTAAGCTGGAAAAAAAGGGGATAGTCAAAACAAGACCGCCCATCCTAAGTCCTCCATTTAAACGTCCCATCACTGGCCCTTACTCCCACTAACCACAAAATGTCCGCCCCACTTTGGGAGTTGTGTATGGCGGGCTTGGCTGGTCCCCAATGACAGCCAAAGTGCTTGTGAGGATTTCCATGGTGACATATTAGACATAAAATGCTTGGCAGGGCTCCAGTCCTCTGGTTCTTTATGGGCTGAACTGTCTGGATGCCATATTAATTTGAGATTAGTTGATGTATGGTTTTGATTACTGCATGATTCTGCCTCTCCCTAGTACTCAACACCCTCTGTTACAGTTTGCTTTGGCTTCTTGTTTGTTAAGGCTAGATACCAGTAGTTTAAGCTGTACAAACCAGTATTTTTATGTTTTTTACTTCTTTTGTATATCTTCATTGACATCATGCTATCGCTATTGTTGTTCATAGTTGTCATTCTGATTCAATTATTTTCTCCCAAATTATTGTTTTATTAAATGTAATTTTTTCAGTTCAAGCCCATGCGCAGCAATGAGTTTAATTCGGGCTATGCTGCACAACCCTGTGAAATGTGTTGTGTATCGGGCCATTTGTATAGCGCAAAACTGTCAATGGTTCTATTCTCCTGTGTTGGGAAATGGGAATTATTTTGAGGACTAATTCTCTATCAGATTTGTGCAAATGTGTATATCTGGAAAACTTCAACTAGATCTGTCTGTGTCACCCGGCTGGAGGGTTATGAGGGTCATCTTGGTTTCTTCACGTCAGATCTCTTTCACTAGTGATGTTGTCCAGGCCTTAATGGCTTTTATAATTGTTTAAATTTGAGCAGTGAACTGCTGTAGAATATTTCCTTTCTTTGTTTGATCAGATCAAGAACTGATATATTTTTGTGCTGGATGTAACCTTGTTCTTCAATAAAACTTCTTTGCATCGGCTTCTTTAAACAGGTCTTTTATTATTCAGGACAGGGAAGCGCTCTTCTGAAATGCAATATCCACAGTGCATTTGGCAAAGTCTCAGTTACCCAGCTCAGTGGTGTGAAAGTTACCCAGCTGTTAATCTTGCCTGATGCGGACCAGAAGCCAACTGGAAGACGTATGGTCGATTTTAATGCCTGGTTTATTTACTGTACCATGAGGTTAGTCTGTTAGGGGAATTGTCCTCTCATTTGTAAAACCTGGGTTAATGGCATACCATGAAAGTGGCCAAGATCCACAAAGATATGTTGCCGTCAAGTGTTGAGAGATGTGAGCCGTGCTGGTGGCCTGGAGGAGTTTCCCTGTCTCTTTCTCCCTTTTGCTACACCGCCTAAATGGACTCCTGGAGGTTTTACCAAGGTATGCTTTGATACTGACTAGTGCTGTAGACACAGTCTTGCCTGTCAAACAGCTAGCAGGGAGCAGAATTATAGCAGCTGGTACCTTTTAATATGGATATCATATCCTTCTGTCTTTTGTTTGCTTGGCATTCTCTGTCCTCCTACCCTTCCTCTATCGTCCTCTCAGCTGCCCCTGCGCCTGTGGATGTTAACCGTTAATGATTTTGCCCTCTAAGCACAGATCAAAACTGTTTGGTTATATTATTTAGGCTCTAGGTTCAGAGACCCCTGATCCCTAAAGCCTGTGGCCTGCCGTCAGCCTCCCACCCCAACAAATCCAACATTCTCTCCCTTAGCCCCCAACATCCAACCCTCTCTCCCCTATGCCCCAATACCCCACCCTCTCCCTTAGTACCCCATACCACTCCCTCCCTGTCCCCCACCCATGCATGGAGAGGAGTGGCTGTTTTTGGGACAGAGGGAGAAGAGCTTTTTGGCATCAGGGCAGGCAGAGTTGCGTAAGCGCAGGAAAGGAGTTAGCTTTTGAGTGTTTGTACTCTGAGAGGAGAGTGGGTGGGAGAGTACTGGTATCCAAACCATTGTGTGCCTGGAATATGCACTGTTTCTACTTGTGCACTGGCTAGGGTTATGCAGTTTTGGGCTTTCAATAGGAGTACATCAATATATTGGCAACCTTTCTGATTAAAGAGACGTTCTGGAACTTTGGCGATTACGTAAGTATTTTTAAAAATCAAATCAAATCAAACCCTCGGTTTGGGCTTGATGTGTCAATGTGTAGTTCATACATGCATAATATATGAACAGAATTACTGTCTTACCTCAATTAGCCACGAAATCCCTAGTTTGAAAGCAACTGTTTTCTGGAAGCTGTGTGGTGCCATTTTGAGTACTGCAAGCTTGGCCCACATGGGCCAGCCCCCTAGTAATTCGAGTTCCAGCCAATAAGCTTCAGCCCCTCACTATTTGAGTGACAGCAAAGATTGTCTATTATATTGACAAGATAGTCAAGTGACTGCTCTAAGAATGGAAATACATGTCTTCAAAGATTGAAGGGAGGAGGCAAGGTCAGGTGGGACTATTCTAGCCAATGAGAGGGCAGATATGTGTGTGAACAAAAGGCTATAGAGATAAATAGAGGATTCATCTTTGTATCTGTGCAATTATAGCATCTTTGACAGCATGGGCAGCGACATTGAGGCTCTCCATTTTAAAGTAGTCCATTTTCTTCTTCATTGGCTGATTGCTCCCAACTCATAGGAATCCCCACCCAGTTGACTTCTTTAAAATGGTGGAAGCCCTCAGCGGCAATGTCCATGCTAAAACGGGTTATATCCACGAGGGGTTATATCCAACAGGCACAACTCTGATATAAATGTGTTTTCTTCAAAGTTGCCGAAATGACACGTGTGTCCACTTGTATCAGTGCATAACAACCTAACAACCTAACCATTACGAAACTTCTATTCGATCAAATAAGCCCCACGTAGCAAATTAGCAATAAGAAAATCTGTTGACCAAATTCGACGATCTCTCATTTACCTCCATACTTTCGTGGACTGATTTTGGGAGGAGGAAAACCTCTCGTTTCACCTCTTCCTCTCTGGTGACAGCTAGCAAGATGCACATTGACGAGTTGCACAATGAAAGAAGAAAGCTGGCCCAGGCTCGCCAGAAGTATCCAATGAGGTTGCCCAACGGCTCAGTGACACAGCAGCGACCGAGAGAGCGAGCATTCACTTATTGCACATATATTACATTTACATTTAAGTCATTTAGCAGACGCTCTTATCCAGAGCGACTTACAAGTATATGATGTAGTAGGCAATTTTCGGGGACCCATTTTGGCTCTTGACAGCTACTTTCAGAACTACTGGCTAAAAAGTATGCTAATCTTCCGGAAAAGTCTCTTTAAATGTGGTAGACTATTGCTGCCCTCATGAACTTGCACACAAGGTACCAACATGCCCATCAGCTTCGATAATGGTACTGAAAATAACTGCTATGGTTTGGAACGTACTGGTTTGATACTGTTGTACTTATAAAATCTATAGGCCTATGTGTTTCTGCCTATATAGAGTCACTTGCTGTCCTTAGGTCAGTGTTGACATTAAACACATTTTATTCATGGAAAAGAGTTCATTTATTTCACTATTACTGTTTATGAGATGGGTTTTCCTCTACCATCACATCCACAGTGAAGCCCAGTGAGCTGTGACTGATGCAATAGTGTGACATCTCTATTCCTCAGAATAAAGCCTACTGTGTTACTACGGGCGAAAGGGAGGGGTTTTCCTCAGTGCACGCTTACTATTGATCATGACATTTACATTTTAGTCATTTAGCAGACACTCTTATCCAGAGCGACTCACAGTTAGTGAGTGCAGACATTATTTTTATATTTTTTCATACTGGCCCCCCGTGGGAATCGAACCCACAACCCTGGCGTTGCAAACACCATGCTCTACTAACTGAGCTACATCACTGCCGGCCATTCCCTCCCCTACCCTGGGCCAATTGTGCGCCGCCCCATGGGTCTTCCGGTCACGGCCGGCTACGACAGAGCCTGGATTCGAACCAGGATCTCTAGTGGCACAGCTAGCACTGCGATGCAGTGCCTTAGACCACTGTGCCACTCGGAAGATCATGAGAGATGCACACATCCCCACCCCCAGATACACTCAGGCCTTCATTCATAATTCATCCACACAGCAGGAGTGTATTTACCAGGAGACTACTGTAATGTTGCTAGTGCTGTTGACCAACATGCATGCTATCTGAACTGAACATGGATGAACATGATGGAGACCGGCACAACCGAATAATTTCTGTGCATTCATCTGATTTGCATGAACACGCTAACATCAGCATATTTTATTAATGTTAACACACTTCGGATTCATATGATTGGCTGAGCCCTCGTCAGGTGAGAATCTTCCTCTACTTACATCAGTAAGACCGCAGCCTTGGTTCGTTACGAGGCTTCTCCAGGCTGAGTGTCACAGTTGGGCTGGCTAGAACGAAGACATTATAATCATCTGGGCACCATCCATTGAAGTACGTATGTATATACCCAGCTATTTTAAAACACAGACCCACTCGTCATATTTGGCATGCCAGAGAACTCCCTTGAGTAGGTTTATCACGGCTCCAACACACATCCCATATATCACTGGATCATTAGACACGGCCCTGTAAGCTCCTCAGGGCCCTCAGTCTAATGAGGTGGTGACGTGTGGCCCCCTCGATTCCACTCCACTGGTCCCACTGTGGCCCTCGCTGCACTCTCACTGTCTTACTGCCACGTGTTCTCATCTGTTGAAATCCTCATATGAAGAGTGGAAAGGAGGAGGGAGAGAGTGGAAAAACAGTCTCCGTATTTCAGTTTATTAGCAGAGGGAATGAATGAATGAATGTATTCGAAGAGCACTGTATTGTGCAATTTCATATTTATATTGTCCAGAAATACTTTATACTAGATTTTGTATTAGTATCACCAAAGGCAAATACTGCAGCAGAGTTTGTCTGGTCAATGATGTCATTTTCAGAGTGACAATACTGCACAATGCACTCCCAATGATTGGCCTCTGGAACTATTGAGAAGTGTGCACTTTATTTTATTGTCTGTTGGATGTATTTAGGATGACCTCATCATTTCCAATGGCATGGGCACACCCCTCTCCGTTCTCCCCTGTCGGGCTGGGACAGTCACTGCGGTGTGTCTGTGTGTGTGACATTCTTTTACGGCACATGACATTGCAGAGGAGTCCGGAAGCCAGTGAATGGCTGACTTTATTCCAGCCAGGCTCTGGTTTGTCTCTGTGGGGCCACAAAGGGAGGTTGTTATCAGTCCCCTGCCGCCAGCACCATGGGATCACCATGGGAGCTGTGGAGAGTGAATAATCACCAAGGACAGCAATACTAGGTCACTGAAGGACTGCCCGCCCAGTCGCCCAGACAGAATTCCTAATCACTCTTAGTGACTGAGATGATGCCTGTTAAGAATCGTGAGGATGAGTGTCCCCTGAGTGTTCTTAGTTCGAAACATATATTGGCTCGTAAATAAAAACTGTTTAAACATTGTTTCACTATCAGATGTTCTTATTTTTGTAAACTGAATATGACACATGAATATGACACATGCTATGTCAACGTGTTTAGATAGATGTCCTTTTCTTATCTCCTATCTTCATCTTGCTTAAAGTTATCTATATGTGACTGCTATTCCTTGGTGAATTATGTTATTGTGCCTAAAGAAACCTCAGAGTAGAACTTCAGCTCTCAGACAGAAATGGTCATGTATTTGAGACTTTATCACAAAATACATAGCAACTGCTTAAGACATTAGCTGTCAATTTCTTGGATAACCTAATAAACAGGCAGGAATGTTTGACATGGAAAAACCCCAAAGGATCTTGTGACTGAGGTTTTGGGGTATTTTATTGGTCTCAATATGTTATTCTCTTCAGTGTCTGACCGTCTGGTGTATTTCTCCTTCACACTATAGTCCTATATCCCAGATGTTATTGTGGCCATAGGGTCACCAGTTTGGCCCTGTCCTTCCTTATATATGGTGCAAATTAATATCAAAGGATGCATATTATGGTCTGGATAGATTTTTAGTAATTCGACTGGAGGCATTCCACAGTGGATCCTGGAACTTGACCAGAATAGGTAATGTCCTGAAGTTAGCATCCCTTATCTGGGCTCTAGTGTAGGGTAGGCTTCACCTTAAAAAGAGGACAGGAGTGGCTTATAGCTTGGACTCTGTCACTTCAAAGTGCTGTTTGTGTACCTTGGCGACGGGGACTGTCTTTCTCCAAGCAATCGAGATGAAACTCAACAGCTGTCTAACATAGCCCAGATGCTGTAGATAGAACCACTCACTGAATCATTCTGAAAAGCTCTGGACAGCTTTCCTCTTCAAATAAAATAAAATAAAATGTTATTTGTCACATACACGTGTTTAGCAGATGTTATTGCGGGTGTAGCGAAATGCTTGTGCTTCTAACTCCGACAGTGCAGTAATATCTAACAAGTAATATCTAACAATTTCACAACATATACCCAATACACACAAATGTAGTAAGGAATGGAATTTAAGAATATATACATATATGGACAAGCAAAGACCGAGCGGCATGGACTAAAATACAGTAGAATATTATAGAATATATACTGATTACAGTATATACAGTGAGGGGGAAAAAGTATTTGATCCCCTGCTGATTTTGTACGTTTGCCCACTGACAAAGACATTATCAGTCTATCATTTTAATGGTAGGTTTAATTGAACAGTGAGAGACAGAATAACAATAAAAAAATCCAGAAAAACGCATGTCAAAAATGTTATAAATTGATTTGCATTTTAATGAGGGGAAATAAGTATTTGACCCCTCTGCAAAACATGACTTAGTACTTGGTGGCAAAACCCTTGTTGGCAATCACAGAGGTCAGACGTTTCTTGTAGTTGGCCACCAGGTTTGCACACATCTCAGGAGGGATTTTGTTCCACTCCTCTTTGCAGATCTTCTCCAAGTCATTAAGGTTTCGAGGCTGACGTTTGGCAACTCGAACCTTCAGCTCCCTCCACAGATTTTCTGTGGGATTAAGGTCTGGAGACTGGCTAGGCCACTCCAGGACCTTCATGTGCTTCTTCTTGAGCCACTCCTTTGTTGCCTTGGTCGTGTGTTTTGGATCATTGTCATGCTGGAATACCCATCCACGACCCATTTTCAATGCCCTGGCTGAGGGAAGGAGGTTCTCACCCAAGATTTGACGGTACATGGCCCCGTCCATCGTCCCTTTGATGCGGTGAAGTTGTCCTGTCCCCTTAGCAGAAAAACACCCCCAAAGCATAATGTTTCCACCTCCATGTTTGACGGTGGGGGTGGTGTTCTAGGGGTCATAGGCAGCATTCCTCCTCCTCCAAACACGGCGAGTTGAGTTGATGCCAAAGAGCTCGATTTTGGTCTCATCTGACCACAACACTTTCACCCAGTTCTCCTCTGAATCATTCAGATGTTCATTGGCAAACTTCAGACGGGCCTGTATATGTGCTTTCTTGAGCAGGGGGACCTTGTGGGCGCTGCAGGATTTCAGTCCTTCACGGCGTAGTGTGTTACCAATTGTTTCCTTGGTGATTATGGTCCCAGCTGCCTTAAGATCATTGACAATATCCTCCCGTGTAGTTCTGGGCTGATTCCTCACCGTTCTCATGATCATTGCAACTCCAAATCAAATCAAATCAAATGTTATTGGTCACATGCGCCGAATACAACAGGTGCAGACATTACAGTGAAATGCTTACTTACAGCCCTTAACCAACAGTGCATTTATTTTTAACAAAAAAAGTAAAAAATAAAAAATAAAACAACAACAAAAAAAGTGTTGAGAAAAAAAAGAGCAGAAGTAAAATAAAATAACAGTAGGGAGGCTATATACACTCCACGAGGTGAGATCTTGCATGGAGCCCCAGGCCGAGGTAGATTGGCAATTATTTTGTGTTTCTACCATTTGCGAATAATCACACCAACTGTTGTCACCTTCTCACCAAGCTGCTTGACGATGGTATTTTATCCCATTCCAGCCTTGTGTAGGTCTGCAATCTTGTCCCTGACATCATCATGTAGGTAGCCTACCCGCACCACAGGAGGTTGGTGGCACCTTAATTGGGGAGGATGGGCTTGTGGTAATGGCTGGAGCGGAATTGGTGGAATGTTATCAAATACATCAAACACATGGTTTCCATGTGTTTATGCCAATCCATTAACTCCATTCCGGCCATTATTATGAGCCAACCTCCCCTCAGCAGCCTCCACTGACCCGCACTGTATCTGCGAGCTGTTGGCTAGAGCGCGCGTGCCAAGACCAGAGTGGTCACATTTGCTATATAACGCAACAGTTGTTGTGACAAAACCATCAGTAGAGTTGAACATTTGATGGAAACCCATTTAACTTGAAAAAATGTTAGGTACATGGGAAGTTATTTTTATGTGCACTATGTCATCACGCACATACTTTTATCCGCAATAAATTTGATGGAAACACATCTCTGGTGGGAAAATGCACATATTGTTTTATTCTGATTTTAGAATATTCACATGAAAGTCTGTCGCCAATTGGATGGAAACCTAGCTACTGTCAGCCTCACTTAAAGCTTGAGTATTCCTGATGCTTTAGAAAAGCCAGGCACAGGATAGAATTCTGCAACCACACAATCTGCACTCTGCCTTAACAATAACATAAATTATTCCCTACCCTGAGGGACACAGCTGGATGGATCACTGACTATGCCCACTCAAACATCCTCACTGGATTTTACTTTATAGGTTATGACAGCTCTACTTAGTCACACGTATACATTTCAAGTTTTCACATTCACGCACATAGGATTTTGCTTTTGGGTTATTTTTTTATTTTTACTCAAATTCCTAGGGGAGACACCCACACGTATATGCGTGAAAAGTCTGAAAATACATAATTAGAAGCTTAAGCAAATATCACCCACACAAACACATCCAGTAATTGTACACTCCTTCAAGCTGTAGATCATACAACAAATGTAACCTCACTTCCCCTCTACACCTCCTCCTCCATGCTTCACAGTGGGAACCACACATGCGGAGATCATCCGTTCACCTACTCTGTGTCTCAGAAAGACATGGTGGTTGGAACCAAAAATCTGAAATTTGGACTCATCAGACCAAAGGACATATTTCTACCGGTCTAATGTCCATTGCTCGTGTTTCTTGGCCCAAGCAAGTCTCTTCTTCTTATTGGTGTCCTTTAGTAGTGGTTTATTTTCAGCAATTCGACCATGAAGTGTGGGCCCCGTGTAGCTCAGTTGGTAGAGCATGGCGCTTGCAACGCCAGGGTTGTGGATTCGTTTCCCACAGGGGGCCAGTATGAAAATGTATGCACTCACTAACTGTAAGTCGCTCTGGATAAGAGCGTCTGCTAAATGACTCAAATGTTTAAAAAAATGAAGGCCTGATTCACGCATTATCCTCTGAACAGTTGATGTTGAGATGTGTCTGTTACTTGAACTCTGTGAAGCATTTATTTGGGCTGCAATCTAAGGTGCAGTTAATTGCCGATTTCTGAGGCTGGTAACTAATTAACTTATCCTCTGCAACAGAGGTAACTCTGGGTCTTCCTTTCCTGTGGCGGTCCTCATGTTTCATCGTAGCGCTTGATGGTTTTTGCGACTGCAATTGAAGAAACATTCAAAGTTCTTGAAGTTTTCCGTATTGACTGACCTTCATGTTTTAAAGTAATGATGGACTGTCGTTCTTCTTAGCTTATTTGAGCTGTTCTTGCCATAATATGGACTTGGCCTTTTACCAAATAGGGCTATCTTCTGTATACCCCCCCATCTTGTCACAACACAACTGATTGGCTCAAACGCATTAAGAAGGAAAGAAATTCCACAAATTAACTTTTAACAAGGCACACCTGTTAATTGAAATGCATTTCAAGTGACTACCTCATGAAGCCGGTTGAGAGAATGCCGAGAGTGTGCAAAGCTGTCATCAAGGCAAAGGGTGGCTACTTTGAAGAATCTGCAATATAAAATATATTTTGATTTGTTTAACACTTTTCTAGTTACTACATGATTCCATATGTGTTATTTCATAGTTTTGATGTCTTCACTATTATTCTACAATGTGGAAAATAGTAAAAATAAAGAAAAACCCTGGAATGAGTAGGTGTGTCCAAACTTTTGACTGGTACTGTATATGTACCAGCATTTCCTGTTTCCATTAGCCCGGTCGTGACTTTTTTGATGTGTCAGGTAATTAATCCACATGAAATGGTTGGATGGAAACCTGGTTAGTGTGGATTATGCCAGAGAGGTTGCAGTGAGAGAGCTTTCAGAGCCTGCTATTGGGTTTGACAGAGAAGGCAACTGGAGAAACTGCAACCAATGTCCCTTCATAGTATATAGAGCCCTGTTTTCACAGGTTCAGGCTGTGACGATTAGATATTTACAAATGTATAGCAAACTAAGTAAATATAAGTGCTCTAGTCAAGAGTATAGTATAAAACTACAAATCATCTGCTGTTTCACAAAACCCTTTGACTGAAAATGTTTGTTTTTAACCCTTCATTGGTTTTCAATTCGTATGTGAACTATTACTGTTTTTATTTTCCTATCTCTTGATCAAGTACATTGTAAAATAAGATTGTTTTGGACTTGCCTTTGTGTTATGCTTGGCAGCCTTGTGGAGTAGGCCGAGATGGAACACTGTACCATTTTCAGTTTGCAACAAAGGCTTTTGTCTGTTTGGTATCCATGGAGATCTTTAGTTCGATCTTGATAAAGGCCCTTTTCAATACAGTCACTGAAATTATTCTGTGTAGGAGACTGGAGAGAGAGATTAAAATTATTATAATGCGCTGGATCAAAAGAGAAAGCATGAAAGGGTAAGAAAGGGTGAAGGAGAAATCAAACAAATAGTTTAGGGAGAAAGGCAGCACAAAATTGAAAACGAGAGCCGGAGAGGATCCGATACAGCTGTAACTAAATGGCAATAAATTATTGTAAATGATGACAGATCTGTGTTTGACCACACATGCAGCTTTAAGAAAATATTGAGAAAGTGGGCCCTTATTTACCCTATTCTTAAGTAGCATTGGGGTCAATGTAAACAATGCAAAAATGCTAATCATATTCTGATGATGAAATCATCTATTTCTGTGCCCCCAGGATTTAAGAGCATTCCATGCCAGCTTTCTACTTTCTAGGCTTATATTGACCCAACGTTGACCTCTTTTATATCGATGTGCCAGCCTGCAGATCAGTTTATTTGACCCCTGATGTGCTCATGTTGAGCCTGTGCTCAGGGAAAGGCACAATGTGTGTCGCTCTTAGGATAGGAGAGGAGAATGATGAAATGACCTTCCTCAAGAAGAGAGGCTTTGAAAGTGAAGTGAGTCAGCAGTTGGTATGGATTAGCCCTGATTTTAAATGATGGAATGTTGCTGTATTGTTTTTTTGTGAATGTTTGTTTTTGTGTATGAGATCATCTCTGCATGTCAGTGTCAGTACAATCAATAGCTGTATGTTGTGTGTCTGTGTTCAGTGCACTGTCATGGATAATGAATAAATCCTCTGTAGACCTGTCAGATGGGTGATATTTGTAGTCTGTAATAGGATGACCAGAGAGAGAGATGGGTGGATACAAGCCAAGGCACAATTTGTTGAAGGTCATCCATAGATAGGTATTGAGAGGAGGACCCTAATTTATTGCATTCTCGTCTCCCCTCGATCCTCTCCTCCTCTCCTCCCTCTTTCTGTCTCTTGTGAGGTGCTCACCCTCCTTCACCACACAGGCTAAAAATATATCTGTTCGACCTGTTATCCATCTACTGCCCTATGTGCGCGCACACACACACACACACACACACACATCAGCATCTAGATTCTGTATCTTATCCCTGCCCTTTATAGCCTATAGTCACAGCAGACCAACCCTCTCTCTTCTCTCTCTCCATCTCTCTGTCTTACCCAACACACAGTGGGTGAACACTGCATCTCCCTGCATCATCAGAGGAGTGACAGGATGTGAGGATGTTGGTGGGAGGATGGTGGGGGTGTGAGGATGACGCGTTGATGGGGCTGAGCCTCTTTGGTGAAGAAGGTTTAGAATTAGAGTATCCAGACATACTACTCCTGAGCCAAACCCATTACATACTGCAGACACTCTCATGCAATCTAGCAAATGTGGAGAACAACACTGCTCACTGTATGGAAGAATGACTTGTAAAATCCATAGCCCTTATTCCACACCAGTGATCCCGGTCATGGTTCGAAAGCTCTCAACCATCGGTAGTGGTTGGTTCCCCTGGTGGTCTGGTTAAGTACTGCACCAGGACAGGCGCTGTTGGTGTTCAGCATCATTTACAGTGTGCTGTTTTCACCACTAGATACCATTATGCTGTCTTCGTGTTAATCTCTTCCACTGCCACTGCTGATTGTCACCATGCAGTCTAAATCCATGTCCTGACACACTTTCAGAAGTGTGTGTGCACAGGCGCATTGCTGTAGCTCTTCTATATGGGTGCACAGGCTGTGTTAACCCACGCCAGCAGTACACTCCGTCCCTGAGGCAATGTATTTTTAGCCTAGCAACACAAGCTCTAGTTTTAGTGGTTGGTAGCGTGGAGGCGGGTGACACGGCTCTCTCTCCATCTCGTCCCTTCTTCACAACGACTGTACACTCAGTCAACCATCTCACACTGTCCTGCAGCACTTACACATCTGCAATATGGAAAGGGGAGGAAAAAAACAGTTACCAATGTCATGTCTCTATGTAGGAAGATAATGTGACGTGATATTTAACTTCAATAATAAAAAGGCAAAAACATACATAATGCAAACCTTAATGTAAAGATGTAATTCTCTGGTGTGTGCAGCATGCATGTTTTTGCAATGTGTCGTGTGAATGTGTGTGTTTCTCTATGTTTGTGGCTCTGTTGGCCATCAGACAGTAGACACTAGTCAGAGCACCATTGTCCAATGCTTGCTGACTGTTGGTGTTCAGATAGAGTTCTCCTCTAGAGGGATTTGCTGAGTTTATCAGGCAAACACTGGCCTGTCCCATTTGAAATGAGCTGAGCTGATTCACTGAGTCTGGCCAAGGACTGTCTGACTGCAGCAGAACACAGGGGCTAGGAGAGGGAGAGCGGGACAGGCTGCTAAGGCAGTAATGAACATATTTTTGTGTGGAACGTACTAAAGATAGTGGTGGATACTGGGTACTAGAGTGGAGAGGCTTTTAGATGTGGTGTGTATACTATTTGAAATCATTTTATATTTTTGTGGTGCAGCAGGACTTTTCATTGGACTGTAGCAAGGTATCCCTTCTAACATTATTTTTTTAACAGTCATACTCTTTAATTTTATCTGTATGAAATGTTGTTGAGGAATATTTCTAGTTTACCAGCATAGTTTAGAAAATGCTGTGTGTGTGTTGTCCTACAATAGTGTTGTTGGCCAGATTGTGTACATTTTTATGTCTAACTTTCTGTTTTATAGGTGCACTGAATCAAATCAAATCAAATCAAATTGTATTGGCCACATGCGCCGAATACAACAGGTGCAGACATTACAGTGAAATGCTTACTTACAGCCCTTAACCAACAGTGCATTTATTTTTAATAAAAAAGTAAAATAAAACAACAACAAAAAAGTGTTGAGAAAAAAAGAGCAGAAGTAAAATAAAATTACAGTAGGGAGGCTATATATACAGGGGGGTACCGGTGCAGAGTCAATGTGCGGGGGCACCGGCTAGTTGAGGTAGTTGAAGTAATATGTACAAGTGGGTAGAGTTAAAGTGACTATGCATAAATAATTAACAGAGTAGCAGCAGCGTAAAAAGATGGGGTGGGGGGGCAGTGCAAATAGTCCGGGTAGCCATGATTAGCTGTTCAGGAGTCTTATGGCTTGGGGGTAGAAGCTGTTGAGAAGTCTTTTGGACCTAGACTTGGCACTCCGGTACCGCTTGCCGTGTGGTAGCAGAGAGAAAAGTCTATGACTAGGGTGGCTGGAGTCTTTGACAATTTTGAGGGCCTTCCTCTGACACCGCCTGGTATAGAGGTCCTGGATGGCAGGAAGCTTGACCCCAGTGATGTACTGGGCCATACGCACTACTCTCTGTAGTGCCTTGCGGTCGGAGGCCAAGCAGTTGCCATACCAGGCGGTGATGCAACCAGTCAGGATGCTCTCGATGGTGCAGCTGTATAATTTTTTGAGGATCTGAGGACCCATGCCGAATCTTTTCAGTCTCCTGAGGGGGAATAGGCTTTGTCGTGCCCTCTTCACGACTGTCTTGGTGTGTTTGGACCATGATAGTTCGTTGGTGATGTGGACATCAAGGAACTTGAAGCTCTCAACCTGTTCCAACTTATTGAGTTCATTGAGTTTAATGAGCCTAATATGCAAACCTCAGCAGCTACGTTGCATGCGCAAGTGTTGCAAAATAAATGTACACATACACTACATGACCAGAAGTATGTGGACACCTGCTTGTCGAACATCTCATTCCAAAATCATGGGCATTAATATGGAGTTGGTCCCCACTTTGCTGTTATAACAGCCTCCACTCTTCTGGGAAGGCTTTCCACTAGATGTTGGAAGATTGCTGCGGGGACTTACTTCCATTCAGCCACAAGAGCATTAGTGAGGACGGGCACTGATGTTGGGCGATTAGGCCTGGCTCGCAGTCGGCGTTCCAATTCATCCCAAAGGTGTTTGATGGAGTTGAGGTCAGGGCTCTGTGCAGGCCAGTCAAGTTCTTCCACACCGATCTCGACAAACCATTTCTACATGGACCTCGCTTTGTGCACAGCGGCATTGTCATGCTGAAACAGTATAGGGCCTTCCCCAAACTGTTGCCACAAAGTTGGAAGCACAGAATCGTCTAGAATGTCATTGTATGCTGTAGTGTTAAGATTTATCTTCATTGGAACTAAGGGGCCTTGCCCGAACCATGAAAAACAGCCCCAGACCATTATTCCTCCTCTACCAAACTTTACAGTTGGCACTATGCATTGGGGCAGATAGCGTTCTCCTGGCATCCGCCAAACCCAGATTTGTCCGTCGGACTGCCAGATGGTGAAGCGTGATTCATCACTCAAGATAATGTTTTTCCACTGCTCCAGAGTCCAATGGCAGCAAGCTTTACACTGACTTGTTGGAAAGGTGGCATCCTATGACGGTGCCACGTTGAAAGTCACTGAGCTCTTCAGTAAGGCTATACTACTGCCAATGTTTATCTATGGAGATTGCATGGCTGTGTGCTCGATTTTATACACCTGTCCGCAACGGGTGTGGCTGAAATAGCAGAATCCACTAATTTGAAGAGGTGTCCACAAACTTTGGTATATATAGTGTACATGTTATTCAATCGTTTAATCCACGAGCATCTGCGTAGCCAAGCGTTAAAATAGAACTTTGTTCTATTTGAGACGTACCACACGCTGCAAGTCCCGTCTTTATTGGACATCAGGAAGATACAAACTCACATGGATGCTTGAAAGACAAACAAGGAGAGATTAATTAAAGATAACTAACTAAAAACGAACTAGGTTTCCCTTTTTATCTGTGGTGTAGAGAAACACACTATTTTGTATGACTCCGGGTCAAAATTCTACAAAGAACCAGCTAAAAAGAGGACCATATGCATCACCCAGGACAAGCTAGCTAGCAACAGCTAGCTAGATAAATGCCCATGAATGTTTTGTGTGTTTCAACCTGCCCCCAAATTAATAAAGTTGGTTCACAGTTGGTTTTGATATTTTAACCTGCGTGTCATGATCGCATGTGGTGTGGATCATAGAAATTAAAACCAGTAGATAGTGATAGCGCTGATGTCCTCCACATATTCCTATGGAAAACTCCTGATGGCGCATGAAGTATTTTAATTTTAAGTGCACCATATTGCTGAATGGCGGTCGTCACTAGTTACTACAGTCATAAACCCTGCCTGTTTCTTCTATTTTAAATCTAACCTTAATCCTAACCTTAACCCCTACCTTAACCACACTGCTAACCTTATGCCTAACCCTAAAAAAGCACATATTTGTTTTCATGAATTTCTATGATAAAGCCAATTTTGAGTTTGTGGCTGTGGTAACTAGTGGAAACCCTGAATGGCACCAAAAAATCGCAAAGGATCATGGTGAAAGTGGCCATAACTAGCAAAGGATCATGGTCAATGTAGTCATTGTCATCCTGCCTGAGAGAGTCAACTGTGAGCCTCCTCGGTAGCCTGCCTGCCCGTTATTGGTCTGCGTCAACACGTGGTCCTGTGAGACGACAAATGTAGTGGTTAGAATGGATCACTGTTTAATGAAATGTTTCGATTTGTAGTTAACTTTAAAATAATTCACCAAGGGATCGTACTTAATCATAATAAACACATTTTAGAGTCCAAAACGGCCATCAATTATTATGAATTTTGTCCGTTCTGATGATCGTAATTTACATGAGCTTTTTAGGGCAGACCAGGGCTTTTGGCACCGCTAGGCAGTAGCAGAGTTTGTGACTTCACGCTCCAGACCGGACACTGGGGGCTTGGTGTGGATGGACAAAATGAACATGCGTGTGGCCGGTGTAGTCAGCATGGAATGGAGCCTCCAGAAAAAGTTGCTGCCATTGCCAACTGATGTAGAATTCAGCTTTTTCTATGTATTGGAGTAGTTACATTTTATCACCAAGAGGTGGTACTGTAAACAAGCTTTACAGATTCACACAAGCTGTCTGAGACATTAGGGGGAGACAACTTACTTCTAATTGGACAGAATTAGTCAGAATCTCTATAACCAGTGCCATATCATCATTGAAGATTAGGGCTTTGAGATTAAAGACTAATGTTAGGATGTAGTTGGAAAAGCAATACACATATGCTTGACTTAACACACCGTTGGCTGATTATGTCAAATCGTCATACGCCTGATCATTTCCCTAAACACATAATCTCCTCTGTCCACAGGGCTTCATGAGAAGTGGCCGATGTGTGGCAGTGTGACAGTTGAAGGGTCAGGATGACATCTGTAGCCGCCGATTACGACCATATGGAGATCCAGCAGCAGCAGCAGCAGCAGCAGCAGTACAGCAGCGACATTGTTAACAACCGCTGGGATGCTGATGAGTGGGACAACGAAAACAGCTCGGCCAGGCTGTTTGAACGCTCCCGCATCAAGGCCTTGGCAGGTAGGAACCAGAACTACAACACTATTGGGTCTGATGACCATCTTACACATTGATATACTGTTTACATTGTCCTTTCCAGCACAGTTCAAGCATCTACGGTGAATACGTATGCAACTTTGTTCCCTGCTCCAACCCTACAGTCTGGTCATACACTAACTAAACACTAGGGGCCAGCACTGGCCCCAACTGACAGTACAAGCTTCTTCTATTACATAAATGGGTTACAAATGTCACAGAGATATATACTTTATCATGGGGTCAGGCTGGATTCAGGCTATCCTCTCGCTACTCTTGAACCAATTGAACTCTCTAACCACTCTCTTGAACTAATCAGATTAAGTTGCTGTGCTACATAGGATTAAGCTGTATTGCTTGTTAATTGGGATCATTAGGCTTTAATGTCATTGAGG
Organism: Coregonus clupeaformis; assembly: GCF_020615455.1. Classification (NCBI taxonomy): domain Eukaryota; kingdom Metazoa; phylum Chordata; class Actinopteri; order Salmoniformes; family Salmonidae; genus Coregonus; species Coregonus clupeaformis. The sequence goes on from NC_059192.1 coordinate 28,708,557, forward strand.
TGAGTGTGTCCACTGACTCTGGACAACATAATGTGCGTCTCTGAAGATTAACAGGGGATTGGTGGACACAGAGCTACAGAATAGCCGTTAATGGGAAATGAAGAATAACTCTGGGGGCAGGTAATCTGTGATGTACAGAAAATAAATATACTAACATACAATAAGTGGCCAAAGCTCTGTGTTATTGTTAAAAAATTATACACACACAGGCTGCCAATGCCTCCTTTAAGATGAAGGATTGTAGCTAGAATGGCCATTATAAAGCCATATCCTCCTGTCCTAGGGTACAGTGGGGAGAACAAGTATTTGATACACTGCTGATTTTGCAGGTTTTCCTACTTACAAAGCATGTAGAGGTCTGTAATTGTTATCATAGGTACACTTCAACTGTGAGAGACGGAATCTAAAACAAAAATCCAGAAAATCACATTGTATGATTTTTAAGTAATTAATTTGCATTTTATTGCATGACATAAGTATTTGATACATCAGAAAAGCAGAACTTAATATTTGGTACAGAAACCTTTGTTTGCAATTACAGAGATCATACGTTTCCTGTAGGTCTTGACCAGGTTTGCACACACTGCAGCAGGGATTTTGGCCCACTCCTCCATACAGACCTTCTCCAGATCCTTCAGGTTTCGGGGCTGTCGCTGGGCAATACGGACTTTCAGCTCCCTCCAAAGATTTTCTATTAGGTTCAGGTCTGGAGACTGGCTAGGCCACTCCAGGACCTTGAGATGCTTCTTACGGAGCCACTCCTTAGTTGCCCTGGCTGTGTGTTTCGGGTCGTTGTCATGCTGGAAGACCCAGCCACGACCCATCTTCAATGCTCTTACTGAGGGAAGGAGGTTGTTGGCCAAGATCTCGCGATACATGGCCCCATCCATCCTCCCCTCAATACGGTGCAGTCGTCCTGTCCCCTTTGCAGAAAAGCATCCCCAAAGAATTATGTTTCCACCTCCATGCTTCACAGTTGGGATGGTGTTCTTGGGGTTGTACTCATCCTTCTTCTTCCTCCAAACACGGCGAGTGGAGTTTAGACCAAAAAGCTCTATATTTGTCTCATCAGACCACATGACCTTCTCCCATTCCTCCTCTGGATCAAATCAAATCAAATCAAATCAAATTTTATTGGTCACATGCGCCGAATACAACAGGTGCAGACATTACAGTGAAATGCTTACTTACAGCCCTTAACCAACAGTGCATTTATTTTAAACAAAAAAGTAAGAATAAAACAACAACAAAAAAGTGTTGAGAAAAAAAGAGCAGAAGTAAAATAAAGTGACAGTAGGGAGGCTATATATACAATAAAATAAAGTGACAGTAGGGAGGCTATATATACAGGGGGGTACCGTTGCATAGTCAATGTGCGGGGGCACCGGCTAGTTGAGGTAGTTGAGGTAATATGTACATGTGGGTAGAGTTAAAGTGACTATGCATAAATACTTAACAGAGTAGCAGCAGCGTAAAAAGGATGGGGTGGGGGGCAGTGCAAATAGTCCGGGTAGCCATGATTAGCTGTTCAGGAGTCTTATGGCTTGGGGTAGAAGCTGTTGAGAAGTCTTTTGGACCTAGACTTGGCACTCCGGTACCGCTTGCCGTGCGGTAGCAGAGAGAACAGTCTATGACTAGGGTGACTGGAGTCTTTGACAATTTTGAGGGCCTTCCTCTGACACCGCCTGGTATAGAGGTCCTGGATGGCAGGGAGCTTTGCCCCAGTGATGTACTGGGCCGTACGCACTACCCTCTGTAGTGCCTTGCGGTCAGAGGCCAAGCAGTTGCCATACCAGGCGGTGATGCAACCAGTCAGGATGCTCTCGATGGTGCAGCTGTAGAATTTTTTGAGGATCTGAGGACCCATGCCAAATCTTTTTAGTCTCCTGAGGGGGAATAGGATCCAGATGGTCATTGGCAAACTTCAGACGGGCCTGGACATGCGCTGGCTTGAGCAGGGGGACCTTGCGTGCGCTGCAGGATTTTAATCCATGACGGCGTAGTGTGTTACTAATGGTTTTCTTTGAGACTGTGGTCCCAGCTCTCTTCAGGTCATTGACCAGGTCCTGCCGTGTAGTTCTGGGCTGATCCCTCACCTTCCTCATGATCATTGATGCCCCACGAGGTGAGATCTTGCATGGAGCCCCAGACCGAGGGTGATTGACCGTCATCTTGAACTTCGTCCATTTTCTAATAATTGCGCCAACAGTTGTTGCCTTCTCACCAAGCTGCTTGCCTATTGTCCTGTAGCCCATCCCAGCCTTGTGCAGGTCTACAATTTTATCCCTGATGTCCTTACACAGCTCTCTGGTCTTGGCCATTGTGGAGAGGTTGGAGTCGGTTTGATTGAGTGTGTGGACAGGTAAATGTAAATGTGTCTTTTATACAGGTAACGAGTTCAAACAGGTGCAGTTAATACAGGTAATGAGTGGAGAACAGGAGGGCTTCTTAAAGAAAAACTAACAGGTCTGTGAGAGCCGGAATTCTTACAGGTTGGTAGGTGATCAAATACTTATGTCATGCAATAAAATGCAAATTAATTACTTAAAAATCATACAATGTGATTTTCTGGATTTTTGTTTTAGATTCAGTCTCTCACAGTTGAAGTGTACCTATGATAAAAATTACAGACATCTACATGCTTTGTAAGTAGGAAAACCTGCAAAATCGGCAGTGTATCAAATACTTGTTCTCCCCACTGTATATGTGGCACTGTTGTTGTTACATAATGCCCTTCTTACCTCTTAATACAATGCAGTATTTGGGCTCACCCAGACTATGAAAAGAGTCCATCTACTGTACCCCCCTACAGTATGTGTCCCTGCTGAGGTGTTCCACTATTACCCCCCAGTAGTTTTAGTGGTGGCACTGTGTTTGTGCTGTAACCGTAGCTGTGGGCCTGTTTTTGGGCTCCATGGTTCACTGGTTTCTAGGCTAATATGCTAGTGTTCCACGTAAGTAAATAATTCACCTGCCTCTTAAATATGCAGGAGTTGGTGGGGACTACAGCATCGCAACATGTCTTCTCCGGCTCTTTGACATTCAGTCATTTCGTCTTTCATTCATGATAATGGCTGTATTCTTATTATTGGGCCATATGTATTATAAATCCTGCTTTTCTCTTATCCCCATAGAGTAGATTCTGTCACTGTCTGAGTTGCTTTTTGTAGACTATATACAGTGTCTTGCGAAAGTATTCTTCCCCCTTGGCATTTTTCCTATTTTGTTGCCTTACAACCCCCTGATTTTTTGGGGGTTTGTATCATTGGATTTACACAACATGCCTACCACTTTGAAGATGCAAAATATTTTTTGTGTGAAACAAACAAGAAATAAGACAAAAAAACAGAAAACTTGAGCGTGCATAACTATTCACCCCCCAAAGTCAATACTTTGTAGAGCCACCTTTTGCAGCAATTACACCTGCAAGTCTCTTGGGGTATGTCTCTATAATCTTGGCACATCTAGCCACTGGGATTTTTGCCTATTCTTCAAGGCAAAACTGCTCCAGCTCCTTCAAGTTGGATGGGTTCCGCTGGTGTACAGCAATCTTTAAGTCATACCACAGATTCTCAATTGGATTGAGGTCTGGGCTTTGACTAGGCCATTCCAAGACATTTAAATGTTTCCCCTTAAACCAATCGAGTGTTGCTTTAGCAGTATGCTTAGGGTCATTGTCCTGCTGGAAGGTGAACCTCCGTCCCAGTCTCAAATCTCTGGAAGACTAAAACAGGTTTCCCTCAAGAATTTCCCTGTATTTACCACAATCCTTCAATTCTGACCAGTTTCCCAGTCCCTGCCGATAAAAAACATGGTGTTCTCGGGTGATGAGAGGTGTTGGGTTTGCGCCAGACATAGCGTTTTCCTTGATGGCCAAAAAGCTCAATTTTAGTCTCATCTGACCAGAGTACCTTCTTCCATATGTTTGGGGAGTCTCCCACATGGCTTTTGGCGAACACCAAACGTGTTTGCTTATTTTTTTCTTGAAGCAATGTATTTTTTCTGGCCACTCTTCCGTAAAGCACGGCTCTGTGGAGTGTACGGCTTAAAGTGGTCCTATGGACAGATACTCCAATCTCCGCTGTGGAGCTTTGCAGCTCCTTCAGGGTTATCTTTGGTCTTTTTGTTGCCTCCCTGAATAATGCCCTCCTTGCCTGGTCCGTGAGTTTTGGTGGGTGGCCCTCTCTTGGCAGGTTTGTTGTGGTGCCATATTCTTTCCATTTTTTAATAATGGATTTAATGGTGCTCCGTGGGATGTTCAATGTTTCAGATATTTTTTTTATAACCCAACCCTGATCTGTACTTCTCCACAACTTTGTCCCTGACCTGTTTGGAGAGCTCCTTGATCTTCGTGGTGCCACTTGCTTGGTGGTGCCCCTTGCTTAGTGGTGTTACAGACTCCTTTCAGAACAGGTGTGTGTATATATATACTGAGATCATGTGACAGATCATGTGACACTTAGATTGCACACAGGTGGACTTTATTTAACTAATTATGTGACTTCTGAAGGTAATTGGTTGCACCAGATCTTATTTAGGGGATTCATAGCAAAGGGGGTGAATACATATGCACGCACCACTTTTCCGTTATTTATTTTTTAGCATTTTTTGAAACAAGTTATTTATTTCATTTCACTTCACCAATTTGGACTATTTTGTGTATGTCCATTACATGAAATCCAAATAAAAATCAATTTAAATTACAGGTTGTAATGCAACAAAATAGGAAAAACTCCTCCAAGGGGGATGAATACTTTTGCAAGGCACCGTAGCTAGAATATTATAAACTGGATAATTTGGGTCCTGGATGCTGATTGGCTGGAACAGCATTTCAGCCGTATGTATATCAGACAATATACCATGGGTATGATGCAAAAATACTTGTTTACTGTTCTATTTATGTTGATAACCAGTAGGGATGGGCAGTAATATATGGAATTCCATATCGATATCAGTTGTAGGGTTGGGTGGTATCAAGATTTCCTTACCTTCATTCCGTTCCTTCATATCAGTAAAACATTTGTTTTATATTACATCGTAACGTGGTTTCAGTTCCTTCTGTGCCACCATAGTTGTTGTCATGTGATGAGAACTCGAACTGCACCAAATTTGAAACAAGCAAACTGGCTAGCTAGCTATACCTAAATTGGAGTAAACTAACTTAGCTGTACCACTATACAAAATCTGGAGCTAGATTTCTAGCTATAAAATTGTGCCCATTCCTTCTCTGTCCGATTAGCAAAAAATATGATCTGTAGGAGAGAGTTGAGCTAGCTTGCTAGCCAATGTTGTAGACAACTGATTTGGCAAGCTCATCCTCCTCTAGGCCGTTGATTTGCCAGGTCATCGTCCTTAGCGAGATGACATCATGTTCAATGAGGAAATAGTAAGCATTCTTTAAATGTTCTGTTTGAGATACAAGTTTGAATTGGGTTTTTACAAGTATTTTTCTCTCTCCAATTAATGCTTTGGCCACATACCGGTATAGAACGAGTCAACAAACTTCTTTGGATATGAGTTAACAGAATATGAACTTTTAAAAGTGAGATTTTTACTGGGCAGTTACTTTAAGCTACATATAATGCAAATAATACAGTACCAGTCAAAAGTTTGGACACACCTACTCATTCAAGGGTTTTTCTTTATTTCTTACTATTTTCTACAATGTAGAATAATAGGGAAGACAAACTATGAAATAACACATGGAATCATGTAGTAACCAAAAAAGTGTTAAACAACTCAACATTTATTTTAGATTTTAGATTCTTCAAAAGAGCCACCTTTTTGCCTTGATAACAGCTTTGCACACTCTTGGCATTCTCTCAACCAGCTTCATGAGGAATACTTTTCCAACAGTCTTGAAGTTCCGACATATGCTGAGCACTTGTTGGCTGCTTTTACTTCACTCTGCGGTCCAACTCATCCCAAGCCATCTCAGTTGGGTTGAGGTTGGGTGATTGTAGAGGCCAGGTCATCTGATGCAGCACTCCATCACTCTCCTTCTTGGTCAAATAACCCTTACACAGCCTGGAGGTATGTTTTGGGTCATTGTCCTGTTGAAAAACAAATGATAGTCCGACTAAGGGCAAACCAGATGGGATGGCGTATCGCTGCAGAATGCTGTGGAAGCCAAGCTGGTTAAGTGTGCCTTGAATTCTAAATAAATCACCAACAGTGTCACCAGCAAAGCTCCCCCACACCATCACACCTCCTCCTCCAGACATGACGCTTGGCATTCAGGCCAAAGAGTTCAATCTTGCTTACATCAGACCAGAGAATATTGTTTCTCATGGTCTGAGAGCCTTTAGGTGCCTTTTGGCAAACTCCAAGTGGGCTGTCATGTGCCTTTTCCTGAGGAGTGGCTTCCGTCTGGCCACTCTACCATAAAGGCCTGATTGGTGGAGTACTGCAGAGATGGTTGTCCTTCTGGAAGGTCCTCCCATCTCCAAAAGAGGAACTCTAGAGCTCTGTCAGAGTGACCATCAGGTTCTTGGTCACCTCCCTGACCAAGGCCCTTTTCCCCCGATTGCTCAGTTTGTTCGGACGGCCAGCTCAAGGAAGAGTCTTGGTGGTTCCAAACTTCTTCTATTTAAGAATGATGTGGGCCACTGTTCTTGGGGACCTTCAATGCTGCAGAAATGTTTTGGTACCCCTTCCCCAGACAATTCCTTTGACCTCATGGCTTGGTTTTTGCTCTGACATGCAAGTGTGGGACCTTATATAGACAGGTGTGTGCCAACCAAATCATGTCCAATCAATTGAATTTACCGCAGGTGGACTCCAATCAAATTGTAGAAACATCTCAAGGATGATCAAAGGAAACAGGATGCACCTGAGCTCAATTTCGAGACTCATAGCAAAAGGTCTGAATAATTATGTAAATAAGGAATATGTGGCAAAAAAAAAATTCAACAACTGTTTTCACTTTGTCAGTATGGGGTATTGTGTGTAGATTGCTGCGAAAAAAATATTTAATCAATTTTAGAACAAGGCTGTAGCATGACAAAATGTGGAAAAAGTAAATACTTTCCGAACTAACTGTATATTAGACCGTATACCACGGGTATAAGAAAACATGTATTTTCACTTCTCTAATTATGTTGCTAATCAGTTTATAATAGCAATAAGGCAACTCTGTGTTTGTGATATATGGCCAATATACCACGGCTAAGGGCTGTATCCAGGCACCCCTCGTTGTGTCGTGCATAAGAACAGCCCTTAGCTGCGGCATATTGACCATATACCACACCCCCTCAGGCCTTATTGCTTAAATATACCACACCCCCTGGGGCCTTATTGCTTAAATACTGTATATAGCATAATTGTATTGTTAGGTCTGAGGTATATTGTTAGTGTATCACCGGTTATCATGTTACGTGAGGTGTTTTGGTGTTATTACATCCCCTGTTTTCGAATTAAGCAGATTATCTGATTACTGCACCATTCATGCATTCATGTAATCTGTCTCTATACTGACCTGATGCTTAGTGCAGTACAAACCCTTTCTCTCCGCCCTATCCTCTCTTGCTCTTTTCTCTCTTTCGTTCCCTCTCTCTCACTCCCTTTCCCTCGCTCCCTCTTAGCATTTGCTGGCCAGATGTGAGTTTAACATTGCAGTGGCGATGGCATTCTGCTCCTTTGACGTCACTTGATGGAGGTGACTGTGCTTACGTCACTCACACATGCCTGCCCCTTTTTTCAGAGGCATTCATCATCAGTTAGGCAGCCAAGCAGTGTGGTTGTGCCTATGTCAGCAGTTTAATATGGAATATTGAAATTGAACCACGGCCACCTAAATGTTTTTTTGCCTTCATTTCTCACATTGTTAGTTGTGGAGAGCTCACCAGTGTGGTGAAAAACATGTATTTTATAGGCATTATGAAGGGGAAATGTAACAATCCATACTGTATTTAAGTAAAATCTTCAATTTATTCTGAATCACCTCTCAAAATGTTGCCAAACAGTTCCAGTCAAGGTTAGCTGTACAGTACATAGTGCACCCCGCCACCACACTAAACCATGCTGTTCAAGGATACAGAATGACTTAGGAGGTGCCAGGTATTGTGTTTGATCAGACTAACATGTCTGTGTAAACCAATCCAGTCTATGGTGTAAACTGATACCCCTTCCTGAGGCCAGGCTAGTTTTCTCCTGAACAGTGCGCATGGCCAGGTGTGTTTCACCTCCACAGTGTGCATATGATAGGTAGGGAAATCTAAAACCACTCGGGGCCAACTGCGCTGATCCCCATGGAAACAGATCTGTATCTCCTTACACTGATGGAAGGAGCGAGGGAGTGTGTATGCATGGCTAACAGTACATATTCAGTTAGGAGCTAATCCCAAATTAGGGTATGGTATGTACAGTAGTGTACAGTATGAGAATACGCCCAACAGCCAAGAGGTTTGTGTGTGAATGTCTATCTGCGATGGTAGATAATGTTATGAAGAACCCCTGCATTTGCTAAAACAGTCAGCACTGCAGGATGCCGGTTTTCAGTAAGAGTGTTTGTGTTTTTTTACGCACTTTCCATTTGTGTGTATTGACCTGTTTGTAACCTTGGCAGTATCCCTGCTGTGTTTTTGGTAAACGTCGCTCTGCTTGACCATGGAAGGTCCAGGAATAACCAGTGCGGAGGTCACAGGAGTGGCTGTGGAGATGAGGAGAGGAGCTCTTAAAAGCGATCGGCACATTCTGCAAGGTCGGCCCAGCCGAGACGTGTGAATAAATAGAACCAGCCATGGCAGCCTCTCCTCTCCTCCCATCTTAAAGTACCTTTATGCTGCTGAGCATCCACCCCAAGCACCCCTGCCCCTAACATTCTCTGCATTCCAACATTTACACATTAAAACAGGAAGCCACCGACAGACAGACTCCCCAGGTCTGAGGGGGGTATCATGTCACAAATATAAGAGAAAGACAAGAATGTGTGTGGAGTGGACTCTGACTCTGGCTCTTTAAAGATGTTCATCAATCTCTCTGGCAGGAGCTGAACTCATAAGAATTCTCATTTGACAGGGATGAAGCGGAGTGCTCTTGTGAAATTCTCCACGATGGCTTTACAAGTTTGTGTCCTTAGCGCATCACTGCGGAGCCCAGTGCAGACTGTGCCAGCAGGGCCAGGTGTCTTGGCAGCCCACTGGCTTCGTACCACCTCGACCTGTCATAGCTGTCCCATGGCTGTCCCCATGTAGCTTCTAATCTAGATAATGTTTGGCCTATGTAGAGTGCCTGTATGTTTGAGTCTGTGCCTTTTGCAGCTCTCTGGTGTACCATCTTTAGGGAAGTGTTTAGTAATCAGAAAAGCAAAAGGAAGGCTCTTATCGAGTAACACATTGGTTGATTGACTTTGTGGCATCTTTAATGAAGCATAATGAGTTTCTTTTGTCTCAGTTTGTACACCATTGTTTCCCCTTTTGTCCTTGTGGATTACAGTACAATAGCTGTAGAGGCATGTCTGTAGAGTAGTGATATTTCACTGCTTCACTCTCCTGGCTGGAGGCTTATGACTAAGACCACATGGACCCCCCATCCATGTAGCTCAGTTGGTAGAGCATGACGTTTGCAACGCCAGGGTTGTGGGTTCGATTCCCACGGGGGGCCAGTATGAAAAATTAAATAAATAAATAATGTATGCACTCACTAACTGTAAGTCGCTCTGGATAAGAGCGTCTGCTAAATGACTAAAATGTAAATGTAAAATGGAGTATTTAAGTTAAACAATGGAGAGGAGAGGGATGTTTTTTTTTTACTGAATGTTCCCCTCAAACACACTATTCAGAAGAGGAGCTCCAAAGGGGATTCACAAGGAGGCCTTGTGATTTGTGCTCCGACCATACAGGAAATTGGGGCAGTTCGTATCGAGTTTTTCATTTGGTCCATACTATTTTCCCTTCACACATTCAGCATTTTTCACTTCACTATTGACTACTATAAGCAGCTCCCTTTCACTGCTCATGTTTACCTTGCTCATTCAGCTATCACCGTGCATTTACCTCACACACTCATTCTTTACAGCACAGAGATACCCCACTCACCCAACTTTCAAAGGGTGTGTATATAAAACCTCATCTGGAAGCGCCTCCCCCGCCATGCTATGCCAGGCTGGTTCGGCCCAAACTTGGAATGGTTTTCGGTGCGTATAATCACATTAGACTGACTGCACTGTGAAAACACACAGCAATGTTAAGATATGTTACAGTATAAATACATTGCCAGGAGTAATGGGCCCGCCAGGGGGAATTCACATGAGGTTTGGGAAGTAGAAACATTTTATCCCCTAAAAGCCATGCCTTCCATTTAAAGCTAGTGAAGAAATTCCATTCCATAAAATTCCTGGAATTTAAGAAAGACCAGCTTTGAAATGGTGTAAAAGGGGGGCTTTCCGCAAAGGCGTTTCAGATGGGTGGAAATATTATGCTGTAACTAATGTAGATGTTGAAGAGTGCTTTCTTGTCAGAGGAAAAACTGAGTAAATGGGGATTCATTGTTTTTCTGATCAATACAAGGCTTATTTTGTGCTCTGTGATTATACAATAACCCCTCGCTTCAAGCGGTGGGTCATGTGGACTACATGGCTAAATAATGAAGAGGAGAGGAAAGGAGAGAGGACTGGGGAGACCTGCCTGCACTTTGGGTCTGGTTCACTGTCTAGGATATTATTACACAGAGCTCACTATGAGAGCTCCTAATTCTTCTGGCTTTGTCTGGCCATTCAAAAGTCAGTGCATTTTTGTAAGGCCCACACACTAATGTGAAGCGGTGAGAGGGGTGTGGGGGTTAGCGGTGAACTCTAACAGGACGTGCTGGCAAAACACAGTCAGGAAGTTAGTTTTTTTGTGCATGAGTCTATCTATGCTTCAGTGAAATATTAGGGGATGTTTTGCCTCTTGATATAACAAATATGCTTAGAAATGGGGAAGGTCGTGGCCAAGTCTCCCCCTCCCCCTTCCCATTTCCATTTGGTACAGCCCACCACTCCCCTCTGCTCCTCCCTCCCACACCCCCTTTTGGTAATGAGGCTGTGACATCACCACTGAACACAAGGTCTGTGAGTGGCTGCTGAAGGAATTCCATGCTGCTGGCTCCTCCCCCCTCCCTAAGATTTGTGAAAGGTGTGCAGTGTTTGAGCAGCCCTCCGCTCATTGCAGGAGTACAGAGTCCAGCGTGCTTTCTCTGCTTCCCTCTCTCTCACTCTGTCACTCTCTCTCTCCCTGTGGCTTTTACCATATTGGAACGCAGCACTTTATCTTTCTCACTGTGTGTGTTAGTGTCAGCAGCCTGCTTGTGCTGTGTGAGGATGGGGGGATGATAGAGGACAGAAGACTGAGACCAGTATGATGCTGCAGTGCTGCTGAGCCAGCATTTCACCTCGGGGCTAACTGCTGCATGATCACCCAGAGAGGGACTCTCCCAGCTAACCTCTTACACCTCGGACCACCGCTGTACATTATTTTTTAGAAGGAGGGGGACCAGTGAACCCTTCTTCTCTCCAGCCCTTTATTTTCTACTAGACTGATGGAGCTACAGAGGGCGACCAGCATGCCTGGCCCCTTGTCCCCAGGGCCTCTCTTTCCAGGGTCCCACTCCCCAGGGCCCCTGTCCCCTTCCTCTGGGCCCGGCCCCTCTCTGGCCTCCAGCCCCGGCCCTGATCCGGGCTACTCCGCTAAACAAGCTGCCTTCAACTACAACCAACTCGAGGGCCGTTTTAAGCAGCTGCAAGGTAAGACCAGTAGGGAGGAAGGCAGAGCAGAGCCCAGGGCTTTGTTTACCAGCGTTGCTATGCACGCTAAAGCTAGCGGATGATTGCGGACGAACAGGGGAAGGGTCTGTAGGATCCGGCTCATAAAGACGTGATTTCATGGTGGCGGGAAGCAGTTGTAAATCTCAGGATGCCTGGGGACGTGAGGTCTTTCCCGTCTTTGTGTTGCATTGTCTGTCAGTGATAGGAGAGGGTCACAGCATCCTCTAATTCCTACGAGGGAGAGGGCTGGGGGATCATGAGGCAATGACAGACGCGATCCAGCACCTAATGAAATGAGGTAGTGCAGGGAAGGAAGAGAGGAGGACTGGATATCAGCTACACGCGTAGAGAGACACCTTTTTAGGGGGTGACGACCGGGTAAAAGGAAAGGAAAGAGCCTTTCAGATCAGACAGCATGTCTGCAGCTGATTGGCTGTTCCAAGACAACAATGGCAGGAGAAGAGAGCTAAGGAGAGAGATGTGGGAGGGGTGGTGTACTCCTGTGTTCCTTTGTAAGCAGCATGGTGCTAGAGGAGGAGAGCCCTTGCACCTTACCATGTTAGACTGTGTTTTGGAGCTATTTGACATAGTAGAGCCCTGACATTGCTCCGTGTTAGACGGTGTGTTGTGGAGCTGTTAACCAGACAGGGGGAGTCTCACGTAGCCTTGTTTTGCAGCAGATTAGAGGGTGAAAGAGGGCTGTGATGGAGCACGCTCCACTGAGCATGCTCCGAACAGCAGTGGTGTAAAGTACTTAAGTCGTTTATTGAGGTATCTGTACTTTACTATTAATATTTTTGACTACTTTTACTTTTACTTTACTACATTCCTAAAGAAAAGTATGTACTTTTTACTCCATACATTTTCCCTGACACCCAAAAGTACTCGTTACATTTTGAATGCTTAGCAGGACAGAAACTGGTCCAATTCACACACTTATCAAGAGAACATCATTACTGCCTCTGATCTGGCGGAAACACTAAACACAAATGCTTAGTTTGTAAATGATGTCTGAGTGTTGGAGTGTGCCCCTGGCTATCCTTAAATGAATAGAAATACGAAAATTGTGCCTACTGGTTTGCTTAATATAAGTAATTAGAAATTATTCTTACTTTTACTTTTGATATTTAAGTATATTTTAGCAATTACATTTACTTTTGATACTTAAGTATATTTAAAACCAAATACTTTTAGACTTTTACTCAAGTAGTATTTTACTGGGTGACTTTCACTTTTACTTGAGTCATTTTCTATTAAGGTATCTTTACTTTTACTCAAGTATGACAATTGGGTACTTTTTCCACTTCTGCCAAACAGCGGGAAGAGCATTTGAGCACCTCTCTGTCCCGTGCAGTCTGCCTGCATGCCACAACCCTGCCCGCTCACTGAAGTGTGTGTTTGTGGTATGTTTGGGTCTCTCAGTGCTGCTCTCGTTCCCTTTCTCATGGGCAAAACTTAAAGAACAAACAGGACTCCCCATCTTAGCTGAGACAGAAGTCTTGTCTCAGTCTGTGTTACAAACAAAGCCTCGTATACAGTAGCCTCCGATCATTTGTTAATATCTGTTATTTCTGTGGGGCAAGATGCTGTTTGTTGAGTGGGATCCTGTGGGGGTTGGTTGTTGTCTTGTGCTCAGAGCTGTGACGTATAAGGAGGTCACAACAGGAACATGAGGCCCGGGGTGAAGCAGGGGGCAGGTGTTCAGGGCAGAGCGTGACACATGCACACACACAATCTCATGAAAACACCATTATACAGTACGTGTACACACAGACACATACATCATCGCAGGCGCCAGGAATGAATGAGTGTGTTGATTTATGATATTCTGATATTTCCCTATGCAAGCTAATAAAGTATCTATGAGATTAGGTATTAGTGAATGATGATACATTTTCCTGTCAGTCTCATCTAACTGATTTCATTAGCATGCTAGTCTCAGAGAGGCCTCTGGAACCCATGACTCCAGAGTCTTTGTTATCTGTTATCGTTACTCAGTGTGTATTTATTCCTCATGTTATTATTTTTCTATTATTTCTCTATTTTTCTCTCTGCATTGTTGGGAAGGGTCCGTAAACAGTTCACCTGTTGTTTACGAAGCATGTGACAAATAACATTTGATTTGTTACGAGCCAATGTCACTGTGAGACTGAGTTTCCCCTGATTTAATATGAATCACTGCAGCCCCGACAGCACTTTCCCTCCACACAGAGACATGGGACAGGGAGGGACACCGCCCAAGTATTGTGGCATCGCTGAGATAGTGTAGTGTTGAAACGTGGCAGATTGGTCTGTCGTTTATTGGTCTTTTGCATTAGCTTTTTCTGTACAGAGAAGGGTGCCAGAGAAAGGTGCTGACCCAATGAACTATTGTCCCATTCGGCTACATATTTCTGTCTGGGTTCCGCATGGAGAACACTAGCTCATGATAAGGTCTCTGTGTGCACCCACTTTGGTGTTTAGTACTGGACATGAAGGCACTGATAAATTCACAGACAATTCCAATCTTTATTGCTTTGGGTCTGGTTTCTGAGGCCAGTCCATTTGGCTATGGGTCAGCTCTAGCACCTAACTGTTGCTTGGTGTTAGACGTGTCAGTGCAGTAGAAGCACTCGTAATACAGTTATCAGCCTTGTAACACCACTGTCAGACTCTGCCTGCACTGCCCCTGTGTGCTGTAGGGGCCATGGTGAATGAATAAACAACACTTCTAAAATAGACAGGGTGAAAGAGGAAGGAAGTTGGCATCTTTATTAAAGTGGCAGTCATTGCTACATTCCCAGCGCAATGCAATCAATGACTCTGTGGAAAACCATGCCTGTTGCGCTGGTTTGATTGTACTGTATATCGAATTGTTGCAGAGGAAAGAGGAGCCTCTTGGTTCCAAGTCTGGTTGAATGTGTGTTTTATTTGTGCCGCAATGCTACTATAATTAAGCAATAAGGTCCAAGGAGGTGTGGTATATGGCCAATATACCACGGCTAAGGGCTGTTCTTATGCACGACGCAACGCGAAGTGCCTGGACACAGCCCTTAGCCGTGGTATATTGGCCACAAACCCCTGAGGTGCCTTATTGCTATTATAAACTGGTTACCAACATAATTAGAGCAGTAAAAATAAATGTTTTGTCATAGCCATGGTATACGGTCTTATATACAACGGCTGTCAGCCAATCAGCATTCAGGGCTCGAACCACCCAGTTTATAATGAAAAACAGAATATCTGTCAGGTGACGTGTGTTTAACTGGTGGTAGTACATCTTTCACAGGTGGTAGTATGTCTTCAGACTTCACACTCCATTATAATTCCATCTGGGTGGATGTGTAGGGTTGGAATGACTGGGAGGCCATAATGCCACAGTTCTTTCTGCTCCCTGGACTTGAGATGCTGTAACATGAGCTCGGTGGAAATCTTGCATTTCCTGGAGCTGTGCTGAAGGTTAAGGAGGGCCAGACAAAGAGCGATAGGGGGAGACTATACAAACCTGTCCTTGTGTCTGGCCTCCCACCGGCCTTAGAATGATTGATTTGTCAGAGAATAGGAGGACTCCGGTCTTTGGCACTCTTATAACTTCATTTAAAAATGGCCACCAGCAGATCCATAAATAACCTAGACCATTACAGCGATGATGGAGGCCCTGGTTAGCAAACATGAGGTAGAAGAAAATCACGTGGTAAAAAGAAAAACCCTATGCTGCTGATGCTTGCATTGAATTCTTACCTCATCTGTCTATCCATCATATGACCTCAGAAGTCTGTCTGGCAATGAAAGTACTGGCACTAGGGGAAATGACAGACCTTGGCAGCACACAAAGTTAGTGTGGATAGTGATGTCTTCTGCGAGGGAAGAAATACATCAAATGCTCTAAAGGGCTGTAGACTGTATGGATATCAAACATAAGATCACCATATGGGTGTGATGTAGGCATAGCTACACAGTACAGGCCTACAGGTTCAGGTTGGCATAGCTACACAGTACAGGCCTATATGTTCAGCTTGACATAGCTACACAGTACAGGCCTACAGGTTCAGGTTGGCATAGCTACACAGTACAGGCCTACATGTTCAGCTTGACATAGCTACACAGTACAGGCCTATATGTTCAGCTTGACATAGCTACACAGTACAGGCCTACAGGTTCAGGTTGGCATAGCTACACAGTACAGGCCTATATACTTAATACTTAATATGCCATTTAGCAGACGCTTTTATCCAAAGCGACTTACAGTCATGCGTGCATACATTTTTGTGTATGGGTGGTCCCGGGGATCGAACCCACTACCTTGGCGTTACAAGCGCCGTGCTCTACCAGCTGAGCTACAGAGGACCACCAGGTTCAGGTTGGCATAGCTACGCAGTACAGGCCTATATGTTCAGCTTGACATAGCTACACAGTACAGGCCTACAGGTTCAGGTTGGCATAGCTACACAGTACAGGCCTACATGTTCAGCTTGACATAGCTACACAGTACAGGCCTACAGGTTCAGGTTGGCATAGCTACACAGTACAGGCCTACAGGTTCAGGTTGGCATAGCTACACAGTACAGGCCTACAGGTTCAGGTTGGCATAGCTACACAGTACAGGCCTACAGGTTCAGGTTGGCATAGCTACACAGTACAGGCCTACAGGTTCAGGTTGGCATAGCTACATAGTACAGGCCTACAGGTTCAAGTTGGCATAGCTACATAGTACAGGCAAATAGCATAGCTACATAGTACAGGCCTACAGGTTCAGGTTGGCATAGCTACATATTACAGGCAGTTAGCATAGCCACACAGTACAGGCCTACAGGTTCAGGTTAGCATAGCTACACAGTACAGGCCAACAGGTTTAGTTTAGGTACAGGTATCAAATAAGTGTAGCCTACCTGTGTGGGTTTTGGTGCTGTGCCATTGGAGGAATGTAGCCAGGTGCCTGGGTATGGCAGGGGTATCAGGAATGAGACCATGTGATGTTGGTTTATCAGAGGAATGTAGTCGTCTAGTTGCGTATGTAGTTCAGGACAGGTATGGTAGGTACAGACTCCTGTATGTGTGATAGTAGAGCAGACTTTTCCATGAGAACTTGATAGGCATCAACTCTTCCCAGATTACCTTCTATTGTTCTCTGTGGATGTGATAACCCCAAGGCCTTATTATCATACTGTAGCCTGGATGATTTGGTACATAATAATAATTTCCCCAGTCCCTTACTGGCGGTGGGTGTGGCCAATGGTGCAGCTTTAGACGCCCTCCTCTTGGCCGCAGAGACAAAATGTAGCTATTTTAAAGCTAGTTTCCTGCAATTGTACACGTTTTGTCTTGGGGCTGAGAAAAAAATGTCACTTTCAAAGCTAATGTCCTGCCATTCTACACATTTTGACATGGGGCGGAGAGAACATTTTGAAGCCCCGTGTAGCTCAGTTGGTAGAGATATTTTATACATCCTTTATATCTGGTTTTAGTGGCTTAAGTTTACACTGAAAATGTTTCACCATCCCGATTTAAAATAAAGAAATAAAAATTGTCAGTGTGCAGGTGCTAAATGCATATAGGGGAAACACTGCCTCTGTTCCGCTCTTGGCTCCAATTCACAACTCTCTGATTGGAGAAAGTCCACAGGGTGAGACACTGGTTGAATAGACTGACTTTACACCCCTTGAGCCACGCTGCATGGAACCCCCTAAACCCCATCAGGGGCCTCCGGATCCCTCTGACAAAGGAGGTTGTATCGGCCTATCAACTCCATGCCAATGCAGTGTGGCCCAGACTGTTATGAATGGGAGTGGAGTGACAGAGACTGGGAATGCTGAGATGACAGGCAGCCTCTTTTATCCAGCAATCAAGAGGGAAAACAACCCAGCCAGCAAAAAATGAACCAAGCTCATTGGATGGCCCAGATTGAGATAGTATCAGTATTGTCAGATGTAATTGGTTGTGAAAGGCCTGCTTGGTCCTGAGTGTGTTTTGGAGCGGATGGGTATGGACAGTGGGATGTCCCTGCTCCCAGTTGAAATGTGCTGGTTTTCAGATGTTGCCTGTGTACATTCTCACACTCTCTGAGGTTTTAGATTGACTCTGGGTCTTTGCATAATTGAACGTTTCTTTGGTTATTTACACCAATACTAGATTACATTTGGCATTGTGAAATGTAAATGAACTTGCAACGGTACATTGTGTTTTACATTTTCTTGTTCATTCTGCTAACAAGAAGATTTTACAGTAAAACACTGAAATTGAAAGTGGTCAGCATTTGTTAAGATAACGCACTGCCAGGAGGATAATAGTAGGTACACACTGGGCTTGCCTGTTCTCTTACAGGGTGGTCAGAGAACAAACAGACTGTTTAATTTTCTTCCTTCAAAACAAAGGTCAGCTTCACCAATCAATTGAAGTGTTGCTACATGTGCAGGGCACCTTTTTCAGGTCGCAACAGTTGGCCAGTCAAGGGTAAACCTCTACTCTAGCAGAGCAGAGAGAGGCAGGCTGATCAGCTGAGTAACCTTGGTAGGCAAAGGCAGCTTTGTTACACCCATAGAAGAGGTTTGACTCAACATGACCTTCTGTATCAAGAGCTTTGGCAGTTAGTGTTGTGAAGAAAATAAACGAATTTAATAGTGTTGAGACTTGGTACATGTGTAGGTAAGGCATCCACAATATCAGTACAGGGAATGTCATGGTAAGTACCGGGGCTTGAGCCCACATTCCACCCTGGTGAAAGGCATGGAAGCATGGGATTTGGGACCGGATGCGTTGGGAATGTGAGTTTGGATATGTTATACGATCCAGATCAAATGGCCCAAAGCCCTGTTTGTGTTAGTCTTCATAACAGTCATGAGAGAGTGAACAGAGTTAGGCTAAAGCCAACCAAGCTGGTCTGTCTATGTCTGTCCACATGTCTCCCCATTACGCTACAGGGTGTGGCTGGAAGAGAGAGTGTCTGTTGCATGTGTGTCTGACATGAGGGTCTCAGAAAGCTTATAGTTTCAGAAGCACATCACCACCCCTCCCCTCTCTATCTACCCCACCCTTTCCCCCTCTCTCTCTCTCCCCCATCTCTTCTCCCCCTTCTCTTATTAAAGACAGATGTTTGATATAATGAGCTTTTCTATCTCCAGGCTTGTAGGCTCTACCCCTCCTAGAAGAGCACCTACACACCAACCCTTATATGTCACAGCCTTGGCCTCTGTATACTTCATTTTATACCTGGGTTATGTTTATTATCAGTAGTACTGGCAGGAAAAGGAGTGGACCTTTTAGTGGAAGTCCATAGCATTAGGTTGTAAGCCAGAATGAGTTCCAGTTCCAATATAGGAAACCTATTGTCCTAATGTAATATCCAAAGCCGCAGACTCAACTGTATATACTGTTTTTGTTCACTATAAATGGTGATATAGATCAGGTCTAAAAAGCCTCTTGATCCTTCCTAAAGAGGTTTAGATGAGGACTGAATGCTTCTCTTTAACGCTCAGTGAATTTGTTTGCATTGGAGTTTCTTCTCTATGCCTAAAGCAACACAGAGAATGACTAGCATGTGCCCTGCACCTCTCCTTTCCTCTCCTCTCCCTCCTACTCTCCATATGACTTCATGACTCCGCTGTGGTTGACTCTGCCTGCCATCTCCTCACTACACCAAGGCAGATTCGTTAAACAGAATAACAGCTCTAATATCTCCTGAACAGCCCCTGTTCCACATGATTGCAGGATTTCAGAGCTTCTTAAAACACGAGTGCGAAATGTTGACATATCTGAGCGATTATGTAGTAGTTAAAATATTTTGGTTCTGTTCAGAACGTTAGCTAGTTGCGCTTGAAGTTTATGAGTAATTCATTGCTCGTAGTATTTATTGTCACACTGAGGATTGCGCCGAATTCCCTGTGAACAGCGTCATGTGTTCTTTATTTTACTACATTCGAAGGCTTGTCTTACTCTCTTAGCGACTAGCTAGTATACAGTCTTCTGTGTGACTGTCTTTGATCAAACACATACAGGTCACTGCCAAAATAAAGGAAACCCCAATATAAAGTGCCTTAGTAGGGCATTGGGCCACCACGAGCCACCAGAACAGCTTCAATGTGCCTTGGCATAGATTCTAAAAGTGTCTGGAACTCTATTGGAGGGATGCGACACCATTCTTCCACAATAAATTACATATTTTGGTATTTTGTTGATGGTGGTGGAAAACACTGTCTCAGACGCCGCTCCAGAATCTCCCATAAGTGTTCAGTTGGGTGGAGATCTGGTGTCTGAGACACACACACACCCTTTAAACCCCCTATACTCCTTTGAGACCCCTCTTTCAAAGTCACTGAGAGCTCTACTTCTAGCCATGGTAGGCAAAATAATGGGCAACTGGGCATGTTTATACATGACCTTACCTCTTATGGGATGTTAAATGCTTAATTAACTCATGAACCACACCTGTGTGGAAGCACCTGCTTTCAATATACTTTGTATCCCTCATTTACTCAAGTGTTTACTTTTTTTGGCAGTTTCCTGTAGCTTTAGATACAAAAATGGACAGTCATGAATGCACTTAAGCAAATCGTACACTTAAGCAAATCTCTTTGTGCTCCCAGATAGTCATATCTGTAACTGAAGGTTCTTCTCTGAATGAGTGAATAGTCATCTCTAGAAACAGGCTGCAAAAATTATGAACAAAGTTCACACTCACAGATGTGGTTATGTAAGATTATACAGGAAACGCATCATACATTTTCATTTTTCAACTGGGTTTCTGAGTGTATGACTTGAGTAATAAACTAACATGAATTATCTCCCTTGTGAGGCCACACAGCTGTAGCTCTCTCTCTGTAACTCTCCTCTTGGCTCTGTACTAATACAATGAAGGGAAACATACTGCTCGACCAGCCGTGACATAACCCGATAGGAAAATGCTCTCTGTCTTTTTTTAGTTGGTGGGTGTTTTTATGTCCCTGTTCAGTAAATTAGGGCCCTGTTGAGGTGCCTGTCTGTTCGACACAGTGTGCCAGCTATCATGTGTGGGCCCATCAGAAAGGGCACTGACACTGTGGCAGCCATTTTACTTCTTGTTCGTCCTTCAACCGCTCTCTCCCGCTCTCTGAGGTATTGGGTGTGCACCTTGCACTGAGTAGGAAGTTGAGAAATTACTGATTTATAAGTGAAACACTGTGGCCTACATTAGAGGCAGGGTGGAAACATTTGGGAGGACGCCCCCAGGGGTACGTGGTTGTATACTTGGTCTGGATGCAGGGGCACACAGCTGTGTCCTGACTGGAGATTGAAGCGATGTGTAAATCTGCACTCTCTGGACAAGCAGGGTTGTGTATACATACAGATGATATGTCTGTGTGAGCTTTAGCTGGAGTCATCTGAAACCTTTCATCCATCTTGTGTCATTTGCACAGCTATCATCAACGGGACAGTGCCACACAGGATTCCCAATCGTACATTCAGTTTTTCCACACACACACACATACTGTACAGTCGTGGTCAAAAGTTTTGAGAATTACACAAGTATTGGTCTTCACAAAGTTTGCTGCTTCAGTGTTTTTAGATATTTTTGTCAGATGTTACTATGGTATACTGAAGTATAATTACAAGCATCCCATAAGTGTCAAAGGCTTTTATTGACAATTACATTAAGTTTATGCAAAGAGTC
The DNA here is from genome assembly GCF_020615455.1 of Coregonus clupeaformis. Classification (NCBI taxonomy): domain Eukaryota; kingdom Metazoa; phylum Chordata; class Actinopteri; order Salmoniformes; family Salmonidae; genus Coregonus; species Coregonus clupeaformis. The sequence continues at coordinate 28,729,922 of NC_059192.1, forward strand.
AATTAACTTGAGTCAATTAGCATGCTGTCAATTAACTTCTGGGCCACATCCTGACTGATGGCAGCCCATTCTTGCATAATCAATGCTTGGAGTTTGTCAGAATTTGTGGGTTTTTGTTTGTCCACCCGCCTCTTGAGGATTGACCACAAGTTCTCAATGGGATTAAGGTCTGGGGAGTTTCCTAGCCATGGACCCAAAATGTTGATGTTTTGTCCCCGAGCCACTTAGTTAGTTGCCTTATGGCAAGGTGCTCCATCATGCTGGAAAAGGCATTGTTCGTCACCAAACTGTTCTTGGATGGTTGGATGTGTTGGTACCATTCTTTGTTCATGGCTGTGTTCTTAGGCAAAATTGTGAGTGAGCCCACTCCCTTGGCTGAGAAGCAACCCCACACATGAATGGTCTCAGGATGCTTTACTGTTGGCATGACACAGGACTGATGGTAGCGCTCACCTTGTCTTCTCCGGACAAGCTTTTTTCCGGATGCCCCAAACAATCGGAAAGGTGATTCTGAGAAAATGACTTTACCCTCAGCAGTCCAATCCCTGTACCGTTTGCAGAATATCAGTCTGTCCCTGATGTTTTTCCTGGAGAGAAGTGTCTTCCTCGCTGCCCTTCTTGACACCAGGCCATCCTCCAAAAGTATTCGCCTCACTGTGCGTGCAGATGCACTCACACCTGCCTGCTGCCAGTCCTGAGCAAGCTCTGCACTGGTGGTGCCCCGATCCTGCACCTGAATCAACTTTAGGAGCCGGTCCTGGCGCTTGCTGGACTTTCTTGGGCGCCCTGAAGCCTTCTTCATAACAATTGAACCTCTCTCCTTGAAGTTCTTGATGATCCGATAAATGGTTGATTTAGGTGCAATCTTACTAGCAGCAATATCCTTGCCTGTGAAGCCCTTTTTGTGCAAAGCAATGATGACGGCACCTGTTTCCTTGCAGGTAACCATGGTTAACAGAGGAAGAACAATGATTTCAAGCGCCACCCTCCTGTTAAAGCTTCCAGTCTGTTATTCTAACTCAATCAGCATGACAGAGTGATCTCCAGCCTTGTCCTCGTCAACACTCACCTGTGTTAACGAGAGAATCACTGACATGATGTCAGCTGGTCCTTTTGTGGCAGGGCTGAAATGCAGTGGAAATGTTTTTTGGAATGTTTTTTGGGGATTAAGTTCATTTTCATGGCAAAGAGGGACTTTGCAATTAATTGCAATTCATCTGATCACTCTTTATAACATTCTGGAGTATATGCAAATTGCCATCATAAAAACTGAGGCAAGCAGACTTTGTGAAAATTAATATTTATGTCATTCTCAAAACTTTTGACCACGACTGTATAGTACATGTAGACTTTGTGTTGGTAACTGAACAGAACCTGCAGTCCACATCTCTTTCAATTACCATCCCAGCCACCACAGGGTGAGGCAACTGTGAATGACATCAGCCACCAAAGGCCTCAGCCAGAATTTCATTTTGTTGAATGTCTCACCGTATCGTAATGTTTATTTTTGTGCACCGTCTTTGTGTATTTTGATGAATTGTCTCCAGGAAAAAGTCAAAATTCCTCCCAACCAGATGTAGATATAATTAAACTGCAGTTTGCTAACAACAATCTGGGACATGTGGCATTGGGGTGCTGCGCCACAACCAGCGTGAAGTTGTTAAGCTGCTGCTAGCCTGATTTACCGTCTCTGCCACCTCTCTTTATTCCTCTGTTCATCCTTTCACCCTTCCCTCTCTCCATCATCCCTCTCTCACTCTGGATACCAGCTGAATGAGGCACTACTAGGCTATAGTTATCTTTGCCACAGGATTAAGGTGGTAGCACACCTAGAGAAAGAGTTCATTCTAGGATACAGATGCTGATTTCGCCAGCTCATTTCATAGGTATTGGAATTATTTTTCAGAAAAGGTCATAAAGGCACATTACATCGGGCTGCAGTAGCCTACAGACTGTTGTTATATGAAACGATGCAATGTTGATTAGCTCTGTATTCTGGTGAGTAAGACACAATGTGACAGTGTTTTCCTGTGACTGGGTTAGCCGGCGGTCACCGATGGCCTGGCTGTCCCCAAACACACAGCTGCAGAGAGCTGCCCTGGGCATCAGTATCATTGGACGGACAGGCAGAAGGTCGTCCCGCTAGAGAGAGGGGAAGACGTATGTTTCTGGAAAGAGGGAGCCGGACTGGCAGACAAGGCTTCCTGAAATGTAGTCACTCTGAACTCTGTTTTGAATTCCTTTGTCAAGGCCTTAGGACCTTGTGCAATATTCCATGTGTTCAGTTTTATTTTGGTCTTGGGGCGATAGTGCCACATGCAGTGTTGGGGAAGAAAATATAGTTTACCAAGCTACTGTCGTATATGATGAATGGTGGCAATTATTGCTGTCAACAAAAAGTCCGCTATGCTGCATCGTGTTAGAGGCTTTTATTAAAATCACGAGTTTACAGCATAGATACAGACTCGCGATGTCCGGAGAACAGCTCCCCAGATTGATATGGCCGTTCTAACGTCTCATCGTTTAACCCCTATTTATAAACACTGATGCCCCCTCTTCTGGCCAATCACCAGTCTCCCCTGTCTACAACCCACCCCCTGTCTGTGGTATGTGGTATTACACCTAAAACATTCCCTCTTGATACTACCATAAACAACATTCCATTTCTTCATGAAAAACATAACAAAGGCATAATCTTCAGATACTATACTACCAATTACTTCACATTGGAAGAAGTTAAGCAAAAAAGTTAACTACAAAAAATACTACCAAGATGTTATTTTGTTCAATTACAACCAAGCTACTGTAAAATTTAGTTAAATTACTAGTTAAACTACATGTCATTCACTACTCCCCAACCCTGGTCACGTGGTCTGTACCGTACATTCCCTTCTCTCTTTGTGTCACGTTTCTCAGCTCCACACACTGATTACTCCTTTTTCTCCTCTACAACTGGACCAGCAACTGGTAATTGTCTAGTGTAGTAATTCCTGATTCATAACCATACATTTTTTATGACAACTTAGATTAAGCATAATGGCTTTAAAGTGTACAGTTGAAGTCAGAAGTTTACATACACTTAGGTTGGAGCATTAAAACTCGTTTTTCAACCACTCCACACATTTCTTGTTAACAAACTATAGTTTTGGCAAGTCGGTTAGGACATCTACTTTGTGCATGACACAAGTAATTTTTCAACAACTAGTTACAGACAGCTTATTTCACTTATAATTCACTGTATCACAATTCCAGTGGGTCAGAAGTTTACATATATTAAGTTGATTGTGCCTTTAAACAGCTTGGAAAATTCCAGAAAATTATGTCATGGCTTTAGAAGCTTCTGATAGGCTAATTTACATCATTTGAGTCAATTGGAGGTGTACCTGTGGATGTATTTCAAGGCCTACCTTCAAACTCAGTCCCTCTTTGCTTGACATCATGGGAAATCAAAAGAAATCAGCCAAGACCTCAGAAAAAAAATTGCAGACCTCCACAAGTCTGGTTCATCCTTGGGAGCAATTTCTAAATGCCTGAAGGTACCACGTTCATCTGTACAAACAATAGTACGCAAGTATAAACACCATGGGACCACACAGCCATCATACCGCTCAGGAAGGAGATGCATACAAAAGTATCTATATCCACAGTAAAACAAGTCCTATATCGACATAACCTGAAAGGCCGCTCAGCAAAGAAGAAGCCACTGCTCCAAAACTGCCATATAAAAGCCAGACTACGGTTTGCAACTGCACATGGGGACAAAGATCGTACTTTTTGGAGAAATGTCCTCTGGTCTGATTAAACAAAAATGTTTGGCCATTATGTTTGGAGGAAAAAGGGGGTAGCTTGCAAGCCGAAGAACACCATCTCAACCGTGACGCATGGGGGTGGCAGCATCATGCTGTGGGGGTGCATGGCTGCAGGAGGGACTGGTGTACTTCACAAAATAGATGGCATCATGAGGAAGGAAAATTATGTGGATATATTGAAGCAACATCTCAAGACATCAGTCAGGAAGTTAAAGCTTGGTTGCAAATGGGTCTTCCAAATGGACAATGATCCCAAGCATACTTCCAAAGTTGTGGCAAAATGGCTTAAGGACAACAAAGTCAAGGTATTGGAGTGGCCATTACAAAGCCCTGACCTCAATCCTATAGAAAATGTGTGGGCAGAACTGAAAAAGTGTGTGTGAGCAAGGAGGCCTACAAACCTGACTCAGTTACACCAGCTCTGTCAGGAGGAATGGGCCAAAATTCACCCAACGTATTGTGGGAAGCTTGTGGAAGGCTACCCAAAATGTTTGACCCAAGTTAAACAATTTAAAGGCAATGCTACCAAATACTAATTGAGTGTATGTAAACTTCTGACCCACTGGGAATGTGATGAAAAAAAGAAAAGCTGAAAGAAATCATTCTCTCTACTATTATTCTGAAATGTCACATTCTTAAAATAAAGTGGTGATCCTAACTGACCTAAGACAGGGCATTTCTACTAGGATTAAATGTCAGTAATTGTGAAAAACTGAGTTTAAATGTATTTGTCTAAGGTGTATGTAAACTTCTGACTTCAACTGTACATGATGTCACATGTAGAATGGACAGTACTCTATAGAGGTACTGTGTGGGCAGAACAGTCAGAGAGGGGAGGGGGTAGCTACTAGCTAGATATCCTGGCCAAGTCTCTGTCTCAGCCATGTGGCCACACCCCACCCCACCCCAGCCCAGCCAGTATGGCCAGAGGCAACCTTTGTTCCCCACGCTGTAGTCAAGGTCGACCTCTAATATGCATGACTGTGTCTGTGAGCTTTATTATTGACCCAAAGAGGACCCGCATATCAATGTGCTGCTACTCTGTCAGATGCTGCTTTAAATGGGGCTCCCCCTACACACACACACACACACACACAGTGTGTTACACCCACTCTGGAAATAGCCCCACTGTTGGTTCAGCATTATTGATAAGCCACTGAGTAATTTAAGACGCCTCTCCTGACATTGAGACCTGGGGGTTTTGACTACCTAGCAGAATGAAAGTCTTTGTAGCCAATCAGCAGAGTGGGCTAGCCTTTTCTATTACTGCCTCTACAAACAGGCTTATACACAAAGTGTGTGAGGCATGCGTGATTTATTTTAGAATGCATTGTTTTGAATTATAATGACCCAATCGAAGCCGGGCGGGCGGGTTGTCCGCTTTGACGCCTCACTCAATTAGAACATGTCTCTATTTTTGCGTTTTATAGCTGGTGCTGTAGTCACACAAAACAATAAACATTTTGTCATAATGAACTTTTTTTCGAGCTCATTTGAATTGGAAGAGGTAGCTAAGGGTTGAGGCTTTACCATAAATTAGACCAATTCATCCACTTATGGAAACACAACATCGCTATCAACAAAGATGATTGGAGATATGGACTATCCTGCTATTATTCAGTCACTGCTCTGCCTGTCCCGTCCTTTCCACCCGCCTCGCTCTTTAGTCTTTTATGATTTAATAACATTTTATAGGGTAGGCCAGCAATTACATTAGGCTAAAATAGAATTGTTCCATCTCATTCCCAGAGGCCTGGTCTGTGCTCTTAGTTTGTCACTTACAGCTTTTTATCTTTAGCTTCTAAAAAACGTTTATATTTTCTCCCACTGCAGTTTCTTTATCTCTTCTTAGCTCACTGACTTTACTTTGAATCCATTCAGACTCCTCTTCTTCACTAATGTATCAGCTCATCTTGGCTGTGTAACATCCTCCCTCCTCTGAAATCACCTTAGTTTTGCTCCACTGAGCTCTGAGAGCAGGAAGTAAGTCCTCGTATGACTGGGTGCAGTCTGCTAAATGTCACTGGGATTAAATCTATGGCTCTGCCATTAGCTCAGATGACTGGTTTTTCGAGCCATCACCATCCAAGCCATCACCCCTCCCAAACATATCCAAACTCATCCAGTGTCTCAGAAGGACATGTCATCAAATGGTCCTGTTCTGTCTGCCTTGTCTCTCTTTATTTGACACGTGTTTGGAATTGGGGACCTTGGACTTAAACGTCCTTTTCCTTGTCTAACTCACAACTCTTTAGTTAATAACCTCAGAGTCCATTTTGGAGCTGTTTCACAGAAATGCTCAACATTCACTCGCCTGAGGCCCTGCAGACGCCTGTGAAAACTAGCATGTCTCCTTTACATTCGGTGTCTGTGTGACTGCACTGGCTGCCTCACACTAATTCCAGAAGCATCTACTGAGGAGCCAGAGAGAGGATGTGACAATATCCATCTCTGTCATTTTGTATTTTATCTCACCGTCAAACTTTCTCTCTCTTTCATAGTGCTTCTTTTCCTTGGCTCTATTACCTGAGAGGCCAAGTCACATAATTCCAGGCCTGATGATAGCAATACAATGCAATGTCAAACTATTACATAATATTCTTAACACTTTTATACAGTGTACATTACTACTGTATTACTGCTTTTGACATTTTAACTTAACATTGCATTTCAACAGTCACACAGAGTAAAACAACTCTGGTCTTGGCAGACTAATAGGATACTTAGCATTTAACCTTTAGGTATTTTTGAGTAGATTTGATGTAAGGAGTTGACATTGATTGCACACAGTTCAGTGATCAGGACACCATGCATAGCCTAGCGGTTGTCCACAGATTGTGGTCTGATCATTTGGTAGACTTTGATTTGTGGGTCTTGGTCAGTGGTCTGTGATTGTGGTCTGTGACTGTTTGTCATGATTGTGGTCCGAGAGGGTTACTGTTTGTACTCTGCAGAGCCAGAGAGCTGCAGGTTGAGATAAGGAGTTAAATCAAATCAAATCAAATTTTATTGGTCACATGCGCCGAATACAACAGGTGCAGACATTACAGTGAAATGCTTACTTACAGCCCTTAACCAACAGTGCATTTATTTTAAACAAAAAAAAGTAAGAATAAAACAACAACAAAAAAAGTGTTGAGAAAAAAAGAGCAGAAGTAAAATAAAGTGACAGTAGGGAGGCTATATATACAGTAAAATAAAGTGACAGTAGGGAGGCTATATATACAGGGGGGTACCGTTGCAGAGTCAATGTGCGGGGCACCGGCTAGTTGAGGTAGTTGAGGTAATATGTACATGTGGGTAGAGTTAAAGTGACTATGCATAAATACTTAACAGAGTAGCAGCAGCGTAAAAAGGATGGGGTGGGGGGGGCAGTGCAAATAGTCCGGGTAGCCATGATTAGCTGTTCAGGAGTCTTATGGCTTGGGGGTAGAAGCTGTTGAGAAGTCTTTTGGACCTAGACTTGGCACTCCGGTACCGCTTGCCGTGCGGTAGCAGAGAGAACAGTCTATGACTAGGGTGGCTGGAGTCTTTGACAATTTTGAGGGCCTTCCTCTGACACCGCCTGGTATAGAGGTCCTGAATGGCAGGGAGCTTTGCCCCAGTGATGTACTGGGCCGTACGCACTACCCTCTGTAGTGCCTTGCGGTCAGAGGCCAAGCAGTTGCCATACCAGGCGGTGATGCAACCAGTCAGGATGCTCTCGATGGTGCAGCTGTAGAATTCTTTGAGGATCTGAGGACCCATGCCAAATTATTGTATGTGTGTTGTGTGCGCACGCTTGAGCGTGTGTATCTGTGCCTGAGCTTGTGTTTGTCTGTTTGCACCTGAGCATGTGTGTGTATGCATGAGCATGTGTGTGCTTGAGAGTGTGTGTGCACGTACAGTTGAAGTCGGAAGTTTACATACACTTAGGTTGGAGTCATTAAAACTTGTTTTTCAACCACTCCACACATTTCTTGTTAACAAACTATAGTTTTGGCAAGTTGGTTAGGACATCTACTTTGTGCATGACACAAGTAATTTTTCCAACCATTGTTTACAGACAGATTATTTCACTTATAATTCACTGTATCACAATTCCAGTGGGTCAGAAGTTTACATACACTAAGCAGACTGCCTTTAAACAGCTTGGAAAATCCCAGAAAATGATGTCATGGCTTTAGAAGCTTCTGATAGGCTAATTGACATCATTTGAGTCAATCGGAGGTGTACCTGTGGATGTATTTCAAGGCCTACCTTCAAACTCAGTGCCTCTTTGCTTGACATCATGGGAAAATCAAAAGAAATCAGCCAAAAAAATGGTAGACCTCCACGAGTCTGGTTCATCCTTGGGAGCAATTTCCAAACGCCTGAAGATACCACGTTCATCTGTACAAACAATAGTACGCAAGTATAAACACCATGGGACCACGCAGCCGTCATACCACTCAGGAAAGAGAAGCACGTTCTGTCCTAGAGATGAACGTACTTTGGTGCGAAAAGTGCAAATCAATCCCAGAACAACAGCAAAGGACCTTGTGAAGATGCTGGAGGAAACAGGTACAAAAGTATCTATAACCACAGTAAAACGAGTCCTATATCGACATAACCTGAAAGGCCGCTCAGCAAGGAAGAAGCCACTGCTCCAAAACCGCCATAAAAAAGCCAGACTACGGTTTGCAACTGCACATGGGGACAAAGATCGTACCTTTTGGAGAAATGTCCTCTGGTCTGATGAAACAAAAATATGTCACGATCGTCTGAAGAAGCGGACCAATACGCAGCGCGTGGAGTGAACATGATGACTTTATTTTATAAAGCAACCACGAAAAACAACAAATGACGATAGTGAAGTCCTCTGTAACACTGACAGAAACATGGAACAAAAACCCACAACCCCAAGGTGAAAACACACAGTATAAATATGGCTCCCAATCAGAGATAACGAGCCGACAGCTGACACTCGTTACCTCCGATTGGGAGTCATCAACCAAACATAGAAAAAACAACCTAGACTAACCAACATAGAAATACACCCATGTGAAATGAACAACCCTGGCTCAAAAATCAAAGTCCATAGAGCCAGAGTGTCACAGTACCCCCTAAAGGTGCGAACTCCGGGCACACCAGCATACAGTCTAGGGGAGGGTCTGGGTGGGCGTCTGTCTATGGTGGCGGCTCAGGCACTGGTCGTGGTCCCCACCCCACCATAGTCACTACCCGCTTGTGTAACCTCCTCCACATGACCACCCCCAACTAAACCCCCACAGGATTAAGGGGCAGCACTGGACTAAGAGGCATCACCGGACTCAGGGGCAGCACCGGACTAAGGGGCAGCACCGGGCTAAGGGGCAGCACCGGGCTAAGGGGCAGCACCGGGCTAAGGGGCAGCACCGGGCTAAGGGGCAGCACCGCCTAAGGGGCAGCACCGACTAAGGGGCAGCACCGGGCTAAGGGGCAGCACCGGGCTAAGGAGCAGCACCGGGCTAAGGGGCAGAACCGGACTAAGGGGCAGCTCCGGACTGAATGGCGGATCCTGGCTGGCTGGCTCTGGCGGATCCTGGCTGGCTGGCGGATCCGGGCTGGACGGCTCTGGCGGATCCGGGCTGAACGGCTCTGGCGGATCCTGGCTGGACGGCTCTGGCGGATCCTGGCTGAACGGCTCTGGCGGATCCTGGCTGGACGGCTCTGGCGGATCCTGGCTGGACGGCTCTGGCGGATCATGGCTGGACGGCTCTGGCGGATCCTGGCTGGACGGCTCTGGCGGATCCTGGCTGAACGGCTCTGGCGGATCCTGGCTGGACGGCTCTGGCGGATCCTGGCTGAACGGCTCTGGCGGATCCTGGCTAGGACGGCTCTGGCGGATCCTGGCTGAACGGCTCTGGCGGATCCTGGCTGGACGGCTCTGGCGGATCCTGGCTGGACGGCTCTGGCGGATCCTGGCTGGACGGCTCTGGCGGATCCTGGCTGGACGGCTCTGGCGGATCCTGGCTGAACGGCTCTGGCGGATCCTGGCTGGACGGCTCTTGGCTGGCTGACGGATCTGGCTGCTCGCGGCTGGCTGGACGGATCTGGCTGCTCATGGCTGGCTGACGGATCTGGCTGCTCATGGCTGGCTGACGGATCTGGCTGCTCGGCTGGCTGACGGATCTGGCTGCTCATGGCTGGCTGACGGTGCTGGCTGGGCGGCTGGCGGTGGAGGCGGACCCCAGCCTCGGAGAGTGGTCATCACCTCCCGCAGGGCGGTTCCCATCTGCAGGAGCTGCTCTTGCTGGACCCGAACCTGGGCTTCCAGTCTTGTACGGGCTGCGTCGGCTCCTGCTGATTCCATCGCTGGTGTATGATTCTGTCTGGCGGAAGGCTCTAGCGGCTCCTGTCTGGCGGAAGGCTCTAGCGGCTCCGGTCTGGCGGACGGCTCTGAAGGCTCATGGCCGACGGGCGGCTTTGCAGGCTCAGTACAGACGGGCGGCTTATGCAGCGCTTGGCAGACGGGCAGTTCAGGCGCCCAAGCCATGTGCCCCCCCCAAAAAATGTTTTGGGGTTGCCTCCCGTCCTTCCGACGATGGCCCTGCTGCTGTCGTTGCTCCTCTCCTGCCAGGTTCTCCCCCTTCATCGCCCTCCGGTACCGGACGGCCTCCTCCTGCGTTATCTGTCCCCAACCGAGGAGGACATCCACCAGCGTTTTCTCCTTACCCGGCGCTTCCTCCCCAAGAAATGTTTGGGTAGTACTCCCGGGCTTCCAGCCTTGCCTCCGTGCTTCCGCCTCATACCACCTCCTCTCTGCTTTAGCTGCCTCCAGCTCTTCACGAGGGCGGTGATATTCCTCCGGTTGTGCCCACGGACCCTTTCCAGCCCGTATCTCCTCCCATGTCCACGAATCCTTTGGAGGCGTCCATAAATCCTGTGTAGGTAGGTCCTGTTGCCGTTTGTTACGCTGCTTGGTCCTCTTGTGGTGGGTTTTTCTGTCACGATCGTCTGAAGAAGCGGACCAATACGCAGGCGCGTGGAGTGAACATGATGACTTTATTTTATAAAGCAACCACGAAAAACAACAAATGACGATAGTGAAGTCCTCTGTAACACTGACAGAAACATGGAACAAAAACCCACAACCCCAAGGTGAAAACACACAGTATAAATATGGCTCCCAATCAGAGATAACGAGCCGACAGCTGACACTCGTTACCTCCGATTGGGAGTCATCAACCAAACATAGAAAAAACAACCTAGACTAACCAACATAGAAATACACCCAAGTGAAATGAACAACCCTGGCTCAAAAATCAAAGTCCATAGAGCCAGAGTGTCACAAAATAGAACTGTTTGGCCATAATGACCATCGTTATGTTTGGAGGAAAAAGGGGGACGCTTGCAAGCCGAAGAACACCATCACAACCCGGGAAGCACGGGGGTGGCAGCATCATGCTGTGGGGGTGCTTTGCTGCAGGAGGGACTGGTGCACTTCACAAAATAGATGGCATCATGAGGAAGGAAAATTATGTGGATATATTGAAGCAACATCTCAAGACATCAGTCAGGAAGTTAAAGCTTGGTTGCAAATGGGTCTTCCAAATGGACAATGACCCCAAGCATACTTCCAAAGTTGTGGCAAATTGGCTTAAGGACAACAAAGTCAAGGTATTGGAGTGGCCATCACAAAGCCCTGACCTCAATCCTATAGAAAATTTGTGGGCAGAACTGAAAAAGCGTGTGCAAGCAAGGAGGCCTACAAACCTGACTCAGTTACACCAGCTCTGTCAGGAGGAATGGGCCAAAATTCACCCAACTTATTGTGGGAAGCTTGTGGAAGGCTACCCGAAACGTTTGACCTAAGTTGAGTTGAGAATTGGTGACTGAGACGGCCATGGTATATTGTTTACATCGTTTTCATGCTCATCAAACCATTCAGTGAACACTCGTGCCCTGTGGATGGGAGCATTGTCATCCTATGGGGGCATAGCCATGGTAGCCAAAATAATGGCCAAAATAATGGCCTGCCCAGCATTTTTGTACATGACCCTAAGCATGATATGATGTTCATTGCTTAATTAACTCAGGAACCACACCTGTGTGGAAGCACCTGCTTTCAATATATGCAAGTTAAACAATGTAAAGGCAATGCTACCAAATACTAATTGAGTGTATATAAACTTCTGACCCACTGGGAATGTGATGAAGAAAATAAAAGCTGAAATAAATCATTCTCTCTACTATTATTCTGACATTTCACATTCTTAAAACAAAGTGGTGATCCTAACTGACCTAAGACAGGGAATTCTTACTAGGATTAAATGTCAGTAATTGTGAAAAACTGAGTTTAAATGTATTTGGCTAAGGTGTATGTAAACTTCCGACTTCAACTGTATGTGCATGTGGGTGTGCGTGTGCGGGTGCGTGTGCATGTGCGTGTGTACGCGAGCGTGTGTGTGTATATCTGTTGACCGAGGGTTTCCCCTTCCTGGGCTCTGCTGTGAGGGCCAGATGCTCTCTCCTGCAGGAAACCCTGTTTACAGACACTCAGGACATGTCCAGCTCCTCCCATATCCTCCATCCGTCTCTATCTCAGCTTTAGAACACACACTTATTTTAGACATTTGATGCCCTTTTGAACTGCAGCTGATTGTGTCAATAAGTAATTGCAACCTTGAACAGCACACAGGGTCATGTGTCACACAGCAAAATGTATATTGTGAGTTAACTATTTTACTTTATTGTTTTGTTATTGAAGCTACCTTTTGATTCTGTTCCTTTTTATTTTATTTGTAATCTTATGTGCTGCTAAGCATATCCAGCCCCATCCTGATTTCCAAAGCCTTTTTCCTGACTAACCTAACCCCCCTGAGGCCACACAAGCATGATCTAACCATGCAGCACAGTGTCACAGTGAAGGAGCTGAATGTTAGTTAGTCAAGTCAGTGATAAGGCCTGATGCAGTCAGATGCTGCTTTGCGTGGCATGATGGAGGGCAGAGAACACTGGCTTCATTGTCTCTGTGCTGCTCTGACTGGGCCCCCACAGTGGGGCACACAGCTCCTTCTGTCTCCCCGCCTCCATCTGCCTCTGCCCTGCTCGCTGGGCACTGGGACTCATGAAGGCCACAGAGAGCCTGGGGCACTATCTACTATCTCTGGGACCAGGCTGTCAGGCCATTAGACAGTCCTGTGAAGAAGTAGCCTAGATAGAGCGTGTGCTGTTTGGTACCTACATGATATCACACAGTCATGCTGCTGCTTTATTAGCAGTCTGGTCACGCTGCGATGACACAATGTCCTCTGAGCTAACGGCTGGGCTGGAGCTGGAAGGGAAAGTGCATCGGTGCACGTTGTTAACGGGTGTCATCTCTCAGTCAGCGAGACAGAGAGAGACCCACACTGATGGAGGGAGGTTGTGAAACTTCCTCTCAAATCCAGATTTCCATGGCAACAGGCTTTGAGTTCATATGAGGAATACCTTGTGAAGCGGAGACGTTAGTTGGCACACTTTGTCTTTCTGTGTGTGTGTGTGTGTGTGTGTGTGTGTGTGTGTGTGTGTGTGTGTGTGTGTGTGTGTGTGTGTGTGTGTGTGTGTGTGTGTGTGTGTGTGTGTGTGTGTGTGTGTGTGTGTGTGTGTCTGGACATGTTTAACTATACCAGAAGTCCCCACAAGAATAGTAAACAAAACATTTTTTGGGGACAAACTGGGGACATTTTGCCGGCCCCGACAAGGAAAAAGGCTATTTCTAGGTGGTTTAGGGTTAGTGTGAGAGTTTCAAGTTTAGGGTTAAGGTAAGGGTTTGGGTTAGTGGTCAGGGAAAATAGGATTTTGAATGGGAATCAAATTGTGTGTCCCCACAAGGTTAGTAAAACAAGACTACGTGTGTGTCATGATGACGTTTATGGCTAATGCAGCAGATATGGGCTGACCGGTACAGCTGGTTCACTTGGACCTGGCTCCTGCACTACGTTGTGACTGATGATTATGGGCTCTGAAGTAGGGTGAGAAGCCTGGGCCAGACCACCCGTCCTGCCCTTACGAAAAAAAGATTGCAGTCAGAGTGCAGTATAACTGCAGTATGCTGCAAATACTGCGTCCAAAATACGTATTTTTTTACTGCAGTAAGAGTGCAGTTCAACTGCAATACACTGCAGTTATTCTTCAATTACTGCGTCCAAAATACAACAGTTTACTGCAATTACTGCACTTTTACTGCAGTTTCAAAACTGCAATCTTTTTTTGTAAGGGTGCATGGGAAAACTGCATTAGAACAAACCTGTGAGAACATGACCAGCTAACAACACTAGCAGCAGCTAGCTCACATGAATAGCATGTACAGTAAATGGGAGACCAGCGCAAATATCATTTGGCCTACAGTATGTGCAGAAGACTCTATCTGGCAGCAAGACCATTATGTTAGGAATATAGTCATTCTGTGAGAATAGCTCCAGCTATGCTAACAACATTTAGCTTGTGCAAACAAGACTGGCTATTTAAAGATGGCGTATACGAATAAGACTGTTTCAGACAAAAATTATAATAAACATATTTGGCATTCAAGTATGTTTACTAACAACCCACATGGCCTGTGAAATGTTGATATTTACAGTACTCTGTTGCTGTGAAAGAGAAGTCAGCTAGCTAGCTAGCTACAGTAGCTACATTGTACTTCTTAGACAGAGGAAGCTACACCCTACACAGTTCTTCCAAGAACAATGATGGCCTTGGTGTATGTTTTCAACAGAAGATGAACAGTAACAAAGGCCAACAACCCTCCGCCCAGGAAAGTGCGGGACACCTGGCATAAACAGGAAGGATGAGTGGAATGTGCTATTTCTGATGAGGCCTGCAAACCCTCATGTTCTACTCTGTTAGCTGCACAGCTGGAGTGTTAGCGTTGTAGCCTACATTGTGTCGCTGTTCTTCTGAGCGCCCAGAACTTAATCATAGAGATCAAGTGGGTGGGTTGGTGGGTGAGTGTGTGTGTGTGTGTTGTGTGTCAGAGTCTCTAAAGAAGAGCACATGTCAGTTGAACTGTAAAATACGTTACACATCTTCTACCCCCAGATGATAACCTGGTTAATATGTTACCATTATAGAATGCAGAAGTGAAACTAACCCCCTGATCTCTCTCTCTCTCTCTGCTCCTCCCTGTAGATGAGCGCGAGGCGGTGCAGAAGAAGACCTTCACCAAGTGGGTCAACTCCCACCTGGCCAGAGTGTCCTGCAGGATCACCGACCTCTATATGGACCTGAGGGATGGACGCATGCTCATCAAACTACTGGAGGTCCTCTCTGGGGAGAGACTGGTACGTAGACAGACAGTCGGACTGGTTTATGTGGCACATGTGCTGTATATGTTTCATTCGGATTTCCAGGTCACATATAGAGTAATAATTCACCTTAAACAAATTTCCATATGTTAAAATTATTTCACTTTGGAAATGCTGTTCCCCCGGATTCTAAACCTACAGTATATGCAATTATGTATACATTAGGCCCATGCATTCACTGATTTTTCCAGGGCACACATACAGGCAACTGCCAAAATAAAGGAAACACCAACATAAAGTGTCTTAATAGGGTGTTGGGCCACCACGAGCCAGAATAGCTTCAATGCACCTTGGCATAGATTCTACAAGTGTCTGGAACTCAACTGGAGGGATGCGACACCATTCTTCCACGAGAAATTCCATAATATTTTATTGATGGTGGTGGAAAACTCTGTCTCAGGCGCCGCTCCAGAATCTCCCATAAGTGTTCAATTGGGTTGAGATCTGGTGACTGAGACGGCCATGGGATATGGTTTACATCGTTTTCATGCTCATCAAACCATTCAGTGAACACTCGTGCCCTGTGGATGGGAGCATTGTCATCCTATCAATATACTTTGTATCCCTCATTTACTCAAGTGTTTCAATTATTTTAGCAGTTACCTGTATTTTTCAACTTGAAAGAGTATTTGTAGTCATAGTTGTTTCTCTTACTACAATCTTAACTGTGCTTTGCCTGATAAATCAGCAGTGTTGGAGAAGCTACTCTGAAATCATAGTTTACTAAACTACCAATTACTTCACAATGAAATAAGTTAAGCTACACTAAAGCTACCCTTAAGAAAAATATAGTTTACTTAACTAAAGCTACTTAGTGAAAAATTATAATATAATTATAATATATCTAAATCTGATATGTCATAGACTACAAATTGCAAGAACAGATCACTTTGGAGTCAGATGTTAACAGAATGTGTAATTTAGCCTATTAAACACACACACAAAAAAATTATAGTGAGAATTAGGAAGGTCTGATACTGAGAAAAAAATTAAAAATGAAATTCTTGCCTACTTCACACATATTTTATATTAGCAAAAAAAGTAGTGTGTAGTTCCAGTAGTTAGCTATACCGCTACATGTCAACAACAAAAGTAATTAACTACTGAAAACACTACAAGATTTGAATTTAGTTCAACTACCACCAAGCTTCTACAAAATGTAGGATAATTACTAGTTGATCTTGGACTGTAAATCTTCCTCTCACAAACCAGAATGTTGAATACAATTTAATTTCAACTTACTCTACCAGTTGTCTGTTCGGTTTGTCCTTTTGTGGGTAGGAATTTGAGAATAAATATCCACAGGAAATTATTATTAAACCATATTTTCCAAACGCTGGTACTGCCGTAGCCCATTCATTGACGGTATATTTACCGTCTATTCACAAACCTGTATGCCGGCTGAGGACGGCGCTCCGACTGTGCCCCGAAGCTCTGTCTAAATGCAAATATGTTTCCATATGGAAACATATGGAACTTAACTTTCAGCTAGATTTTTTTTTATAGGGTTAGGGTTCCCACATGGCCATATTTCTATGTTACAGCGCTTGTTTACTGAAGACGGAGGCGAGTACCTGTACTTATAAGCCATCTGCTTCTCCGACTAACTGTGTGTAACAGAAGAAGAACGCCACAGTGTTGTAACTGAAAGATACTGTCGGCTGCAACTGTGTTAAAACTGGTTAAAACAGATACAGTAATTGTATATTTAGCATTTGTGAAATTATTTTGATGTGATATGAAAGTAGAGGGCTTTATGTTTCTAGAACCGTACGGCATTTGAGAATCGATTCACATTTATCTGTATTTACAGTACTGCTTGAAAGTATGTGAACCCTACAGGGCTGGTCGTTAGTTTGCCATAAAATATTAAAATAACATACAATCATTATCTAAACCCCAATTTGTAATAACGACATTCCACGTAAATGACAGAAACAAAATGATATTTTCATTGTTTATTTATCCAAAGTGGTTTATTTATTTGATGGGTGCAAAAATATTTGAACCCCTTCAGTCAATAGCTTGTGGCACCTCCATTAGCAGCGATAACTTGGACTAAACATCTCCTATAGCCATTAATCAGTCTCTATCTGTTTTGAGGGATTTTTGCCCACTCCTCCTTACAGAACTCAGCCAATTGTGTGAGGTTTGAGGGGTGTCTGGCATGAACTGCCCGCTTCAGGTCCTGCCACAGCATCTTGATTGGATTTAGGTCAGGACATTGACTTGGCCAATCCAAAACACAAATCTTCTTTCTCCTGAGCCATTCTTTGGTAGATTTGCTTGAATGCTTTGGGCCGTTGTCTTGTTGGAAGACCCATTTTCGGCCCAGCTTTAGTTCCTTGACTGATGGCCTGACGTTCTGTTCAAGAATCTCCTGGTATACCACAGAATTCATGGTTCCCTTAATGATGTGGAGTCGTCCAGGTCCAGAGGAGGAAAAGCAGCCACACATCTTGACATTCCCACCACCATACTTGACTGTTGGGATAAGGTTATTTTGGTGGTAGGCAGTGTTGGGTTTTCATCAAACATAGCGGTGTTGATTGTGAAATCTCTAGATGTTATGTTTGGGTTGGCTTTTACCTGATTTATTATTGTTCTTGTGGCTCTTGGGGATATTTTGGAAGGGCGTTGACTTCTAGGCCGAGTTGCTGTCATGTTAAATGCTCTCCATTTGTAAATGATTTGCCTCACAGTGGACTGATGGAGCTCAAATCTTTTTGAGATTATTTTATAGCCTTCCCCAGACTGATGTGCTCTCACTACCCTCGTCCTGATGTCCTCTGAGATCTCCATTCCTCTCAGCATGGTGTGCTTTGCATTCACCTGGATGGGTAACACCAAACTGAACAGGTTTCTTATCTCTATTTATCAGAGTCCCGCCCAAACTATTTCCTAACGATCTCTCCTTTGATTGGTTCATTTGGTAGCTAATTATTTACCCACCTGATTCTACTTACCTACTTGATTTAACCAATGCTTGGGGTTCACTTTTTTTTGCACCTGCACTAATTCCTTTTTAATTTTGTTTTTCTACTACACGCATGATTTCCTCTACACCAACATATGGTATTGGTAAATATTAACATGTTATGTCAGATCAAAAAGACTGGTTCTGATTAAATGAAGATTTCATGGTAAAAACTGAAAGAATCTGTAATTGCACAAGGGGTTCAAATACGTTCAAGCAGCACTGTAGCTGTTTTGGCTTCCAGAGCCAATTCGCTTCTCTGAACATAACATGTAAGGTCCTTGGACTAAAGGAGTAGGCTCCTTTAGTACATTCTTGGGCTCGTACTGCTGTTGAGATATCTATCACCTGGCACATGCGCGAAACCATGTAAACACCTGCAAGACTTCGGCTATGCATGCATCGCCTGCATGTACTTCTGTCTTGTGCGCGTGCTTCATGTGATGAGCAAACAAATCTTGATAGCCAAACACAGAGACCCGTGTTTTGAAGTACTTTCTACCCACAAAAGGACAAAATCAGCGGACAACAAACAGGTAGAGTATTTTCAAATGGAATTTTATTAAACATTCACGACAGACAGGGGACGTATAGGTTTTCGTCAATACAAATTAACGTTACTATGTTGTCCAAGGGACAGCATAGGAACGTCTGGGCTAATCTGTGCTATGTTTGTGGTGCAGCAATATAGACGGGTTGGGTGACAACTTCATGAAAATGATGCGTGCGCATCAATGTGGCCGGAAGGTGTGCATTGTTATGATTCTGAACGGTCAGATAGCTAGCTACAATGACAAGAAGCTGCCTTGTGGGGAATCGTATGTAGCTGTTTTCAGCTCGTTTTTATCTTGTTGTTGATACCATGTCTTGTTTTGAGGTGTTTTAACTGATGTCATGTCTATGCTAATATGGCAAAAAATTCTCTAGCTAGCTAACCAACAACTGCGCAAATGTATTTGTTCTCAATAAACATTTGAAGACTAAATATAGTTTACACGTTGTCAACAGTCTAAGCCAACCCTGTCTGTTTTGCCCTATAGTTGCCCATGCGTCGGTTTAGTTGCTAAACAACCAACCCATCTATCTTACTCAACTCTCACCCACTCTGATGTATGTAGCTATGTTACACGCTATATACAGAGAACTCCCTTGTCATATCTCGCAGAGTCAACACAAAACCAGACACACCTTAACTACTCTCTCCACCTCTGGGAAAGAATGTATTTAAAGCAGCCCCGGTAAAGTCATGGTCTTTATCTGTATACTATGGAGAGGTTATGAGCAGTTCAGTTCAGTTGAGGACAGAGCAGAGAAAGATGTAAGGGTGAAGTGTATGGTAGTAGTGTGTCCTATTGGTTTACGCTCTGCTAGAGTTTCAGACTGGGTCACAGATTGGGTTACAGGGATCCTGTTGTCTCTCATGGAAACCTCATGGAAACATACACTACCAGACACACTCACAAATGTACACTGAGCGATCCACCCAGGCATCTGACAAACACCGAAATACACATTTAAAACCTGCATGTACCACAAACATACTAACGCAGACCCAATTATAGAGTCAATGCACCAAGCACGTGCAGTAAAGCATGTGGTTACACAAAGACAGGCCGAATTGCTTACAGTTTAATGCTAGAGGCCAAGCTAGGTTAGGAGACCTTATGCCCAGACTGGCGTCAAAACCAAACCAAAACATAATTACTGACTAGTAGTAGTAGTAGTAGTAGTATGAAAAATGTATGCACTCACTAACTGTAAGTCGGTCTGGATAAGAGCGTCTGCTAAATGACTAAAATGTAAATATAGTAGTAGTAGTAGTACGCATGTGATGTCAGAGAGCAAACTTCATACTAAACTTTTCCATCTTAGAAGCTGTGCTGAAGGAGGGGAGAGAAGCAATTACCATGGCAGGATTGCCACTAAAAAAGAGGTTTAGCAAAATTAACGCTGATGGGTTTGAATAACTATGTCCCAATTTATCTCATGCACCCCTCCCCTCTTCACCCCTCCCTTCACCACCAGTGGCTTTTGAAAGGCAGCTCTCTGATGGACTCGTCCAGACAGCTCTGGAATCAAAACTCAATTAAGCCCGATTACAGTCCCTACCACTTTAATCCCCCGTCACCCCTTGCCTTGTGACTTCCAGTGGAACGTGCCAAGACCTTCCATTAAGGGAGCTCACAGTGCTCCGCTGTGAGAAAGATCTGACCACGGCTTCAACTCACTCCCAGTGAATGCAGTCTACTGTGGTCCCTTCAAAACACATCAAAATATGAGTCCTTCATCCGCTCTCTTTTGACTGTTTCGAGGAAGTAAGGCAAAAAAACTACAACAAAACAGAAACATTTCAGTGGATTTGCTATGATGGAGGAAAGGAAAGGGAGAGGCAGAAATTATCAATGAGATCTTTGAGAGCGAAACAGTGGGAAAGTGACCAACATCCTGCTAAATGATCTCAACTCAAGTCAGACAACTGAATTCAAGCCAGCCGCCATTTCTCAACTGTTTCATGAAGCGTAGGAATGCCATGTTAGAGTTCACTCCACAGAACACTACATTAATGTGCCAGATGGGTATATCTCTGGTCTGGTGTTACTTGCATTGGGCAGAGGACATACCCACTGGTATTCTCCAGCTGTCCCAACAAGTTCAGGCCCTGGGTACTAGAATGGGCTCTAACCCTGGGGAAGCTTTAGATGACCTGTATCTGGACATACAGTGCCTTCAGAAAGTATTCATACCGCTTGACTAATTTCCACAGTGTTACAGCCTGAATTCGAAATTGATTAAATATTGTTTTTTTCTCGCCCATCTACACACAATAACCCATAACCCATGACAAAGTTAAAATATGTTTTTAGAAAATGTTGCACATTTATTGAAAATGAAATACAGAAATATCTAATTTATATAAGTATTCACACCCCTGAGTCATGTTAGAATCACCTTTGGCAGCGATTTACAGCTGTGAGTTGTTATGGGTAAGTCTCTAAGAGCTTTCCACATCTGGATTGTACAATATTTGCCCATTATTCTTTTTAAAATCCTTCAAGGTTGTTGATCATCGCTAGACAACAATTTTCAAGTATTGCCATAGATTTCCAAGCAGATTTACTGTAAGTCAAAACTGTAACTTGGCCACTCAGGAACATTCACTGTCTTCTTGGTAAGCAACTCCGTTGTAGATTTGGCCTTGTGTTTTAGTTTATTGTCATGCTGAAAGGTGAATTAATTTTCCAGTGTCTGCTGGAAATTAGACTGAACCAGGTTTTTTTCTCTGGGATTTTGCCTGTGCTTAGCTCCATTTCGTTTCTTTCTTATCCTGAAAAACTCCCCAATCCTTAAAGATTACAAGCATACCCATAACATGATGCAGCCACCGCTATGCTTGAAAATATGGAGAGTGGTACTCAGTAATGCAGGGGTCTCCAACAGGTCGGTCGCAAGCTACCAGTAGCTCGCAGCCCACCTATGAGTAGCTCGCCAAACAATTCTGAAAGTACATGCATTTTTCAGATGTTCCACCGCAAACTGTCATAAACAAATCTCACAAGTATCAGACACCGCAAGCTCTCAGCTACTATCTAATC